>NC_025999.2:11966238-12621238 GCF_000442705.2 Elaeis guineensis | reverse complement strand
CACTGACAGGTCTCATTTGAGGTATGTGGATAGTCTCTTCTCTCTTCAATAGCAGGAAGAAAAAGATCTCTGAAAGTATGTAGCTCGTTTCAATATGGCCACCCTAGAGGTAAAAAATTTTAATGAATCAATTACCATGTCTGGTTTGAAGAGAAGACTCTGGAGCAATAGTCTGATTTTTTCTCTGAATAAAAACTTTTTAGATACCTATGATGAGATGCTTAATCAGGTACGTAAATACGCTCAGATCGAAGAGGAAAATACTATCTTAAGGCAAGCGAAGAAGGATAAGAATAGAAAAAAATAGCCAAGGGAGAGTGATGAATGGGTTGAAAATTCAAATCAATTCCAAAAAAATTTGAGATCAAGGAGCCCACCTCGACATTTTGATTCATATTCCTCTCTGTCCGCTCTTCGTGCTCAAATTTTGATGGAAATTGAAGGAGAGAGATATCTTCAAAGGTCTAATCCTTTGAGGGCCCCACCTAAAAAAAAAGACAAGCAGAAGTACTGCTGCTTTCATAGAGATCATGGCCGCGATATTGAGAAATGAAGGCAGCTGCAAGATGAGATAGAAATCTTGGCACGTCGGAGTTACTTTGATAAATATGTCAGACCAACCAAATCTAAGGAATATAGACCTCCAGCAGAAGGAACTTCTAATGATCACAACCAACCAACCACTGGTGTTATCAATATGATATCCAGCATGTTGCCTGGCATTGATGACCTACCCCCCAAGAGGCAGAAAACTGAAGATATTATTTCTTTTTCTGAAACTAATGTAAAGGAGATCCAAACCCCTCATAATGATGCTGTCGTTGTCTCTATGATGATAGCAAAATATAATGTAAAAAAAAAATTTGTTAATAATGAAAGCTCTGCAGATGTATTGTTCTATGATACTTTCTCAAAAATGAATCTGACCGGACAGCTTAGATGGATCAGTACTCCCTTGGTCGGGTTCTTAGAAAATTTGGTGGTAGCTGAAGTAGAGATTACTTTATTAGTTACGATGAGATAGGAGCTAAGGTAGTCAACAGTACAGCTCACTTTTTTAATAGTCAGAGTCTCATCTATCTATAATGCTATCCTTGGTCGATCAAATTTTGATGCCTTCAAAGCCATTGTTTCTACTTATCATCTGTTGGTGCGATTTCCAACTAAAAAAGGAGTTGGTGAAATGCATAGCGACCAGATGATAGCTCGATAGTGTTTTATGATTTTTAATTAAATGAACCAACCAAAAGAAACTATACCGATAGATGTACCAGATACATTGGATGAGGTCAGAAAAATTCGAGATGAACCGGTGGAAAAACTTGAAGCCATTCTTTTGGGAGATGATCCAAAAAAAATGATCCAAATTAGTGTGAATCTTAAACCTAGCTTAAGAGAAAGACTGATTAAGTTTCTATGAGCAAATGTTGACGTCTTTACTTGATCCGCTTCTGATATGCTTGGCATTCCAGTGGAGGTGATTATTCATAAACTAAATATGGATCCAAACTTTAAGCTGGTTCAGTAGAAGAAAAGAAGTTTCATCCTGAAAAGGCAAAAAGCCATTAATGAAGAAGTTGATAAGCTTTTAAAAGCTAGATTCATTAGGAAAGCTCATTATCCAAAGTGGATAGTCAATGTTATTATGGTCAAGAAAGCCAATGGCAAATGAAGAATCTGCATTGATTATAAAGATCTCAATAAAGCTTGTCCGAAAGATAGTTTTTCTTTATCAAAAATTGATTAGCTTGTAGATGCTATCTCTGGTCACAAACTCCTTAGCTTTATGGATACTTTCTCCAGCTATAGTCAAATCCAAATGGCTCCAGAAGATGAAAAAAATACTGCCTTCGTCATCGATAGAGATTTATATTGTTACAAAATGATACCTTTTGGTCTTAAAAATGTAAGTGCCACATTCCAGCATCTCGTCAACAAGATTTTCAAGCAATAAATTGATTGAAATATGGAGGTCTATATTAACGACATGATAGTAAAAAGCACCGAGGAGGATTGACATATTATTGACCTACAAGAAGTATTTGGAGAACTTAGAAGGCACCAGATGAAACTCAATCCCAACAAATGTGCTTTTGGAGTTGGCTCAGGTAAGTTCCTCGACTTTCTCATTAATCAAAGAGGAATAGAAGCTAATCCTGAAAAGATTAGAGCTTTATTGAAAATGAAACACCTGATTTCTATTAAAGAAATCCAATAGCTCACTGGGTGAGTGGCAGCTCTTAGTCGATTTATTTTCAGGCTAGCAGAAAGATGCCTTCTATTCTTTAAAGTATTGAAAAATATCAAATATTTCAGTTGGACAGAAGAATGTTAGACTCCTTTTGAAGATCTAAAAAAATATCTTGATTCTACACCTCTTTTTTCTAAGTCGATCGAAGGCGAAGAACTATGCATGTATGTCTCTGTCTCATCTTTTGCAGTCAGCTCAGTTCTTATCTGAGAAGAAAGAAGAATTCAGAGACCTATCTACTACACCAGCAAACTATTATGGGATGCAGAGATCAGATATAAAAAGAATGAAAAAGTGATATATGCTTTGATCATGGCAGTCTGAAGACTCAAATCTTATTTCTAAGCTCATACTATGGCCGTATTGATAGATCAACTGCTCATATTGAGTTTACAAAAAGTTGATACCTCAAATCGGATTACTAAATGGGCCATTGAACTTAATGAATTTGACACCCAATATCGACCTCGAATTACAGTTAAAAGTTAGATATTAGCTGATTTTATCGTGAAATATACTATCCCAAATGATGGATTGATCCCGATAGGTCCTAAAAGTGATGATTCATTTTAGATTCTTTACGTAGATGGAGCTTCAAATTCTCAGGAAAGTGGCATCAGATTGATTCTAGCTAGTCCTGAAGGGTTCGTAACTGAGCAGGCCCTAAGGTTCAATTTTAACACTTCTAATAATGGTGCTAAATATAAAGCCTTAACAGAGGGTCTCAAGATGGCAAAAAAATTTGAGATAAAAAAATTAAAAATTTTTACAGACTCACAGCTTGTGATCAGCCAAGTCCAAGATCAATTTGAAGCCAAGGATTCCATAATGGTCTGTTATCTACAGAATGTCAGAAAGCTATCCAAAAATTTTGAAGAGCTTGAAGTACTCTAAATTTTTAAATCGAAAAATATCTGGATTGATGCCCTATCGCATCTTGCCACTCTAATTTTTTCAAACTAAATCAAAAAGTATTGATTGAATAGTTGGATAGACCTAATATTGAAGTACTATCCATATTTCAGATCGATTATAAGTCGAGTTGGATTGATCTCCTCATGGACTACATATCTAAGGGTATCTTGCTCGATGATCTGACCAGGGTCAAAAGCATCAAAAGATAAGCTCCATAGTATATTCTCCAAGAAGGCCATTTATATAAAAAATCTTATTCTCTTCCTCTACTTCGATGCTTAATACTATATGGAGCTGACTACACACTTCGAGAAGTACATGAAGGTATATGTATGAATCTTCGAATGGTAGATCACTTGCTTATAAAGTAATTAGACAAGACTACTACTGGCCAACTATTCAAAAAGATGCAACTGATCTTGTCAACAAATATAATCAATGCCAAAGGTATCCTAATGTCCAACATCAATCTGCTATTGAGCTTATTCTATTACTGCCCCTTAACCTTTTACAATTTAGGGGATGGATATACTGAGGCCTTTCCCAGTAGCAGTAGGTCAAAGAAAATTTTTGGTAGTGGCTATTGATTATTTCACAAAATAGATAGAAGTGGAACCATTAGCCCAAATCATAAAAAAAAAGATACAAGATTTTATCTGAAAATTTATAATCTACCGGTTTGATTTACCTCAGATCATCATCATTGATAATGGTCAGCAGTTTGACAATCTCAAGTTCAAAGAATTCTGCTCCAAATTTTATATTGATCACCGACTCATTTTTGTTGGACATTTACAGCCAAATGATAAGACTGAAGTAACCAATAGAACCATCTTTCATAGTTTGAAGATAAGGCTCACTGATGCTAAAGGTTTGTGGGCTGAAGATCTACAGAGTGTACTGTGGGCATACCGAACCACACACCGAATTCTGACAGGAGAAACTCCTTTCAAGCTCATTTATGGGATTGAAGTTGTAATCTCAGTAGAGATTGGCTTATCCTCTGACAGAGTCAAAAATTTTCATGAGGCAACCAACTTTGATCGGTTGAGGACCGACATAGATCTTCTCGATGAAGTGAGGGAATAAGACCACACTAGAATGGTAGCCTATAAATAGAGGATCACTAAGTATTACAATACCCGGATGAAGCTGAAATCATTTCAGAAGGGTGACCTCATCCTAAGACGAGCAGAAGTTTCAAAGCCTACCGAGCAAGGTAAGTTGGCTCCCAATTGGGAAGGACCATATCAAGTCACTGATATAGTTGGCCCTGGGGCTTATATAATTGAAAATTTAGACGGATCTATTATTTTTCGCACTTAAAATTATCAAAATCTCAAAAAATATTATCAATGAAAATGCTCTAACGAGCTCTTTCTTGTACATCATGTCCTCCCATATATCGAAATTCAATTCTTAAATCGATAAAACCCTATAGGGCGCGATATATTAATTCAAATTTCAGTCCAATAAAGCCTCGTAAGGCATGACATCTTAATCCAGATTTTAATCCAGTAAAGCCCTGTAGGGCAAGATAATCTAATCCGACTTTCAGTCCGATAAAGTTTCGTAGGGCATGATAATCTAATTCGAATTTCAGTCCGATAAAGCTCAGTAGGGCAAGATAATCTAATCCAAATTTCAATCCGATAAAGCTCCGTAGGATACGATAATCCAATCCAAATTTCAATCCGATAAAGCCCAGTTGGGCAAGATAATCTAATCTAGATTTCAGTCCGATAAAGCTCCGTAGGGCACGATAATCTAATCTGAATTTCAGTCCGATAAAACCCCATAGGGCAAGATAATCTAATCCAGATTCTAGTCCGATAAAGTTCTATAGGGTACAATAATCTAATTCGGATTTCAATCCATTAAAGTCCTATAGGGCAAGATAATCTAATCCAAATTTCAGTCCGATAAAGTCTCGTAGGGCACGATAATCTAATCCGAATTTCAATCCGATAAAGCCTCATAGAGCAAGATAATCTAATCCAGATTTCAGTTCGATAAAGCTCTGTAGGGCATGATAATCTAATCTGGATTTCAGTCTGGTAAAGCCCCATAAGATATGATAATGTAATCCGGATTTCAATACGATAGAGCTCCGTAAAGCACAATAACTTAATTTCAATTTCAGTCTGAAAGAATCCTGGAGGACTTGATCGCGCCATCGATCGATGACTTATGCCAGATATAAGATCAGAGGGGTTTTACATCGATTTCTTACCGACACGATGTTACATTGATACTTAGAGTGAGATTATCTTGGGAGTCTCTTGAAAATATCAGTTTCGAATCGAGTGTTAAGGCTTAATCCATCCATGATCATACAAATAAAGGTACATCCAGTCCATTTTTAATTAATTAATGATGCATGAATTTAAAGTTATCAGTCTTTGATTTTGTTGATTTAGTTATCAATTTCTGGTTCTGTCGAGCTATAAGATACATATGATTATTTCATCTTGGCAAGTGATGAGGTTTGCTAGACTACATGGCTCAAATACGCTTGAGAAAATATCTTTTGCATTGATATTCAAAAAAGTTACAAAGATAAGAACCCACATCGGGTTTACATATTTCAAAAAAGGAGAAGAAAAAAATAAAAAGACCTGTATCAGGTCGATACATCCTGAGAAGAAAAAAAAATTATACTGAATGATCACCGGTGCGTTGGAGCTCTCCTTAGTCGATTCCTTCTTGGGTTGCTCTGGCTTTCCGATGTCAGTAATGGTAGGTTTCGCGGTTGGAGCAGGCTCTGATTTTTTACCGGCTTCGAGGTCTTTAGTCTCCATTGAAGGTACCATAGATATGAGTTCCGCAGTGATGACTTATATATATATATATGTGTGTGTGTGTATGCGTGCGCATGCATGCTAGCGTGTGTGTATGTGTATGTATGTATCTATGCATGCATGTTTGTGTATGCGCACGTGTGCATTATATTAAATTTGAGAGAAATATGTTAGTTTGGATTCTATCTATGAAATTTTCTGACAAGAATGCCTCCAAACCATCTCGGCATGAATATCCAAGGCAGAATATAATCAATAAATTATATATAATTTGCGTGGCTCTATTTATCCTCCCATCTAGGAGGGCGAGAGAAAGATGCTATAGCCTGAGCACCACCAGGGGCAACTTATGCACCACTAAATTCCAGATTCTTGCGGGCCTTTGCGTGATGGTATCGGTTTCGGCCCTTCATCCACCTCTGGTTGGATCCGCCAAGAAGCCTCTTTGGAATTTGAGGGCAGCAACTTTTATGTGATTTTTTCACATAAAAGTAACTAAAATAGTAGAAACGTCAAACTTTTATGTGATTTTTTCACAATTTGCCTGGGAGGGAAAGGGAGTACTTCTCAACAAAGGCTAAGTGCACACCAAGCTTTATAAAAATTAATGGAAACAGGGCCCGGTAGCTGCCTCTCTCAAATAGGTTTGGAGTTGTAGCCTTGGCTCAAATCCACCGTTGGTTCATACACTGCTCCCTTTAAGATCTGCGCGGACAGGTGAATGGCGGAGTTTCAGATCTCTTTGGTCTGTCCGGTGCGCGATCCAACGGTGGATTAGTGCCAAGGATGGTGAACCCTTCCTTCGCGCAAGGATCCAACCGCGATCCTCTCAAATGTACGATGATCTTGGGCACTTGTTCCCTGTCATTCTTTATTCCCAAGAATAACTCGTTATATTTTGATTTCGCTGAAAATTTTTCCAGATATAGAGACTAGAGAGCTTAGGGGGGCGTTAAACGTGAACTCAAGCAAGCGTTCTCCGCTGTCGAGAGTTCAAAAGAGAGAACCAAAGAGCTTTAAAGGGTACAAAAGTCAAAGAAAGTAGCCGTTGGTTAGGTGGATGGAAATGACCGTTGGAAACCCACATACGTTGCAGTTCAAACTCTATGTGACTCACTTTAGATCCCAGGCTCGGAGAGAGAGAGAGAGAGAGAGAGAGAGAGAGAGAGAGAGGCACAGAGGAATAGGGTTCTGGAAACCCAAGATGGTGGCCAAGACTCCAACCAAGGAGAAGAGAATGGCCGCAGCAATCAACCCCATTCTCGTCAGAGAAACAGTAAAGAAGGTACTAATGAATCCTTGGTTGCCTTCCTCATCCTTCCTTTCTCCTTCTTCTTCTTCTGTTCGATGTGATCTTGAAGTCTAGAACTCATTTTCCTTCTTTTGTTGTCAAGGTGGACAGGTGCATGGCTCGCCTGCAGGAGCTCCAGTACACGGTGACAGGCGGTGCCAAGGTCATCTCTGGTGTGAGCCTCAGCCCTCGGAGCACAAGAGGGTATCTCAGAACCAGCCTTCGATGCAAGCAGGAAACCTTAAGGTTTGCTCATTTGGCCATTCTTATCCACATTTCTTCCTTTCTTGCAGGCATTTTGCTGTCCCTATTTAAATCGACCACCCCTTTGCAAGTGAAGTTTTTTCTTTTTCCCTTATTATCACTGATTCTTAATGCAGGATGAAGAACCCTCCAGCTCGGAAATCACCAACAGGGAAATTCCCAGGGAGTATTAATGGTACAGACTTCAGCTTTATTAATTTTTCCGAAAGGAAATTCTGTGCTTGCTCTTTTGCTTTCCCCCCTAATGTCCCTGTTTGTTCATTATTTCTAGCCTAATGGTTATCATTTTTGTGAAATATGTGATCTATCCACAGTTTTCCATTTTTGAAGATTCCCCATTTCCTAATGTTGGAATATATTGGACCTCATTAGCTTTTGGAGTTCTAATTATCTGTTTCCAAAATCCTCAATCCATTCTCTTGCATTCCTCTCATTTTCTAGAGATGTTTGAGTCTATGTTTTTGAGTGTTGAATTCAGTCATGATGAACAAACAATGGATACATACAGGTGAATGGCGGCGAATGTCACTACCAGCAATGCTAATAGGAGAAACAGTAGTAGAGATCCTTCAGGCCAGCCACTTTGCAAAGGAAGTGGTTGCAGCTTCTGCCAAGCTTCCCAAAACCAAAACTACAGATCCCAAAACTCCTGACACCATCCACAGAAATAAGAAGCTGCGTTGCGAGAGCTCTGAGCTGCGGGCAAGGCGAATGAAGGAGAAACAGGTTGTATCGAAAACCATTCGACCTGAATCAGGCTCCCCAAGGCTTACCAGGGCTCGATCCCGTATCAGATTCAAATCAACCTCACCTCTCAGTAAAAGGGAGGACAGAAGTATTGGTGGCAGGACTTCAGTTACAGTTAACCGGGTATCACCGAAGAACAAACCTTGGGCTAAGAAAGCAGTGCTCTTCCCCAATCCTCTCTTCCTCCCATCTTCCTCCTCACCTTCATCTTCCAACAAACAAAGTTTCTACAGGACCAAGTCTCCCATCATTGGCAGGACAAGGCAGCAGATCCCTCATAAATTCATCATCAAGTCACCACCCACATCACTGAAGTTGCAGCTCAAGTCGAAGAAGGCAGTCCCGGCAATGGCTCTGAACTCGCCTACTGAAAAGGTGGTGGTGCCGAAGGCCCGGCGGTGCTCCTTCTCACCCTCCAAGTTGGCCAGCAGATTGGTATCTCCAATCAGGACCAGAATTTCCCTTCAGAAGAGCAGCAGTGGGTTGATGAGTGGATTGAAACAGCGGCCCAATTTTAGTACTCCTGTGAGGATCTCTTCCACCAGAAGGATTTGAGAGCCATTCCAACTGAAGTTAGAGTTGCTTATAATTCTTCTAATAATGTACACCTGGAACTGGAACCTCATTGGGCCAATGAGGGAAAGCGCAACAGCTAAGGAGAAGAGGCAAAGAAATAGAGTTTTTCATTTGTGTGTATGTATCTAGTTATTTAATTTGCGTTATTGGGCATAAAATATGGGTACTTTAACCTAAGTTCTTTCTTACAGAAAAGAAATCAATAGCAAGAGAGATGATTTTATTCACCTCTTTGAATTCTCATGAAAAGAAATTTATGATATCAATTGTGATTATGATTCTAAAGCAGAGAGTTCTCAATCCTCAAAACATCTGAATGTCTTGAAGGCTAGAAGCTAATCTACTATGGAGACAAGCCGAGGAGCTGAGTCCATGGGCTTAGCTCTACAAATGAAACGGATAATCGACCTTGAGCCAACCTTGGCAGAGCTTAGTTCATTTATCTCTTCAGCTGAGCTTGAAAGCAGAGCCAAGCTTCTGTTCAATTTTGCAGAGTTTGAGGTATAAGCTCAACTTGTTTGTAAGTCGAGGTTTGAAAAGTTAGAGTTTGGCTTGTGTTGGTGCAAAAATCCGCTTGCGTCGGAGAAGCTGGAGTTGGGGAAGTCGCGGTCGCCGCCGGGACCTACAAAGGAAGTCTAAACCGGAGGTGGGGTTGCTCCGACAAGACCCTCCGACGCTCAAGTCAGTTCTCTGCCTCAACAAGAATGGAGCGCTCGAACGGAGAATTTAGCAGAGTTTTTAGATAAAAAGATGAGAGCTTAGATGATAACGTATCTGGGGTTCCCCTTTTTATAGGGGGAGGGTGCCACAGACTGATAGCGACGTTCGTAACCGACTGGTAGTGGGCCGTCCATAGTCAGGCGGAATTTATTGCAAGGGGTAGTGGAGCGGAATCGTGGCTATTGCCGTAGCTCGCCACGTGGAATCAGTTGCGAGGAGTGGAGCAGCGTTCGTTGTCGTGACTTGCCAGCGGATGGAAGAATCGCGCGATATCCGTCGCAGGAGGTAGAGCAGGATCGTGGCCGTTATGTTGGCCTGTCAGGGAGTAGTGGAGCTGTGCGGAATCCGCCGCAGAAAGTGGAGCAGGATCGTGGCCGTTAAAACAGCCTGTCAGGGAGTGCAGATCCATCGGCTGAAGCTCGGAAGTGGTCGGAGCTGATGACGGAGTTCGGCTCCCGTAGGAGTCCGGGCGGAGTCCTCTGCAACTAAAGTCAGGTGGAAAGTCCGGCTCCCGTGGGAGTCCGGACGGATCTTACCGGCAATCGGAGTCAGCGACGGAGCCCGGCTCTTGTGGGAGTCCGGGCGGAGTCCCCCTTGCGGTTGAAGTTGTCGTCGGAGTCCGGCTCCCGTAGGAGTCCGGACGAAGTCTGTCTGCAGTCGTTGGAGTCGAGGACGAAGTCCGGCTCCCGAAGGAGTCCGGGTGGAGTCTTCCTGCAATCAAAGTTAAAGGCGAAGTCCGACTCCCGTAGGAGTCCGGACGGGGCTTACCAGCAGTTGATGTTGAGGACGGAGCCCTGCTCCCGTAGGAGTCCGGGCGGAGTCAACTTGAGGTCGGAGTTGTCGGCGGAGTCCGGCTCCCGTAGGAGTCCGGACGAAGTCTGTCTGCAGCCGTTGGAGTCGAGGACGAAGCCCGGCTCCCGTAGGAGTCCGGGCGGAGTCTTCCTGCAATCAAAGTTAAAGGTGAAGCCCGGCTCCCGTAGGAGTCCGGACGGGGCTTACCAGCAGTTGATGTTGAGGACGGAGCCCGGCTCCCGTAGGAGTCCGGGCGGAGTCAACTTGAGGTCGGAGTTGTCGGCGGAGTCCGACTCCCGTAGGAGTCCGGACGAAGTCTGTCTGCAGCCGTTGGAGTCGAGGACGAAGCCCGGCCCCCGTAGGAGTCCGGGCGGAGTCTTCCTGCAATCAAAGTTAAAGGCGAAGTCCGACTCCCGTAGGAGTCCGGACGGGGCTTACCAGCAGTTGATGTTGAGGACGGAGCCCGGCTCCCGTAGGAGTCCGGGCGGAGTCAACTTGAGGTCGGAGTTGTCGGCGGAGTCTGGCTCCCGTAGGAGTCCGGACGAAGTCTGTCTGCAGCCGTTGGAGTCGAGGACGAAGCCCGGCTCCCGTAGGAGTCCGGGTGGAGTCTTCCTTTGAGGTCGGCATCGTGGGCGGAATCGTTGATTCTGTTGAGGACTTCGACTGTGGGTATTTTATACCCAACACCAGTCCCCCTACTTTCGAGTTTGAATTTCGAACGAAGGAAGTACAGAGAGATGGGTACAGCCGAGGAGTCCGGACGGATCTTACCGGCAATCGGAGTCAGCGACGGAGCCCGGCTCTTGTGGGAGTCCGGGCGGAGTCCCCCTTGCGGTTGAAGTTGTCGTCGGAGTCCGGCTCCCGTAGGAGTCCGGACGAAGTCTGTCTGCAGTCGTTGGAGTCGAGGACGAAGCCCGGCTCCCGAAGGAGTCCGGGTGGAGTCTTCCTGCAATCAAAGTTAAAGGCGAAGTCCGGCTCCCGTAGGAGTCCGGACGGAGCTTACCAGCAGTTGATGTTGAGGACGGAGCCCTGCTCCCGTAGGAGTCCGGGCGGAGTCAACTTGAGGTCGGAGTTGTCGGCGGAGTCCGGCTCCCGTAGGAGTCCGGACGAAGTCTGTCTGCAGCCGTTGGAGTCGAGGACGAAGCCCGGCTCCCGTAGGAGTCGGGGCGGAGTCTTCCTGCAATCAAAGTTAAAGGCGAAGCCCGGCTCCCGTAGGAGTCCGGACGGGGCTTACCAGCAGTTGATGTTGAGGACGGAGCCCGGCTCCCGTAGGAGTCCGGGCGGAGTCAACTTGAAGTCGGAGTTGTCGGCGGAGTCCGACTCCCGTAGGAGTCCGAACGAAGTCTGTCTGCAGCCGTTGGAGTCGAGGACGAAGTCCGGCTCCCGTAGGAGTCCGGGCGGAGTCTTCCTGCAATCAAAGTTAAAGGCGAAGTCCGGCTCCCGTAGGAGTCCGGATGGGGCTTACCAGCAATTGATGTTGAGGACGGAGCCCGGCTCCCGTAGGAGTCCGGGCGGAGTCAACTTGAGGTCGGAGTTGTCGGCGGAGTCCGACTCCCGTAGGAGTCCGGACGAAGTCTGTCTGCAGCCGTTGGAGTCGAGGACGAAGCTCGGCTCCCGTAGGAGTCCGGGCGGAGTCTTCCTTTGAGGTCGGCATCGTTGGCGGAATCGTTGATTCTGTTGAGGACTTCGACTGTGGGTATTTTATACCCAACACCTTGTTTTCTAGCTGAACCATGCTTGAATGAGCCCTTGATGAGATGCATTCCTAGTGTTCATGAGCAGCTCGATTCATCTGCAGTTTTATATCCTACGCAAACATGGCGAACCATATGCGCAGCTGCAGATTGGCCCAACTACTAAATGGTTAGATTGTAAACTCCACCCTGTCATTTCGTAATGAACAATGATGGATCTTTTGAACATGAATTGTTTTTGGATCAAATAGGAATACAAATCTGTTGGGTGGATGTCTGGCCAGGACACCACCTCTCAAGATCTTTTCAGTACCACACGATGTAGCAGGAAGAAAGAAGAAACAAAACAAAATAATCAAAATACATAGATCAGCCACAAAAGGGCTTGCCTCCATGGGGCATGCAAACTTCACTATGAAAAAAAAAATTTTACAAGAGGAGACCTCACCCTCAATCGTTGTACACCCAATTTTTCTCTCACTAGAAATTTCCCTCACAAAAGCTCTCTCTCTCTTGGAAGACCCCCTGAACCCCTGAAGTGACCGGCGTCCGCTATCCAGGAGCCCTGCTCCTTCTCTTACAGCGGCCTCACGCCTCTCTCTCCTTCTCTTCTCGGGTTCCACGCGGCTTCCTCGGTAAAAAACCAATCACCGCAGCTCTCTGTTGAGGCACAGGCCTTTTAAAGGCCTTAAACAAGGGTTTAACCTAATTAGATTAGGTTTAGGTCTCCTAAACAAGCCAAATCAAGCCCCTGAACCGTCGGATCAAGATCGAAAACTCCCTGGGCCATCCAATCACGATCGGTCCACGGAATAGTGCCGTGGACCGTGAGAAAAGCGTGAAAAATGCCCACGCGGTCCACGCGATCTGCCATGGACCCCCCGATCCACGATGGATCGGGGTACAGGGCTCAGGCAAGGCGTCTGAGCTCGACTGGGCCGCCCGCTTGGGTCGCGTGTCCCGCGTGTTGGCCCCGCCTGAGCCACGCACTGCCGTCGCTCCATCGACCGTCGGTGGTCCTTTGCCGCCTCGGATTTCGTGCCGACTTCAAAAGCTCGTATCTTCTCCATCTGAGCTCCGTTTGGGATGATTTTGGTCTCGTTGGACTCAATTTTTCGCCACGAACCTCGCTATGGACTCAAATGGGCTGAATCTTGAGGTGTCAAATCCTAACAATCTCTACCTCGACTCGATATTCGGCCTCGTCCAAACTTCGAGAGCTTCTGGATCTCCTCGCCCCCATGCCTTGGGGCAATCACCTGCTGATCATGGATGGGCAAACATAGGAGTCGAGCCAGGCTGCTCGATCCTATCTCCATCGTATGCTGTGCTCCTCCTGACTTGAGACCTGTCGGGGCATCGTCATGTGGCAATAGGAATCTCACCTTGCGACGTCGCCTCTTGTCCTCCCGAGTCTCCTGTCTCGTGCCCGATCCGCCTCCTGGAGCTCCACCTCGCTCTGGGCTCCATCTGGCTCCCGAAGCTCCACCTCGCACTGGGCTCCCCGCAAGGTAATAATATCCTCTGCTCCCCTTCTTCCCCTCCAGCACAATCCTATCGCCGCGTAGCACCCTCAGGATTCCTCCACCAGCTACCATCCTATAGCCTCTCGAATCCAGTCTGCTAAGTGAGATAAGATTCCGTTTGAAATCGGATATGTATCGGACCTCCCCTAATCTCCTCACTGCACCGTCATGTGTCCTCCAGCTGACCGTCCCAATACCTCTGATCGCACAGCTAGATCCATCCGGCAGATATACAGTGCCCTCACTGTTCTCTAGGGAGTTAAACTGCTCCTCTCTGTAACATACATGATAGGAGCATGCAAAATCTAATATCCACTGCTGGAAAGAAGTAGATACCTCGTCAGATATCTCCAGGACATCTCCATCTGAATCGCTGCCGGCCGTCGCTACAGTAACCACCATCCGATTTTTGAGTTGAGGACAATCTCTGGCTAAATGCCCCAACTCCTCACACCGGTAACACCTAGTTTTGCTCAAGTCCCTCCTGGACTTGGATCGCCCTCGTTGCGATCTCCTGTCGCTCCGTCTACCTCCTCCTGCTCCTTCAGAAGCAACCAAAGCTGAGCTACTATCACCTGAGCTCGAAGCTGGGTTCTCCCTCCTGAGAACCTCATTCTGGAGTATCACCACGGTGACCTCATCCATCTTGATGGTGCTCTTCTCCACTAGAAGAACAGTCACCAAGGACTTGTACGAAGGGAGAAGCGATGTCAGTAAAACCAGCGCTCTGGTTTTCTCCTCAACATTCTTACCAACGCTGAGGAGGTCAGTGAGGATCTTCTAGAAGTGACTGAGATGCTCCTGCACGCTCTGTCCCTCAGTCATCCGTAGTTGGTAGAACTATCTCCAGAGGAAAAGAGTGTTGGTGAGAGACTTCGCCATGTACAACTCCTCGAGCCTCTACTATAGCACCGTCAGAGAAGTCTCGCTCAGCACATGGATCACCACCTCATCCGCCAGGTACATGCGGATGGTGCTCACCGCTTGCATCTGTAGCCATTTTCCATCCTACACCTCCATGGTGGTCGGCTTCTCATCGCACAAGAGAGCATTGATCAACCCCTATTGGATGAGCACGTCCTTCACCATTGCCTGCCACAAGAAAAAATTGCTCTTACCATCAAACTTGTTGATCTCCATCTTCATTGTTCCTGTCTTCTTCATCTTCAATCTTGCTCACCATCGCTGCAATCTACATCTTTGTACCGTCTTACTCTGATACCACTTGTTAGGTAAATTTCTGATCAGGACACCACCTCTCAAGACCTTTTCAGTACCACGCGATGCAGTAGGAAGAAAGAAGAAATAAAATAATCAAAATACGTGGATCAACCATAAAAGGGCTCGCCTCCACAAGGCATGCAAACTTCACTATGAAAAAAAAAATTTACAAGATGAGACCTCACCCTCAACCCTTGTACACCCAATTTCTCTCTCACCAAAAATTTTTTTCACAAAAGCTCTCTCTCTCTTGGAAGACCCCCTGAACCCCTGAAATGACCGGCGTCCGCTGTCCAAGAGCCCTACTCCTCTCATAGGGGCCTCACGCCTCTCTCTCCTTCTCTTCTAGGGTTCCGCACGGCTTCCTCTGCAAAAAACGAATCACCGCAGCTCTCTGTTGAGGCACAGGCCTTTTAAAGGCCTTAAACAAGGGTTTAACCTAATTAGATTAGGTTTAGGTCTCCTAAACAAGCCAAATCAAACCTGTGGACCATCGGATCAAGATCAAAAACTCTCTGGACCATCCGATCACGATCGGTCTACGAAATAGTACCGTGGACCATGAGAAATGCGTGAAAAATGCCTACGCGATTCATGCGGTCTGCCTGAACTGCCCGATCCACGGTGGACTGGGGTACAGGGCCCAGGCAAGGCGCCTGGGCCTGGGCCGCGCTCGCGTGTGGGCCCACACACGGGCTGGGCCGTGCGCCCGCCTGGGTCGCGCGTCCCATGCGTTGGCCCCACCTGGGCCGCGCGCCGCCGCCGGCGGTCCTCCGTCGCCTCGAGTTTCGTGCCAACTTTCAAAGCTCGTATCTCCTCCATCCGAGCTCCGTTTGGGGTGATCTTGATCTCGTTGGACTTCGTTTTTCACCGCGAACCTCGCTGTGGGCTCAATATGGGTTGAATCTTGAGGCATCAAATCCTAACAAAATCCAAATCTGCTCCATTTTTTGATGGGCTCGATCTCCTATGATGTCTGTGTTGAAATTTATCTGATTAAGCCACATTCAGATGTGGTCCATACTAACACACATCGGAATTTATTTTTAGTTGATTTAGTTTGATCTGATCTTTGACTAAAGTAAGCCCCTGATAAAGTGATAAGAATATATTTGATGGTTATTATAATAAAGTTAATCGATATTTGATCATTGTGGATAACGTCTGTCTAAATTTTTGTGACTTATTTAGAAAATGTCTCTATGGATGAGGCATGTTATAAAAGGATACTCCTACTGATTTGGTCCCCAGCTCATCCGAGAACTTATGAGATCCTCTCCATAGAAAATACTTGGAGTTAGATTGGGAAATCAAAGTGCTGCTTGTAGACAGCAGAGAGCACATCTAGCTCAGTTTCTATTGTGGACCTCCATCCTGACCTCGGCCGACCTATCCTCATTTATGATTGAGGTGAGCAGGGGTTGACTATGGCCAACCTGACCAAATTTGAGCAGCACAGTCCTAGTCCAGTAGGTCGGCCCAATTTGGCAAGCTAGCTATTTCAGGTAGATAATCCTTCTCATAATCACAAAAAGGACATATAAGGAAACTCTAACTACCAAGATTTGATTATGCCCAGAATGGTAACTACGAGCTAGCTCCCCACCTTGAACAGAAAAATGTGATCATGCTAGTGTGCTTTGTACTCACTTTTCAGGAATAGGCAGTCCTCCTGATGTACATGACTCTTATTCATCCTCTATAAATAGGAGAAATAGGGGACTCTAAGTAAGTTATCGTAAAAGCCTCAAGGTGCTCCATTACTCTCTCTCTCTATTCTCTAATTCCCATCTAATTTGAGTGTCGAAGGGTCCCATCAAAAAATTTTTTGGTCATGAACTTTTTGTAGGTCTAGATCCAGCACCCAGAAAATATCTTCTTCTACCTCATTTGCAGCCGAGGATACTTCCACCTTGTCTTCGATCAAAGACTCCTTCACTTTGCCTTCTTTTGGAAAAATCAAGCCCAACCTCATCAACTTGGTATTTAGCAGCAACAGATTGATGCTAGAAAGAGGGCTCCCCTTAGCCATTATCAAAAATCTCTTTTGAGAGAGAGAACACTTTACCTTGAGGCAACGAAGAGGAGCTTCAAATGCCTCCTGTTGCTCCAATGGCACACAACCCAATGATGCTCAATAGAGAGCCCAGGCACCAATACCTCCCTAGCCTGCACCAGTTGTCTCCAATGATTAGTTCAACAACCTCATCCAATAGGTGTAGGCCTTAATTGATGCAATACAAGGAATGCAGCAGGCAGCTGTAGGGCAACTTGTGCTAGATGCCCCACACTGAGATTAAGCTAGACCAGCAAGCAAGCACTCACCTCCTTGTAGTCTGAGGGAGGGGCACAGCTGACTTAGTCAACTTGGTAGCCCCGATCGAGGATAACATAGGTGCTCACCAATCCCATGATTAGGGATGGACCATCTTAGACACCTCTCTCCTCGACACTTAGAACCCTACAATGCTCGAGAAGCTGAGGTGGAGAGGAGATTTCAGGAGATCATGCAGCAATGGATCGAGGCACTGTAGGACTGAACTCAATAGCACAATGTGGAGCTCGATGTCTCCACTGTAGGGCTAAACTTAATAGCACAATGTGGAGCTCGGCTTCAATATTGACCCCCCTTCACCACGAGAATCATGGACGAGCCGATCCTTCTATAGTTAAAGATGTGACAACTAGAGCCATATGATGGGACCTCGGATCTCGTCATCCATTTGGAGAGTTTTAAAGCTCCAATACTCTTCTATGGAGTAACTGATAGAATTCTCTACTAAGCATTCCCGTTCACTTTACGGAAAGCTGTACAGTACTAGTACTTGAGCCTTCAGCCTGGCTTGTTCAATTCTTTTGAGCAACTTAGCTAACTGTTTGTGACCCACTTCATCAGTAGTCACTGACAACATTGAGGCTTGGACTCACCCATTAGCATCAAGTAGCGAGATGGTGGGTCTCTTTGGGAATACATTGGCTGCTTCAATGCCACCACCCTCAAAGTATGTGACTTTGGTTGATCGGTGGTTATAACCACCCTCAAAGATGGGCTGCTGAAGAATGCTTTTCTCTTCTTACTCAAGAAGAGGTGCTCTAAGAACTTCATTGAAATATTAGTGAGGGCAAAAAAGTATGCAAATGCAGAAGAGGCATGAGCTCGACATGATGAACACCCCATTAATGAGCCCTGAGCAAAAAAAGATGCCAAGATTGAGGTGATAAGAGGTCATGCGGACCTTTAGAAACCTCCTTACGATAACCAAATGAGAACCTCACTTGGACGCCACTGATTTAGATCTCTGCCTTGGAGATTCAATAACTATACTCCCCATAAAGCCTCCCGAATCCAGATACTTATGGAGATAGAGCACTAAGGAGATTTGTCGAAATCAAGGAGGATGATAGCCCTATCTTATAGGTAAAATATGAGAAAATACTATCGATATCATCGAGACCATGACCGTGATATCGAGGAATAATAGTAGCTTCAAAATGAGATCAAGGCACTTATTAGATGGGGATGACTGAGGCGATATATTGAAAAACAACAGAACTAGGAAGAGACTAGGCTTGAACCACTACGACTCAATGGTCCCTAGGAGAATAGGCCTGTGGTTGGGGTGATTCATAATATCTCTATGTGGCAGCTCGACAATCCAACCCTAAAGCTAGGTTGAGAATAAGAGGAGAAGTAGAAAAATAGGAGATCAAGGATGAAGAAATCACCTTCTTCGATGCTGACCTCAAGAGAATAAAATATCCTCATGATGATCCGATTGTAGTAACTTTAAATATTTAAAATGATGTATGCAATATTTTGATTGATAATAAAAGTTCAATGGATGTCTTATTTGATGATTCTTTTATAAGAATAGGTTTGGCTTGCGATAGGTTGAGGAGGCTTGATCCTCCACCAATCAGATTCTTAGGAAATGTGGTGCCTGTAAAGGGAGTCATCTCCTTGTTGGTGATTGCAAGCCGAGTTCCAAGACAGTCCCCCATCCAAATTGACTTTTTGATTGTAAAAATTTTATCAACCTACAATGCCATACTAGGTTGACCAGGGTTGAACACTCTTCGGACTATGATATCAACCTATCATTTTTTGGTTAAGCTCCTCGCTCCACATAGATTCGATGAGGTCTGGGAGATCAAGAACTAGCAAAATAATGCTATATGGCAACCACGCATAGGAGGCTTTTACAGAACCTCAACTTACAGAAGAGCTTGACATCTGAGATGAGCTAATGGAATAGAGAGGGCAACCAGTATAAGACCTCATGCTGATTGTGTTGGAGGAATCTGATCCGATCATAATAGTCCAGATCGGCTCCAACCTAAATGATGGGGACCATCAGCAACTTGCTCCATTTCTTTGATCCAATATGGATATTTCTTGGCCGACCTCGGATATATCAGGTATAGACTTGAAGTTATCATTCACTATCTGAACATGGATCTAGAGCATCATCTTATTAGGCAGAAAAAGCAGAATTTTATGCTAGAGTCCCAAAAAGTAACAGAGGAAGAGATAGATAAGCTTTTGAAGGCCAGCTTTCTCCAAGGGGTGAACTACCCTGAGTGATTAGCAAATGTGGTGCTGGTTAAGATAGTGAATGGAAAGTGCTGCATATGTATCAATTACACCAACATTAATAAGGCATGCCTAAAAGACAGCTATCTATTGCCTTGGATTGACCAACTGGTGGATGCCACTTCAGATCACTAGCTTTTCTCCTTTATAGATGTCTTCTATGGCTATAATCAGATCCGCATGGTCCTCAAGAATGATGAGATGACTGTCTTTACTACTGACAAAGACCTTTTCTATTATAGGATCATACCTTTTAGCCTAAAGAACATAGGAGTGATTTATCAGAGGCTCATCAACAAGATCTTCAAAAAGTAGATTAGAAGAAATATGGAAGTGTATATGGATGATATGCTAGTCAAGAGTAGAGCTACTAAGCACCATATTGTTGACCTTGAAGAGATCTTTGCGACACTACGACATGTCCACATGAAGCTTAATCCTAATAAGCATGCCTTTTGGGTCAACTCTGGCAACTTTCTAGACTTTATGGTGTCATAGCATGGGATCAGAGTGAGCTTGGAGAAGATTTGAGCTCTTCAAGAAATGACATTGTAGAGGATAATTAAGGAAGTATAATGCCTAATAGGAAGGATAGCAGCTCTCAACAGATTCATCTTGAAATTAGCCGGTAGGAGCCTGCCATTCTTCAAAGCTCTTAAATGGATGGAAGACTTTCCACTGAAGAATGGCAAGTTGCATTTGATGAGCTAAAAAGGTACCTCAGCTCCCTACCACTTCTTAGCAAATCAAAGCTGGATGAGATGCTGTACTTATATCTTGTAGTCTCTCCTCTAGCAATCAGCTTAATACTCATCCAATAAGAACATATGCTTTAAAAGCTAGTCTATTATATGAGTCAGGTCCTCCATGATGCAAAAATCAGGTATACAAAACTAGAAAAGGTAGTGTATGCACTCATGATCTCAGCAAAGCGACTACTTTTGTACTTTTAGGTACACACGATTGCTATTCTTACCAACCAACCCATCAGGTCGGTACTTCACCGACCTAAAACCTCAAGTTGGTTGGCCAAATGGACCCTTGAGCTTGGGGAGTTTGATATAAAATATCGCTTTTGATCATCCATTAAAGCTCAATATTGATGGACTTTGTTTTAGATTGCACAATCCCTGAGGAGGTGGAACCCATACCAGAATGGCTGCCTAAGCGTATTAATCAAGCCCACTAGGATGGCCTTGGCCCCAAGTTTCTACTTTCTTCGATCGAACTCAGCTTGAGCTCAGGCTCGAGAGTGGGGACCATGTGCTATAGACCTCTATGCCGTCTTAACTGATCTGATCCTCAAATATGGCAAGTTGAGTAGAGGTCAGTTACGGCCAACCTGACCAAATCCAAGCAACATGGTCCCAGTCTGGTAGGTCGACCCAATCGGCATGTTTATTGGCTATTTTAGATAAATAATCCTTCTCACAATCATGAAAAGACTAGATGAGGAAATCCTAAGTATCAGAATTTGATTACGCTTTGAACGATAACTATTAGCTGGCTTCGCATTCCGAATATGGAAGCATGATCATCGCTAACGTGACCTGTATGCACTTTCTAAGAATGGCAAGTCCCCTCAGCATACATAACTCTTACTTGTCCTTTATAAATGAGAAAAAAAAAGAAAATCTTAGGTAAGTTCTCGAACAATCCTTAAGATGCTCCATTACTCTCTCTATATTGTCCAATTCTCATCTAACTTGAATATCGAAGGGTCTTCACTGAAAAATCTTTCGATCAGAGATATTTTGTAGGTCCAACTTCAGCACTTGAGAGATATTAAAAAGTCTCAAGAAACTCCATTATTCTCTCTATCTATCGTTCAATTCTCATGTAACTTGAGCATTGAAGGATCCCTATTGGAATATCTTTTGGTCAAGAGCTTTTTGCATATCTAGCTCCAGCACCAAGGAGATATCTTCTTCCATCTCGTCTCCAGCTGAGGATCCTCCCACCTCATCTTTGGCTGAAGACTCCTTCACCTTGCCTTCTTCTATAAAGATAAAGCCTAACCTCATCAACTTGGGCTTTGGTAGCAATAGTTTTTTTTTGTGATTACAAGCAGGCTGATTCCAAAGATCATGGATGACATCAATGGCTTCTTCTTTAAGGAAGTTTTATTGCCCTATAAAGTTTTAATATTGTGGTGTCAGAGCTAGGTTATTCAGCTTAAAGATTAAAACCTCCTTTATATCCATATCAAAATTTTATGGACATAGATCTGACTAGATACCCTAGCTGGTTGACTATGATCAGAGTTATCACGATCAGGATCCATTTCTGGATTCTGTAAAGGATTTGTGATATATTATTTATTTATTTATTTATTTATTTTAAAGGGCCTCTGATTTATTTTTTAAAGGGCTAGAATTATTATTTGAATAAATAAATAAATAAATAAGAAGATGAAGAGGGACAACATCTTAAGGTCTTCTTGTCGTCATCCCCTTCCCTTGGATGAGGATGAACAAACCTTCGGCCCGCATTCGGAAGCCACCTAAGGTGAGCCATGACCTCTGCTATTGTAGGGAGCACCTTCACACTGGAGAACCCATCGATTTCCTCCCAAGATTCATGCTTGTAGTTGATGGTGGGCCACTCTAGAGAAGAAAATAAGAGATGTTAGTCGATGGCTTGTCTTCCCCAATGAAGGTGGCACTAGGCATCACTATCCAGCAGTAGGGCTAGGGTTTTGCCAAAGAACTAGATTGAGGCTCTCCACAGGATGTCGATCGGGTGGATATTCCCAATCGCTAGAAAATTGATGATTGGTCTTGGAGTCTATGACAGTCTATTGATCCAGACTTTTTTGATGGCTGTCGGCCAATATCTATGGGGAGGAGCACTAGTTTTTGGCTCCTCCTCCATGGCCCAATTGGAAATAGGAAAAGATGGGAGGAAGATTAGGAAAATAGGTTCAGATTTTGGATTTCGACCTAAAATTTGACATTCGATTGATTCTTAAAAAGGAGACTTTTGCAATTTAGTCCCTGATAAGGTAATTAATTCTATAAATATCCTTCTGAAATTATATTTTTATCCCTATAATAAAGTTTATTATATAAAAACCCCTGAATTATTATTTAGTCCCTATAATAAAGTTTATGATATAAAGACCCTCTGATAATTATGATAAGGTTCCTGCCATATGATTTTATTATATAAAAATCCATATATTTTTATATGCTATTTAACTTGTTTATATACAAATAAAGTATTGTAGACCTATTATCATATTCTTGATAATATATTTACGTCATGTTTAGCATATGAAGTTTATTGATATGATTTATAAAGAATTAAAAATTTTTAGTTTGATCGATTTGGTGCAATCACCAAAATGACCATGAATATATAAATCAAAATTTTTTTATCATGTATAATTCTAGATAAATATAGTTGATCTAAAGAAAAATTTAATAGTGTCATAATTACATCATGTCATATTTTTATGTAAAGTTTATTGATACTATTTATAAAGAATTAAAAATTTTTATTTGATTGATTTGATATGATCACCAAAAATGATCATGAATATATAAAATCAGAATTTTTTTAAATTTATATATTACATACTATCTATACGCTATTTAATTTATTTATATACAAATAAAGTATTGCAGATCTATTATCATATTCTTGATGATGAATTCATGTCATGTTTAGCATATGAAGTTTTTGATACTATTTATAAAGAATTAAAAGTTTTTGGTTTAATTGATTTAGTGTTATCACCAAAGTGATAACAAATATGTAAAATCAAAAATTTTCTATAACATATAATTTCAGATAAATATAATTGATCCAGTAGAGTTTTAGTAGTTGTTGCCCAGCTATGCAATCCAAAAGGGAGGGTGAATTAGATTTTTAAAAATTTAAAATTAATCTAGAACCACAAGGATTAAGTAATAAAAGGCAAGTTAGTTGAAGTGAGTGATTTAAGTAAAGTGAAGATATTAGATGCAAGAGTGCAAGAAGAAAAAAAAAAGATAGAGAATAAGTAAGCACACCATAAACAATCAAGATTTATAGTGATCCGGTGCCAACCTTGCACCTACATCCACTCTCCAAGCTCCTATATGGGAATTCAAATCCACTAAACCGTATTCAACAAGAATACAATATCGGTACCTCCGATTCTAGCTATCCCAAGCTAGAACACTTATTTTTTAAGTACAAGCCAATCGAATACAATCTAATTCAAGGTTCGGATCAACCTTTCCACATTTTGGAACCCTTCCAAAACTAAAGATCAACTCAAAAATAGAGTATAATAGTTAATCACACGAAAATATCAATGTAGCTCCTTTAATGAGCAAATAAAACTTTAAATATATTTTACACAACAATGAAGAAGCTTTTCTGATTCTCCTCAAAGTTGTTGAAGACTTGAATGGTCTTGAGGGGTTGGTGAACTTGAAATGAAAGCTTCTTTAATTTCAAGAAGGCTCTTTGCTTAGGACTGAAATGAATACTTAAAAAACCTTGTTTATTTCATCCTTTAAGTGCAAATGATGGTGGAGAGTGATCTAGATAGTTTTAGAGCTGTTGGAGATCATTAAATAAGCATTAAATGCACCAAAACGAGCTGAAAAACTAGCCGTTGTGGAGTTTTTTCATCGCAGGGGTTGACTCATAGGGTCGACTCATACACATGAATCGACTCATGGGGTCGACTACTGTGGCGCAGAACAGAAAATAATTGTTCTGTAATTTTAACGTGCACAGCAACAAAGGTCGACTCATAGGATTGACTCATGCATAGGGGTCGACTCATGGGGTCGACTCAATTGGGTGTACCAATCAAAAAATAGCATGCCGTTCAGCCCCATTTGATATGAGTCGACTCATGGAGTCGATTCAATTTTATAAATATTATTTTCTTTCAAAATATACATCCAAAAATTATAAAATTTTCTCCAATAGATCATAAATCTTCTGTTCTTACTCTTGAGGTTTTCGAATTAGGACTTGATAAAATTACGATTTTACTCCTGAAAAATAATAAATTTTTTTTCAAGCCAAAATCATTAGTAACCCTCTCAAATACTTTGTAATCATCAAAATCAATTCAAGGAGCAACAATCTCTCCCTTTTTGATTATAACAAAATACTTGAGCAAAAGCAGAGTATAACATATATAAAGCATGGAACATGAATTTTAAATTTATAAAGATGCATCACTTAAACATCATAACTAGTTATTTGAATGAAATGCATCATCAGTAGTTTGAAGATCAATTTAAAATTTGCTTATTAGATCATTTGCTTTGAAAATTACGGACAATTTTGGTTCTTTGACACATTTGCTTTGACAATTTTGCTCATTTGCTTTGACAATTTTGCTTACTACTCTCGATTCTATTTCTCTATTGCTTATTGCTCGATCTCGATTTTTGATTCTCTACTCTCCCTTTTTGACAGCATCAATTAAGATCTTAAAAAATTTTGAAGAGAGAAAAAAAAGGACATATTTTCTCTACTCTCCCTTTTTGATACCATATTTTATTTCTTTACTCCCCCTCTTTCATTGTTTATTTCTCTACTCCCCCTTACTATAGCAATTATAAAAGACATATCAATTTGCTCATTTAGAAGATATTGCTATTCATGATATTTCATCACACATATATGAGTCATTTTTTATATCTTATAATTAAAATATTTTAATTGATCCCATTCATAAACATTAATCAAAAGACATTCATTGAAATTTAAAGCATAAAAAAAATGTATATATCAAAATGTGACTAAATACATTAAGTCAAAATACATAGATCATACAAAAATCATGGATAACAACTATCCAAGAGTCAATCAGCCAACAAAATATAAAGACCATAAGATAGATCCTAGATAAAAATAAAAAAAAAACTATTCTAGATCTAATAGATATCATGGCTAGAGGGATCAGAATCTGAAGAGTCAGAGATATGATGAGGAGATGTAGGATCAAATCTATGGGCACAACCTTGACCACGTCTGCCTCGACCACGGGTAGAAGTACCGGCATGAGAAGAGGGGTGAGAGGATCCTGGAGCCTGGGAAGCTACGGACTGTGGTAGAAGAAAAAGTCTGATGGTGTCTAATTGTTTCAAAGCTCTTGACATGGACTGCATCAAAGCACCAATCTGAGTAAAGACAGTCTCACTGGAGCCCCTGATCTCTCTCCTTAAAAAGTCAAATCTACTCTTTAAAACTCCTCGAAGTCTAGCCACCTCTGCAGATAGGTCTGAGACCTCCGTGATGTTCTCTTGCGGCTGGAGATGGGCTAAGACTAAAACTTGCCTATGTAAATCTAGAAGTCTGCTCGTCAGTCTCAGAACACATCCCTCAAGCTCCTCAAGTCGTATGGACTGAGCTGTGAGCATCTAAAAAATAGTAAAGATATGAGGGATCAAAGTCTGGTCTGAGTCATCCTGAGATGTCGACCTCTGAGCAAAGACTGAGGTGGCAAACTGTTGAGATAAAATAGAAGCAACATGTTGGGACATCAGCTCAATCTGATCATCTACAAGTCTGAACTCTGAAAGATGTACCCTACTCTCTGACTGTGGAACTGAAGCATGCCTCCTCACTAACTCTGAGGGACCAACCTCGTGATCAGACATGAACCGAATATCTGAAGATGCTCTGTGATCATGAGGAGGTGAAGATGGTCTCTCCTCTTCTACTCTCTCCTCAACTAGCTCCTCTGCTCTTTTCTCGACACCCTTTGACCAACTGCCATCAGTCTTTGAAAAACCAATGCGGTGTAGTGTGTGGCGGTTGATAGTGTCAGAATGAGACAACCTAGTAACTGCCTCCCCTTCAAAATTGACTCTGAACCTCCTAAAGACCAAGGTGAGTGTCATACCATAAGGCAAGTGAGCCTTAGACCTGTTCAGGGTCTCTCTCATGGCCTCAAACATCAAAGCAGGAAGATTCAAGGGGGTCTAGGTGATCACATGGTTCATGATGTAAATATCCCTACCAGATAAGAGGTCATGTTTGTCACTCCTAGGGACAAACAGTTTGGTTACCATGTGATGTAATAGCCTCATCTCAACAGAAAAAAAATTTTACTTCTAATTTATTCAAATTTTCAGTAAAAATTCTCCCTAAGATAACATTAATTCCTTCTTTTTTAATTGGAAGCTCCATATTAGTATAGAGGCAAGTGCAGGATTTGTCCCAAATGCACTGGATCAAGAATAATATCAACACCTTTCACTGTAGACTTTATTGTTCCATTGCAATAACTCAAATTTAAGTAAAATTTTTTGACCAAATCAACATAAGTATTTTTCTTTAATAAACAGTAAAACTTCCATCCTTGATTTTTAATCTTCGATCCAATAGAGAACCCTTCTTTTTCAAAAAACTTGAAATCTATATTCTTCCCGGGTTCCACTTTTCGATCAGAGAGAGGTACCTTACTTGGTCTGATTGGGGACTATGTAGAAGCTGAAGCAGGACCTGGAGGTGGGACTGGAGCAGAAGAGGGTTCGACTGCTATTCTTTTTCTGTGCACACTCTCTTCCAACCCACAAACAGATTTTCTTCTTTGTGGTAGCTTCATTTTGGGAGCCATTTGGACAAAGGAGACTTGCAAAGAGCTTAGGAGACTAAATAAGAGGTAGAGAGGAAAGGATTTTAGAAGAAAAGGCAAAGATTTTACGGAGGTAAATCATTGATTTGGAGAAGAGGGGTAGAATCTAGGGTAAGCTCGAATCGCCCAAATGAGAAAGAAAGAGGAGAGGAAGTTGATTCCTAAATGGGCAATTTGAAGGGTGAAAATCGGTGGGAAGAAAGATTTGAGAGAAATCTTCAGTTTGAGGGAGAAGAGAGGGAGAGCTTTTGGTTTGGTGGGAGGAAGAAGAAGAAGGGCTGAGTCGGCTCAAAGTAAATTTCTCAATAAAAAGAGAGCGCCTGAAGAGTTTTGACAAAATTACAAGTTTATCCTAGGGTCGACCCTAGGAGTCGACTCATGGCACAGAAAAATTCATAAGAATGATGAAAAAATTTGAAAAAATTTGAAAGTTTGAGGAAAAGTATCTACCTAGAGATTGATCATGTGAAGTACAGTTTTGAGCTTTTAAGAGAAAAGAAGAGATGAGAATTGAGTTCAACAAATTTGGTTCAATGAATTTTTGACATTAAGAACTTGGAATTAGAGAGATATTTAAGCTGATGGATCAAGGATTCCTAGTTCTCTTCTAATTTTATAAAATCTATCTTCACTTAAGGTCTTGGTAAAAATATCAGTCAATTATTTCTCAGTACATACATAGTCAAGAATTATATTATTGTTTTGAACATGTTCTCTTATGAAATGATGTCTCATTTTAATATATTTTGATCTAGAGTGCTGAATTAAATTTTTAGTTAGATTGATAGCACTAGTGTTATCACATATTATGGAAGTTTTATTGAGTTTGATGTCAAAGTCCTCAAGTTGTTGCTTAATCCATAAGATTTGAGTACAACAACTTTCGACTGTAATATATTCGACCTCGATCGTAGACAGTGCCACCAAATTTTGCTTCTTGCTAAATCAAGAGATTAAGTTAACTCCAAAGAATTGGCAAGTTCCACTAGTACTTTTTCTATCTAATCTACATCCAGTAAAATCGACATCTGAATATCCTATTAAGTCAATTGATGAGTCCTTAGAATACCATAGTCCTAGAGTTTGTGTACCATTTAAATATCTAAGGATTCTTTTAACTGCATTTAAGTATAATTCTTTTGGATTTGATTGAAAGCGAGCACAAAAATATACACTAAACATAATATCTGGTCTACTAGCAGTTAAATATAATAGAGAACCAATCATGCCTCTATAAAATTTTAAGTCTACATTTTTACCTCTTTCATCCTTGTCAAGCTTACATGATGGACTCATGAGTGTACCAGTTGCTTTGGAACCCTCCATTCTAAATCTTTTCAGTAGTTCTCTTATATATTTACTTTGAGTGAGGGAGATTTCTTCCTTTGTTTGTTTGATTTGGAGTCCGAGGAAGAATGTAAGTTCTTCCATCATGCTCATCTCGAACTCTCCCTGCATGAGCTTAGCAAAATCTTGACAAAGAGTTTCATTAGTAGATCCAAAAATAATATCATCAACGTATATTTGTATAACTAAGATATCATCTTGATTTCTTTTAATGAAAAGGATTGTGTCTACATTTCCTCTTGAAAAATTATTATTAAGCAAAAATTTACTTAGCCTTTCATACCAAGCCCTAGGTGCTTGTTTTAAACCATATAATGCTTTGTTTAATTTAAAAATATAATTAGAAAAAGCATGATTTTCAAAACTGGGAGGTTGTTCTACATAAATTTCTTCAACAATATATCCATTTAGAAAAGTACTTTTGACATCCATTTGGAATAACTTCAAATTCATAAAGCAAGCATATGCAAGTAAAAGTCTAATTGCTTTTAATCTAGCAGCAGGTACAAATGTCTCATCAAAATTAATTCTCTCTTCTTGATTATAACCCTTTGCAACCAATCTTACTTTATTTCTGATCACATTTTCATGTTCATCCAGTTTATTTCTATATACCCATTTTGTGTCAATTACTGGATAATTTTTAGGTCTTGATACTAAAGTACATACATTATTTCTTTCGAATTGATTAAGTTCTTCTTGCATTGCATTTATCCAATTATAATCTTTTTCAGCTTCATCTATGGTTTTAGGTTCAAAATGAGAAACAAATGCAAAATGATTGTATGCATCTCTAAGAGAGGAACGAGTTCTTACTCCATGTGTAGAATCACTAATGATCAATTTTTTAGGATGATTGTGATCATACCTCCATTCTTTAAGTAGATCATTGGAGCCTTGAGGTTGTTCTTGTTGTTCTTCACCTTCATCCTCTTATTTGTTTTCATGTTCTTCTTCATTTTGAATTATTAAGTCTTTTAAGGTGATCTCCTTCATCCCTTCCATAAGAGGATCTGCATCATCAATACATTCATTCTTCTTTGAAGGAAGATCGTTAGTTTCATCAAAAATAACATGTATTGACTCCTCTACTACTAAACTTCTTTTGTTGAAAACTCTAAAAGTTTTGCTAGAAGAAGAGTAATCCAGAAAAATAGCTTCATCGGATTTTGTATCAAATTTTTCTAGTCTTTCTTTATCATTATTCAAAATAAAACATCAGCAACCAAAAATAATAAAAATATGCAATGTTTGAATTTCTTCCTTTTCAAAGCTCATAGAGAGTTTTCTTTAAAATTGATCTAATTAAAGCACGGTTTAATATGTAACATGCCGTGTTAATTATTTCTACCCAAAAATATCTTGGGAGGTTGCTTTCACATAGCATGGTACGAGTCATTTCTTCAAGGGTTCTATTTTTTCTTTCTACTATCCTATTTTTTTGGGGTGTTCTAGGTGCTGAAAAGTTGTGGTCAATATCTTTTTCATTACAAAACTTTTTAAAATCTTAATTTTTAAATTCGGTTCCATGATCACTTTGAATATTTTGAATTGAAAAATTTTTTTCATTAGTGACTTTTTGATAAAATTTTGAGAACACATGAAAAATTTCATCCTTATGTGCCAAAAAGAAGACCCATATAAAATGAAAAAATCATCAATAATCACAAAGCCATATTATTTTTCACCTAGACTAGTAGTTCTAGTGGGTCTAAATAAATCCATGTGTAATAGTTATAATGGCCTAAAAGTTGAAACAATATTTTTACATTTGAATGAGACTCTTGTTTGTTTACCCAGTTGGCATGCATCATAAATTCTATCTTTTTCATAATTTAATTTGGGTAAGCCGGTAACCAATTTCTTTTTAATAAGTTTTGAAAGTGAATGCATGCTAATATGTGCAAGCCTACGATGCCAAAGCCAATTAGTCTCATTAATCTTGGCATTCAAGGCTATTAAGTATTTCATGTTTATTTTAGAAAGATCATTCAAATCTACCATATAGACATTACCATATCTATACCCAACAAATTTAATGTCTTCATCAATAGGACTAGTTACTATGCATAATAAAAATTCAAAAATAACTTTGTATCCTTTATCATAAAATTGACTGATACTTAATAGATTATATTTCAAACCATCTACTAATAAAATATTTTCAATATACTTGGAGGGAGTGATACCAATGTTACCTATACCGATGATCTTTCCTTTGTCATTGTCTCCAAAGGTAACCATCCATCCATCTTTAGCATCAAGTGTGATGAATTGGGATTCATCACCAGTCATGTGTCTTGAGCACCCACTATCAAGATACTATTTTCGATTTGTTCCTTGGGATGCAAGACACACCTACATATAAAAATCAAGTTTTGACTTTAGGTACCCAAGTTTTTTTGAATCCTCTTTGGTTAGTCACAATGGTTCTTTTTAGAACCCATATTTTCTTCACATTAAAATTTTTAAATTGATTAGAAAAATATGTATAAGATTTTTATCATACTTTATCATATTTAAAGCAAGTAATATTTGAAAACTTATTGCATAATGGGTTTACAAAGATATTTTTCAAAAGTTTTTATTTCTTTAAAGAGTTATATCTAAGACTGGTTTTATCATAAATGGCCTTTTGATTGTCAAGTATCATTTGAAGTTTATTTGAACTTAAAGTGAACTTTTCAACCATTGATTTTAACTTGGCAATCTCATTTTTTAAGTTCAGATTTTCTTGAGACAAGATTGATTTGAAATAATCTCATTTTCTTTTAGTAAAGATTGATTCTTTGATTTTAATTCTTTGTTCTTTACTCCTAGCTTCTTTAGTTCATCAATTAGATCATAAAATACTTCATGAAGTTCTTCAAAGATAAAGTCATTAGGAGTTTCAGTGTTTATCTCATTTTAATATGCCATAAGGCACAAGTTGGCTTGTTCATTTGAATCTTCTTCTTCGGAGCTGACTCATCACTTTCGCTCCATGTAGCCATCATAGCCTTTTTCTTGTACTTCTTGGGATCCTTCTTAAGTTGTAGACATTTAGACTTAAAGTATCTCGACTTCTTACATTCATAACAAATAAGGAGTTGCTCCTTATCCTTCTCTTTACTATGTTTCCTTTTTGTAAATGGCCTCTTCCTCATTCCTTGTCTTCTTTTCTTCAAAAATTTCTTAAACTTTCTAGTAATGAGGGCCATTTCTTCATCCTGCTCTTCATTTTCCGTATCATCAGATTCCTCATCAAGTTGAGCAGTGGATTTGAGGGTGATTATCCTTTTCTTTTTGATATCTTCTTCTTGATGTTGTTTCATGCTTAGCTTGTGTGTCATTAGCTATCCTAGAAGCTCCTCTAAGGATAAGATATTCAGATCTTTGACTTCTTGGATTGCGATCATTTTGGCCTTCCAAGTCCTTGATAAAGATCTAAGAATCTTTCTCACGAGATCACTGTTAGAATAAGACTTATCAAGATTCTTTAGACCATTAATAATATCAGTAAAATGAGTAAACATTTCAGTTATTGATTCATTATGCTCCATTTTAAAGAGTTCATATTTATGCACAAGCATGTTAATTTTTGATTTCTTCACTTGATTAGTTCCTTCATGAGTTACTTCTAATCTATCCCATATTTTTTTTGTTGACGTGCATGTTGAAATACGATTGAATTCATTAGCATCTAGAGCACAATATAAAATATTCATGGCTTTTGCATTAAGTTGAGCCATTTTCTTGTCAACCTCATCCCATTGTTTTTCGGGTTTGGATGATTCTACACCATCAATTATTTTAGTGGATATGTGTGGTCTATTTACTATGATACTCCACATATCATAGTCAAGTACTTGAATAAAGATTTTCATTCGAGCTTTCCAATAAGCATTATTTGATCCATTGAAAAGTGAAAGTCGGTTTGTGGACTGTCCCTCGGCTAGTAAAGCACCAACTTGAGTTGCCATAGATCTTTAGTTCTTTGATGGTTAAATCAAAGTAGGGCTAGAGCATCGGGCTCTGATACCACTTGTTGCTCAGCTATGCAACCCAAGAGGGGGGGTGAATTGGATTTTTAAAAGTTTAAAATTAATCTAGAACCACAAGGATTAAGTAATAAAAGGTAAGTTAGTTGAAGTGAGTGATTTAAGCAAAGTGAAGATATTAGATGCAAGAGTACAAGAAGAAAAAAAAATAAGATAGAGAATAAGTAAGCACACCACAAACAACCAAGATTTATAATGGTTCGGTGCCAACCTTGCACCTATATCCACTCCCCAAGTTTCTACTTGAAAATTCAAATCTACTAAACCGTATTCAACAAGAATACAACATCGGTACCTCCGACTCTAGCTATCCCAAGCTAGAATACTTATTTTTTAGGTACAAGCCAATCCAATACAATCCGATTCAAGGTTCGGATCAACTTTTTCATATTTTGGAACCCTTTCAAAACTAAAAATCAACTCAAAAATAAAGTATAATAGTTAATCACATGGAAATACAAATGTAGCTCTTTTAATGAGCAAAAGCTTTAAATATATTTTACACAATAATGAAGAAGCTTTTCTAATTCTCCTCAAAGTTGTTGAAGATTTGAATGAGCTCTTGAGAGATTGGTGAACTTGAAATGAAAGCTTCTTTAACTTCAAGAAGACTCTTTGCTTAGGACTGAAACGAATGCTTGAAAAATCTTGTTTATTCTCTCTTTTAAGTGCTTTTTATAGCTTCAAATGATGGTAAAGAGTGATCTGGATAGTTTTAGAGCCGTTGAAGATCATTAAATGAGTATTAAATATGCCAAAATGAGCTAAAAAACTAGCCATTACGGAGTTTTTCCATCGCAGGGGTTGACTCATAGGGTCGACTACTATGGCACAGAATAGAAAATAATTATTCTATAATTTTGGCATGCACAACAACAGAGGTTGACTCATAGGGTCGACTTATGCATAGGGATCAACTCATGGGATCGACTCAATTGGATATGCAGCCAAAAAATAGCATGCCGTTCAGCCCCATTTAACATAAGTCGACTCATGGGATCGACTCAAATTTATAAATATTATTTTTTTTCAATATATACATCCAAAAATTATGAAATTTTCTTCAATAGATCATAAATCTTCTGTTCTTGATCTTGAGATTTTCAAATTTGGACTTGATAAAATTATGATTTTGCCCCTGAAAAATAATAATTTTTTTCAAGTCAAAATCATTAGTAACCCCCTCAAATACTTTGTAATCATCAAAATCAATTCAAGGAGCAACAGTAGTATTATAATAACATCATATCATATTTTGTATATAAAATTTATTGACACTATTATAAAGAATTGAATATTTTTGATTTGATTAATTCAGTGCAATCATCAAAGTGACCATGAACAAGTAAAATCAAATTTTTTTTATAATGTATAGTTCTGAATAAATATAATTGATCCAATAAAATTTTAATAGTATCATAATTATATCTAAACCACTGAAATATTGATTAGCTTCCAAAGAAATACCTTCATATTTGATGTTTAGACGAATGAAATGGTAGGACCATATATTGGATCAAGTGATATTTTCATACCCAAAGCTATAGTATTTTCTTGTATCCAATGTGCATATCTTGCAGGATTCACTAGTGATATGATATATCACTAAATGAGTATAGCCACTAGCATGTTATAGTAATGGCACTCATATAAAGGAGAGGCATAATGATAGACCTAGTCATCTACCAAAGTTAAATATCAAAAAAATTATTTGCTTTGAATAAAATTTTATTACTCTCATTATTTGATGATAAGATGAGTATATATAATTTGTAGTGTTAGTTCCCATAATGATTGATAGTAACATAGAAAAATTTATTTTCTTAATCGATCAAATTTTTTGAAATAGAAAGAGAGAATAATGCTCATATTAAGATGCACTGACCTTGATATGACATTTCAAGTTGATAAATCTTCACTATTTATAGATAAAAGTACATCAAAATAGAAGAGTTTTTTTTTTAAGAAATGCGAGCATTCCAATCACCTTCATGTCATAAGGCAAATGATTTTTTAGATATTATCGAGCAGTAATTTGTAAGCTTTGACAAGACAAAAGTCAGTATCTATGAGCATATTATGGAGATGAATAATATTACAGAATAGTTAAATGATATTAAGATTTTTATATTATATGCATTCCTGATCTATTTTATTCTCGCTTTTTTTCCATCAGCATACGATCTCTTTAAAGTCCCTTATAATACACACACTAAGGATTGGATAATTAATACCGACCAAATGTATGCAAGAGAAGAAGAGTTTAAGAGAAGAGAAGATAGAGAGCATAAATTTTGCTTAATATCAAGTTAGTGAAAAAGCAAGTAAATGAATGGTGTACCCAAAGCAAAAGAAAACAAAGTATTTGCTATGGGATCTAATGAAGATAACAATAAGGTTATCAAATGCTTCTTTTGTAAAAAGGAGTGGCCTCTAAAGAATTGTATAAAGTATGAAAAGTGATTACAAAAGAAAGATATTCTTTACTCTTGTGTGTATTTTGAGTTCAATTTAGTGAATATTTTTAATTTTATCTAGTGCATTGATTCTAGTGCATCGATACATATTATCAATGACTTGCAGGATTTTCTATCAAGAAAACCTCTAACTGAAAATGAGCGATCCATTGTCATCAAAAATCAAGTATGTTCATCTATTAAAATAGTTGGTTGCTATAGGATAGTCTTAGATTCTAAAGTAGGTTTTTATATTTTCTTTGAAAACTCTTCTATATTTTGGCAATAAAGATTGAGATGTATCTTCAAAGAAAGAGTCAAAAGGCTAGTGAGGGATGGGATCTAAAGATCATTAAATTTTATTGATTTTGTGACCTATGTTGATTGCATAAAGACAAAACAAACATGTATATCTAAGGGTGTCAGTAGGAGTAAAGAAACTTTAGAAATCATTCACATTGATGAATGTGGATTTTTTCCCCATATCTAATGGATGAAAAATATTTTATCACATCCATTAATAACTATTTGCAATATATCTATACTTTCTGTTTGACAAAATTGATATTTTTGAGGTATTTAAAGAATTCAAAATAGAGATAGAGAGACAATCAGAAAAAATAATTAAAGTAACAAGATCTGATAGATGTGGTGAATACTATAATAAAAATATAGAGATGGAACAAAGACTAGGATCATTAGTAAAATTCTAAAAAAAATAGGATATTATATTCTAGTACACAATGTCAAGCACACCAAATCAAAAAGGTGTAGCTGGAATTGAATACTTAAAGATATGGTTCAAACTATGATAAATCATTCTATCCCACCTTTTTCCTTATGGGAAGAGGTTGTAAAGACAGTTATACATATATTATATAGAGTCTGTACTAAGATAATTCAAAAGATTCCTTATGAGCTATAAACTAATAGGAAATCTAGTTTGGGATAAGCATATATGAAAATGTCCAGCTAAATCCAAAGTTTATAACCCACGAGAGAATTACATTTGATCTTAGAATGATTAGTGATTTTTCCATTTGTTATCCAGATAGATCAAAAGGGTATAGATTTTATTGTTCATCTCATACACCATAGATAGTAGAAAATAATAAAGCTAAATTTTTAGAGGATAGCATGTTTAGTAAAACTAGTAAACCTCAAGATATTATTTTTGAGAAAATATAAGAAATAAATTTTGCCTTGAAAAGAAGACTGAAGTAATGTTTTTTATTGTTATTCCTCGAGATAACATTCAAGAGGGACTACCACTTTATCGAGTTTCATCTCATGAAGTTCTTATTATTGAAGAAGTAACTATCCAACTATCGCCGCAACAAATTTAAGGATGTAGAGATCTCTTAGAATAAGAAAATCTACTATACCTCCAAATTACATAGTATATCTGACTAATATGGGGGAAAAGGATATGCTTTTATGACGTTCTTACAAGTCATGAAAAGTGAGGACTCCTTATAATAGTTGAATGCCATAAAAAAAGAGCTGGGCTCTATGGACAAGAACCATGTCTGAAAATTAGTTGACTTATCTAAAAGTGTGCAACTATTAGATTATAAATGGATCTATAAAAATAAAAAGAATCCCAATGATAAGATTGAATGATATAAAGCCAGACTTATGATAAAGAGGTTCATAAAGGAAGGATATTGACTTGAAAGAGACATATTCTCCTATTTCATTAAAGGACTCTTTTGCGATTGTCATGGCCTTGGTGGCTTATTTTGACTTAAAGCTACATCAGATGGATGTAAGAACAGTCTTCCTCAATATGATCTAGAGGAAAAGGCCTTCATGAAACAATCAGAGGATTTTTGTTGTCAATGTACAAGAGCACATGATTTACAGATCAAAGAAATCTATTTATGGACTTAAACATACTTTCTGATAGTGGTATCTCAAATTTAATGGATAGTTACTTCTTTGGGTTTGAAGAAAATTCTATTGATTGACATGTAATTCGAGGGTCAGTGAAAGTAAGTTTATGATTTTGGTATCACATGAATGATATTTTATTTGTCAGTAGTGATTTTCATCCACTTAAGAAAATCAAATAATTTCTATCCTAAAATTTTGTGATGAAAGATATATGTGAAGTCACTTATGTTATCAGCATTGTGATTCACAAAGATAGATCCTTAGGATTGCTTGGACTAACTCAAAAGACTTACATCTATTAGAGAAACTTGAATAGAAAAATATTTTTCTAGCATCTCCTATTGTAAATGGTGATAAACCTAATAAACTTCAATATCCAAGAAATTAGATAGAAAGAGAGGAAATAAGGTTCATACCCTATGCATTAGTTATTGGGAGTTCGATTTATGCTCAAACTTGCATGCATCTAGATATTGCTTTTTGCTATATTAATGCTTGGACATTATCAATATGATCTAGGAATAGAGCATTGGAAAGCTATAAAAAAAAATCAAGTATTATCTGTAAGGTGTAAAAGTTTGTATGCTCACATATAATCGGTCTGATCATTATGAAGTAATAAGTTATTAGGATTTGAATTTTGCTAGATGTACTAATAGTGGAAAGTCTATTACTGGATATATCTTTCTACTTACGAAAGGTGCTATATCATTGATGAGTATAAAATAAGTTCTTGTTCACTATATCCACTATGCAAGTAGAATACATAGTTTGTTATGAGACTTCCTCATAAGCTGTATGATTGTAGAATTTTATCATAGAACTTAGGGTTATTGACTCTATTAGCAAACCGATAAAGATATATTATGATAATTCTCTAGTAAGATTCTTCTATAGTATGAAGAGTGCAAGCACTAGTAGATATATTGGTGTTAAATATTTGGCTCTTCATAAGAGAATAAAGGAGATAGTGTATGTGGAACGTATTAATATGGAGCCGATAATTATAGATCCACTGGCTAAAAGACTCATTCCTAAGATTTTAGGGATCATATGGCTCACTAGCTCATTTTATGATTGATATGTATTCGACACCATGTATAAAGTCATCATATTGGATTTCATAATTAAGTCAGTTTATTTATTTTATATTGATCAACTATTTATCATATGATATAAAGAAGATCAAGAAATAGACATAAAATTCTGTTTAGTCATAAAGTAAAATTTTACATAAAGAACTTGATTATTAAGTGTCATTAGTGTTGTGATGCTGGAAAGGTCGTGTGTTGATTGATAATGCATTTGCTACTATGATTCGCATTGATAAGTATTTTATAATCAAGTATACAATATATAATCTATGAAGCAATTAAGTTTTTAAATATAGATCCACGTTTGTTTTAGTTATTAGGCCTAGAGAAAATTTTATTAAAGATTTTTGAAATATTTTAAATTATAAAATGAAGATGATTATATTAGGTTGGGCTAAGTGGGAGAATGTTAGAATTTATTCGATTAAGCCCCATCTGGATGTGGCCCACACTAATATATCTTAAGATTTATTTTAGTTGATTATGTCTGATCTGAACTCTAACTAAAGATAAGCCTTTGATAAAGTGAAAAGGATATACTCAATGGTTATTATGACAAGGTTAACATTTATCTAACCATTATGGAAATATGCATCTCAACCTTTGTGACTGATTCACATACTATCTTTAATAGTTAAGCCATGTTATAAAACGACACCTCCTATGGACTTAGTCTCTAACTCATCCGAGAACTTATGAGGTCCTTTCCATCAGAAATACTTAGAGTTAGAATTGAAAAATTAAGATATTGCTTGTGGATAACAAGGAGTACATGCAGCTTGATTTTTTTTTATGATTGTAGGCAGGCTGATTTCATAGATCATGGATAATTAGAGATGGAGATAGGAGGCAAGCTGGGCCTTGGCCCCCAATCCTCAAATCTTACAAAAAAATCCATATTATATATAGGGATATAGGACTTGGCTCATTTTAGTGGCCCCCCAAACTTAAATATGTTATGGGAATATAGCTGAGAATGTGGGATTTGATTAATATGATTATAAAAATATAATATAAATATTATTAAATTAATAAAAAGAAAGGTAAGAAAGATGCTGTTGTCAAAAATTACTAGAGCTTAAAGGCATCATTTTCAAAAATAATTGTACAAACTACACAATGGGAAAAATTCTCTATTTTTATATTATTAATTAACTATGAGTCTCTTTAAGTCCAAAGACTACAAACTTCTCGTGTAAGTCTCCATTCTTATTAAAAAATATGAACTTTGGTCCCATAATTGCAAGTTAAGGGCCAACAAAATAGCTTGCTAGAAGAGGAAAAAAAACATTCACAAGCAAGGTAAGTTACTAGTTGTCGCATCATTTTTTTTTACAATCCCCACTTCCTAGGGGAGAGAACCCCACAAGAACTTGCAGTCTCGGGTCCTTCATCTAGTCCTTCACCTTCAAGCTTCAGCCCTCTACTAGGACCATGGTCCATGATAATATGTAGAACGCCATTATACTATTCAAAGCATGATTTTTTAACATTACAGGTATAAAGTTACCTCTTTCTTCTTTAGTTTTTTCTTTAAAAGCATATATTTTATATTTCTGATAAGATTCTAAAACTTTTTTTTTTTATCTTTTTTTTCTTTGTAGTCCAAACCAAACTTGTGCCTTTTGCTTTGATCTTCCCTTTCCAATCAACTTCTTTTCAACTTTCATCTTTCAAGATCCACAATTGAAGGTACTAAACTTCTTCCTTTTTTTAAAAACTTAAATTATGAATTAATTTTTATTTACTTTTTCTTAGTTTAATTTAAGTGTTATCAACATGTTATGTGTTATTTCAATTAAATCATCAATTTGGTTTATATGTTATTATTAGTTGTTACCATCCTAAATTATAATTTTTTGTCACTAATATTTTATCAAAGTGCTTGATTGGTTGTCTATCAATTTTACTATGGTTAAGATCAAAATAATTGATTCATTTTTCAAAAGAAAGCAAATTAAGGACTCACCAACTAATGCACCTACTTGTGATACTACTTCAATTTTGGAGCAAAATATTTCTGAGTCTCCAAAAGCAATATCTTACTTTCCAACAAATGTCCTTTTAAATCTTTTAGAATTAAATATGAAAGTATAGATATTGCTTCTTTAGTATGTGACCCAGGACTACATCCTTCAATTTGAGATTATTCAGTCAATCAGCATGATGAAATTCATAAAGCATATATTAAAGCTGGACTATATCAACACTTGCTTTCTGATTATCCATATTCTGGACCTAAAAATCATTGTTGAAGATTTCAAGCCTCCTGGTTCAATTCATTTTCTTGGTTAGAGTATTCTCCATCAAAAGATGTTGTATATTGTCTTCCTTGCTACCTCTTCACTAATAAACCAACATATCGACTGGGAGGAAATACATTTATCGTTGAAGGGTTTTGAAAATGGAAGAGAGTTAATAATGAAAAAGATTGTGCTTTCTTGACACATACTGGAAAGGATCCTAATTCACCTCATAACAAAGCGGGGAGATGTTTTGAAGACTTGAAAAATCAGTCACAATATATTGACAAGATTATTCAAAAGCAAACTTCTTAAGAAATTGCAACAACTACTTGCATTTAAAGGTTTCTATAGATGTGATTTGCTGGTTGATATTTTAGGCTTGTGCTTTTAGAGGCCATAATGAAGGTTCAAATTCAAAAACTCAAGGTAGCTTTCTAGGGATGGTGAAGTTATTGACATCAAACAATGAGCCAGTTGCTAAAGTTGCTTTGAAAAATGCTCCACAAAATACTAAGTATACATTTCCAGCACTCCATGAAGAGATTTTACATGTCTTTGCTAATAATGTTAGATTTGCAATTCGCAATAAAATTGGAGAGGCAAAATTTTGTTTAATTATGGATGAAGGAGGAGATGATTCAAAAAGGGAACAAATGGCTCTTGTTTTAAGGTTTGTTGATAAATAAGGTTTTATTTGGGAGCACTTTCTTGATCTTGTGAGTGTTAAAGATACCACTGTGGCCACTCTTAAGAAAAAAATATTTAATATTCTTTTGCATCATAATCTTAGTTTTAAAAATATTCGGGTGCAAGGATATAATGGTGCAAGTAACATGCATGGCAAGTTGCAAGCATTAATTCATAATAATCTCCCTTATACATATTATATGTATTATTGTACTCATTGCTTGCAACTGGCACTAGTAGCAGCATCTTGAGAAGTGATCCTACTTCATCAGTTTTTTATAAATTTAACTTTTATTATCAACATCATTATTGCTTCTTCTAAACGTCATGATGAATTGCAATCTACTCAGATTGCTGAAATTGCTCATTTCATTGCTATTAATGAGATTGATATTGGTAGAGGAGCTAATCAATTTGGTACCTTACAATGAGCAAGGGATACCAAATGGAGCTCTCATTTCAATTCAGTTTACAGCTTAGTTTACAGCTTAATATCATTGATGAAGGCACAACATCCTCACTGCGAGGTGATGCTAATTTTGCATATGATTTGATAATGTCATTTGAATTTACATTTGTACTATATTTGATGAAAGAGATCATGGAAATAATTGATGTTCTTTATCAAGCTCTATAACTCAAGTCTCAAGATATTGTGAATACAGTGCATTTAGTTTCTACTACAAAATCATTGATCCAAAATTTGAAAGAAAATGGTTGGGAGGCTTTGTTTGGTATAGTGAAGTTATTTTGTAACCATTATGAGATAGAAGTTCTGGATCTTAATGCCCCATTTACTATGAGCGAAGCTAGATCTCGTTGTTGCAAAAAAAGTTATGTCACAGAGGAGCACTACTATCGAGTTAATATATTCATTACTACAATCAAAGTAAATAGCAGATTTAGCAAACAAACACTAGATTTGCTTATTCTTAGCTCTACTTTGGATCCAAAAAATAAATACAAGTCTCTTCTCTTCCATGCCCAAGAGTTGGGCATCCCTTTTTTCCACACGTCAAGAGGTAATGCTTTGTCTTCAAGAGTGAAGATCGAGGAGAAGAAGAAGAAGGCTGCTAATCAAGAAGTTGATCTTGCAGTCCAGATCAAGGTATTGATCAAAGTGTTCAAGGCTTAGATTTTTTTTGGGAAGAAGAATCTTCTATAAGAAGAAATCAATTCGAGATCAATCCCGATGGATACCCGTAGAGGTCGAACACATGTGCGGCTCGAGCATCTACGAATCCGCGATCATCAGAAGCGGTGAACATCTACCCATGCCAAGGTAAAGATATCTGATCTCATATTTATATCTAAATTTTAGATTGTATCTATGTGTTTTCTCCTGGACTTGGGTAGGATTAAATTTGATCTATAGCATATGGGGGTTAAAGGGTTTAACCCATATATTTTTTGCTATGATTTTCAAAGTTTTTCAAATCTACATATGTTGCCTAGGAGGAGAGGAGGCATGGAGAAGGGAGAGAGAGAGAGATTTTTCATCAAAAATCAATTAGCTAGGAATCCTAAAGACATACCCTTTATATAGGTACTATCCTGACACAAAATAGGAACCCATTTATCTTAAAAAGATAGATCCTTATCTCATAAAATTTTTTTATCTTTTTAATCTGATTTATTTTAATTAAAATTAGATATAAATGGTATATGATCAACCCCTTTAAGTATGTACAAGAGGCACCCTAGAAATACATGTCAGGTAGTTAGGCCGCCAACTCTTGGCACCCCACAAAAGGAATTCTAGCAAAATAAAAAGGGACATGGCCCCACCTCTCTCTCCTCCATGCCCCACATGAGAAGGGGGCGAGCACCACTTGCCAAATCCAGGGGGTTGGCGCCCTCTGATCTTGTCAAAAGAAAAGATTGCGCCTTCCTCTTTCTATCTATTCCACATGCACACTTAGAGATAATTAGGAGATAAAGAAGAGATAATATTAGGATAATTATGCCAACTAATTGACTGAATCAAATCTTCTTGGGCACACAATTAAGAGTCCAATTAAATCCAAATAGATTTAGGTTAGGGTCAAGGCTATGGACTCGATCAAATCGAAGTCCTAAGAAGAATTAGGTTTAACCGTATGCTAGCATGGTTCCCATAAATCTAATAGGATTTCAACAAATCCTAACTCAATTGGAACTTCATAAGCTCAATTGACAAATTCGAGGTTAGATCTCTTAATATGTGACCCCATAGGTTCTATTCTATCTAGTAGCGAGATATATTGTGATCTCCATCACAATATCATCGAAACTCTTTTCGATGGATTGAAATAATTTTAATTTTATCCTTCGAGGATCATCGATCATCAAGACGACATCCGATGAATCTCACAATCCACCAGTGACACCTAGCAGTATGTAATGATAATCCAGTAGAATAAAAGTATGAACTCCTAAGTACAGTTATCGTATGATTCAATCTTTCTATTGTGATTTCTGACTTGACGGAGGTCATAGAAAACTTGTCAGACCCCATCATCAGTCATATGCTAGATTAGCTCGACTCAAGTTTATTTGTGAATCCCATGAAAATTCTTTTTCAGTATGCACACTTGCTTTGACCAAAGACTTTCTAAACTCAGTCTCGCAAATCGCATAGGACTTCTCTTTTTCTATCAAGGTCGATAGATTCCATCTAGGTGCATCCTACTCCAAACAGCGAATCTAAACCTACTGAAGCCAACATACACAGCAAGGATTTGAATGGCTAGGGATCAAGAGAATGTGCAGTCAAATCCAGTAGCCTCACTGTGAATAGCCAATGGCATCATAGGTCAAAGGACCACTCACTCCACTGCAGTATTAAAAAAATCACTGACAAGTGAGTAGATATCCATGTGGTTCTTGTATTGTACGTGGATGATATTCTCTTTATTGAGAATGACATTCTCATACTAACCATGGTCAAAAGATGGCTGTCCAAGAAATTCTCCATGAAAGACCTAGGAAAAGCATCCTATATTTTCAGAATAAAAGTTAGGGATAGACCTAAATGGATGTTTGGTCTGTCACAAAAACTATACATAGAGAAGATGCTGAAAAGGTTCAGCATGAAAAACTCCAAGAGAGGTCTCTTATCTTTTAGGCATGGTATTAGTCTCTTCAAGATGATGTGTCCAACCACATCTGAGGAGATACAGTGCATGAGTAGGATTCCTTATGCCTCGGTGGCCATAGGGAGCTTCATGTACGCTATGCTATGTACTCGACCTGATATTGCCCTTGTCATGAGTGTCACGATCAGATTTCAGTCGAATCCAGATGAGAAGCACTGGATAGCTGTGAAGAACATCCTTAAGTACTTGAGAAGGACTAAGGACTTGTTCTTAATCTTTGGAGGAGATTCTGATTTACGAATCGAGGGGTATACTAACTCAGACTTAATGTCAGATCCTGATGATAGAATGTCTACATCAGGAGGTATTTTTACTCGATATATTGGAAGGGTTCTGATTAATCGATCAATAGAGGCTGACTATACTGTAGATGTGTAGAATGAATCCTGATTCTAATGTTAGTTGTAGAACTGGATGTCATGCCAACAATTGAAATGAAAAAGTTTTTTATTGATTATAAAAAGACTATAAAAATAAGTTAAAGTCCTAAAATTATATAATGTGTCAGTCAACAATTGACTTTTAGGGTACAAATCTAACACAGATTTTTAAGTAAAAAAGAATAACACAAGGCACATAATTTATAGGTGTAGGCTCTCAAGTTTCCCCAGCTATCAAGGATGTCTTTGAGTGTTAGCTCGGACAAAGTTTGAGGCATCTCTTTGTCAGATGTATATCCTAAAAGTCAATATGATTGACACATTATAATAATTCTAGGATATAATTTTATACTAAATATATTGATATGATCAATAAAAGGGCAAGTTCTTTTTCATTTAAGTGTGATGTGTCCTTGAATCATCCATATAATTAGTTTCGATATATATTCTCAAGATGTTAAAAATTAGAGATATGTATTTAATTTTTAAATGCTCCCGATCATAGAATCATCATGAGGATGGTGATTGATCCAGTGATTGTCTCGATGCTGTAGTTATGCGATTGGTACATTGATTTGAGATGGTACTGCTACTCATAGTGAGGCTACTGAAGTTTGACTGATACAAAAATATGGGACTCAATGAGCTCTTATAGTGAATGTTGGTGATAGTTGATCCACTATAGGAGTGGGATGTGCATCAAGATAGGATCTATCAACCTTGATAGAGAGGAATAGTCCTATAAAATTTGAGATGCTAAGTTCAAGAGTCTGTGGCCACAGCAGTGTGATTGATGGAATAGAGTTTTTATAGAAGTCATAACTAGACTTAAGCTAATCGAATCTATCATATGACTGATGTTAAGATTTGACAATTTATCTATGACCTGCCATCTAGTCAGGACTCACGATAGAGGGACTGAATCACATGTTAACTATACTTAGAGATTCATTTCAGTTCTACTGAATTATCACTACACACTGCTAGGTGTCACTAGTGGATTGTTAGAGCTCACTAGGATTGTTTCGGATCGACAATCCTTGCCGAGTTAGAGTAAAATTGTTCCGATCCATTCAAAAAAGTTTCAATGATATAATGATAAGAGATCATTGTATATCTCACTACCAGATAGAATTAAACCTATGGGATTACACAACAAAGGGATTAGGCCTAGAATAAGTAATTGAGCTTATGAAGTGTCAATTGGGTTTAGAGAATCCATTGGGTTCATAATAACCTTGCTAGCACATGGTTGGACCTAATTTCTCTTTTCATTGGGATTACTTATTTGATAAGATAATTTTAACTTAATTATCTACTAATAATCTACATAAATAAAATTCATAGGACTCTAATTGTTGGGTGTCTAAAGTTATGGATCATATAAATTAAGGATGCAAGTCCTTAATTAATTTCGTTGATAGTTATTCTTGGGCGCCACCCTGATTTGATCAAGTTGGGCATGTCCATCGATTAGAGGGCTTTTAGTTTTCTTATAGGGTGTTTCTTGGGTATATTTTGGGGTGTCTAATTATAGGTGCAAGGGCTTTAATTGTTGGCACGTAAAGGGTCTCCTAAAATAAGTTGGATAACTTAAGTTAATAGGAAACCCAATGCAAGTAGGACTTATATTATGTAATTGAATAGGATTCAATCTTTGTGCCTATTTAAAGATACCTCTCTGAAGATTCCTAGATAATCCAAACCAGTAACCCCACACTCCAAAAGAGAAGTCTCACACCCTCTCTTCCCCCCCTTTCTCTTCCCTTGGGCGTCCCACACCCCCTTTCTCTTGGGATGCACGTCCCAAGGAGTCCCATGCCCAAAGACTGTTGGGTGTCTCTTCTTTGCTAGTTTCTAGTATTTGATAGCAGCACATAGTAAAGAGAGAAACTCTAGAGAAGAGGAGAAGAAGAAGATCCAGAAAAAAGATCAAGCGTTGATTGCAATCAAGACTTTCATTCAGATTCAGCAGGCTAAATTTTGGAGAACAAAAATTTAGATTAAAGAGGACTATTCCAAGTTGATCCTGAGTGGATACTTATATAGGTCGGACACTTGTGTGGCTAAGAGAGAACCTCTTCTCTTTCAGATCCAGATTTGTAGAAAAGGATTGCAAAATAGGTATGTGATTTGATCACAATCTGAATTTCAGCATATATCAATTTTAGCATATGAGATAGATCCATGTGATTTTATATTTTTATACATGCATAATTCAGATTAAAAATATTTTGATCTTGTTCTCCACCACAGTATTTAAAAAATAAAGTTTTAAAATACATATGCATACACCAAACCCCAAATTATAACAGTGGTATCAGAGCCACGAGTTTTCATATGCTAAATTTTGATATACATATTTTTAAAAAATTTTTAAAATCAAATTTTTTTTTGATATATGAGATATGTAGATGGATCTTCAAATCTAAAATTTAATTTTGAATTTAATTTTAGAATATATTATTGATTGCATGCATAGATCTAAATTTTGATCTAGAAAGAGTTCATGTTCATGTTCATGTGATACATAGATGCATGCATAAAATCTAAAATTTTTATATGATCTAAATTTTGATTCATATATGTGATATATGATTATATATTTAGATCATAAATTTATTTTTAATCTAATCCATGATTGGTATATGAGATATATGATATCATGCTTAGATCTAAAATTTTATTTAGATCTAATTTTACATGCATGTATATGATATATATTTATGTGTTAAAACCTAAAAATTATTTTTATATTTTAAAATTTACTTTCATCCAAAAAATTTAAAACTGAAATATGATTTTAGAATCTAAAATTTGTGTTTGTGCATGAGAATTTTGGTTATAGAAAAATCATTAATTAGGTCATATAATAGAATTACATTTAAAGTTTTTGATTTAAGTCATATGGATTTAATTCGATTAAGTAATTGATCAAATCAAGTCAAGTATTGATTAGAGTCAAATCAATTAAGTTAATGATCATACAATTATTATTGATCAAATCGATTGAATCCCATATGTAGAATCGATTAACCTAAGAATCTAATTTGGCTCGTTGGTTTGAGCCCAATTCACTTGAACTAACCAATTCTGATCAATCAACCTAGTGGTGTCTAAGGTAAATTAATGAGATGTGATTATTTAATTAGTTTCATTAGTCGACTTGACCAATTTATTGATGTCTTAGGAAGGCAATGGGGGGACCCCCATCGATCTCCACTTACCTGACCAATTTGGAAGATTCGGTCTTGAATTAGGTTGCTTAGCGGTTTGGTTTAACCCATGTCAGTTAGATCAATCATATGATGACTAATTAGATGAGACCTAAACCTAAACCTCTCCATAAATATTAAGTCCATAGGTCTTCAACCATTGTAGATGTACGGGCATGCTACCGGCTTTGATTATTCTCAACTGGTTACAGTGGTTCAATTACATCGAAAATACGTAACCACTCTATTAGCAAAGATTTACTCCAGGGTAAGGATAGGGTTGGACTCAATAACTGTTAGGTGAGGGACCTAATGGCGGCCTTACACCTACTTGTGAATGGTAGGTCGGACTTAACTAAGAAGTGTGGGCAATAACTGTTAGGTGAGCCCACATGACTTAAAGATAAAGTCACTGCAACATGCTTAGAGAAGTATTTGGACAAAGAGTTGCCTATGCATCGAAGTGCATGTTACCAATAACTGTTAGATGAGGTGCATTTCATCGGTGGGATCGCAGCACCCACTAGGAATCCTTTGTCACGTTAGAGTTTCTATTTCTTTTCTAGAGAGTGGAGGGATTCGATAAATTAGTGGGAGTCATTGTTTACATCTTGAAGTCTCTAAAAGTAAATATAAATATTAAGTATAAAAATTCAACTTGAATCTCTACTCTCACAATCAAACCATCATGTCAGCCTTAAACCTTCTAATCCGTATCCTTGAAATCAATCATTTGATCGGTAATAATTTTAAAGACTGGCTCAGAAACCTCAAGATTATCCTAACCTCAAAAAAATTAAGCCATATTCTCGATCAAGATCCCGTAGTACTGTCAAACCATTCTACTGCTGAGCAAAGAGCTACTTTTGAGAAGTAGACGGATAAAAAAAGTCGGGTCAAGGGCTATGTGCTGGCGTCCATGTCAAACGAGTTGCAAAGCCAGCACGATCATATGCCCACTGTCCGAGCCAGCAGAGCCGTACTACATGCTTTGAAGTGTCCAAGAGACTCTTCAATCTGAATATGCGCGAGGGGCAGTCTGTCCATGAGCACTGTATGATAGTAATCAAGGACATTGAAAAGCTTCAGAAGCTCAGGCTAGATATGCAAAAAAAATTGTAGACAGATCTGATCTTTCAATCCCTTACCAGTTCATATAGTCAATTCATTATGAATTTTTATATGAACAAACTTAACTGTACTATTTTCGAACTGGTCAACATATTGGTCACCACGAAGGGTACCTTGAAGAGTTCAAGGGGTACTGTTCTCGCTATGAAGCGGTCTTCTTTTTCTAAGAGAAAGTCTACTCAAAAGAAGAAGGTTAAATCCGCAAAGAAGCAGAAGAAAGAAAGCAAGCCAAAAAAGGATGGTCCAAAGATGGCTGAGGCAAGAAAAAAGTGTTCTCACTGTCATGCTGAAGGCCACTGGAGGAGGAACTATCCAAATACTTGGAGAGTTTAAAGATAAAAAAAGATAATAAATCTTTCGAAGGTATGCTCGTAATAGAATCTAACCTTACGATTTCTTCTACTTCTAGTTGAGTATTAGACTCTGACTCGAGTGCTCATATATGTACCTTAATGCAAGGTCTAATAGAAAGTAAAAAGTTGAGGGAAGGTGATATGATCCTTCGGATTGGTAATGGAGCAAAGGTTGCTGCAAAGGTCGTTGGCACTTACCCTCTTCAATTACCATCTGGTGTTAGATTAGCTTTGAAAGACTGTTATTATGTTCCTGTAGCTAGTCAAAATTTAATTTTCGTGTTTGTGCTAGCATAAGAAGATTTTGAAATTTGTTTCAATACAGATTTTTGTTCTATTTATTTATAAAATAAATTAGTTGCATGAGGTCTTTTAATTGATAGTCTTTATCACTTGCATGTTGATGCGAATGTGAGCCTGAACGAGCAAATAGTGAGTGCCATAGGCCAAAAAAGATCCAGAGATGAAATTAATCAGAAGTACTTGTGGCACCATAAACTAAGCTATATTGGAGAAGACAAGATAAACAGACTGAAAAAAGATGGGATCTTTGGCTCTCTTAATCTAGAGTCCTATCCAGCTTGTGAATCTTGCCTTCGAAGAAAGATGGCCAAGTTACCCTTTGTAGGTCATGGGGAAAGGGCCACTGAGTTACTCATCCGAATATACATCGATGTGTGTGGACCATTTGATGTGCAGGCCAAGGATGGTTATACCTACTTCATTATCTTTATCGATGATCTATCTAGATATGGATATATGTATCTCATGAGACACAAGTTTGAGGCCTTTGAAGAGTTTAAGAAATTCAGGCATAAAGTAGAAAAATAGATAGGCAAACCCATTAAGGTTCTTCGATCTGATCGAGGAGATGAATATCTTAGTCAAAAATTTTTGAGATATCTTAAAGACAACGGTATAGTCTCTCAGTGAACTCCTCCTGGAACACCTCAGCTCAATGGGATATCTGAAAGGAAGAACAGGACCCTATTGGATATGGTCCGGTCCATGATGAGCTTCACAGATCTATCCTTATTTCTTTGGAGATATGTCTTGTTAACTGTCATTCACTTGTTGAATAGGGTTCCATCAAAGTCTGTTCCAACTACATCATAAGAGATATGGTTCGATAATTAGCCGAGTCTAGGTTATCTCAAGATTTGAGGATGTCCGGCCTATGTCAAGAGACAGATGACGGATAAGTTAGAGGATAGATCTATTATAGCTCACTTCATAGGGTATCCAAAAAAATTTATGGGATACTACTTCTACTTTTCACTAGATCATAGTATGATTAGGAGTCAAAACGTCGTATTCCTAAAAAAATAGTTTATCCAAGATGGTGACAATGAGAGGTTAGTGGAGCTCGAAGAGAAAATCTCTGAAGAGCCCAGAGCTATAGATCCTCAGAAACCCATAGTCTATGAGCCAGTAGTTGATATTCCTTTACCACCTCATAGATCTAGTAGGGTCTCCCGACCTCTTAAAAAGTACATGGGTATGCTTACGGAGAAAGTAAAGAAAATATTCCTTATGGGAGATAGAGGTCATACTGATGATCCTAATACTTTTGATAAGATGATGTCTGATATCAATTTCAAGAAATGATTAGATGCTATAAAGTTAGAAATTGACTCGATGCACTCGAACCAAGTCTGGACTATAGTGGATCTACCTGAGGGTATTGTACCCATTGGGTGTAAATGGATCTACAAAAAGAGGGCATTGACTATCAGAAAACCTTCTCGTCCATAGCCATGCTGAAATCCATCCATACTTTGCTTGTTGTTGTGGCTTACTATGATTATGAAATCTGACAGATGGATATGAAAACTTCTTTTCTGAATAGATATCTTGAGGAAGATATTTATGTGGAGCAGCCTATGGGTTTCACATCTGGTGATGATGATCACAGAGTTTGCAAGCTGCAAAAATTCATATACAGATTAAAGCAAGCTTCTCGAAGTTGGAACCATCATTTTGATGAGGCAATCAAATTGTTTGATTTCATAAAAAATGAAGAAGAATCTTGTGTATACAAGAGAATTAGTGGAAGTACGATCATCTTCCTCGTATTGTATGTAGATAATATTCTCCTTATTGAGAATGATATTCTCATACTGACCATGGTCAAAAGATAGCTATCCAAAAAATTCTCCATGAAAGATTTAGAGAAAATATCCTATATTCTCAAAATAAAGATCTATAGGAATAGACCTAAACGAATGCTTGGCCTGTCACAAAAGCTGTACATAGAGAAGATGCTGAAAATATTCAGAATGAAAAACTTCAAGAGAGGTCTCTTACCTCTTAGGCATGGTATTAGTCTCTCCAAGATGATGTGTCCAACCACATCTGAGGAGATACAGTGCATGAGTAGGATTTCTTATGCCTCGGTCATAGGGAGCCTCATATATGTTATGCTATATACTCGACCTGATATTGCCTTTGCTGTGAGTGTCACAAGCAAGTTTCAGTCAAATTCAGACGAGGAGCACTGGATAGCTGTGAAGAACATCTTTAAGTATTTGAGAAGGACTAAGGACTTATTCTTGATCTTTGGAGAGGATTCTGATTTGCGAGTCAAGGGATATACTGACTCAGACTTAATGTCTAATCCTAATGATAGTATATCTATATCAGGGAGTACTTTTGTTCGATATATTGGAAGGGTTCTGATTAATCAATCAATGGAGGCTGACTATGCTGTAGATGTGTAGGACGAAACCTAGTTCTAATATTAGTTGTAGAACTGGATGTCATACCATCAATTGGAATGAAAAAATCCTTTATTGATAATAAAAAAAATTATAAGTACAAGTTTAGGTCCTAGAATTACATAATGTGTCGGTCAATAATTAACTTCTAGGGCATAAATCCAACACAGATTTCTAGGTAAAAAAGAACAACACAAGGCACATAATTTATAAGTGTAGGATCTCAAGTTTCCCCAGCTATCAAGGATGTCTTTAAGTGTCTTAGCTCGAACAAAGTTTGAGGCATCTCTCTATTAGATGTATGTCCTAGAAATCAATATGGATGATACATTGTAATAATTCTAAGACACAATTTTATGCTTAATATATTGATATGATCAATAAAAGGGCAAGTTCTTTTTCATTCAAGTGTGATGTATCTTTGAATCATCCATGAAATTAGTTTCGATACATATTCTCAAAGTATTGAGAATTAGAGATATATATTTAATTCTTAAATACTCTCGATCATAGGATCATCATAAGGACGGTGATTGATCTGGATAGACTGATGCACAAATCACTTCCTTCGGGATAGATGAGTCTCTGATCTACTGTGTAGAGATACAAGATGATGAGTGCGGATAGTTATTAGAGAACAACTAGTACTGAGCGTGACCATATGAGAGATTACTTAGATTTCTATTCAATCGTCAATGATTGTCTCAATGCTGTAGTTGTATGACTGATCCTTTGACTTGAGATGGTACTACTACTCACAATGAGACTACTGAAGTTTGACTGACACAAAAATATGGATCTTAATGAGCTCTTGTAGTAGATATTGGCGATAGTTGGTCCACTGTAGGAGTGGAGTGCGCATCAAGATAGGATCTATTGACCTTGATAGAGAAGAGTAGTCCTATTGGATTTGAGAGGCTAAGTCCAAGAGTCTGTGGCCACAATAGTGTGATTGATAAAAATGAGTTTCCATAGAAGTCACAACTAGACTTGAGCTAACCGAATCTATCATATGACTGATGTTGAGATTTGATAATTTATTCATGATCCGCCATCTAGTCGGGACTTACAATAGAGAGACTGAATCACACATTAACTACACTTAGAGGTTCATTTCAGTTTTACTGAATTGCCACTACATACTGCTAGGTGTCACTGGTGGATTGTGAGAGCTCACTAGAATTATTTCAGATCGATAATCCTTACTGAGTTAGAGTAAAATTATTCTGATCTATTGAAAAGAGTTTCAATGATACAATGATAAAAGAGCATTGTATATCTCACTACTAGATAGAATTAAATCTATGGAGTCACACAATAAAGAGATTAGATCTGGATTAAGTAATTAAGCTTATGAAGTATCAATTGAGTTTAGAGAAATCCATTGGGTTCATGATAACCTTGCTAGCACATGGTTGGATCCAATTCTTCTTTTCGTTGGGATTATTTATTTGATAAGATAATTCTAACTTAATTATCTGATAATAATCTACATAAATAAGATTTATGAGACTCCAATCGTTTGGTGTCTAAGGTTATGAATCATATAAATTAAGGGTATAAGTCCGTAATTAATTTTTTTGATAGTTATTCTTGGGCGCCACCTTGATTTGATCAAGTTGGGCGTGTCCATTGCTTAGAAGGCTTTTAATCCATTGGGTTCATGATAACCTTGCTAGCACATGGTTGGATCCAATTCTTCTTTTCGTTGAGATTATTTATTTGATAAGATAATTCTAACTTAATTATCTGATAATAATCTACATAAATAAGATTTATGAGACTCCAATCGTTTGGTGTCTAAGGTTATGAATCATATAAATTAAGGGTACAAGTCCCTAATTAATTTTTTTGATAGTTATTCTTGGGCGCCACCTTGATTTGATCAAGTTGGGCGTGTCCATTGCTTAGAAGGCTTTTAGTTCTCTTATGGGGCATCTCTTGGGTGTATTTTGAGATATCTAATTATGGGTGTAAAGGCTCCAATTATTGGTGCCTAAAGGATCTCTTAAAGTAAGTTGGATAACTTAAGTTAATAGAAAATCTAATGTAAGTAGGACTTGTATTATGTGATTGAATAAGATTCAATCCTTGTGCCTATTTAAAGGGACCTCTCTTAAGATCCCTAGAGAATCCAAACCAACAACCTCACACGCCAAAAAAAAAGTCCCACACCCTCTCTTCCTATCCATTTCTCTTCCCTTGGGCATCCCACACCCCCTTTCTCTTAGGATGCGCGTCCCAAGGAGTCCCACGCCCAAAGACTATTGGGTGCCTCTTTCTTGCTGATTTTTAGTATCTGATAGCAGTACATTATAAGAAAAGAAACTCTAGAGAAGAAGAGAAGAAGAAGATCAAGAAAAGAAATCAAGCATTGATCGCGATCCAGGCTTCGTTCAGATTCAGCAAGCAGAATTTTGGAAAATAAAAATTTAGATTAAAAAAGGCTGCTCTAGGTTGATCTCAAGTGGATACTCATAGAGGTCGGAACTTATGTGGCTAAGAGAGAATCTCTTCTTTTTCAGAACCAGATTTGAAGAAAAAGATTACGAAACAGGTATGTGATTTGATCACAATCTGAATTTCAGCATATATCAATTTCAACATATGAGGTAGATGTATATGATTTTATATTTTCATGCATGCATAATTCAGATTAAAAGTGTTTTGATCTTGTTCTCTGCTACAGTGTTTAGAAAATAAAGTTTTAAAATACATACGCATGCACCAAATCCTGAATTACAACAATCTCATCGCAACCATTATAGGATTCTCACTAGAAATCTCAAATAGTTTTCTATTCTCGGGCAACCAAATATAATGAGCAACGCAGTAATGGATAACTGGCCCCAAATCCCTAGTTTTTTTGCTTCCCCCTCTATATATTATAGGAAAATCTCTAAGTTTCAAGGGTGTATCATAAGGGATTGAATGCCCAACTCCAAGTCTATGATGCACTTGGACAATCGAAAAACAAATGATTAATAGACTCTTCGATGTCCATACACTACTCACATGAGTAGAGAATAACAATATCCTAATAATATAGAGTACTTTTATAGGGAAACTGATTCCACGTCATCTTTCATAGAAATAGTACCACTCTCTGATCGATACCAATCCTCCAAACCCAACCTGGATCCCTTGCATGTGATAAAGGAACCTTGACTAAGTCATGGAGCTTAATGACTCTAACTCTTTGAGCACTAACCCCATCCCAACCTAGTTCATCTGGTAGATCTCCTAAAGAAATAGACAAGGAGCGCACTCTATTACCCAGTTCTCCACCAAAGCATTGCTCAACAAATCCCTTGTCCCAACTCTCCATTCTAGTAATCATTGGGTCACGAACCATATTGTCTTTTAAGGCTTCATAGTCAATAATAGATGGACAACATGCTAAGGAGATATGAGATCTGAGAGTCATTAACTATATCAGTAGACCTTTTATTACCAATCATCCACCGAAACCTGATGGCAAGAATGGGAGAATATGTTCACATCACTCTCCAAATGGAGTCTTGCCGATTTGGAGATTCTTAAGGTAGGTAGCTCACGAATACTTTACTCTCATCAATAAGCTCCAAATTACATGTCTTTCCTTAGTGAAAGTGACAAGATGCTGAGACCACCAACCTGTAGAGGTTGGCACATAGTATCCCATGCCAATAGATGGATCCTTTTAAATATATCAAATGAGCCTTAAAGGAAGTTTCAGATCATCTGTTCAACTTTGCTTATGATGCTCTTAGGAAGTATAGTATTCGCCACAAGATAGACTAGCATAGAGCTCAACACCAGATTAATTAGAACAATCCCCCCATCATTGACAAGGCCTTCAATTTTCACCTCTCTAGCCTGTCTTGCACTTTTTGCACTATAAAAGTACAATCAGAGACTCCAGACTGTCTCCCCAAGATCAACACTCTTAGATATTGCTAGATACCATCACCACTCCTCTATGCTAATATACTCTTTAATCTATTGACCATCACTTTTTGGATTGAATCTAATAGCTTACTTGTAAATATTGACTCTCTAGCTTGACGTCAAGCAGTACTCCATCAAATTTCGAAACACAATCAAATTGTCTTGGAAATAAGTAGTTACTTTCTATTTATCCTTTTTAGGCAAAATTGAGGAAATAAAAAACATTGATGGATTATAAATATAATTGATTCTTATTGGATTTGTAATATTTAGCAAATTGCTATTGCCTTCTAGCTTCATATTATAATCCATCCTACCAATCTAATCATCAATTGCCTCACCTTATTCCACATGTTATCCTATTGAACTTTAGAAAACCTCTTATTATGGCTACAATCATCTCTCTCCATCTTGAATTACTTGTAGTATGCTTATGATTACATCTGATCATAGTGCTCGCCTTCATGATATCAACTCAAAATTCTCCCATGTTTCATTTTGATGGAACTCAACTAAATCAAAAAAACTAAAGAATTAGAAAATGAAAGAGCTACTTTTTCTTGCTTTTCTTGCATTTTGTTCAATTTTTGATAGTTGACCTAAGATGATCTCAAAATAAAAAGAGCTTGATAAAGGAATTGTCCTACCTATCCAAAACTTCTACCATATGATTGGACCAATAGCTATTAGCTCCATCTCCAAATGAATTGGGTTCCAATGCAAATTATCTTCTTACGAATTCATCATGATGAAACTATTAAAAAAAGAATATATATATATATATATAGTCAAAGAAAAAATAATAGAAAAATAAGTCATCTAAGATATCTTTAGATAGGTTGAAGTCATTAGCAAAGAGAGGAGACAATTCATTGGATGAATATGGCAGGTTGCATAGGGATAGTATCGGAAGACAAAAAGAGAAATGTTATGCTAAGCAACATCCTAGCAAATTAGTTAAGTATTATGGAGAGGAGATGGGTTCTCTCAACTCATATTCAATTTCAAATAATGTTTGACATGGTCAAAAACATACCTTCCATGTGAACTATTGTCGCATACAACTTCCTCATGTAATCTACCCCTACAATCCTAAGATGCTTATTCATATATAAGTTATATATATCCACCCATCTATAATGAAAATAACTAGTATATACCCACCCTTTCATGTACAAGTTGTATATTTCGATTTCCACCAAAATAGTTTATTTTATATGTTGGTTAGCTGAGGGAGACATTAACAATTAACTAATAAATGAGGTAGAATGACTGAAAACTAATGAAGTAGATATTTAAGAGAGGAAGTGAGAGAGAAACATTTTGTTCACTACAAGAAAATAATCTCTAAGATAGTAGAAGTCAAAATCAAAAGCTAAAATATCATCATTAAAAATTTTAATGGCAAGGTTTTGCTTGTCACAAGGTTTTGATATGTACATGTACCACTAGCACTTACATGATGATTAAAGGATATCATTACAAAAGTTTAAAGCTCTCTACGATGACTTTCGAGCTTAGAATACATTATTATTTTCATGCTAAGACATATTACTGGTAAAAGATATATATATATATATATATATATATATATATATATATATATATATATATATATATATATATATATATATATATATATATATATATATATATATCTTGACATATGCAATATATATCTATCTACTTCAGTATTCGAAATAGAAATAAGAAGTCACTATTAAGTAACAACATATCTCATTATGATAATTATCAATTCATGGAGTACTAAAATTTTTATTTGGCAACAATCATTGCCATCATAAAATAAAATTTCTTTTCATAAAATCATATTTTGGTCACACAGATCGTCATAGATTATCTTCTAGGCCCAAATGTACTAAAACATCTAGTGATAAATTTTTATGGCAAGAATGAAATGCTATCAATCAAATTTTTTGCTTTTGTGAAGAGATTCCCTATTGTCATTAAAAAATATCTAGAATTCATAATAGTGATAGCTATTAATTCTATCAAGGACTTGGTTGCTTTCTGTGCTAAGAATCCATTGTCACAAATAACTTCTTAAGAAAAAATATGTAGTGGCTCCATTAACTATTAACATGAATTCTCTCCCATTTCATTGAGGGTTCAAATTATGAGATTGAGGAGGAATGATCCTAAGAACTGAACAAGAGAGTTCTAAGTCATCGATAAGGTGGCCAGGCTAATTGCATAGGATATAGTTTCCTTAGTGGCCATCGATTTGACTCTATCGATGGAGCCTAAGAGATGGGGATAGGCCTTCAGCTAATAGCATTAAGACCAGAAAGTTCTATAACTTCATCTGGATGAATGGGTTAGTGGACTTGGGCTTCTCCAGATGTAGATTAATCTAGTACAACAGTAGGGTGGATTGAGGGTATGGTACTATATTAATAAGGTATTTACTATGGCCAGCTGGATTTATATATTTCTGAGTCACTAGGTTCGCACATCCCAAGGATTGCATTAGATCATTGCTCGACGTCAATATCTGCTAACACCATATTTTTTCATATCGAAGCTCCTTCTGATTCAAAAAATTAGAACTTTCTTATCCTTGATCCTGAGATATTGTGTAGGAGGTTTGGATGTTGTTGATCTATGGTGATGCGATGTACTAGATTATCTATAGGTTGGAGTTGATGAGGCATAGACGACGGTAGAATCGAGTCATTAGAAGAATTTAAATTTTTAATGACAAAAAATTTGATTACAAATTTATTCTATTTTCATCATTAAAAATTTTTAATGATCAAACATATTTCATCACTAGGTGGTCACTAATGATACCACAGCTAAAAATATTAGTGACCAAAATATAAAGTCTTTAAAAAAATTATATTTATTGATAAAACATAAATGGTCATTAAAGATAAATATTAGTGACGATTATGTCTATAGCAAAAGATTAAAAAATGATCATTAAAGAGTTAAAAAATGATGATTTGATAAGGAATTAATGATCAAAAATAAATTTTATTGAAGATTTAATATCATCACTAAAATATTTTTATGAGCAAGTTTTATTGGCCACAATAAGGTGATACAATTAGTGATGAAATGAAAATGATTATTAAAAACAAGTATTTGTGATGATTTATTTTTATAATAAAAGATTTAAAAATTTTTATAAATATCCATCAAAATAAAATATTTTTTATATAAATTAGGATCGTACCATCTCTATTTGTATTAGATCTTATGAAGGTAGAATATATATTCTTTTATATATAAGCCTCTATAAGAGATTGAACCTAAAAATTGTTAGATATTTACTAACTACTTAGTCATTATGGCAACATTAATTTTTAGTATAAAGTCATAGTTTGTTATATTTATTTAAAAATTATAATATTATAAAATATTCTTATTTCAAATATATTATGAGGCATATAAGAATTTAATCATCTTCTTTTTCCAAAGTCCTGTAAATGTAGATAATCTATGACTACTTTTATTTATGCTATAAATAATAAATAATAGTATTTAATATAGAATATTTTAATATTTCATATTATATATTTTATTTAAGTTGGATTGATAATCCAAATTCTTGGTTAAATTGATCTCCATATAAATTTTTAATAATTATGTCTTAAATTATTACTTGACTTTTGTGCATTGCTTTCAATACTGATAATGCATTTTATAGTAAAAATTATTTTTCTCTAATTGTTAGACTATATTGCCTCATATAACTTATTTATTAAATAGATCAGATCAAATCAAGTTCAAAATAAGTATTTGATCAATCAAAAAATTTTAGCTAAAAAAAATCTATAACCAATTTTGGTAAATTCAACCCTGATAGGGTATATGAATTTTAATAGTTCAATATATTTAAAAAATTTATCAATTGTCCAATCAAAATTATATGGTATTTGGTATATCTTATCATTCTCAAATCTTATTTCAACTCACATGATGATTAGCTTGATTTCAACAGCATACCAAACACAAAGTCAATATTTACATCTTATTTTAGTGATTAACATATATATTATTCAAATATTATTAAAATTAATATTGATGGTATCATTATTTTATTATTAATATGTAAGATTTTAGTGATAATATAATAATTGATAATAATGATAGATTTTTAATGACCATTCTATAATCTCATCATCAATAGTATATATCTATGGTGACTATATATTTAAAAATATCATCATAAAAGATATATGCTTTAGTAATAAATAATAAAATTATTATCAATATATTGATTAATATTTATTTTAATGACCATTTTATTAGCTCATCATTAAAAGATATACACACACACACACACACACACACACACAATGACTATTTTAAAATATTACCATTAAAGTCATAAGTTTTAGTAAAAAATTATAAAATTATCATTAATGATTTGACCAACATCGATGTTGACACCAAATTATGACAACAAGATATATTGTCACTAAAAATATAGATTTTTAATAATTAATCTATAAATTTTGTCATTAAAGATATATATCTATAAGAATCATTTTTAAGTATCATCACTAAATATGTAAGTTTTAGTGATGAATTATAAAATTATCATTAATGTGTTAACCAAAACTAATTCTGGTGCTAAAGTTATTTTTCCATCTTAAAAAACTTTATTTAATGATAAAATTATTATGATAAAATAAAAAATAGTCACAAAAGATACATATTTATAATAAAAGATCATTTCATCGTTAAAGATATTGACCAAAATAATTTATTTTGACCATTTCTTATATTCATCACTAAATATAAGGCTTTGGTAACCAGACTTGTATTCTATCACTAAAAGTTCATAGATAAAATTCTAAATTTTATAGTGAGTAGAGGTTGAGAATATCTTTAAAAGATTGGATGACATCGATGCTACTATCATTGAGCTTTAGTGGAGAGAGGATCAGGGAGGTGGGCTAGCCGATGATGACCTAGCACTGCTCCAAGGGAATCTTGCCATGTATCACTCCTTGTTGCGACAACAGGAGATTCTCTGATGGCAAAAGTCTAGATTCCAGTGGATTAAAGAGAATGATAGGAATACCAGATTCTTCCATCAATCTATCATTATTAGGAGCTGCACAGGAACCAAATTTGGATGTTAAGAGATGCAGAAGGGCTTTGGATTGAGGGAGAGGAGGAGATCATATATAAGATTCTTCATTTCCTATAGGTGAGATAGACAGACAGATTTAGTGGTAGTGATTCCTTTGCCCTTCCTTATCTTTTTGATCAAGATAATGATGCATTGATCGGTTCGGTGATGGTGAATGAGGTACAAAGGGCTTTCTATTTCATGATTGTGGAAAAGGTGCCTAATCATGATAGATTTCTACCCCTCTTCTTTAGATGGTACTAAGTGATCATTAGGGATGAGGTGGTAAAGGCTGTCTAGTAGTTTTCATCTTTGGTCAATGTCGGGAGCCTTAAGGATGACCTTTATTTTTCTACTTCCAAAAAGGTAGGATACTTTGCAGCCGAGTCACTTCAGATCCATCAACCTCTGGATCACATTGTATAAGATTTGTGTGAAGATTATGGTTGGCAGTATGAAATCAATTTTTCCCCGATTAATCAATCTGGGGCAAGATGCCTTTGTTGGGACATGCAGTATCTTCGATAATATGATGATTGCATAAGAGTTTATGCGATCTATAAAAGACTCCAGCTTGCCAATGTCTTATAGCCATCAAACTCGATATGGAGAGAGCATATGACCACATGAACTAAGAATTTGCTTAGCATATGCTGAAGAGTTTTAGATTCTATTAATGGTGGATTAGTTGGATTATAGGCTGCGTCCGATCACCTTTCCTCTCCATCTTGCTCAACGACACTCCTATGGACTAGTTTCAGTCTACTATGGATCTTCGTCAAGGTTGTCCCCCATCCCCTTACCTTTTCACTCTCTGTGCTGATGCATTGCTAAAGCTCTAGCAGCTACCTCAGAGCAGGCTTTAGACCCATGAGCTGACTCAAGGGGCCAAACCGATCTCTCATCTCTTTTTTATAGATGATTATCCATCGATGGGCCAAGTGTCAATCCAAAATGCTTCCACTTTCAGAAGGATCTTAAAGGAGTACCATGGTGCTTCAGGACAGAAGGTAAATCTATTCCAGTTAGCTTTGTATTTTAGTCCGAAGACCTAGGTTTAGTTATGATAAGTGATTAGAGAGTAGTTGGGGATTGTGGAGTGGAGTAGGACCTATCACTACCTAGAGGTCCCCATCATAGGGCAAGGACTCTAGAGAGTTGAATGTTTCGGGTCAGAGGAGTTGATGGGGGTGGTGGCTGCAGGGCTAGCAGACCAGATGAGTTTTCATGATGGATAGAGTCATCTTGGTGAGATCGATGCTCAACTTGATTCTAATCTACATGATATTTGGCACAATCATGCTAAAGACCATGCTGATAAAGCTCGAGTGATACTTTAGGAGCTTTATGTGGGGATCACATTGGGGTAGAGGCAGTATTTACCTTCTAGCTTGAGATGTGGTCTATCAGTCGATTAATGATGGAGAGTTAAACATCTAGTCTCTCATGATGAGATGTGAGATTTTGATTATCTGATATGTAGCATGGTTCCTATTTTAATCAGATTGTATTTAAAGTGTGATGATGAGATCAAGTATGGCTTATAGACTATTAGCATCGATATATGACCCTATCGGAGGAGCTCCTTTATGTGGAAGCAAATATGCTCCTGAGCCCCAATGGTCCTGGCCCGAATCAGATAGTTTGATGAAGACAAGTAGATGCTTGACCTTATTCAGGATCCATGGATCACTAAGCTACCACTGGGCAAATAGCCAACCTTCATCAACATGGAGGTAGCGGACTCGATGGATGTTTATGACCTATTCCAGCTTGGGGAAAGGGGATGGAACATCAATCTGGTGTCCCACCTCTTTGGAGCTTCCTTGGTGAAGAGGGTATTTTCCATTGCTGTTCCAGTGTATGGTGGCAATGATGTGAGAGTACGGGGGTTGGCATGCATGTCGAGGGGTGGTGACTAGGGACCTTTACAGGTGTATAGAGGGGAATCGATCAGAAGACTTGATGGGGCTTGGATATGGAAGCTTTGTACTCATCCAAAGATTAGCTTGCTCCTATGGATGATGGCATGGTACTGTCTTCTGATTGGAATAGTTTTGTATGCCAGAGGTATGGACCTCCCATCGATCTGCCTATGTTGTAGTATGGATGAGGAGACTATGGACCATGTCCACTTTCTCTGCCCTAAAGCTCGACAGATTTGGAGGATGGTAGGACTCTTCCCAATGACCACCAACTCCATGAAGCTAGCTTAGGTTTTCTTGTACACATTACAAAGAAGTATGGAGTCAAATCCATCCAAGATACTTGGCATTAAATCCATCTATGTTGCATACTACATCTGGCTAGTTAGGAATTGGGGTATTTTTGAGGTGAAATGGTAGTTGGCGAGATTCACCTTGGAGAAGATGCTGGCATAGGCCATGGAAGTCATATGCTTGTCGTTGAATGATCTGGTGTTAGTTATTTGGGACACCTAAGACTCTAGTTGCTCATATAGTAAGTCACTTGGTATTTATCATCTGGGAGCTCCGACTCTCAAGCTATCTCAAGGTTAATTTTGATGGTAGTGTGAGAGGTAGCAGATGATAAGATTCATAATTCATAGTCTCGACTCCAAATTTGTGGTGGCAAGTGAGAGCCATTTCCTAAATAGCATTGTTCCAAGAGTGGAGATACAGGCCGTCGAGGTGGGAATTACCTTCACCAGGCTGAGGCTGAGGGTAGGGAGACTTATGATCAAGGGGGACAGCCACTGTGATTGGCTGGATGAGGAAGCAACCAAAAGAGGTGGAGGTGCATCCACTCCTTCATGACATATGGCGATTGGCAGGGGATTATTCTTTAGCTGGCATCAGATATGTTTATTGGGAGGCCAACAGTGTCGCAGACAGGATAGCCTCCTACATAGCGGACCATAGTGAAGGAATAATTTGGACTAATATGGCATGGATATCTCATCTTCGGATATTGCAAAATGATAAACAAATCGAGTTTAGCTTGACAACAGTTTTGATTGAGCATATTCAATTAGAAAGTGAGCCAAACTTAAATTTTATTTAAAATAAAGGCCATCAAAAAGTCAAGCATGGATACTTTATCCGTTCAATGAACAAATAGAAGCTCAAGCTTCTATCTTGATAACAACTTTAATCATTTAAGGACAAGCTAAGCTTAAATATTATTGTCTAGCTTTACAAAAGCATGAACAAATTTGCATAATAAGTGAAGTCTAAGTAGCCTAATGTTAAACTCTCATTTGAAAACCCTATGATGTCTAAAAAAACCCAGTTTAATTCAAATAAATTGCAATCATCAAGTTGTTCAACTCAACACAACATTATTTCTTCTTAAAGGAGTCATTCACCCTAAAATGGGTAAAATCTTAACTCATTTTTTGCTTGCAAAAATAAAACTTTTGTTACCAGCGATAGAATGGAATGCATAAAATAGCAAGAGGATATGTAACACTTATGAATTGCATGATCTAGCACTACAATACCCTGGACCATTGCCGACACATTATTCAGCCATTGTCGATGCTTATAAGCATCACATAATAATGTCATGATGCTTTCCATAATGTTGAAAAGCATTGGTAGGTGAAGAGTGGAAATCAATATTCTCGATGCTTTTCTTTCGCATGAAAATTTATCGATGCTTTTTACAATGCTTATGTGCATCGCTAAACTCTTTAAAGTTATCGATGCTTTCCAAAAGCATCAATAAGTTTTGATAATTGTTGATGGTTTAAAGTATCAACAATTTTTTTGATATCGACATAATAAAGCATCAGTAATGATTTTTAGTACCGATGCTTTAAGGTGTCAGCAACTGTTTTTAGTACCAACACTTTCAAGCATTGGCAATAGTCAATTTCATAAAAAATAATCTAAAAATAATTTATTAAAATATATAAAATACATAAATCTATTCAAAATTTATAGAAAATTAAAACACCAACATAATCACAATAAACACTCTATATAACATCACAATCAATATATAAACCTATCCAAAATTTACAAACAAATTCAAACACCAATATAAAGTCATAAAAAATACTCTATATAATATAACAAAGCCGTAATTACTTTATCCATCATGTTTATAAATTACAATTCATAACTAAAGAGAAGAAAGTAAAAGAAATCTATAAAATTTAAAAAAATATAGAGACATCTGGCTATCAGTGATCCACAGGAGCATGATCATCATCTACTCCATGATTGCTGAAACTACTAGGAGCCTACAACAAAAGTATAAAAACTTTAGTAGTTGAGAAAATAAAAATTATAATGTAAATTAAATGATTAAATGTATGAAAAAATATAAATATAGTTGGATATGTATTCTAGAAGAGTCCACAAATATCTGTAATGTGGATATCAACTGGTCAATCTAAGTCTTCATAGAGGATATCATTGTATCAGAGCTCTATCTCATTGCCTTTATCCGTGCCTCTATTTATAACTCCATCCGCACCTCCAGCTACTCCTCAATCTATACCTCCATTCAAGCTCAAGCATACGAATATCCATATTGGTAGAACTCTCTCTAGCTTCCTAAATATATTAGCGCACATCAAATAATTGAGTAAGAGTGGCTCCAACTCTATAACCCCTCACTCGACCATAACAATCCTGTCCTAGCAGCTCTATCATCACCTGAGCCTCCACACAATTGGCTTTCATAGATGTTGACTCACCGACATATTCTGCAACAAGAGATAAAATTCTTTTCTATATTCAAAAAAATATATATATTAATTTTATATTTAAAATAAAATTATAAGTCATTGTATTAAATGATTATCAATACATACAAACATATCTGTCGACTCGTCATTAACAAAATGCCCATCTCGATGAACATAAGTCATCTTATAAAACTCCACCTAATCCTGCTCCTTCTTATGCTCATCCATCTATAAAAAATATAAATTTTGCAAACCATATAATCTATAAATTTTAATTGATAAACTCTAGGAGTTTCAATAAAACCTATAAGTATCATGATATATGATGCATGATACATTATACGCAATTTAATTAAGAAGCATGAGGATCGTGTGTGTGTGTGTATCAAATTAGTTTAAAAAAATTTGTAATATGGTAAAGATTTTGAAAGAAGCATATGAATTCTTGTCTGCATTACGCATAGCTCTTAGACCTCGATGTAAGAAGAACAGACAAAGCTACTTGTGTGGCTTTACCAATATCAGAATATGCCTACAAAATAAAGAGTCTGATATATTTTATATATATGACCAATCTATATTAATAATCAACATAACATAAGATATATGATGAGTGTATATAATTATCTGTTCCCTCTCAGAGAACCAATGATGAACTAGCTCCCTCCATTGATGAGGATCTATATCAGAAGGACAAATATGAGCAACATTGTCCTCCACCAATCCCTCTCTTTTATAGTTTTTCTTTAGTATAGCCTTAAATTCTTTCCATTTTTGATTGAGGAACTTGAGTACCCATTCATGGGTGTCTGGAGGGAGTACAAATTTACTCCACAATAAATCAAAGAAGGATATTTGATTATTAAACGACATAATTAATTGACTATAAATAAATTAATATAAATTATTAAGTCATCTTATTTTCTCTACTACTCATAGAATCTCAAGCTTATATGCAGAAAGTATATCGTTCCATTTAGCATAGTTCAAAGGACAAAGCTGACCCTTTCATACAATAATACCTAAAAAGCTTGTCAATAATTTGGCATCCATATTGACCAGCTGCCCCATCTGGTTGCACAGATGATGACCTTCTCACCTTTAGCTAAATCCTAGATATCTCTGACCTGTGTGGGTCTATGTCTAATCCGTGTTCGTCCAAATATATTTATAATAAATATATAAAATAAAAAAATATATTATAAATCAATTAATAAAAAATAATACTTAAATTTTAATAATCATAAAAATTTTAATAATCATGAATATATAATATTTTTATTAAATTATTCTAGATGTGCATCTTATCTATAATAAAATTCTCATTAGCAAGAGGATTATGCTGTGGCTCGAACTACTATATGGATAAAGAAGGATCGATCTCGAGCTGCTATGCGGATGATGACGGATCGATCTTGGATTGCTGTGGCTACCTCGACTGTCAAGACTAATCAGAATGTGGTCTATATTAGAAAGTCTGTAACTCAATATCATCAAATCATCTACATCAAGACATGATGAAACCTAGCATTTAAAAATAAAAATAAAAATTAGTTAACATTAATTATCAAATAATAAAAATAAGACTAATTGAATTACTAATAAGAAACAAGATCTACTAAATGAGTATGATAATGTAATACAATATTTCATATAAAATATACATATCTTAAATATCTCTTATCAATTAAAAATCAATCAATATTTTTTTCTTCAAGATCCATCCTAACCAAGCTTATAGCATTTAGATCATTAGTCGAGGAAATATTATAAGGCATACACTACATATATGTCTTATTATCTTCTACTTTTAATCCTTTTTCCATATCATTCAAGTGTCTAGATTTTGTTCTTACAACAATAGCCCAATCCCTATCTTTCAAGTCTTGTATAAAAAATACTTGATAAGCTTAAGATAAAAAAAATGAATGGATCATCCTTTAATAACACACCAGTATATATCAATCTTGAAAAATTTATGAGTAGAAACTCATTCATATCTTATTTCAAGTCTTTTAGCGAGTTTATATCCATCCAATTACATCGAAATAGGACTACTTTAAATATTTCATAATAATCTAATTCAAAAATATCTGTAAGTACACCATAATAAGTCTTTCCATCTACTTCTACCATGACTCCACTATTCAAAATTTTTCTTAATTTTTCATATTCTTTTATAGAAAATTTGAATCTATTAATGATGAAATCATTATATCTATTGACAATATTATTAGAATATCGAGCCATGATAATTAATTCATCTGAATAGTTACTCTCCATTATCATTGGTACCTAAAAACTATGATAAAATTGTTAATATATTATTTGATGTTAATAAATATATTTCAAAATCGATCCTTTCACTTACATAGATGACTAATCTATTTAAAAAGCCATTCAAGGAATAACTCGATCAACCATCTTTGCTCAATCCTTGGATTGGATTGAATGCTTTGGTTTGCTTATTTCTAAGTAACCAAAAATTCTCTACAAAAAAATTAATTCATTAATTAAGAACATCACATATGATGATAATAAAAAAATTAATATATGACTATAATAACTTATAATACTGAGATATTATGTCACTATAAAATAATACATAATGATAAATTTGTACTAAAGATTTTTTGTCAAGAACCATGCTTTCAACTTTTCTCAAAACTATTCCAGCAATTGAGAGCTTATAAATTTTTGAGTTAAACCTTCAGGATAGGCTCTATTTTGTATATAATCTTTTAAACGCACAAGATGCTTTCAAAAATTAAAAGTTTATTAAAACATCAATAGAGTACCACACCACCTATACTAGAGATTTTTAAATTATAACTATAAAGTTTAGCAATATCACCTCTCAATAGGACATATCCATCTGTAATATACTGGCCCATCAAATTTTACTTCCATCAAATTTTACTTCTGCAGCTAAATGAATAAGTAGATGAACCATGATGGTGAAAAATCTAGGAGAAAAGATCTTCTCCATATGACAAAGTATAAGTACTACATCAAACTCTAATTGATCAAATTTTCATGGATCAATGATTTTGAAACATAATGACATAAAAATGATGATAATTAAGCAATAATACTAATAACTTTATTTGTCATGGATGACCTTAAAGTCAACGAAAAAATATCTTGCATCAAAACGGACCATCATGACTTTTAAGATTTGAAATTTTTTACTTTTTGAGACTTACACATCTAGAAACATTTGATGCATAGCTATCAGAATCTTAATATTCTTTAGAAATATCAGAAAAATATCTTTCTCCTGAATAGATATTATATAATATATAGGAGGTATATAAACTTTACCATTAGTAAGCTTTTTGGAATGAAGCTCATGTCTTACACCCATGTCTTCGAATATAAACATATCTTTAAGTTATCTTTACTCTTTCCATCAAGATTTAACAATGTTCCAATCAAATTATCATAAATATTCTTTTCAATATACAACATGTCAAGATTATGCCTAAGAAGATTGTACTTCCAATAAGATAAATCAAAAAAATATATATTTTCTCTTCTACAACTGCTTAACAACTCTATGTGTAGATACATCTATTGTGTCATCATCATTTTGATTTTTATCTGCATGATCATCATCATCATAGAAGTTGTTAGTATCCTCAAACATCTCTACATCAAGATTGCAAGTAATAACATCCTTTGTCAATCCTTCATTTATTGACTTTCAACATCTTTCTTTCCTTTTTTCTTAGAATACTTAAAAATCTTACCACACATGTGATTCATGCCATGTATTTGTATAAGAACCTTAGTTTCATATGGTGAGACAGGAGCATATCATAATTCTATAGTACCATCAAATATATCTTGTTGAACCCAAAATGGATGGTCGGCTTCTAACCATGATAATGGCTCATATTGTAGAACTTCTTTCCATATTTTAATCAATATGAATTGATAGAATTCTCATAAAAGGGATATGCAATATGCCCCTTTGTGCTCCAGAAAAATTATTGATAGTTCAAATAAGAGCTGCCTCAATTTGAATATCTGACGACTATAAGCATTAAATACATCGATACCCACTTATAGCTATTCTAACTTTTTTGTCAAAGATTGTAAAAAGACATCAATATCATTGTCTGGACCTTTATCATCTAGACTAAGTATTGACAAGATAAGCGAAGATTGTTTCATATGCTAGATGTATGCCCTAGAAGTCAATTGGACTGACACATTAATCCTTTTTAGGATATAATTTCATACTTGATCTAATTATTTAGGATAGTCAATTATCATTCATGTAGTGTATGTGTCCATGAATCATCCAATGAATTAACAAGATAATGACACATATTCTCAAGAGTTAAAAATTTGAGGCATGTATCATTGATGGTTAATTCATAAACTACTCTCAACTGTAGGATCATCATGAGGATGGTGATCGATCTAGATAGATTGATGCATGGATTACTTTTCTATGGGTAGACGAGTCTCGTATCTACAGCGTGGGGATACTAAGCGAGAGTGTAGGTGGTTGTTACAGAATAAAGATACCGAGTATGACCAACATGAGAAGTCACTTGGATATTTACTCACTCATCAGTAATATTCTCAATACTGTAGTAGTGCGAATGATTCTTTGATCTGAGGTACCTCGACTGTTCACACTGAGATTGCTGTAGTTCAACTCATCATAACTCGATCTTCTAACTATACGGAGCTTTGAGATGTATCTTGGTTGTAGTAGATTCATTACAGAAATAGAATATACACCTAAATAAGATTTATCACCTTAATAGTAAAGGAGAAGTCCTATGCAATTTATGAGACTGAGTTCAGAAAGTTTTTGATCAAAGCAAGTGTGAATACTGAAAAAGAATTTTCATAAAAATTCATAAATGAACTCGAGTCAAGCCAATCTTGCATATGATAGATGATAGGATTTGATAAATTTTTCAAAATCTCCATCTTGTCGGGACTCACGATAGAAGAACTAAATTATACGATAACTACACTTAGAGATTCATTATTTTTACTTTGGTAAGTTACCACTACATACTACTAGGTGTCACTGTTGGATCATGAGACTCGTCGAGTGTCATCTTGATGATCGATGATCTTTGATGGGTAGAGTTGAAATTATTTTAATCCATTGAAAGAAATTTCAATGATATGTTAATAAAGATCAAAATATATCTCACTATCAAACAGAATAGAATCCACAGATTCACATGTAAAAGAGGTCCTAACTGATCAAGATGTCAAATTATGATTTTGAATTATAAAAGGATCCAATTATTAATTTGATTGAGGATTAGTCTTATATGTAAATACTATATGAAGGACTTACTAAGAGTTAGTAAGTTATAGGAGGACTAATTTATAAATATTGTTAATTATTTAATTTGATCAAATATGAGTTGAATTAAATCAGATCTAATCTAATTAAATTTGATTTAATTTGAATTTTTTAGTTCAAATAAGATTTGAACTTAATTCCTAATTAAGTTTGACTCAATCTAGTTTCGAATCATATTAGAATTAAGACAGCAAATCAGAATCCCATTGGACTGAGATTTTCTTCTCTTATCCACCTCTATATGGGAAGCCCAACCTAATTTTATCATGGAATATTATGGTGCAAAAAGGAGAGGCCTAAAACAAAGGAGGTGGCACCAAGAGTCCTTCTCTTGCTGGACTCCTAACCAACCCTAACAAACCCTAAAAATTAGGGATAAAAGGGGCACCTCCTAAGAAGTTCTGCATGATGATTTTGAGAGCATGTTGGCATGCAAAAAAAGAGAGAAAAGAAGGGATGGCATGGTGGTTATGTGAGATGCACAGAGGTTGCATGGTTAGTTTGTGGGTGCCTCCTCCTTTCTTTCTAGCAACCAAGAGTTGGTTATTAAGGGATCTCTTCCTCTCTTTTTCTTTGTCCAAGAGTTGGACATGCCTTGTCTCTCTCCTCTTCTCCACAGATATTCAAGAGTTGGATAAAAAGAAAAGAAATTTGATCTATTGATTCCTTCTCCTCCATGATCAGTCCAAATGTTGGATGGGAAGAAAAGAAAAAAAATTGGATCTCTTATTTTTCTTCTTCAGATCTTCTTCTTTCTCTTAAGAAGAGAAAGCGAAAAGAAATTAGATTAGATCTGATTTTTTGATCCTCTTATAGATCTCTTTGATTCTCTTGAGAAGAGAATCAAAAGAGACAAAAGATTCGATAATCCAAAGAACGATCTCTACAAGAAAGCTAGCACCTCGATGAGATCGAGATCTCCTGATCAGATCAGTCTCATGTGGATATTTATAGAAATCGGATACTTATGTGGCTTTAAAAGGACTTTGAAGATATCCACAGATCATCAGATCATGGATTCAACGGACTATGAAGATATTCGTGGATCATCGAATTACGATGAAGATCTATCCGCATAAGAATAAAAATTAATTTTTTATTTTTGCTTGTATCTTAATCTTATACATATGATAATGCCTAGCTTTATGTTGAGATATGATCTTTATATATGTTTGATTAGATTAGATCTAATTAGATATTTATTTTAATATCATTTTGACATAAGATTGTCCTGACATAATGTTGATAGGTTGTGTTGCATGGTTGTCCTAGAATGATGTTGAAAAAATTTTAAAAGTTTCTTCCATTTTATTTTAAAAAATTTTTAAAATATCTGCATGCATACCGAATCACCATGTGATGGTATTTTCTAATAGTGGTATTAGAGCCATCTCATTATTATAAGATTTAGATTACATTTCATATCTGAAAATTATTTTCAAATCTGAAATCATGAATAATTATGAAAAAGAGATGGAGTTCAAGATTTAAAAATTTATTTTTAGATCTAAAAATCTAAATAATTGAAATTCATGTGATAGATTTCATGATTTGAAAATCTATTTTTAGATCTTAAAATTTACATTATTTTATGTTCATGCATTGATTTCAAGATCTAAAAATTATGTTTAAGATCTAAAAATTTGATTCATGCATCTATAAATTCGATATCTAATTTTTATATGATATGAATCCTGTTAGATCTGAATTTATCTTTATTATATGTTCATACATGAGATGATATTTATAGATAAAGATTCATCTTGATGTGATCTGTGATGATATGGATGTTTTCAAATTAGAGTAATTTGATTGAACATAGATTTTATAAATCAATCTTAGATCATCCTGATATAAGATTGTCTTGGCATAACGAGAGTCGTTATGCAGTATGGTTGTTCTAAGATGAAAAAAGATTGACACATAAAATATCACAAGAAATTAGCATAAACATAAGGACTATGCAATAGTCACATATCTATTTTTCATGGATGCATGTGGTGATCTCCATGAATCACCACAAATTTAAGGAGTAGAGTTGTATCATGAATACACTTTAAATGGATGTAATTTCAATTTATCGTAAGGAACCAAAAGCCAAGCTCAATTTGGAATAGGTTGATCTATTGGTATCTAAGGCAAGTGCTTTGAAAGATGGTTACTTAATTAGTTATATTATGAATATACTTTAGATAAATGTTATCTCAATTTATGGTGAGGAACCAAAAGCCAAGCCCAATTCGGAATAAGTTGACCTATTAGTGTCTAAGGCAAGTGCTTTGAAAGGTGGTTACTTAATTAAGATTGTTGCATCAGCAATAGGGAGCCTCCCATCGATCATCACTTACCTAGCCAATTTGGTTGATCAAATTCTGATTGGAGTGCTTAGTGTTGAGTTCACCACGATTGTGTGGTACCATGAGTTTGATAGATCAAGATACGATCTCACTAGTAGATTCAATGTAATTGTGAATTTTCATGTGATGTAAAGAAACAATTAAAACCTAAGAAGATCTAAATTAAATCTTCTCAAAAAATATTAAGTTGAGCGATCTTCCACCATTGTAGATATGTGGGCCCTTTTGGATATTGATTATTCTCAATTGGATACAGTGGTTCAATTATATCAGAAAAAATACAACCACTTTATAGTATGAGATGCTTCGGGGTAGAGATGGGGTTGGACCTAATAACTATTAGGTGAGGGACCCAATGACGGCTTTACATCCGATGGTAAACGATGGATCTGACTTAATTAAGGAATGAGGTCAATAACTATTACGTGAGACTTTAAAAATTAAAAACCGATGATCACTACAATTTACTTGAGAAGCATTGGATATGAGTTGTCCACCCATTGTTGACACATTGTTAATAACTGTTAGATGAGATGGTGTGTAATTGGTGGGACCGCAGTATCCACTTGAAATTCTAGTTATGAATGATTTTTATTTCTCTACTTGAGGAGTGTAAGAGATTCGAGAAAATAGTGAAAGGTATATTTATTTTAAAAGATTCTAGAATAAATATTAAAATCAAGTATAAAAATCTAATTAGAATCTTTACTTTTTGATAGAACAAAATATCGGCTTCAAATCCTTTAGCTTACATATTAGAAACCAATTGATTAATCAAACAAGTTATAAAGACTAGCTCAAGAATCTAAAATAGTTTTAGATTTTGAAGGATTAAGCTTATATCATGACCAGGATATCCCTATGTTACCAAACAATCCGATAATTTACCAAAAGGCAATCAGTTCATGATCATTGTTTGACAATGATTAAGGACTTGGATGAGCTTAAAAAGCTCAACCATGCATAAAAAATTATGAATAGATTTAATTCTACAATCCCTTACCTGTTTATATAGGTAGTTTATAGTAAACTACCACATGAATCAAATCGATTGCACTTGGTTAAAATGTTGAACATGTTGGTGACTATCGAAGGAGTCTTGAAGAGTTCAAGGGGCAAGGTTCTCTCTATGGAGCAGACTTTTACTTCCAAGAGAAGGTCTATTTGGAAAAAAAAGAAGTCAATGAAGAAGCATAAGTCCGAAAGCAAGCTAAAGAAGAAACTATCCTGTATACCTGAAAAGTCTAAAGAAAAAAAAGAGGACATGCCTTTAGAAGGTATGTTCGGTCTGCTGGATATCGATATCTGAGCAGATAGTGAGTGCCATTGGGTCTGAGAGATCAATAAATGAGATGAACCTGAAGTATATATGGAATTTGAGGTTTGGTCATATTAGAGAGGATAGAATAAACAAATTAGAATGGTATGAGCTTTTAAGCTCATCGACTCTCAAGTTGTTTCTAGTTTGTAAATTCTACTTTCGGATATAAATGGCCAAACTACCCTTTATGAGACACAGGATGAGGACCACTAAGATATTTGACTTGGTACGCATTAATGTGTGTAACCCATTTGATGTGCAAGTTAGGGGCGGTTATCTTTACTTCGATACTTTTATCGATGACTTTTCACGATATAGATACATGTATGAGATACAAATCTGAACCTTTGAAAAGTTCAAAGAATTCAGATATAAGGTAAACAAGCAAACTAAAAAACCCTTAAGGTTCTTCAATGAGATCAAGGAGAAGTATACCTTAATGGAAGTTTCTAATCTATCTTAAGGAAATGGCATAGTTTCAAAATGGACTCTTCCTGGTGCACCTCAATTCAAGGGGTGTCAGAAAGGAAGAAAAGGATCCTATTTGATATGGTCTAATCCATGATGAACATCACTGATCTTCTCTTATACTTTTAGGGATAAGCTTTACTGCTGAGTAATTTTTTCTAAGTTTATTTCTATCATACTGTATGAGATGTGGTATGATGAGGATATCCGATCCATGTCAAGTGATAATAGATGGACAAATTAGAGGTTAGATCTATGAGATCTCATTTCTAAGATATCCTAAAGAGTTTAAGGTATACCACTTTTACTTTTCAAAGGATCACAATGTGATTATGACTCGACATGCTATATTTTTGAAAAAATAGCTTATCCAATATGGAGATAGTGGGAGAAAAATTGAGCTTAAAGAGAAAATCTCTGAAGAGCAACGAATCATAGAACCTATAGAACCTATTCATATTGAGCTAATACATATAGTACCTCCTCCACCTCGTAGGTCAAGTAGTATTTTTCATCCTACTAAAAAATACTTAGGTATTCTAACAGAGGATGTAGAAGAAATGTTCCTAATGGGAGATAGGGAATATGAAAATAATCCTAAAACTACTACGAGTCGATGTTAGACATCAATTCTGAGAAGTAGTTGAATGCAATGAAGTCAAAAGTTGACTCGATGCATTCTAACCAAGTCTGATCCTTTGTAGATCCACCAGTAGGTATAATACCAATTGGATTCAAATAGATCTATAAAAGAAAGAGATATAAAGGTAGAGACCTTTAAAGCAAATATCTCATAATAAGAATACTCGATATGATCAAATCATTTGATCTCATCAAGAATAGGAGGAAATATGTGGTTATAAAAAGGGTTAGTGGGAGTATTGTTATATTTCTTATATTATACATGGATTTCATCCTCTTGATTAGGAATATTGTTCCCATACTGACTATCGTTAGAATATAGTTGTCTAAAGAAATTTTCTGAAAGAGACCTTTGGAAACATCCTATATAAGTCTATGAGATAAATATATGTCTATGAGAAAGATCTATTAGGATGCTAGATTCACAGAAGATATACATAGAAGAGGTGCTGAACGGGTCAGCATGAAAAATCTTAAAAATGTTACTATCCCTTGGGCATAAGATTAATCTCTCTGAGAAGATGTGTGGGACACATCTATGGAGATATAGTAGATGAGCTAGATCTCTTATACTTTAGCTAGTAGGAGCCTCATGTATATTGTGTACATGATCCGATATATCTTTGATATGAGTGTCACGAGCAAATATTGATTAAATTCAGATTGAGGGTACTACATAGCTGTAAAAATATTTCTAAATATTTGAGAAGCACTTAGGACATGTTCATGATCTTTGAGGGGAATCAAAATTTGAGGGTAAAAAGATATAATGAATCAGACTTTATGTCTGATATTGATGGTCGAGAGTCTACATCAAGAAAAGTATTTTCTTATGCAATGTAGATTCGATAAATTGGAAGAGTTCCAAATAACTGATCATTGCAAATTTCAGAAGCTGTATATGTCGCTGCTTATAAGGTGACTAGGGAAGCCTTCTGGTTAAAAAGAATTTGTTATAGAACTGATGTGATGCCATCAGATGGCACAATACTATACTGCGACAATAGAAGCGCCATTGCTTTAGCTAAGGAGCCTAGATCTTATCAAAATTTCTAGCATATAAGAGCGATTATTTATGGCTATTTTTAGAAGTAAAACTTCAAGAATCAGAATAGACCCCACAGAAATGTGGCGGATCTACATACTAAACCATCTTACCAGTAAAGGATCAAAGCACATCTTAAGAAGATGGAGCTTAAGTCTATGGCAGATTGACTTTAGTACAAGTGAGAGATTGTTAGATGTATGCCTTAGAAGCTAATCGGACTGACACATTAATTCTTTCTAGGATATAATTTTGTACTTGATCTAATTATTTAGGATAGTTAATTATCATTCATGTAGTGTATGTGTTCATGAATCATCCAATAAATTAACAAGATGATGATACATATTCTCAAGAGTTAAAAATTTGAGGTATATATCATCGATGGTTAATTCATAAACTGCTTTCGATCATAAAATCATCACAAAAATGATGATCGATCTAAATAGGTTGGTGCATAGATCACTACCTTATAGATAGACGAGTCTCGAGTCAACAGTGTGGAGACACTGAGCGAGAGTATAGATGGTTATTAGAGAATAAAAATATCGAGCATAACCAATATGAGAAGTCATTTAGATGTCTACTCACTCATCAGTAATATTTTCGATACTATAGTAATGTGAATTGTTCTTTGACCTACGATACTTTGGTTGTTCACAATGAGGTTGTTGTAGTTTGACTATACCATAACTCGATCTCCTAGTCATATAAAATTTTAAGGTATATGTTGACTGCAGTAGGTTCATTGTAGGAATAGGATGTGCATCTAGATGGGATCTATTATCTTAGTAAAAAAAATAAGTCCTATGCAATTTTCGAGATTGAGTTCAGAAAGTTTTTGGCCAAAGCAAGTATAAATATTGAAAAAGAGTTTTCACAAAAATTTATAAATGAACTCGAGTCGAGTCAATCTTGCATATAATAAATGATAGAATTTGATGAGTTTTTTATAACCTCCATCTTGTCGGGGCTCACGATAGAAGAATTAAATCATACGATAACCATACCTAGAAGTTCATTACTTTCATTTTGCTGGGTTAGCACTACATACTGCTAGATGTCACTAGTAGATCATGAGACTCGTCGAGCATCGTCTTGATGATTGATACCCTTAATGGGCAGAGTTAAAATTATTCCAATCCATTGAAATGAGTTTCAATGATACTTTGATGGAGATCAAAATATATCTCACTACCAGACAAAATATAATCTATAGGGTTGCATACAAAAGAGGTCCTAACTGATTGAGATATCAAATTATGATTTTGAATCACAAAAAGATCTAATTATCAATTTGATTGATGATTGGACTTATATGTAAATGTTACATGAAAGGCTTACTAAGAATTACTAACTTATAGAAGGACTAATTTATAAATATTGCTAATTATTTGATTTGATCAAATATGGGTTGAATTAAATCAAATCTAATCTTTTTGGATTTGATTTAATTTGGATTTTCTAATCCAAATAGAATTTGGACTTAATTCGTAATTGGGTTTGACTCAATTTAGATCCAAATTGGATTTAAATCGGATTGGAATTAAGATAGAAAACCAGAGTGCCATTGGACTAGGATTCTCTTTTCTTATCCACCTCTATATGGGATGCCCAACCTAGTTTTATCGTGGAATATTATGGCACAAAAAGAAGAGGCCTAAAACAAAGGAGGCAGTACTAAGAGTCCTCTTGGTGGACTCCTAACCAACCCTAACAAACCCTAGAAATTAGGGATAAAAGGGGTGCCTCTTAAGAAGTTCTACATGGTGATTTCGAGAGCATGTTGACATGCAAGAAAAGAGAGAAAAGAAGGTTAAATGCATGTTGGCATGGTGGTTATGTGAGATGCACAAATGTGGTTAAATGGTAAGTTTATGGGTGCCTCCTCCTTTCTTTCTAACAACCAAAATTTGATTTTTAAGGGATCTCTTCCTCTCTTTTTTTGTTCAAGAGTTAGACATGCCTTGCCTCTCTCCCTCTTCTCCACAGATGTCCAAGAGTTGGATAAAAAGAAAAGAGATTTGATCTCTTGATTTCTTCTCCTCTATGATCAGTTTATGGATGGAAATGAAAGAAAAGAGATTGGATTTTTTATTTTTCTTCTTCAGATCTTCTTCTTTCTCTTAAGAAGAGAAAGACAAAAGAAATCAGATTAGATCTGATTTCTTGATCTTTTTATAGATCTATTTGATTCCTTTGAGAAGAGAATCAAAAGAGATAAAAGATTCGACAATTCAAGAAGCAATCTCTACAAGAGAGCTAGCACCCTGATAAGATTGAGATCTTTTGATCAGATCAGTCTCGTGTGGATACATGTAGAGATCGGATACTTGCATGGCTTCAAAAAGATCTTAAAGATATCTATAGATCATGAGATCGTAGATTTAACAAACCATGAAGATATTCACAGATCATCGGATTACAGTGAAGATCTATCTACGTGAAGATAAAAATCAGATTTTTATTTTTGCTTGTATCTTAATCTTGTACATATGATGATATCTGGCTTTATGTTAAGATATGATCTCTGTGCATGCTTGATTAGATTAGATCTAATTAGAGATTTATTTTTACATCATTCTAATATAAAATTATCCTGACATAACGTTGATACGTTATATTGTATGGTTGTCCTAGAATGATGTTGAAAAAGTTTTGAAATTTTCTTCTGCCGCGTATTGAAAAACTTTTGAATTTCTACATACATATCAGATCACCATGTGATGATATTTTTTAATATCATATACATCTATGGTGGCAAATTGTATGGAATCAGAATGATCGACCAAGTGCTATAAGTAGAACTCAGTATCCAAAATGGATTGAAGCCATCGGTAGCTAAATCCAACCTCACATTGTGAACATCTGGGGTAAAATCAGGATGTCTATTATCAAATACTTTTCATACTAAACTATCAGCTAGGTGTCCTAACATTTCATCTTTTGTATGACCTTCATCATGCCATCTCATCGACAAAGCTATCTTCGATGATGCATTGATCCTTTTCAATCTAGATATTAAAGGAAGGTAACACAAAATTTTAGCTAATTTTTTTTTTACTCTGAGTAGCGTCCATTTCATTTAATCCATTATTCTCATCTTATTTATGTGATGCCCATCGTGAAGATCCATAAACATTGCATGATTCTTGGTTAGCATTTTCATTCTGATATAACATATAGTCATTTGGACAACTATGAATCTTATTATATTCGAAATTTAATTCTTTTACTATTTTTTTTGCTTCATAATAAGAAGTTAGCAAAATAGTATCCTCAGAAAGATTGAAGCCATCGGTAGCTAAACCCAACCTCACATTGTGAACATCTAGGGCAAAATCAGGATGTCTATTATCAAATACTTTTCATACTAAACTATCAGCTGGGTGTCCTAACATTTCATCTTTTGTATGACCTTCATCATGCCATCTCATCGACAAAGCTATCTTCGATGATGCATTGATCCTTTTCAATCTAGATATTAAAGGAAGGTAACACAAAATTTTAACTGATTTTTTTTTTTACTCTGAGTAGCATCCATTTCATTTAATCCATTATTCTCATCTTCTTTATGTGATGCCCATCGTGAAGATCCATAAACATTGCATGATTCTTGGTTAGCATTTTTATTCTGATACAACATATAGTCATTTGGACAACTATGAATCTTATTATATTTGAAATTTAATTCTTTTACTATTTTTTTTGCTTCATAATAAGAAGTTAGCAAAATAGTATCCTCAGAAAATACATCCTTTAATAATTGAAGCAGCATAGTAAAATTTTTATCAGACCATTCGTTCAAATATTTCAAATGAAATAGATGCACAAGAAAGAAAATTTTTAAAGAATTCTTATAATTTGGATATAGTTCTTAATCATAATTTTTCAACAAATTATGATACCAATATTCTATCTCATCATTAAATAAATATCGGGCCTCTCAATATGTATAGAATCAGTAAATATTGATCTCTCGGGCATCACACCTGTTTCTTATCTTTTACTGAAATCTTCTAAAATTTCAGTACCAAATCTTAAAATATCTCTGAGCAAATTCCTCATATCATTTTCTCTTGCAGGATTTCTTTATAAATTACTGGTTCTAATTTAGATCTATGTTCTATATGTGAGGGTTGATTACATGAAGATGGAAACATGAATTCTTTATAAAATATCCATGCACTATATTCTCTTACAAAACTATTTTATACCAAATGTTCTTCGATGATTTGTGGATTGAGAGAAGATTATTTACATATTTTCAGTATGGACAAAAAATCTTTTCATTCATTGATCCCGATCATAACAGCAAATTTAATAAAATTTTGGACTTCTTTAAAATAATATTTACTGGACCTTAGCTTGTTTATCTAGCATTTGTCCATTGTATGAGAATAATAAATGAACAATAATTTTTTTAATATATATATATATATATATATATATATATATATATATATAAAATATTAGCTGGGCTCTCTCCATAAAAAATTAAAAATATACACTGAATAGAAATAACTGATTGTTCCCTCATATTGCCATAAGAAGAAATAGAAATTATTTTACAAAAAAAATACTCATCAAGTTAGCTACAAATTCAGCAATAGTTCATAAATGTGATCAGGTATACAAACAATACAAAAAAAAGGATTACTGCCATAAACAAATTATACTTGATAATAAATTTTAGCAACTAGATAAACCAACACCAGCAAGTATTCAACTAGGTCTATTGTTTATAATCAGGTAACATTGGTTGTCTTCCAAATGAACAACCTTAAACCTTCAATCGAGAGGCATCCAAACTGTTCACGAACAGCTCAATTCATATGCTACCCTATATTAAGAAAAAATTCAGACAACAGAAGTGCATGATTGATCAGTAGGAACGACCTCATAATATTAAAGCAATGTATGCTAGGTTAATAAGCTAGAAAACAATACACAACAAGAGTTCCCATAGCATGTGGCATTTCAGTGTGTAATTATCCAAATCTACAAGTCAAATATATAGAATAGAGGAGGTAAAAAAATTTCACGCCAATAACTTTCATGGGTCAGTTGAATTGGAGAAGAACATGTGATGGATTATAAAAGCTTTTTTCTTGTTTATGTAGATCTTTCGGTCCTATGTATAAACAAAAGAAAATTTTAAATTTTTAGCGATTTTTTATGGTCATCTAGTTAGAAGGCATCAAGTTTCTGGTCAAGCAACCACTGAACGGTCTTCAACAGGAAACTACATAGAACGCACCGGATCGCATAAGACTAGCTTATTACAATCTTCGAACATGCCGACAGAATCAATAATTAGATTGACAAGAAAATACATGCAAGGTCCAATCTTCTCAGGTTTGCATTTGTTATGACTTCAGATTTGTTTCCTCCTTTTGTGTGTGTATGTTTGTGCCTGCATGCCGAGATATTAGTATGTTGGATTTAATAGCTATATCCATCAGCTATGTCACATCCATCTTTTTCCTTTTTTTTTCTCTTGTTTTAGATCAGTCAAAATTAAGTCTCATAGCATCTTTCCGAATTGTTTCATGTGGTGTCATCTCTTACTGAGACATCTAAAAATAAGGCTGAAACTGGTTCGATTGATTTGATTTTAAATAATTTTTTAAAATCAAATCGATATTTTGATTTTAAAAATTTTTAAAATTAAATATTTAATAAAATATAATTAATTTTTTTGATTTAATTTTGTATCGATTCGATTTATTCATATAATTTTTTTTAAGTATTTGAACGATTTTTCATTCAAACGAATTGATCAATTTAATTTTTATTTTTTATTTTTTTATTATAATTTATAATCAAATCAAATGGGTCAAAATTGGATTAAAATGTGATCAAATTAATATTTTAAATTTTTAATTTATATAAAATATATAGTTTAATTTTAAATAAATATATAACATAAGTGTATATATAAATATATATAATATATAATATAGATATATATATATATATAAAATAAAAATATTTTAATTTCAATTTATCGATTCGATTTCGGTGGATTACATAAATTAATAGATCAATAATTAAATTGAAATATTTATTTTTTTATTTTATTCAATCGAGTCGGACAAGTTAAACCTCCAAATTATCATTTTTGGTTTGGTTTGAATTAGGTTGGATGGTTTAGATGATTTAATCGAAATTTTTTCCATTCCTCCCTAAAAAGCTACAAGAAATAAACAAATAGAAAAAAAAAGAGAGCACTGTGATTCAACAGTCCAACCATGCAATATGAACAGAAACAAAGCAATTTCCCAGCCATGGTAAGAATAGCGCTGAACTTTAGCAGAACCATCCAGATAATTCTTTTTCCACACAAAATCAATGTTCAGCATGATTCTTATTAGTTATTAGCATCTCCTTTGACGGGATATCAATGTGAGCAGACTTATTGCTCTGGTAACAGTAATTTGTCATGTTCAGAAACTCACAAAATAATCTTTCTACTGTGCAGTTAATGACTCAAAACAAGCAGCAAACTTGGAAACTTTTTATAACGCGAAAAAAGGGATCAAGAACCTGACTCTTGAAATTAACGTGATGAGACGTACTTCTTAATCCACACAAAATAGAAAAAAGAAACCAGAAAAAGAGAGGAAATGACCAGCAATCTTGAATCTTTACCCAAAAAATGAAGAAAAAAGAAGGCTAGATTCAAAGAACTTTTAAGTTGAATCAAAGAGAAGCTTTTAAAAACCAGATGATCAACAGGATTAGATAGCGATACCAGTGGTTGTCACATGGTAAAACTGTGCAATTAAAGGTCTTTATCACATGACATTCGGGAAAGAACAACTCTTCAAGCAGTAATCAGAAAGCTAAAATTCTAAAAAAAAATTAGATACTACATACTGGTAGCCCTAGATTCGATCAAATCACACAATGTGAAACGTTCTAACAAAATCAAATCTTAGAAGAAAAGAGATTAAGGTTTCGATCGGAGAGGTGTGTGAGGGTGAAATGAGCATACGATTGCAAATTGTGGGCATTAGAGGGCAGTGGGAGCGGAGGAGGAGGAGGGTGATTAGAGGAGGAGGTTAGGGTTTCAATTGAAGAGATAAGATGTAGTGATGGACGGTGCACAAATAGAGGAGGAAGAGGCATACCTTATGCTGATTGACGAAATCAATGGTGATGGCGATGGCGATGGTAATAGAGGAGGAGGCATAGACAACGAGATGTTGGAATGGTGCATGGTGATCGAAGCTTGGGATGGAGGCATGAGAGCGGTAGATTGACGATAGAACAGATGGGAGGCTGAGGAGTCTGCACAGGATCGACAACAACGAGGCAAAGAGTTGACTATCAAAAGAGAAGAGGTCTAAGATTTTCAATTGAGGATGGAGGTACAAGTACATTGGAGGAGTTGAATTTTAACGATACATTATAACTTTCGTTGATGCTTTTATGTATTGTAATTTGCCAATGCTTTAAAGCATCGTAAAACACCGATACTTCTAAAAAATGTCTACAAACACATGTGCTATTTGAATTTTACCGATGCTTTTTGCTAGTGCCGGCAATATTAAGCCGAGAGAATATCTTTTTTCCTGCAGTGTAATGAGGATATTTGCTGGCCCTGACATAACTTTTGGAAAAATTATATGCTTACAATGTTTAATTTTTTTTTTTTTCTTAAATGTTGAAGAGTTCAAAAGGTTGTTAAAAATAAAAATCTAAGGAGTTGGTCTACATATTAATGTGAGATATTTCATTGTCGTAGCAACTAGATAATGACTTTGTCCCTTCTGGAGACATCCGATGATGACCTTTTGCTGACTTAGAATATCAGTTATCATGTTCAACAGCGTAATCACACAAATAATGCCCAAGTCAAGATCCAACAGTCAATTTGTTAAGCCAATATCCAGAAATGTTGTTGGGGAAATTAAAAAATAATTAAATTTCAAAAATCATGCAGGTTGGAGATTTAAGTGTACATTAGTATTGAGACTATTAGTACTGAGAAGAACGTGATGATGCTTTGGATGTTTAGATTTTTAAGAGCACAATCGTGGCAGCATATATATGCTCTTATCTTTCCTCCAGCCACCCAAAGATTGCACCAATTGTTACACGGAGTATTCTGTGTGCACCACTGACGGTGTAAAAAATTTGATACGGAAAGCATCATCTTTTTCTTCTTTATCCACATAGCCACTACTTTTCAATACATTCATATAGCCATCATTTTCCAACACGTATTTAATGTCTGCAGTTTTACTTTTTCATTTAAAATTTTGAATGATAAAAAAAATTTTATTATTTAAAAAAATTATGACATGTTATATCTATATTATGATATCCTACGTCCAAAAAGTCATAAATTTTATCCACAGATGTCATAATATAACGCAAGATGTCATAATATACACAAGATATCTTAATTTTTTCAAAAAATAGGATTATTTTCATCATTCAAAATTTTCAAACGAAAAGTAAAGCTGCAGATATTAAATATATATTGGAAAGTGATTGAAAAAAAAAAAGTTTCTTCTATATTTTGACGTTCTAAACCAAATTATGACTTTTTATGCATGCGAAGATATAATATGCCACAAAATGTCATATTATACTACAGGATGTCATAATATGACGCAAGATGTCATGATATATCACATGATGTCATAATTTTTTAAAAAATAAAAATATTTTTATTATTTAAAATTTTTAAATAAAAATTTATAAATATTAAATATCTATTGAAAAATAATGATTGTATGAATTAATTAGATAAAATAGTGTGTTTCACGCCGGATCTGTGACTCGCCAAAATAGGCTTTGAAGTGGAGACCCTCTAATATTGTTGGAGCAATTCTTTGTGCATCGCATGTGGTACAGAAAATTGCACATCATGCACGATAATCTGCTCATGCACGGATTTAGAGTTATCGATGGAAAAATAAAAAAAATTATTGGCACTGTACGAGAGTGAATCACCACAGGGTGCGTGGTTTTGTGCACCGCGCGCGGTGCACAAAGAATTTCGCTTAGCACCGTGCCAAGGTCCATCTGCCAAACAACAGTTATCACTTGGGCTTGGAGCTACCCCTCATGGCCCACCTCGTGTCACTCAACTGCCAGCTCCAGCAATTGGCAGGCCATCTGATGGGCATGTCGGTTCAATTAAAGCTATAAATATCAAACTAGACGTTTAACATGGGTTGATTCATTCAAAATCAAAAATAATATAAAAAAAATTAATATAATTAATTATATCATAATAATTTTATATAATAATGATCTCAAATCATCTTCACTCAAATCACAATCAATCCACTAATGAAATATCGATCCTTAAGATTAGAAATCTAATATCAACAATGATCTTCGATTGAAATTTAAAGGCAAAATACCTCTCAATTTAGCAAAAAATGATATATTAATATCATGTTAATATATTCTATCAACATTATATATATTATATTATATTGATATAGTATATTATATTTACGATATATTATAATATATTAGTAAACATATTATTGTCATATTATGATTCACTGATAATGTTAAATTAGAATAAAAAATTATATTATATTTTATATTTATATAATAAAATATTTAAAATATTACCTCTATTTATCTTATTTTTCTAATCAAAATACACATCCATATGAATAAATAATATATTATAATATAAATAAAAATATTAATTCTATCATAACAATTAAAATAATTTTATAGGATTAATAATTTATAGTATAGATAAAAAATTATTATATATTTAATATGATTAATAAATATATTTTTATGAAATTATAGCAGATAGTTTTGGTAGTATATAAATAGCAATCTTGGATTCTCATGGAATGCTAAACAGGTGACTCATGGATATATAAGAATCTTTAACTATTGGACCATATCCTATCAAATGCAATGATCTTAAATCACTAAAGATCATATTACCATTTGGATCATAAGTGATTTTAGATTACTGTGGTGATCCCATTTAGATCACCAAACCCTACCTTAACTTAGGGCTCATTTGGTTCAGGCATATCAAATCGTGGATATTTGGCAATCTTTAAAAATTATTTATTTAAAAAATAGTACAAAAAAAATATTTTCATATTTGTTAGAGGTAATCTTACAAAAACAAATATTACTAATTTTTCATTAATATTTTTGAATAAATGATTTGATTGTTTTTATTCAATCCATTTATTGGCCATGTATGGCCCATTTAATGAATGATGTCAATATGGGCCATTTTGAAATATATTTAAACGAGTTAATAAATATTTTTTAAATTAATTATATATATAATTTAGCATATCTTGATGTATTTATAAATATATTAGTTATAAATTTTATAGATATATTTATTAATAAAGCATTAATTATTAATAAATCTCATATCAAATTTATTAATAAACAATAAATTTTAATTAGTTATTTGTTAAATTATAATAAATAATTAATAAGTGTATTACTTACAATAAATAATGCATATAATTAATATATTCATCAAAATTAATATATTTATTAATATATTAGTGATTAATATATTAGTTAATATATTAATTATATAAGATAATTAATATAATATAATCAAGTAACACTATGAGAAATAGCTGAAATTACAATGGAAATTAGAAATAAATTTTTTTCATTTCTAATCTGGATCTAAAATGGAAAAGAAACAAAATCCGATAAAAGATATTAGAAACAGTATAGAAATAGATTTGTAACCGAATTTAGAAACAAAAAATTTTTTATTTCTAAATTTAGCATCAATATTTGGTGAAAAATTTTGAAACATATTAGAAACAGAATTGCAATGGTAAGCAGAAACAGAAAACTTTCTACTACTAAATTTAAAAATAGATAATAATTTTATTTCTAATTCTGAAATAGATAAAGTTTTTGTTTTAAATTTAGAAACCAAAATACCAACTGTTGCTAAATTTAGAAACAAAACCGTCGTCTGTTGCTAAATTAGGAACGAAAACTTTTTTCGTTGTTGATTTTAGTAACGGATAGTACTTTCATTTCTATTTTGATAACAGAAAAGCCATCCATTTCTAAGTTTAGAAATAGAACAAAATTTCATTGCTAATGTTAGCAATGAAAAAGTTTCTGTTTCTAATTTCAGAAATGAAATGAGATTTCATTTCTAATTTACCAACGGATAGTTAATACCCATTTCTAATATTAGCAATAATTTTTTTTTTATTTGTAATATGTTTCAAGATTAAAAATTATTTTAATATTATTTTATATTTTATAATAAATTAAAATAAAATCTTTAAGTATTATATAAATTAACTTAATATATTATTAATTAGTATATGTATAACCAATTTAGTTATTTTAACTATTCAAACATTTGATGACCACCTTTCAATTATTTTCATATCGATAATTTAACCTAGCTCATGTCTTCCTCTCTCGATCTCTCCAACTTATAGAACAACCACTGCCCCTCGCACCTCTTTCAACCTTAAGATTAGCTATCATGTCTGGCTCTAACCCGACCACTTTCTAACTGCTCCATTAAGAAATAACTGCGCTATCAAGAAATATCTTTATACGATTATGTAAGTAAATAACTGCTCAATCAAAAAATTCATCAATGTATCCATCAAAATTAATTTAATAATTTTTTTATTTATACCAAAATATAAAAATAGATTGAATTTTTTGCTTTTTAAATTAAAAATGGAATGATATTTCTGTTCCTATTTGAGTAACGAAATTATTTTCATTTCTAATTTAGAAATAGAATCGTAATTTCGTTGCTAAATTAGAAATGAAAACATATTCCATTTCTAATATTTGAAACAGAACTTTGAATCCATTTATAAAATTTGAAATGAAATTTTTATTCCATTTTTAAAGTTTGCAGTGAATTATATTTTTTGTTGCAATTATGGAAACGGAATAACTTTCTGTTTGTAGATTTTGAAATAGAATTTATTTTCATTTCTATTTTCTTCATAAATATTGTGAATATCTTCCTTGCTTTCTTAATTTTCAAATATGTACCTAAAAATAAAATGAGGTAGACAAGATTCATGATTGAGCGAATAGAGAGTTTTTGTCTAAATTTTGTGAAATTTTGATATACATCATGAACAAAAAATAATTGATATTGAAATAAATTTTTATCAACATTATTGAAATGAAATTAAAAATATCTGTCAAATATCAAAAGATAAAAATAATTTAATTTTAATTTTTTAAAAATTTTATATTATTGTTCTAAAATATCCTTGCCATCAAGAAATTAATTAGTATGACTATTTAGGCTAAGATAATATATAATTTTTCTATAACAAAATTTAGTATAATTAATAATTAAAAATTTTGTATCCAATCCATACCTATCTCAAGCCGGTGTTGGGATAGTGAGCCTAATCCATCCCCCTTGACCAAAGTCTTATATTTGCGCTATGATCGGTAGTCGTGGATCCATGCTATGGACAGCTATGATTTTCTTTTGTTGTCTCATTAGAATGCAAACAAGGTTTGAATAATAATTGAAGTCCTATTAAGTTAAGATGTAGTTAGCTTTTTTTGGTCTAGACTTGACTCGAACTCGATTTCAATCCAAAATTTTTAAGTTAGGGCTTGATTAGATGTAGACCGACTTAGCACAAATGACCTCTTGAGTCGAAAATTTTGATTATGGACCTAATCCAATCTGATCCAATCTTCTATTAGGTTGGGTTTGAATTTGACATTAGGATCCGATTAAAAAATAGGTTACTCATAACTAGATCTAATCATTGGACTGAAAATCTTCTATCTAAAAACCCTTCTCACTGAGAAATTTTTGCATGCACCTGGTTCAAGTGGATCAAGGAAAATCCCGGAGCACATGCACGGTGGAGAATGCACAACCAAGAATTGGTGAAATACATGGGGTGGTGTGGCATGTTATCCACCATGGGATGGACCATCAAAATCAAGCCTTCCCATCGCCTAAGCAAATAAAACATCCAACCTCGCATGTCTTCTCACATACCATGAAAAGTCATCTTCTCACCTTCTTCTTCTGCTCTTGTTCTAGGCGACAGCATTTAGGGTTAGAGATTGGCCGATTAGGACGACTATGTCCAGCAAGACGAGTGGCATCCAAGCGGTGGAGCAGAGAAACAGCGACGCCGGTGTTAAGACAACACCGACGTGCAGTGAGCCGACAACAGCGAGCTTCAAAGCTTGTGAGTCCCTCCTTTCTCAATGATTTTTTTTTTTTGATTTTTCTCTCTAAGACGGAGATAGGGGTTGGAGGGGGGAGGTGCGGAGGAGGCAGAACAACCGGGGGGCAGGGGGAGGGCATGGAGAGGTGGGATCGTGCAGGAGGTTAGGCCGTAAAGGAGGTCGGAGTCACGGGAGTGAGGAGTCCTCTGTCGCCGCTACATATCCTGCCATCCTGAGATCTCCGGCTCTACCCCACGAATATAATGGAGGCCCTTCTCAGCTCCCTCCGGCTCTGCCCCATGAATCTAATGGAGTACCTTTCCAGCTCCTGCCGATCTCGGACTCCTCACTCCTACGAGGAGGACATCAGATTTATTTCCTTTGTGTAGTAGTCCATCTCGATGTATATTTTGTGAGAGTGCAAGAAATAAATTTAATGCTATTTTAGCTTTATAAAATTAATTTATCAAATACTTCAGCATCTATAAAATGAAATAAAAATTTTTTATAGATGATGCAGGATGATAGTTTACTTTGAGGAGCTGTTTTGTGCATGACAGATAGAAGTATTGTGTATATTATTGCTTTTCCTTGCTTCTTATGCATCAACAATAATGCACATCAAGATTTGCAGGTTCATGACATACGGTTTGATCTGAATGAAGCTGAATGTAGAGAGGACCTAGTCACACTTTTTTTTTAAAAAAAAAGATAATGTAACTCATTATTAAAAAAAAGATAATGTAACTCATTATTGCTGGTTATTTGATTGACTTTTCTGCCAGATTCTTAGCTAAACATGATAAAAAATTTGTCATATGCTTGATGAAATTCTCTCTTTTAGAAGTTATGAAAGCCCTAAGGATTTTCATTCCAAGTGCTTTTTAGGCAAGGTTTTAAGTATGTATAATATAAAAGATAAAAAATATTAGTAGTGCTGTCGACATGTCTCAACCTTCAGGGATGACACATATTTTCTCACTTGAGAACCAACTCCCTTTGCTGGAACCATTGAAAGTATATTTTTCACTTTATCTAATTTTTTAACTTACCTAATTTAATATGCATTTTCATTTTCTTAATTTATTTATTTATCTGATGTGGATATTTTGGTTCTTGATGCTACTGAATTCTATTTATATCTTTTATTGGATTCAGGAATCTGCTCATTTTATATTATTAATTTGTCCAAACATCTTTTATTTTTAAGTGTAAAATTCAAATGGCCGGTCTATATATGAATATCTTGGATAGATGTCTATTAATATGAGCTACAGAGAGACCCTTTATATTTGCCTTGTACACCATTGATTTATAGAAAAATTGATAATATTTAATTTTTATATTAATTTTTTGATGATGTTTGAAATTTTATAGGAAAACTCTATCAGATTTTCGATAGAGTTTTTTTTAAACTTAGAAACCTGTTCAGTGTCCTAATCATGATTGATGTGAGACGGCACTGAATTGTCCAGTTGGATAGTTTGAAATTGCCTACTATACTTATCAATGGGATGGATTTAAATATTTATTAATATATTTGTATAATTTCGGTATCATCTCTCCTTGTTCTCTGGGTGCATATTTCACATCGTGCACTTGAAGAACTAGGGGGAGATGCTGCTGTAATTTATACAAATATATGGACATCTATTATCCATCTTTGTTGGAAGTGATGGTGCATTTTCGAATGGACTAGGTCCTTATCTTTCAATGTAAAATAGAGCTATAAGGGGTTTACGTACATGTTATATATTTAATAATTACATGAAAAATTAATATTTTTTGATAATAACACAGATTGGCAACATGAGTTCGGATCGAAGGTGGATGTATTCTAGGCTTAAAGATGGCCTATTAAATCAAGATTTCTTCAAAGATTTAGGAGAATTTATTGATTTTGCTAAAAGGCATCCAGAATGTACGAACAGGGACAAACTCAAGTGTTCATATAATTTTCGTAAGTGTCAAAATTGTAGCTTTATTGACAAGAATATAGTTAGATATCATTTGATGAAGTATGGCTTTGTATCAAATTATTATCAATGGATTCTGTATGGGGAATCCAGAAGAGTGAATGTTGAAGTTAATCAAAATATACAGTTTAGGACAGAAGTGCCTCTTCCAGATGTTGAGACTACATCATCCAATGCACACCAGTAGATGATAATGGATGCTGTAGGTCCTGATTTTTTTTCGAATGATACGGAGGAACCTCCAAATCCATCAGCTCAAAAATTGTATGACATGTTAAGAGCAGCTGAACAGGAGGTATGGCCGGGTTGTGAAAATCATTCACAGTTATCAGCTGTCGCGATGATGTTGAACATAAAGGCAGAACATCATTTATCTGAGATATGTTTTGATGACATTTGTCGATTTATGAAAGACTTGTTACCGACTGATAATGTAATAACAGACAACTTCTATAATATAAAAAAATTGGTCCAAGCCTTGAGACTATTAGTAGAGAAGATTCATTGCTGTAATAATGGATGTATGATATATTAAGGCAAAGACAGTAAATTAATAAGTTGTAAATTCTATGATCATTCTAGGTACAAACAATGAAGAGGAGGATCTGCTAAGCATAAAATCAGTGTTCCATATAAGAAGATGTATTACTTTCCTCTCATGCCAAGGTTGCAAAGATTATATGCGTCGAATGCAATGGCAAAGGAAATGAGATGCTACGCTAAGCATGAGGCTGTAAAAGGGGTTATGCGTCATTATTCAAATGCACCTGTGTGGAAGTATTTTAATGAAACACATCATCATTTTGCATCAGAAATTTGAAATATAAGATTAGAACTGTGCACTGATAAGTTTCAACTATTTGGATAGTCAGGTCAACAATATTCTTCTTGGCCTGTCATTGTCACTCCGTACAACTTTTCTCCTTGGTTGTGTATGAAGGAGGAGTATATGTTTCTAACTGTAATTATTCTTGATCCCCGAAATCCAAAGAATAAGTTGGATGTGTACTTACAGCCCCTACTTGCAGAGTTGAAACAATTGTGGGATGTGGGGGTTGAGATATGCGATGTTTCAAAGAAAAATAATTTTCAAATGCGTGTTGCACTTATGTGGATGATAAGTGATTTTCCTGTATATTCAATGTTGTTAGGATGGAGTACTATAGGTAGGATTGCTTGTCTATATTGCATAATGGAGTCAGACGTATTTACTCTGATAAACAGTCATAAACAATCATAGTTTGACAAACACCATAAGGTCTTACCTCCTGGTCATTTGTCGAGAAAAAACAAAATAGCTTTTAGAAAGAATAAAATAGTAACAAAAATAGCTCCACCCATTCTATGTAGTACTGAGATTTTGAAACAAATAGATGATTTGGGATTAATGAAAGTTTCTGATTTGGATGTAGATGAGACTAACTCCCATATTGCTAAGACTAATGGTTGGAAGAAACGAAATATTTTTTGAGATTTGCCTTATTGGAGTACGAAGCTCATTCGACACAACCTTGATGTCATGCACATCGAGAAAAATATATTTGAAAATATTTTCAACATGATAATGAATGTTGAAAGAAAGACTAAGGGCAATGCCAAATCAAGAGAAGATTTGAAAGAATTATGTCATCGGCCTAAGTTGGAATGGAATGAGGTGAATGAAAAAATATCCAAAAGCATGTTACACTCTAGACAAACAGTCAAAAGCAGTATTGTGCGAGTGGCTTAAAAATGTAAGATTTCTAGATAGATATGTGTCAAACATGGGCAGATATGTGGACATGCGAAAGTTGAAGCTATTTGGGATAAAAAATCATGATTGTCATATTTTTATGCAAAGATTACTCTCTATAGCATTTTGTGAACTACTGCCAGTAAATATTTGGCAGGAATTAATAGAATTGAGTAATTTTTTCAGAGAGCTAACTTCAACTGTAATCTAAGAGAGAGACATGTTACGAATAAATGAAAAGATTTCTTTTGATATCTATAAACTAGAGCGTATATTCTTTCCAAGTTTCTTTAACTCTATGAAATATCTTCCTATGCATTTAGCTTATGAAACATGGATTGCGGGTCTAGTACAATATCGGTGGATGTATTCCTTTGAGAAGTAAATAGTTTAATTTTTTTCTCTAAATCTTCATTATGTAAATAATTATAAAACTCATTAAATATAAATTTTATCATTGCAGGTACCTTAGAAAGTTAAAAAATAATATGAAAAATAAAGTTAAAGTTGAAGGTTCAATATGAAATGCTTACTTAGTTGAAGAAGCATCATCATTCTGTGCTCATATTTTCAAACCACATGTGAACACAAGGCATCAAAAGGTGCCGCATAACGGTGATAGTGGAGAAGTCGTAGAAGAACATAAAAAAAAAATCTATCAATTTTTATACATTCTAGTAGGCCACTTGGTACAGAAAAAATTAGATATCTTACAAAAAATGAACATCGGGTAGCTCAAATATATATCCTATTGAATTGTCCAAAAGTGAAACCATACATTGAGTATATATTTATAATATAAATTTATATCTTTTTACACTAAATTATTTATAACCATTAATAATAGAAGAAAATTATAAAATTTTTAAATCTATATTAATTTATTCTTTTTATTGTTTGAAGTATTTTTGTTGATGAGTTACGACATATGCATCCATAAATCACGGAGATAGATGTTGATAAGAAACTAGAGTGTGAATTTACGATGTGATTCTATAAATATGCACATGATCCCTCCAAAAATATCTCGAATCAATTTTTAAAGGCTGTTGCAAAGCGTCCATTAAAAAGTATGATGACCTATAGCAGCTATGTAGTGAATGGCTATAAGTTTCACACTAAAAGTTATGGTTCAGATTGGGCCACGATGAATAGTAGTGCGTGCATAAAGGATGTTAATTACAGTATTGATGAGAGTGGCTACTACAGATAGTTGATTGAATTTATACACCTGGAGTATTTGGGATTATCAATTAAGAGAACTTTCTTATTTAAATGTGATTGATTTGATTTGACATCAAATGTGGGAACAAAGGTTCATCAATAATATAATCTTGTTAAAGTTAATCATAAGCGATCCTTTAATAGATATGAACCATTTGTTCTTGCTATTCAAGCCGCTCAAGTCAATTATATGACATATCCTAGTTTAAAGCGTGATAAGATTGATTGGTGGGCAATTTTCAAAATAAAAGGTAGGTCTGTTGTGGAGCTTTCTAAAATGAGGGAGACAACTATCCTCTCACGTGATGCACCTTTTCAACAAGATGAAATGAAAGTTCCATCAATACAAATAGATGCCGACAATGCACAACAATCTTTGATTGATTCAAGTGGGACACTAATTGAAATTGATGATGAGGAAGTTGAGGATGAAGAGGAGCTTCAGCTTGACTCAAAAATCGATGATGAAGATGATGAAGATTATGAAGATAGTGAATAACGATATTCGTGTGAATGAATGTTTAATTTTTATTTTTATTTTTATTTTTATGAATGAAGTTAGAAAATAATGATATTATAAAATTATATAATTTTTATTTTTTGTAGGATGAGAAGGATCAGTTGGAGAGGAGGGTCTAGATCTGACAGAGAAAGGGGAATAGGGTCTTATAGGCCAGTCCTTCATATAGAGGGTGATGGCGATATGCATGAAGAGCCATGTATGCTAGCTGAGGTCGATGCTCCTTCACCTTCTACAGTACGATCATTATTACCATCTGCTCATACAATTATTTCATCTACTGTTTCTGCTAGTGGAGCATCCATAGTAGATGTTGGAGGCCCATCTGCTACCCTAACACCATCTTTAGATACATTATCCCATGATCATCAAAATAGGAGATCAGTCATAACAATAGTCAATAATAAGTACTAATATTTTTAATTAAATTTTATATAATATTTAATTATTATTTTTTATGCTAATCATTTGTACAATCTGTTATTTTTTTATTTTTGATTTTTTAATAGGTTAGAACCCTCTGAGGTATGTGCTCGAAAGATAATATCAATTTTCAAAAAAAAGCTGGACGATGATGGACATTACTAGAAGACCATCTCTCAGGAAACAAAGAATTTCTATTGGAAATAATTTCAGGTGATAAATAATTTAATCAAATATAAGATATTAATGCTTGTCAGTAATTGGGTTAAAATAAGAGTTAATTTTTTTAAATAAAAATTATAAATATATTTTATTAATAATTTATATGAAATGTATCTATAGCTTAGTTGATTTGATTTGATAGCATACATGAAATGTATCAACCTATAACTTAGTTAATTTTATGATCATTTTTTCATTACTTGTTCCCCATTGGTTTATGGACAATCTATCTCTATACAATAAACATTACTTGATAATTGTAATTGTTTATGTCTGATCTTGAATAACTTTAATGAAAAATCAAACTCATTGTGTACAATTCTCTATGATCCATTATCGACTTAAACAATAACTCATCAATATGAACATGATGATGAACTTATATAGGAAGTGATCCAAAGCCATCAAATTTCACAACCAAGCATCTATTTTATTTTAATTTTTTTAAAATTTTTGTGTTGAATATTCTTATATGGGATATTATTATTTTTTATTTATTTATTTTACTACAGAAATATTTCGAGTGAGATGAGGCCATAACCTCAAATATTCAGATAGACTGGAGACATAAAGTTGGACAGTGATACAGTGTCCTCATGCATTCCATGAGAAAGTTGAAAGAGAAGCCTATACATGTCTCTAATACTACATGGCAAAGATGGAAGGAGGAATGGATCAAAGAAGATTTCAAAACTCATAGCGATCAATTTAGAGCAAATCGCCTTAGTAAGACTGGTGGATCAGGATCTGGGATATCTCGCCATATAAAGGGCTCTGTTTCCATACACGACATGCTCAAAAATTTATGAGTTAATTTTTTTTATATTTATTCATATGTCTATTGACTTTAATGCAAGTTATTTAAATCAATAAATTTTTCAGTGAGAGAAGCATGGTAGAAAATCTCTCCAACATGAGCTATTTGAGGTGACCCATACTAAGAAGGCCAACGATGAACTTGTTGATAGACGAGCAAAGACTATTTATGCAAGGGAATAAGTATTTGAATTGACTATTTTTCAATATTTGCACTATGAGATAAATTTTGAAGATAATATTTGATAATTGATATGATGCAGAATCACTATAATATGCTTAAGAAGCAGATGTCTCAGCCACAAGAGGGATGCAGTGAGCCTCTTATTATGGATGAGAGACAGCTTTGGTATGAGACCGTTGGGGGGGAGAAGAAGCATAGAGTATACAGAGTGGGTTCTTAGACATCTGCTTTTTATCCTCTATCATCTTACAGATCATCCTCAGCTATGTCATCTCGTATGCATTCAGAGGCATTGGAGGATGAGCTTTAACAGTTGAAAGAGAAATTGACAGAGTAAAATCAACAACTTCAGGAGACCGTTGTTGCAAATTAGGAGCTCCAGCAGACTGTTGTTACATTAAAAGAGCAGAATGAGGAGCGAAATGAGAGAGAGCAGAGGTTGCAAGATCAGATGCGCCAGATGGAGGAGATAATGCAGTAGATGATGAGCTGCTCAAATTTTATATATCCAGATCCAGATATTCCACCAGATAATGTTGTTGAAGATGATGATAATGATAGTTAAATTTTATATTTTTCTTTTATCAGACTATTTGATGTATTTGAGTTTTAATTCTATATTATATTTATTATTCATATTAATAAATTATATTTTTTATCATATTTAATTTTTTTATTGAATATTTGATATAAAATATAGAATTAAGTGAAAAATTATAAATAAAAATTTTTTATTTTTTGATTTTTACAAATTTAGAAATAGAATAGAAATGAAATTCTGTTTCTGATTAGAAATGGATTACAATTCTGTTTTTAAAAAATAATTTTTTTAAATTTTTTATCCAATTTAAAATGAAATAGAAATAAAATTTTTATTTTTAATTAGCAATGAAAGTTGTTTCTATTTCTAATTAGCAACAAAAACTACTTCCATTTCTAATAGAAACTGAGAGAAATTCCATTTCAAATTAATAACAGAAATCATTTTCATTATTAATTTGAAATGAAAAATATTTCTATTTCTATTTAGAAATAAAATTTTATTTTTAATTAGAAATAAAATATTTTGTTTCTATTTAACAATAAAATCTCTTTTCATTTCAAATTAACAATAGAAATAATTCTGTTTCAAATTAGTAATGAAAAAGTATTCCGTTGCTAATTTGAAATAAAAATATTTTTATTGCTAATTTAAAATGGATACATTTCAGTTGCTAATTTGAAATGAAAAGATTTTCATTGCTAATCCCTTTGTAAATTTAAAAACAGATATAAAAATTTATTTTTAATAAATTTTATAATAGAATAAATAGAAACAGAATTTTTTCATTTCTATTCTATTGCTAAATACATTTAGCAATGAAATTTCCTTATTTAGAAATGAATTTTTTCATTTTTAATTTTATTTTTTCTTGTAGTATAATGATCGTTTTAGATTATTTCTATTCAATAATTTGGCATGAAAAAAATATCATCTTTTTGTGACATATATTTTATTCTTTTAGTAAAATAGATATCGAATCAATCACATATTTTTTTAATCAAATTTAATTATCTAATATAAAATTTATTTTATCATGTCATATTATCCTCAGAAGATGTTTGGTAGCATATAATTCTGATAGAATTATATATAATTTCACAATAAGTAATCAAATTATACTATTTATTTTCTCACTTTCACAGATAATGTTGCATTACATGTAATACAGTATTATCTCAAAAAGAGATAATCTGATTGTCTAAAGAGAGAAGAGGTGGTTATGTGATTACATGAAATCTTGCAATTCTACAATCTTGTAATAAGATAACTTCAAGATCTAAATATCTCCATCAAAATAAATTATGGATAGTCCCAATGGGTAAAAATAGAAAAAAATATAATGAGTGATGTTATGAAAAATTATTGGTCTTGAATTTAAGTTATTCTCCTGAAAAAATAAATAATAATCAATAAGTAAAGATGAGGATACTTTAAAAAAATTAACTTATATTCTATATAATTTAAATAATATATCAAATATTATAATATAAATTTTTTTATAATTTTATAATAATATTATTATATATATCAAATATCATAATCTAAAATTTTTTATAATTTTATAAAATAATTATATTTTTTTTATAATTATATTATTATAATAATATTATCTATGTAACGGACCATTTGTCTCATCAGCCAGATGAGCCCCAAATGGCTAAACTCAGACGTACGCATAGGATGCGAGTACCCGGTGGTTTGGCACCCCAAGATTCAAGAGGAGTTGGGCAACAAAACCTCACAGTAGAAATTTACACAGCCCTGCATTAATAAATTGAGTACTCATGGGTCATCCCTGTCAGTTTTTGTCCGGTAGCTTTAGTTATCATTGTCTACTTTAATTGCTCACCTGCCTCATGCTGTTTGTTTTATAAATGCAGATTTCTTTTAGTCCAAGAAGCCATTTGATCAACAACTGCCATGTGGCACATTATATGACTATCGGACTTAATTAACCCATCATCCATAGCCTGTACCATAGGTCAATAATTCCATCCCATCGACCATCATCACCACAGCCACGCGAGCAAACCAAAGAACCCCTCCCTCTCGAGCTTTCCAAGCTCCCATCCTTATTGCAACGATTCAGTACCACTCCGCACCCCCCTCCCTGCTGGTCTTCCCTCATCCCCCATGGCCATCCCACTCCCCAAACTCCCTCCATCCTTCAACCCCCTCTCCCACCCTTCTCCTCCTCCTCCTCTTTCTCCTCCAAAACCCTCTCTCTTGGTCACGCTCACCTCGCCACGTCTAATTCTAAGTAGAACACTAAGAAGCACAAACTTATCAAACACTCGTTTGCCATCGGCCACCAAGGATGACTCCTTGTCCTCCATCATCACCGAGCTGGAGGCCGAGCAGGAAGCAGAGGAAGAGGAGGATCTCCTTCGAAGCCCCCTCCATCGTCCCGACGATGATGATCGGCTCGCCGATCGGTGGCGCGAGATCCACGGCAGCGACGACTGGGCCGGCTTGCTCGATCCCATGGACCCTCTCCTCCGCTCCGAGCTGATCCGCTACGGGGAGTTCGCCCAGGCGTGCTACGACGGGTTCGACTACGACCCCTTCTCCCGCTACTGCGGCAGCTGCAAGTACAACCGCCGCAAGTTCTTCGGCAGCCTCGGCATGGACAACGCCGGCTACGAAATCACCCGCTACCTCTACGCCACCTCCAATTTAAATCTATCCAATTTCTTCACCCAGACCCGGGGATCCAAGACCTGGAGCCAGAAGGCCAACTGGATCGGCTACATCGCGGTGTCCGACGACGACGCCACCGCCCGCCTCGGCCGGAGAGACATCGTCATCGCGTGGCGGGGCACCGTGACGAGGCTCGAGTGGGTGGCCGATCTCATGGACTTCCTTCGCCCGGTGGCGTCCGAGGGGATCCCCTGCTCGAACCCGGAAGTCAAAGTCGAATCCGGCTTCCTCGACCTCTACACCGACAAGGATCCGACGTGCCGGTTCTGCAAGTACTCGGCCCGCCAGCAAGTGCTGACGGAGGTGAGACGGCTGGTGGAGCAATGCACGAAGGCGGGGGAGACGGTGAGCATAACGGTGACGGGGCACAGCTTGGGGAGTGCTTTGGCGATGCTGAGCGCGTACGACATAGCGGAGACGGGGCAGGACGTGGGGGTGGACGGGGAGAAGGTGGCGATAACGGTGTTCTCGTTCTCGGGGCCGAGGGTGGGGAATGGTAGGTTTAAGGAGAGGTTTGAGGGGTTGGGAGTGAAGGCATTGAGGGTGGTCAACGTCCACGACACGGTGCCCAAGGTGCCGGGGATTCTGTTCAACGAGCACGTGCCGGCGTTTTTTAGGAAGTTTGCCGAGGGGTTGCCATGGAGTTATAGCCATGTGGGGGTGGAGTTGGCTTTGGACCACAAGAGATCGCCTTTTCTTAAGGACACTGGTGATCCTTCCTGCTTTCATAACCTCGAGGCCCACTTGCACCTACTCGACGGGTATGCCTTTTTATTCCTCTCTCTCTCTCTCTCATGCACGTGTATTCTCATTCATTTGGAGAAATTAATTTTGTTAATTTTAGGGGTTTTAGAGACCATGAAAAAGATTAGATGTATTTAATAGCTGATTCCTCCATTAACCAAGCTATAACATTTAGTCCTCATTAACTGAGCTTTAAACTGAGAAATTATTAGTTAAATCAAGTTCACCATGACCACTAACCTCTGGGACAACGTATGCTGGGATGGGTTTCTTAGTGATCCATGATGGATCTTGTTGCAGCCTGTCTCCAGCAAGGCAGTCGATCGAAAGTCGGGTTATTGCATCTAATGATGGATGATAGGAAATCTACAAAAAAAAATTTATTTGTCAAAAAAAGTTGTCTGATAGGAGATTCTCTGATACTTAAGTTAACCGAAGAAAGAACACAACCAAAGAGAATCAAAATCGAAAATAAAAACTTATAATAATAAAGCTTTCCAGATCTTCTATTGCTTACCGATATTTATAAGATAAGTATTGTCGTTACAGCATAACTCTCATCCTTGAATATTCAGAACGTGAGAAAATGGCATTTAGTGAGCAGTTACTTAATTAACTACCATTAAGAGTGAGTAATGAGCCGCTCGTGGGCAACTATTGCACTCCACATTCGCATGTAATTAATGTCCATGCCGAATAACCATTGTCGATTTTCGAATGTACAAAATTCAAGTAGTCAGCATGGCATCGGAGAAGTAGTCGGCTATATGTCGAATATTATTCAAGATTATTGGTTGCATGTTGATTTTAATCAGCCTAATTTAGTTGATGGAACATAGTCGACTCAATTTAGTCGGTAGAATTTAGTCGATGGAATATAGTCGGCTGAGCTTAGTCGGTGGAACATAGTCGGTTAGTTTAGTCGGTTGAACTTAGTCGACAGAACATAGTCGGTTCAGCTTAGTCGGCTGAACTTAGTCGGTGAAACATAGTCGGTTGAGCTTAATCGACGGAACATAGTCAGCTCAACTAAGTCAGCTAAGTGACGAGGATCTACTCCAACACTTATCCTCCAACTCTTGAGTTCGATTCTGTAGCTTTTAATCAGATGAGAGGAGTTAATTATCATACGAATCCGAATTATTTTTTTCGACAATCTTCACTTATTGTTGCCCTAAAAGTTGTGCCTAGCTATTCCGTTGTTTCGTAGAATGAGTCATCATTTTGTAGAATATCTCATCGAATTTGAAGCATAGTGGTCGAATCGGACCATAGTCGCAGATTATTTTGTCGAATTGGAATATAGTCGTAGATCATTCCGTCGAATCGGAACATAGTCGTAGATCATTCCATCAAACTAGAACGTAGTTGTAAAAAAAGGAAACATAGTCGTAGATCATTCCATCGAATCGAAACATAATCGTAGATCATTTCGTCAAATCGGAATATAGTCGTAGATCATTCTGTCGAATCGAAACATAGTCGATCAGAGAAAGTTTTATTTCGGATCATTTAATCCATAGTCGGGTTAAAGCCTGCTAACTACTTTATTGTCCGTTTTGGTCTGCATGCATACCGTGGCTGATAGATTTATGATCCTTAGGCGGTAGCTGATATGCTTACGGTAATTGAATCTTATAGCTTATCAAATTATTTTATTTTTTCATTGATCGGGTGTCAGTTGAATAATATTTCATCGGATACTAGCCAACGATGTAATTGTTTGGCTGGATGTCAAGTGACCATATTGTTCAGTAAATTATTGAGTATTTGAACTATTCGACATAGAATTATCGAAAAGAAAATCTTTAATTTAAAAGGTGTTGATGCAAAAATCCGTCGGCGTCAGAGAAGCTGGAGTCGAGGGAGTCGCGGTCGCCATCGGGACCTATAAAGAAAGTCTAAACCGGAGGTGGGGGTACTCCGGCAAGATCCTCCGATGCTCAAGTCAGTTCTCTGCCTCAACAAGAATGGAGTGCTCGAACGAAAATTTTAGCAAATTTTTTAGATAGAGATTAGAGCTTAGAGAATAACATATCTGGGGATCTCCTTTTTATAGGCGGAGGGCGTAACAGATTGACAGCGATGTCTGTAACCGCCTGGTGGTGGGCCGTTTGGGGCCATGAGGAGTTTATTACGAAGAGTAGTGGAGTGGAGTCGTGGCCATCGCCGTGGCCTGCCACGTGGAGCCTGTTATGGAGAGTGGAGTGATGTCCGTTGTCGTGACTTGCCAGAACATGATGGAGCCGCGTGAGATCCGTTATAGGAAGTGGAGCAGAGTCGCGGCCATTACTGTGGCCTGCCAGGGAGTCCAGGCCTGTCGATCGAAGCTCGGTTGGGGGCTTTCTGTGGATGAAGTTCAGTTTCACGCAGAATCCGTCAGAAGGTCGACCGACAGTGGATGTCGGATGGCGCTGGAGAGGTTCACCCGCTGGAGGGGTTCGGCTGCTGGAGCCCATGCGTCGTAGGAGTTCATCCAGAATCTATTCGCTACAGAAGTTCGGTCGGAGTCTGGTTTCCGTAGAAGTCCGGATGGGGATCATTTGTTGAGGAAGCTCGACTAAAGCCTGCCTGCAATAGAAGTCCAAAAGAAATTCATTCACAAGAGAAGCTCGAGTAGAGGCTTACAGTAGAAATCTGACGCGGACCACTCGTAGTAGAAATTTGAAGTAGACCGCTTGTAGTAGTAGCTCAGAGTAGATCGCTTGTAGCAGAAGCTCGGGGTAGATCGCTTGTAGCAGAAGCTCGGAGTAGATCATTTGTGGTGGGGACTCGAAGTCTGACCCTTGTAAGAATTCGGATGAGGTCTACCTGCAATGGGAGCTCAGAGCTGAAGTCCGGCTCCTGTAGGAGCTCGAACGAAGTCTACCTGCAGTAGGAGTTCGGGAAAGAAGTCCGGCTCCTGTAGGAGCCCGGATGAAACCCAAAAGGCGGTCGACCGCTGTAGAAACTTGGATGGAGCCCGTCCGTCGTGGAGATCTGCTGTTGGAAAAGTTCGGCCACTGACGAACTGACGTAGCTCTGGAAGAAATTCGGATTGGAGTCAATCGAATCCTGTCGGAAAAGATCCGGAAGGGGTCCGACGAACGGTTGACCCTTGTAGGAGATCGGCCGATGGTAAAATCCAGAGAGCACTTGGAACAGCCTGATGGACAACCGAAGAAGCTTATCGTCGGAGAAGCCCGAGAGATGCGGCAGGAGTTCGTCCGTCGGGGGAACCCAGTCGACACTTATGGAAGAAGCTGTGGGAGTTTATCCGTCGGCAGAACTTGAGAATATTGCGGAAGTTCGACCGCCGGAGAGGTTCGAAAATATGTCGCCCAAGGTTGGACGTCGGCAGAGTCCCGGGAGGGTCACTCCTGGTACGAACTTCGGCTGGAGGGGTATTTTATACCCAACAAAAGGTAATCTTACTGATAGTACATTTGTAGATTCTCGATATTTCAAGTCTGAAGAATTTTCATACCATCCAAATTCTCAATTATGTATGCCTCTGATCGTAGAATTATTGAGATTTTATAGGGACCTTCTGAGTCGTCTGTCTCTCATAGTCTTGGTCCTGTCGAGATCATGTTGATTACATCCACCATCAGTTGGGTGTGAGGATCAGCAGGCAGCTGCACAAGTCGGTCCCATAAGTACTTTTTGGGATATTCACACCAGATCAAAGCTTCCATCTCGTTCTTGAACTGGATGCACTACTCGGTATCATGATCGTGATCACGATGGAACTGACAGTAGTACTTTCTATTGCGAGATGTCGGCTATGACTTCATCGATTGGGGTCGTAAGAGTGGTTAGAGCAGTGTAAGAGTCATACCTATCATCGAAGTTTTTAGGCTTCGAACTTGGTCGAAAAGGTGGAGTTTTTCTCTCAATGCGGGTTCGGCTGGGTCCTGCGAAGGTTCCTTCCTTCTTCATTTTTTTCTTCTAATCTTTGCCCTTGAATTGGCATGGGTCAGTTGTACCCTCCTCAGCACAAATGTACTTCTATGCGCACTCGAGGAGTTCGGTAAAAGGTCGGGAAAGGATCTTGTCAAGAGAGTAGGTGAACCTGGAACTCTGCAATCCCCGCTTCATAGCCGCAATGGCCATCAACTCATTGAGGTCCCGAACCTCCAAGGTGGCGGCATTGAAACGCACCACAAAGTCATATAAAGATTCTCCGTGTTGCTGTCTGACGAAAAAAAGACTGTCAAAAATTTGTGGCATCCTTAGATTGGTACGAAAGTGTGCCACGAAAAGCTATTCAAACTATTCGAACGAATATATACTCTCCGATTGAAGTCCGAAGTACCATGTTCAGGTAGTTTTTTAGAAAGTAACCGAAAAGACGATGCAGAGGAGGGCGTCGGATGCCTCCTGAAGAAGTATGAGAATCTTGTAGCTCTCGAGATGGTCGAGTGGATCAATAGAACCATCATATGGCTCCATTTGCGGCATCTTAAACCAACTGAAAATTGATTTGTTGAGAATCCGTCAAGAGAAGGGTGGACGGGTGTTGATACCGAGCTTATCGGTGGGATCCCAATTATTTATTTGAAGCTGAGCTAGGCGGCGATCAAGGTCCCTCAACTTACAGTCGTATTCATCTAACCATCGTTGAGACTCATTGGGATGCTGAGAATATTCTGGGGTTGAACCTTCTCCGAAAGAACTTGATGGTAATCGTGGCCTCTTCCCTTTTTGTGAGGCTCATCGAGGGGAAGGAGACCGGCGATTTTCGAAAGTGGCATGTGGAGCGTGCCAGGAGTCAGGATGAGGCGAGTGTTGGATGGGCCGATAACTCATCCGATATGAGTGTCGAGTCGAGTGGCGAGATGGAGAACGAGATCGGTGACTGTGCTTGGAGGGCACATCCCGCGATACCGAATCCTCCTATTGCCGCCCCTGCTACTTCGCAATCTATTGGAGACTGTGAATAGCTTCCGTCAAGGTCTTCACTTGCTGCACTAGGACAACAAATTACTGTTGGTCCGTAGTCACCATCGATTGGGAAGTACTGGGCTCCTCGAGGGTCATCGGAGGTGCATCACGCCACGATGAGCATTGAGCGGAACTGATAGAAGTATTCCACGCCCTTATTTTGGCCATTGCAATTCTTGGAAGACTATTTCTTTTCTTTCTCCTATTTGGCACGCCAAACTGTTGTAGCCTGTCTCCGGTGAGATAGTCGGTCAGAAACCAAGTTGTTGCGCCTGAACAGTGGATGGTAGAAAACCTACAAAAGAAATTCACCTGCTGGAAGTTATCCGGTGGGAGACCCTTCGATGCTTAAGTTAATCGGAGAAAGGACACGGCCAAAGAAAATCAAAATCGAGAGCGAAAGCTTATAATAATAAAACTTCTCAAGTTCTCCATTACTTATCGGTATTTATAGGGTAAGTGATGCCGTTACTGCATAATTCTCGTCCCTGAATATTCAAGACATGGGAGTTATGGCATTTAGTAGGCAGTTACCTCATTAACTATCATTAAGGGCGAATAATGGGCCGCTCGTGAGCGATTATTGCGTTCCACGTTTGCACGTAGTTAATGCCCATGTCGGATAACCGTCATCGATTTTTGAAAGTACAAAACAAGTAGTCGATATGGCATCAAGAAAGTAGTCGGTTATATGCCGAATATTATTCAGGATTGTCAGTTATATGTTGATCTTAATCGGTCGAATTTAATCAATGAAATATAGTCGATTCAACTTAGTGGTAGAGTTTAGCCGATGGAACATAGCCGACTTAGCTTAATCGACGAAATATAGCCGGTTCAACTTAATCGGCTGAGCTTGATCTGTGAAACATAATCGGCTTAACTAAGTCAGCTAAATGGCGAGAACCTACTCCATCACATCTAATTCATCTAATATTATTTTTTTAATATTTATATTAAATTTAAATTTTTTAATTAATTTCTATTCTTAAGTACAAGTACATATTTATTTTTTAATATAGATGCGGTTATAAATAACTGTGTACATAAATTTAAGTATGGGCAGAAATATTATAACTGTCTACAGGAGGGATATAACTGCGTGAGCGAGCTAAAAATAAGTGCGCGGGAGAAACTTATTGGACGGAGTGCTAAAGTCTGGTCAAAGATCGTATTGGACCTCAAAAAATAATGACATGTCGGGTAACTGATCACTGTCAGATGGGTCCTACACCTACAGGCAATAATAATATTAGAGATGTGATTGGTAATGAACTCACAGATTTGTCCAATAATCACTCAAAAACTGCAGTGGAGCTTCTTCTTGTTGCAGCGTTTTTTGTAGAGTGGGATTTCTGAGTTACTTTGGCGGTGCCGTGATATATTATGTGCTAGAAGTTTGGCAGATAATATATTATGTGCTAGAAGTTTGGCAGATAAGGGTGATCATATATAGGTGTTCTTAATTTGTTTGCTTATGATATGGGCTGGCAAATCGTGCTACGTTCTGTCTGTTGCGTAGACGACTCTTCTTTTTCGAAGATGAAAGATATTAATTGATGGGCGTACCATCCATTAGTTAATCACCACATAATTTATTTATTTTTTTGATAAAAAAATTATCAAATTTATTTGGAAATAAAAGAAGAGGAGAACGTACAGTCAGCATTAGGAGACAACACGTCTGCTATCATCGTTAAGTTTGTAGATACAACCGGATTATATATTACAAGGAGTGATATTTGATTAGTTGCCGTCCAAGTTAGGTGCCCATGGGGCTTACATACAGCTGTCCCCTCTCAAACAGCTAACAAAAAAAATCACAGATCCAGCATGACCATACATGCGATCAATCCCGATCACTGATAGTGCACTGAGGTATACATTTGATGAATGAGATTGATACTGCATGCACAGCCACATGGTGCATACAATATGGACAATAATTTTTTCATATGCAACTTGGATATCATACATCACATGTATCAGTTCCCTTGGTGGGATATCACGTCCATCACCACCATTTGTTTCTGAAGATCTTATTCATCAAGTGTTCATCTTGATGCGTCATTATAAAAATTAAATGAATAGTTATGATTGATATGGTACATTAATTGTGATATCATCTATGTGGTGCAGGATATAATTTTTCTGATAGAAAATTGATTGCCATGTGAAGTACTAGATATGTTGACAAATAAACTGATGTTTGGTAGATGGGTGATCGTGTCTCAGCTCGTTGTTTCTGACTGGAAACTCCGCAGCTGTGAGATTTGAAGATTGAAAAGTCATAACTAGAAACTTTGACCGCTGTGTGCTTAGCCTGTACCTCGTGGTGTGGGTGGGTGGGTGGTGGCGGCCTGGAGATGAACATTTTTCCAGAAGGAAATTAAGATCCGCTTAGATTAGGCCGTTAATCTATTTTATTTGTACTATTTGATTTTGATGATTATTTTATACTTAATCGATATCCAACGAATACACGCTCACAACAAATATGGTAGTATATGAAATACATATAATTGAATATATACATGCATATATATGTGTTTATATCTATATATATACACATGTATACATACATACATGCAGATAGAATCTTGCTCCCTCTCCTATCTCTTAATTCTTTTATTTTTTTTAATCCTTGGATATCCTTTTAGTTACTTTGTCCCATTTCTTTTTAATATAATGAAAAACCGGTGATATCAGCACTATGTTCCATAAAAAAAAAAAAAATAATAAATAAGAATTTGATTGCATCTTTGATGTAAAAGAATAATTGATCTTCTTTCATAATATTAAACCCTATATTGATCTCAAAGCCAGTGCAGATCTCAAAATAGATATGGTGCGATCCAACAATAGATTCGCACAAAAAAATTTAATTAAGTGAATCATTCTTTTGTGAGAAAGATACAACCCGAACGCATTAAACAAAGTCGCAAAACTCGTTGTTCTCATCCTTTTGGTAAGTAGTCATTGCGTTAATGTTGGGGTATGAGTTATAGGTACCACGGCAGTGGCGTGAGGTTTTTCCTGGCGAGCAAGAGGGATCCAGCACTGGTGAACAAGGCGTGCGACTTCCTCAAGGACCACCTCATGGTTCCACCATTTTGGAGGCAGGACGAGAACAAGGGCATGATCAGGGCTCATGATGGACGGTGGGTGCAGCCCGAGAGGCAGAAGATTGATGACCACCCGCCGGACATGCACCATCATATCGGACGGCTGGGCCTCGACAAAGATCATTAAGCCGGTGGGAGTCGTTGCAAGGAGCTAATGGACTAGAAAACAAGATAATTGTCTAAATTAATTCCCACACAGGAGTGACCAGCCAAAGGATCACTTGGTTCTGACAATGTGTTTGTTGTTTTGTGCTCTGTGGTTTAATTCCTGAGAGAAATCCATATGCACCTAAAAGAGAATGTGTGGCATCTTAATTCATAGGCAAGTGTTAGTGAATGATGATCCTAGATTGTAATTGGCTGGTATCATTTTCACTAGAGAAAACCAAAGGATATGTTTGTCTATACATATATAAACATAATGGACAGAAGTTTTCTTGAGTATAAATGTTTTCATGTGCTTCTCTCACATTCTCCTTCTTTCTACTAAATTAATTACATCCATCCATGTTGCACCTGCTAATTTCTCTACTATAATAATGTTATTAGGGGGGGGGGTCTTTTGACTTGAAAAAAGATTTATTATATTTCAAGAATAAAATCATAATTTTATCAAATTCGGATTCGAAAGCCTCAAGAGCAAGAACAAAAGATTTGTGATCTATTGGAGATAATTTTATGTTTTTTGGATGTATATTTTAAGAGAAAATCAAGTTTAAAGAAAAAGATCGACCCCTAAGTCGATCCCTGTCAAAAAGGCTAAATGGCATGCTATTTTTGGCTGGCACACCCAAAAAGGACGACCATAGGGGTCGACCCCTGGCACCCAAAGGGGTCGATCCCAGGGGTCGACCTCTGCGCCACAGAGATCGACTCCTAGGGTCGACCCCTGTGCAGGGGACGACCCCTAGAGTCGACTCCTGTGACGAAAAATATCCGTAATGGCTAGTTTTCAGCTCATTTTAGCCGTATTTAATACTCATTTAAAGCTCTCCAACAGCTCTAAATCTGTCCAGATTTTTTTCCACCATCTATTGAAGATATAAAGACACTTAAAGGAGAAAAACACACAAGAGATTCAAGCATTCATTTCAGCCCTAAGCAAAAAATCCTCTTCAAGCAAAAGAAGCTTTCATTTCAAACAAGTTCGCCAATCCCTCAAGAGCTCATTCAAGTCTTCAACAACCTTGAAAAAAATCAGAAAAGCTTCTTCCTTATTGTGTAAAGTGTACTTAAAGTTTTATTTGCTCATTAAAGGAGCTAAACTTGTATTTCTTTGTCACTAACTCTTATACTCTATTTTTGTGTTGGTCTTTAGTTTTGGAAGGGTTCCAAAACTTGGATAGGTTGATCCGAACTTTGAATCGAATTGTATTGGATAGGCTTGTACTCGACAAACAAGTGTTCTAGCATGGGATAGCTAGAGTCGGAGGTACCGATGTTGTATTCTTGTTGAATATGTTTTAGTGGATTTAAATTTTCAAGTAGGAGCTTGGAGAGTGGATGTAGGTGCAAAGTTGGCACCAAACCACTATAAATCTTGATTGTTTGTGGTGTGCTTACTTGCGCTCTATCTAAATTTTTTTATTTTCTTGTATTCTTGCATCTCATTTCTACACTCTGCTTAAATCACTTACTACATATAACTTGCTTATTATTACTTAATCTTTGTGGTCTAAATTAACTTTAAAATTTTAAAAATCCAATTCACCCTCCCTCTTGGATTGCATAGCTGGACAACAAGTAGTATCAGAGCTCGGTGCTCTAGCCCTACTTTGATTTAAGCATCAAAGAGCTAAAGATCTATGGCAACTCAAGTTGGTGCTTCACTAGCCGAGGGGCAGTCCACAAACCGACCTTCACTTTTCAATGGATCAAACTACACCTATTGAAAAGCTCGGATGAAAACTTTTATTCAAGCACTTGACTATGATATGTGGAGTATCATAGTTAACGGACTACACACACCCACTAAGATAATTGATGGTGTAGAATTAACCAAATCCGAAAGAGAATGAGACGAGGTTAACAAGAAAATGGCTCAACTCAATGCTAAAGTCATGAATATTTTATATTGTGCTTTAGATGCTAATGAATTTAATCGCATTTCAACATGTATATCGGCTAAAAAAATATGGAATAGGTTAGAAGTAACACATAAAGGCACTAATCAAGTTAAGGAATCAAAAATTAACATGCTTGTGCACAAATATGAACTCTTTAAAATGGAGCATGATGAATCAATAACTGAAATATTTACTTAATTTATCGATATTATTAATGGTCTAAAAAATCTTAGTAAGTCTTATTCTAACAGCGATCTTGTGAGAATGATTCTTAGGTCTTTACCAAGGACTTGGGAGGCCAAAATGACCGCAATCCAAAAAGCCAAAGATCTGAATGTTTTAACTTTGGAGAAGCTTCTAGGATCGCTAATGACATACGAGCTAAGCATGAAACAACATCAAGAAGAAGATGTCAAGAAGAAGAGGACAATCGCCCTCAAATCCACTGCTTAACTCGATGAAAAATTCAATAAAACAGAAAATGAAAAGCAAAATGAAGAAATAGTCCTCATCACTAAAAAGTTTAAAAGATTTTTGAAGAAAAGAAAACAAGGGATGAGGAAGAGGCCACCTACAAAAGGGGAGCATAGCAAGGAGAAGGATAAAAAGCAGTCCCCTATTTATTATGAATGTAAGAAGTCGGGGCACTTTAGGTTCGAATATCCACAACTTAAGAAGGGCACCAAGAAGTACAAGAAAAAGGCTATGTTGACTACATGGAGTGATAGTGATGAGTCAAGCTCCGAAGAAGAAGATTCACATAAACAAACCAACTTGTGCCTTATGGCACATGAAAATGAGATAAACACTGAAACTCCTAATGACTTTACTTTTGAAGAACTTCAAGAAGTATTTTATAATCTAATTGATGATCTAAAGAAGTTAGAGGTAAAGAACAAAGAATTGAAATCAAAGAATCAATCTTTACTAAAAGAAAATGAGATTATTTCAAATGAAAAATTGATCTTGACACAAAAAAATCTGAACTTGAAAAATAAAATTGCTAAGTTAAAATCTATGGTAGAAAAGTTTACTCAAAGTTTAAATAAACTTCAAATGATACTTGATAATCAAAAGACCGTTTATGATAAAGCCGGTCTTGACTACAATCCTTTAAAAAAATAAAAATTTTTAAAAAATATCTTTGTGAACTCATCAAGCAACAAGTTTTTAAATATTACTTGCTTTAAATGTGGTAAAGTAGGACACAAATCCTATACATATTTTTCTAACAAATCTGAAAATTCTAATGTGAAGAAAATATTAGTTCCAAAAGGAACCACTATGACTAACCAAAAAAGATCCAAGAAAATTTAGATACCTAAAATCAAAACTTGATTTTTGTATGTAAGTGTGTCTTTCATCCCAAGGAACAAATCGAAAATGATATCTTGATAGCGGGTGCTCAAGACATATGACCGGTGATGAATCCCAATTCATCACACTTGATGCAAAAGATAAAGGGATGGTCAACTTTGAAGATAATAGCATAGAAAAAATCATCGGTATAGGTAACATTGGTATCACTCCCTTCAAATATATTAAAAATATTTTATTAGTAGATGGTTTGAAACATAATCTATTAAGCATTAGTCAATTCTGTATCTAAGGGTACAAAGTTATTTTTGAATCTTCATTATGCATAGTAACTAGTCCCAATGATGAAGGTATTAAATTTATTGCGCATAGACATGATAATGTTTATATGGTAGATTTGAATAATCTTTCCAAGATAAACTTACAATGCCTAGTAACCTTGAATGCCAAAATTAATGAGACTAGTTGGCTTTGGCACCGTAGGCTTGCACATATTAGCATGCATTCACTTTCAAAACTTATTAAAAAAGAATTGGTTACTGGTTTACCTAAATTAAATTTTGAAAAGGATAGAATTTGTGATGCATACCAACTAGATAAACAAACAAAAGTCTCATTCAAATCTAAAAATATTGTTTCAACTTCTAGGCCATTAGAATTATTGCACATGGATTTATTTGGACCTACTAGAACTACTAGTTTAGGTGAAAAATGATATGGCTTTACAATTATTGATGATTTTTCTTATTTTACATGAATTTTCTTTTTGGCACATAAGGATGAAATTTTTCATGTGTTCTCAAAATTTTATCGAAAAGTTACTAATGAAAAAGGTTTTTTAATTCAAAATATTCGAAGTGATCATGGAATCGAATTTGAAAATCAAGATTTTGAAAAATTTTGTGATGAAAATGGCATTGACCATAACTTTTCAGCACCTAGGACACCCCAATAAAATAGGATAGTAGAAAAAAAAAATAGAACCCTTGAAAAAATGACCCGTACCATGCTATGTGAAAACAACCACCTCAGATACTTTTGGACGGAAGCAATTAACATGGCATGTTATATTTTAAACTGTGCGTTAATTAGACCAATTCTAAAGAAAACACCCTATGAGCTTTGGAAAGGAAGAAAATCAAACATTGTATTTTTTTTATATTTTTTATTGTCGATGTTTTATTTTGAACAATGGTAAAGAGAGATTAAAAAAATTTGATACAAAATTCGATGGAGTAATTTTTCTTGGTTACTTCTCTTCTAGCAAAGCTTTTAGAATTTTCAACAAAAGAACTTTAGTAGTAGAGAAGTTAAAATATGTTATTTTAGATGAGACTAATGATCTTCCTTCAAGGAAGAGTAAAGGTGTTGATGATGCAGATCCTCTTATAAAAAGGATGAAGGAGCTCACCCTAAAAGACTCAACAATCCAAAATGAAGAAGAACATGAAAACAAACAAGAAGATGAAGGTGAAGAACAACAAGAACAACCTTAAGGTACAAATGATCTATCCAAAGAATGGAGGTATGATCACAATCACCCCAAAGAATTAATCATTGATGATCCTACACATGGAGTAAAAACTCGTTCTTCACTTAGAGATGCATACAATCATTTTGTATTTATTTTTTATTTTGAATCTAAAACCATAGATGAAGCTAAAAAAGATTATAATTGGATAAATGCAATGCAAGAGGAACTTAATCAATTCGAAAGAAATAATGTATGGACTTTAGTATCAAGACCTAAAAATTATCCAGTACTTGGCACAAAATAGGTATATAGGAATAAATTGGATGAATATGAAAATGTAATTAGGAATAAAGCAAGATTGGTTGCAAAAGATTATAATCAAGAAGAGAGAATTGATTTTGATAAGACCTTTGCACCTGTTGCTAAATTAGAAGCAATTAGGTTTTTACTTACATATGCATGCTTTATGAATTTTAAGTTATTCCAAATGGATGTCAAAAGTACTTTTCCAAATGGTTATATTGCTAAACAAGTATATGTAGAACAACCCTCCAGTTTTGAAAATCATGCTTTTTCTAATCATGTTTTCAAATTAAACAAAGCATTATATAGTTTAAAACAAGCACCTAGAGCTTGGTATGAAAGGTTAAGTAAATTCTTGCTTAATAATAATTTTTCAAGAGAAAATATAGATACAACTCTTTTCATTAAAAGAAATCATGATGATATCTTAGTTATACAAATATACGTTGATGATATTATATTTGGGTCTACTAATGAAACTCTTTATCAAAATTTTGTTTAGCTCATGCAGGGAGAGTTCAAGATGAGCATGATGGGAGAACTTACATTCTTTCTCGAACTCCAAATCAAACAAATAAAAGAAGGGATCTCCATCACCCAAAGCAAGTACATAAAAAAACTACACAAAAGATTTGGAATGGAGGGTTTCAAAATAATTGGTACCCCCATGAGCCCATCATGTAAGCTTGACAAGGATGAAGGAGATAAAAATATAGACTCAAAACTTTATAGAAATATGATTGATTCTTTATTGTATTTAACTGCTAGTAGATCAGATATTATGTTTAGTGTTTGTCTATGTGCATGCATTCAAATCCAAAAAAATCATATTTAAATATAATTAAAATAATTTTTAAATATTTAAAAAGTATACAAACTCTAGAATTATAGTATTCTAAGGACTCATCAATTGACTTAATAGGATATTCAAATACCGAGCTTGCTGGATGTAGATTTAAAAAAAAAAAATACTAGTGAAACTTGTCAATTTCTAGGAGTTAATTTAATCTCTTGGTTTAGCAAGAAGCAAAATTCAGTGGCACTGTCTATGGCTAAGGCTGAATACATTACAGCCGAAAGTTACTGTGCTCAAATCTTGTGGATTAAGCAACAACTTGAGGACTTTGGTATCAAACTCAATGAAACTCCCATAAGATGTGATAACACTAATGCTATTAATCTAACTAAAAATCTAATTCAGCACTCTAGATCAAAGCATATTGAAATTAGACATCATTTCATAAGAGAACATGTCCAAAATAATGATATAATTCTTGATTATGTATGTACTGAAAAATAATTAGCTGACATCTTTACCAATGCCTTAAGTGAAGATAGATTTTGTAAAATTAGAAAAGAACTAGAAATTCTTGATCCATCAGCTTGAGTATCTTTTTGATTTTTAGTGCTTTTTGTCAAAAATTTATTGAACTAAATTTTGAGCTCAATTCTCATTTCTCCTTTTTTAAAAGCTCAAAACTATCCTTCATATGATCGATCTCTTAAATAGACACCCTTAAATTTTTTTTCAAAATTTTTTCATCATTTTTTTGAATCATCCTAGCCATGAGTCGACCCCCAGGGTCGACCCTAGGATAAACTTGTAATTTTCATTAAAATCCATCGGGTGCTCTGTTTTATTGAAAAATCTTCGTTAGTTAAGAGGTCGACCCTTTGCCTTTTGTCTTCCTCTTCCCACCGAACAAAAGTTTCCTCTCTCTCCACTCTCTCAACCGTAAAAATTCTCTTAAAATCCCTCTTCCCACCGGGTTTCCCCCTTCAAATCATCCTTTTAGGAACTAAATCCCTTTTCTTTTTCTTCTTCATTTGGATGGATCAAGCTTACCCTAGTTTCAAACTTTTTTCTCCAAACCGACGGTCTATCTCTCCAAAATCTTTATTTTCTCTCTAAAACTCTTTTCACTCTACCTCTCATTAGGTCTTCTAAGCTGTTTACAAGTCTCTCTTATCCGAAATGGTCCCAAAAAGAAGCTACCGCAGAGAAGAAAGTCTGCTCGTGGGTTAGAGGAGAAAGTGCGCAGAAAAAGAATGGTAGCCAAGCCCTCTCCTGCTCCAACCCCAGTTTTAGGTCCTGCTCCAACTTCTTCACAGTCCCCACTTAGTCCAAGCAACGTACCACTCTCCAAGCGAAAAGTAGAACTCGGGAAGAACATAGATTTTAAGTTTTTTTGAAAAAGAGGGATTCTCAATTGGATCAAAAATTAAAAGTCAAGGATGGAAGTTTTACTATTTATTGAAGAAAAAAATTTATGTTAATTTGGTCAGAGAGTTCTATTTAAATTTAAGTTACTACAATAGAACAGTAAAGTCTTCAGTGACAAGTATTAACACTGTCCTTAATACATTGCTTTTGGGATAAATCTTGCACTTGCTTTGTGAAGGTTATACTCATATGGAGCTCCCAATCAAAGAAGAGGGACTAAGTGTTATTTTAGGGAGAGCATTTATTGAAAAATTAAATAAATTAGAAATAAGGATACTTTTAGTAGAGATAAGACTTTTGCATCACATGATGATCAAATTTTTTGTCCCTAGGAGTGGCAGACATGACCTCTTATCTGGTAGGGATATATGTATCATATACCATGTGATCATTGAGACCTCCTTGAACCTTCCTACTCTGATGTTTGAGGCCATGAGAGAGATCCTAAATAGGTCTAAGGCTCACTTGCCTTATAGTATGACACTCACCCTGATATTTAGGTGGTTCGAAGTCTGTTTTGAGGAGAAGATAGTCATCAGATTATCACATTCTGACACCATCAACTGTCACACACTACACCGCATGAGTTTTTCAAAGACTGATGGTAGTTGGTTGAAAGATGTTGAGGAGAGAGCAGAGGAGGAGGAACCGTCTTCACCTCCTCGTGATCACAGAGCATCTCCTGATATTCAGTTTATGTCTGATCACGAGGCTGGTCCCTCAGAGTCAGTGAGGAGGGATGCTTCTGTACCACAGTCAGAGAGCAGAGTAGATCCTTCAGTGATCAGACTTACAGACAATCAGATTCAGCTGATTTTTCAGCAGGTTACTTCTATCGTATCCCAGTAGTTTGCCACCTCAGATTTTACTTAAAGGTCGACATCTCAGGCTGTTCCAAACCAGACTACGATCCCTCATGTCTTTACTGTCTTTCAGATACTTATAGCTTAGTCCGCACAAATTGAGAAGCTTGAGAGATGTATTCTGAGACTGATGGGCAGAGTTTTTGATTTGCAGAAGTAGGTATTAGCCTTAATCCATCTCCAACTGTAAGAGGACATCACGGAGGTCTCTAACCTGTCTGCAGAGGCGGCTAGGCTTCGAGGTGTTTTGGAGAGTGGCTTTGATTTTTTGAAGAGAGAGATTAGGGACTCCAGTGAGGCTTCTCTACTCAGATTGGTACCCTGATGCAGTCCATATCGAGAGCTTTGGAATAATTGGACACCATCAGACTTGTTCTCCTAGCACAGTCCATATCTTTTCAGGCTCCAGGACTTCTCACCCTTCTGCTCATGTCGGTACTTCTACCCATGGCCGAGGCAAACGTGGTCGAGGATATACCCGTGGCTTTGATCCTGAGTCTCCTCATCATATCTCTGACTCTTCTGATTCTGACACCTCTAGCCATGATATTTATTAGATCTAGCATAGTTAGTCTTTTATGTCTAGGATCTAACTTATGACCTTTGTATTTGTTGGCTGATTGACTCATGAATAGTTGTATTTGTTACCCATGACTTTTGTATGGCCTATGTATTTTGACTTGACTCTTATGTATTGTGACACTTATGTATCTGATAACTCTTCGGTCATATTTTAGATATATATATATATATATATATTCTGACACCTCTAGCCATGATATTTATTAGATCTAGCATAGTTAGTCTTTTATGTTTAGGATCTAACTTATGACATTTGTATTTGTTGGCTGATTGACTCATGAATAGTTATATTTGTTACCCATGACTTTTGTATGGCCTATGTATTTTGACTTGACTCTTATGTATTGTGACACTTATGTATCTGATAACTCTTCAGTCATATTTTAAATATATATATATATATATATATGTACTTTTAACTTCTTTGAATGTCATTTGGATTGATTTTTATGAATGACATCAATTGAAATGCCTTAATTATGTGATATGAAAAATACCTCATATATGTGCTATGAAATATGATGAATGGCAATATCTTCTATATGAGCAAATTGAAATATCCTTTATGATTGCTATAGTGAGGGAGAGTTTTTTTCATTTTTCTTTAAAAACTCCTTAAGATCTTAATTGATGTTGTCAAAAAGAGAGAGTAGAGAAATAAAATCAGGTAATAAGCAAATTTGTCAAAGAAAATAATCTTATAAGTAATTTTTAACTGCTCATGATATTCAAACTACTCATGATGTATTTTATTCAAATAATTGGCTATAATATTTAAGTGATATATTTTTATAAGTTTAAAATTCTTAATTAATAATTTATATATATTATATTTTGCTTTTGCTCAAGTATTTTATCATCATCAAAAAGAGAGAGATTGTTGCTCCATGAATTAATTTTGATGAATGACAATATCTTCTATATGAGCAAATTGACATGTCCTTTATGATTGCTATAGTGAGGGAGAGTTTTTTTTATTTTTTTTTTTAAACTCCTTAAGATCTTAATTGATGTTGTCAAAAAAGGAGAGTAGAAAAATAAAAATGGACAATAAGCAAATTATCAAAGAAAATAATCTTATAAGTAATTTTCAACTGCTCATGATGTTCAAACTACTCATGATGTATTTTATTCAAATAATTGACTATAATATTTAAGTGATGTATTTTCATAAGTTTAAAATTCGTAATCAATGTTTTATATATGTTATATTCTGCTTTTACTCAAGTATTTTGTCATCATCAAAAAGGAGATTGTTGCTCCATGAATTGATTTTGATGATTACAAAATATTTGAGGAGATTACTAATGATTTTGACTTGAAAAAAAAATTATTGTATTTCAGAGACAAAATCATAATTTTATCAAGTTCTGATTCGAAAGTCTCAAGAGCAAGAACAGAAGATATGTGATCTATTAAAGGTAATTTCATATTTTTTGGATATATATTTTGAGAGAAAATCAAGTTTAAAGAAAAAAGTTGATCCTTGTCAAAAGAGACTGAACGGCACGCTATTTTTGGCTGGCACACCCAAAGGAGACGACCCTAGGGATCGATCTCTGTTGTCTGTGCAAGCTAAAGATATAAAATAGTCACTTTCTGTTCTACGCCATAGAGATCGATCCCTGTGCAGGGGACGACCCCTAGGATCGACTCCTGTGATGGAAAATCTCCGTAACAATTAGTTTTCAGCTCATTTTGATCATATTTAATACTCATTTAAAGTTCTCCAATGATTCTAAATCTGTCTAGATTTTTATCCACCATCTATTAAAGATATAAAGGCACTTAAAGGAAAAAAAAACACAAGAGATTCAAGCATTCATTTCAGTCCTAAGCAAAAAGCCCTCTTCAAGCAAAAGAAGCTTTTATTTCAAGTTTACCAACCTCTCAAGAGCTCATTCAAGCCTTCAACAATCTTGAAAAAAATTAGAAAAGCTTCTTCCTTATTTATATAACGTATACTTAAAGTTTTATTTGCTCATTAAAGGAGCTAAACTTATATTTTTTTATCATTAACTCTTATACTCTATTTTTTTCTTGATCTTTAGTTTTGGAAGGATTTTAAAACTTGGATAGATTGATCCGAACCTTGAATCGAATTGTATTGGATTAGTTTGTACTCAAAAAATAAGTATTCTAGCTTGGGATAGTTAGAGTCGGAGGTACCGATGTTGTATTCTTGTTGAATACATTTTAGTGGATTTAAATTCTCAAGTAGGAGCTTGGAGAGTGGATGAAGGTGCAAGGTTGGCACCGAACCACTATAAACCTGGATTGTTTGTGGTGTGCTTACTTGCTCTCTATCTAAATTTTTTTATTTTTTTGTATTCTTGCATCTCATTTCTACACTTTGCTTAAATCACTTACTACATATAACTTGCTTATTATTACTTAATCCTTGTGGTTCTAAATTAATTTTAAAATTTTGAAAATCCAATTCATCTCCCCCTCTTAGATTGCATAGCTGGGCAACACCAATGTCTGCAAACAGTGGGACACCTAAACTGGATGATCTCTGACTTCAGCCATAGGTATATGTCAGTCTTTATCAGTCTTCATCTCATTAAGCGTGATCAGTCCCAACCATCTCTTTCCTTCAGCACCCGCTTCCATCAGACCAAGCCGAAGTCTCAACGAAAGAAGCTAGTCCAATTAAACCTACACCCTCATTTCAAAATTCAAAAATGCCCATGACATTCAGTTGGCTCTGAAATAGAAAAGATAGGTGCAATAATCACCTCATTAATTACAGTCGGAAGTCTCGCCATATCGCGCTTGAATCAGCAATGTAACTTTTGAAAATGATTTTTTGACCTTAGTCTACAAAAAGATCTCTAGGGGACCCCTCAAGATACGTGCAAAATAATCTCTCTACACTCCTCCTCATCTATTTCCTCTGTTATTTGACTTGAGCATCGAAGAGTTCCTACCGAAGCCAACTCTGATCATGACTTACATGCAGATTTCTCTTTCGAGAGGATGCACCATCGCTCCAGTCTTTCCGACTTGATCCAGATTTCAGTGGTAACAGATTGGCGCTAAAAGAAGAGTCTTTTTAACCCGATCATGAGAAAGAGGATCAGTCAGAGATTATGGCACCATGCAGAGCATCCTCCCAGTGATCTGGTACTACTGCGGCCTCCCAGCCAGCGAAGAATACGGTCGGCCAACAAGTTCTGACACAATTGCTGTCGGAAGTCCCACAACTGCCTTCCCAACAAGTGGTGATTATCAACGCAGAGCAATTTCATCTACTATTCCAATAAGTACAGATTTTAACTACCATCGTTCAGGTGATATAGCAGCTCCATGCTGTACCGTCAAAGGCAGTAGCAACTACGACAGCACCCCCATCGGCCAACACAGTACCATTGTAGTCCCCCCGCAACAACCTACAGCCGCACCACAAGAACGACTGTCGATCCCCCTACAGAGCCCTAAGGGGGGAGACAAACCCATCACAGTCGACCCTGGAGCCCAAAAGCTAGAAGACGACAGTCATCGAGTCCTCGTTCTAAGCATGATTCAATGTCTAGTCGATGATCCCCCTGCAGTGTTCGAAAAACTATATCATCCGAGATGCAGACATCGATCACCGGCTCTGGGAGATGAACGAGCAGATCGAAGCGATCCACCACCAAGCATCGATGTGTGATGACGAGTATAATACCAACCTGCCATTTAGCGATCAGATTATACAAAAGCCGCTCCCCAAGAATTTCAAGATGCCACAGCTTAAGAGTTACCATGGGATCACCGATCCTGTGGATCATTTGAAAAGCTTCAAGTCCCTGATACTCATTCACAGGGTAATTGATGCCACCCTCTGTCGAACCTTTCCATCTATCTTAAAGGGTATAACTCAGTATTGGTATACCAGCCTGAAGCCACGAACGATCCATTCTTTTGGTCAAATGAGCTGACTATTCATGGGCCATTTTGTGAGCAGTAGGAGATAGCAGAAGGGATCGGACTCCCTGATGAATGTGAAGCAGAGAGAATGGGAGTCATCTGGTCCTATCTTGATCATTTCAATACAGCCATGTTGGAAGTCCTCGACCTGGATCAATCGATCGTGATAGCTGCCCTGAAGGACGGATTACTGAAGAATGGCCTCCGATATTTTTTGGAAAAGATCTATCCTCGAGATTTCACCAATATGCTAGCCCAAGCGGAGAAGTATGTCAGGGCAGACGAGGTGTTTGAAGGTGAACCCCCGGTGATTATGGCCAAAGAAAGGAAGAAAAATCAGAGTCTCCACCAAAGAGTCAGTAGCACTTCCGCTCTCCTCCCAAATGCCGAAGATCTTGAACTCTCCCGCAAAACTCCCGACAGAGACACAATCCTAGAAGAGAGCAACGTATGTCTCCACCTAGGAGATTCACAAACTACACACCTTTGAACACCGCCCGAGTTCAGGTACTGATGGAGATTAGGGATCAGATTCCAAGAGCAGGGAGGTTGCGGTCTAACCCCGATGGATGGAATCATAATAAGTATTGCCTCTACTTTGTGACCATAGCCACGACATCAAAGATTGCATTCAGCTTCAGGATGAAATAGAAAAACTCATCCGATACGGTCACTTGGATTGATTTATTTGACGTCAACAGAATCAACCAGAAAAGCAATAGAGATTACCTGTCCCATCAAAACCACAACAGAAGGAGCCTTCTAAAGACCGACCGCTTGGATCGGTTCATTCGACGTCAACAGAATCAACCAGAGGAGCAATGGAGATTATCTGTCCCACCAAAACCATAATAGAAGGAGCCTTCTAGACACCGGCCTCCCACAGGGGTAATAAATGCAATAACTAGAGGGCCCCACGGAAGGGCAAAAGAATCGACCGAACCATCCAAGAAGTTGAAGACAAAAGAATCTCTCGTCTTCACTAAAGAGGATGCCCAAGGGGTTCAATTCTCGAACAATGACGTGATGGTTGTAACTTTAAACATTGAAAACTATGATGTACATCATATCCTAATTGATAATGAAAGCTCGACTGATATTTTATTTTATGATTTTTTTCTCAAATGGACGTACCTCAAAAATGGATGGGGTGGTTGGATACTCTTCTTGTGGAGTTTACTAGGGATGCTGTACCAGTTGAAGGGGTTATAACTCTTCTACGGTGGTCGGATGATATCCTCGATGATGAAAAATTTAGGTAGACTTTCTGATAGTTTGAGCACCTTCAGCTTATAATGCAATCCTTGGACGTCTAGGATTTAATGCACTTCGAGCCATAGTGTCTACTTACCACTTAAAAATGAAGTTCTTAATGGAATTTGGAGTTGGTGAAGTGCGTGGAGATCAGGCCTTAACGTGACAGTGCCACAACATTGCACTTCATGGCATAGGACCTTCTGAAGCTTATTCAGTGGATGGATTGAATGCACGGGATGAGCTATCTGAGGAACAAGAAGAACTAGTGGAGGACCTAGAGATGATCCCATTGAACGATGGCAACCAGGAGCACACCATCTAGATCGGATCAAAACTCGATCAGGTAACCAAATAATGCCTTGTATCCTTTTTATAGAAAAATGCTGATGTATTACCCTGGACCTCGACGGATATGCCCGATATTGATTCGAATGTAATGACATATCGGTTAAGTGTCAACCCAAACTACAAGCCTATTAAGCAAAAAAAAAAAAGCTTCATACCTAAGTGACAAAAGGTGATAGTCAAAAAGGTGGATAAGCTGTTGGATGCAGGCTTCATTCGAAAAGCTATCTATCCTAGTTGGATCGCAAATGTGGTCCTAGTGAAAAAGAAAAATGGCAAGTAGAGGGTCTGCATTGATTTCACAGATCTCAACAAGACATGCCCAAAGGATAGCTATCCTTTGTCCTCTATTGATCAATTGATGGATGTGACCTCAGAGCATGAACTCTTCACCTTCATGGATATCTTTTCGAAATACAATCAGATCCAAATGGCACAAAAAGATGAGGAGAAAACTATTTTTATTACTAATCGAGGTCTCTTCTACTACAGGATCATGCTTTTTGGCTTGAAAAATACAGATGCGATCTGTCAGCACCTTGTGAACAAGATCTTCAAGGATTAAATCGGATGGAACATGGAGATCTACGTAGATGACATACTTTCAAGAGTATAACCTCCAAGACTCATACTGAAGACCTTGAGGAGATCTTTGCCATCCTGAGGAAGTACAAAATGAAGCTAAATCCAACCAATGTGCCTTCGGAGTCAAGTCAGGCAAGTTTTTGGGTTTTGTGGTATCTAGTCAAGGGATTGAGACCAACCCCACAAAGATTCAGGCCATACAAGAGATGAGTTCGACTAGAAATATCAAGGAAGCTCAACACCTCACGGACTAAGTGGCAGCACTAAATCAGTTTGTCTCGAGATCGGCCAAGTGTTGTCTTTTATTTTTTCAAACTTTGAAATAACCAAAGAGCTCCCAGTGGATCGAAGAATGCCAACAAGCCTTTGAGGAGTTGAAAAAATATCTCAGCTCCTCACCACTCTTTAGTAAACTGAAGCCTGATGAGGGTCTTTATCTATATCTGATGATTTCACCAGTAGCTTAAGTGCTGTGTTAGTCCATGAACAAGATAAAACCCAGAGGTCAATTTATTACATCAATCGAGTCCTGCATGATGCAAAAACCTGATACAATAAGATGGAGAAGTTAATTTTTGTTATGATCATTGCCGCTCGGAGACTTCAGCCCTACTTTCAAGCACACTCCATCATAGTGCTAATTGACCGACCCCTCAAGACGGTCCTGCATCACCCCAATACTTCGGGATGACTGGCAAAGTGGGCGATTGAGTTAGCTGAGTTTGAAATTCAATTCCAACCCCGGGCCCTCCATTAAAGCCTAAGCATTGGCAAATTTCATCATCGAGTACACCATCCTAGATAATTAGGAAGCTTTAGAACCAATTTCGGAGGAAGAAACATCATCAGAACTTATTTCGATGATAGAACCAAATGAGTGGTGAGTGGTGCATGTGGATGGTTCTTCAAATTCCAAAGGATCGAGGGCAAGCTTAATACTTCTTGAATCGAAAGGAGTTATTGCAGAATATGCCCTTAGATTTGATTTTCTAGTAACCAACAATAAAATTGAATATGAAGCTCTGATTGCTAAGCTCAAAATTGCCAAGAAGCTTCGAGTGTAGAAAGTGAGGATATGCACTAATTCACAATTGGTGGCTGGTCAAGTAAAAGGGGATTTCAAGGTCCAAGAGGAAAATATGAAAAAATATCTTCAAAAGGTGAAAGACCAAGCTTTGGAGTTTTGATGGTTTTGACATCCAGCAAGTGTCCTGATTCGAGAATTCAAGGGCAGATTTATTATCCAAGTTGGTGACATCGGCTCTAAAATATCTACCACAAAAGACTTTCTTTGAGGTTCTGAAAAAGCCCAGCATCGAAGAATCACATCTAATTTTATAGATTGATGATGAACCATGTAGGATGGATCCCTTCATATGGTTCTTACGGGATGGAGTTTTACCTGCTGATTCAAAAGAAGCCCAGAAGATTAGATATCGGGCCTCTTGTTATATCTTCTATGAAAGCAAGCTATACAAACAATCTTTCTCTCCACTGCTCCTCAGATGTCTTCATCCTTTCCAAGCTAAATATGCCCTCCAAGAAGTGCATGAAGGGGCGTGTGGGAGTCATTTGGATGGCAACTTATTGTCTTACAAGATTTTTCGATAAGGGTACTACTGGCCTACAATGTAGGATGATGTAGCCAACTTTATCAAATGATGTGATTGGTGTCAACAGAATGCCAATGTTCAACATCAGCCATTCATATCGCTAACTCCAATAGCTGCTCCCTAGCCATTCGCTCAATGGGGGATAGGCATCTTAGGTCCTTTTCCACCAGCATTAGGCCAAAGGAAGTTTTTGTTAGTGGCTATTGATTATTTTCCTAAATAGATGGAAGCCGAGCCCCTCGCCAAGATCACTAAAGCCAAGGTGACTGACCTCGTCTGCAAGTCCATAATTTGTATGTTCGAGCTCCTGCGAGTGCTGATCACTAACAGCGGATGTCAGTTCTTAGGTTTCAAGTTCATCGAGTTCTATCATGACTACGATATTGTCCAGTACTTCACTTCGGTAGGACATCCGTCGGCAAATGGTGAAGCTGAAGTAACAAATCATACTCTCCTGCAAGGATTGAAAGCCATGATCGATAGAGCAAAAGGAGCATGGGTAGACGAATTGCATAGTATATTATGGGCTTACCAAACTACCTAAAGGACACCCATTGGAGGGACCCCTTTCAACCTCTTCTTCGACAATGAAGCCATCATTTCGATGAAAATCGGACTCCCATCACACAGGGTGAAAAATTATGATAACCAAAATAATGGGGAGCAGCTTCGTGCGAATTTAGATCTACTTGAAGAAACCTATGAGAAACAAGGGTGCGAATGGCAATGTATCGACAAAAGGTGGCATGGTACTATAATTTTTATATTTGAAGTAAAGAATTTAAAATTGGAGACCTAGTCTTACGACTGGCTGAAGTCTCCCAACCTACAGAATGTGAAAAATTGAGTCTTAATTTGGAAGGCCCCTATCAGGTGGATGAAATCATCAGACCTGAAACTTATCACCTTAAGCAGCTACATGAGATGCCTCTGCCTCGGCCATGAAATTCTAAAAATTTACAAATATACTATCGATGATGTTATTGGTTACTTATTGAGTATTATACTTTTCCTAAAACACATTATCATGTTTCAATTCATTTTGATAAAATAAATATCCTTCGAAGACTAATCGGTTAAAATGTCATGAAGGCACTTTATGAAAAAGAAAGGGGACAAGAAGAAAAGGAAAGCATATGAAAGGTATGCATAAAAACTCACTTTCATTTCTTCCAATACTTACTAAAAAAAAGAACGCTAGGAAAGCATCACACATGCAAAAACAAAAGCAAAAAGAAAAGAAAAAGAAAGAAAACCAACCTGCAGTGATACAATATAGGAGGAGAAGATGGCGATTCCCTAAGAGATGAGGGTGACAGTTCGAAAAGTAATTATCGACGATCAAGAAGCCCTCAAAACAAAGAAGAGAATTGGAAGGGAAGAAGAAAAATCTAAAAATGTGCAAAAGAGAGGCAGGGGGCACCGTCTCCTTTTTTAGATGCAGAAAATTAGAACTATCCGGATATCTTCCCACCCACTACAAGAAATCTAACTATTAGTGACGGCTAACTACTATCGCTAATAGTTATTTTGTCGTCGTTAATATTATTAATGACGGCATCAAGTATTAGCGACGGCGTCCCATCGCTAATTGGTGGTCGGAACAATCCTAATCGCTAATTGCTACTATTAACGATGAATTTTTTAACTGTCACTAATAATAACTATTAGAGATGACATTTGTGATGGCTAAACTTCATCACTATTTATTTTTTTATTTTTTAATTAAATTTTTAAAAATATAAAAAAAATTAATGACGGTTATTTTGTCGCTAATATCATCGCTAATAAGTATTTAGTGACGTCACTAATACATCGGTAATAGTTAATTTTATTTTTTAAAAAAATTATAATCATATTTTTTAAAATTTATTTTAATTAATCACAATCAATTATGGTTTCTAAAACCTATTATAATTAAAATTCAAAGATAATATAATAATCATAAATAAAAATTAATTATGTTATATTAAAAATATAAATTTTATAATTTTATAAGCAGTATCAAAAAAATATAATACATCAAAATAAAAAAAATCAGATCTGATCCTCCTCCTCATCCTTCTCTTCATCCTCCTACTCCTCTCCAGCAGCTGGTAGATGTGAGCCGGATGTCCCAACATCCTGAAATGAAGAAAAATAAAGTATTATTAATATATTTCGATATAGAGGTGTATCTTTCGATATACTTTTTCAATTCTCGAGCAGATTGTTCTACATATTTCATTCGATGATACGAAACTATAGACACCCCCAACCCATCAATTGACCATTAGATTGAATTTTTAGCTCCTAGATCTCCTTCCCCGACTCAAACTTAAATACGTAAAGCTTCTATATATGAAAACTTAAAATAAGTAAAAAAATTTACTAATAAAATTATCTGATGTGATGGTTGGAACAACAAATCCAGTTGGTTGCATAGTTGTGAGCCCCAGAGAATCTTCACGATCATATTGCGGATGGCATCCCAGAAGCTCTGAGATCATTAACTCAAAAGTCTCTGCACGACCTCCTTCACGTGCACATCGCTCCAAGTCTAGGACGTCGAGGTCTGTGACGATGTCGAAGAATATCAAGCCACTGGAGGATCGAAGCTGTGATCGAATTCTATGATCCGACTCCTACTCACCCGTCCGGTAGCCCTGAGCCATCCCTCAAGGTCAAGGAGGGGCTGAGTGGTTGGGTCATCACTGTACCACACAATGGCGTACTCTATGTAATCCATCTATATAGTTTAGAAATACATTAGTTCTAATATACATATCAGATCTTGTAATAACTTAATAAATATAGCTTAAAATTTTTACCACAATCTGTTGTGATCTAGAATCTAAGTAATCACCAGTCTTCTTAGACAGATGTGTGGCCTCCCACAATCTTAACTGGCCTGATGGATAATACAGCTGTCATATCTATAATAAATAAATAATAAAATTAAATTAATTAAAGCATACATATAAGAGTTTTTATAGTTCTAGTGAAGAATTTTGGTATAGATTTTTTATTAATCTATAGACCACAACATAAATACCGACGGAGCCGCCCATTGCTTGATTAAATCCTGCTAGGCAGTCCAATTCTGTTGGGCCCTCTACCACCTACTGGAGTACCTCTCGCTACTCTATTAATCGCAGAGGCCTCCCATATGTCCGTCCGTAACCAGTGATCCTTGTAGGACCTCCAGTTTGATGGTGATTGAAAATCAAAATGCTCGATGGCGAATTGTCTAAGACTGTGTAGCCCATCTCGGAACCTACTTGCGGCCACCTACTCGAAGATTCGATGATCAGCCTCCTCATCCTAAGGAGTCTCGAATCGATAGTAACCCTACAAGTAGAAGCAACCATGTATTAATAAATAAAATACAAACCTACAGTAAATTGAAAAATTAAATATTTCTGACTTATCAAGAACATCTCTAAGGCTGTATCACGAGCCTTCGATGGTCAATTGGAGAACTCGTTCATCAATCCTAGCATCAATCATCGGATAATCCTGATAACCACACGAGGTATGGAGATATCTCTAAATATACTGTAAAATTAATTTTAAACAATAAATATTAGTCTCTAAAATGGTTAAATTTTAAATATATTCAGTAAAGATATAGTACTTATGAGCGGTTCTAAATATGGATGAGCTTCTATCCTTCGATCGAGTCAAAGGTGCCACGAGCCAGGTGGATCCTCTACCATGCCGCTGACTCTGAGAGCCGGACGTTACTCCATGTGAGTGTAGGGTCACTGGTAACCCCACGTCCTCCGAATCTAAGAGTATCAAGATATCATAAAAAATATTATATTAGATAATAAAAGATAAAATAACATAAAAGAAAATATCTAAAGTATCAGAGTTTACTGCATAGTATGGGTGCCGCAGAACAATACGAGCTGGCTACATGAGAGCTCTCTCTTCGACTGTGATGGCTTCAGCCTCGAGAAGACATGGCCTATAATCTTTGAAAATAAAAATAACTATGTATCATATTGGATTAATTATATATCAGAATAAAATAATAATATATCATATTTATTTAACTATATATCATGATACTTTAACTTTGCACCATGTTCATAAAAGTAACATGGTATTTTGTATGCTTAGAGTAGGGATACTTAACATTATATCACGTTCATAAAAGCAGACCAACATATTATCATGTACTGCTGGATGAGAATTATTTTTCTACTGATATATTGCAAATACTAACTAACAATCTTATATAACATCTAATCTTTCTAATAGAGGATCGACATTAGTTGGTGGATCTAGAGATAAGTCTGTTGCAGATCAAGGATAATGTTAAACAAGTTATATATGGATGACAATGCAAGATTTAATTATACAATTATGGATGACAATGCAAGATTTAAAATAATATATTTTATTGGCCAATAACCCAATGGTCTGTTACTAAGTTAATTGAAACTGAAAAACTACTATAATTAAAAAGAAAGAAGGCTCAAATCTGCTATTGAAAAATAAGATATTACAAGTTCCTCTGCACTTTTAACCATGAGATGGCTACAAGTGGTTGTCTGCAATGTAACAGACCATCCAAGCTTATCCTACCACTACAACAATAAGAATAGAAATGCATCACCTCCATCAATCTCTCCCTAAGCTCTTTAGGCACATCTCCCACAGGCAATCATCATAGCCTCTCCGAGCCCTTGACCTCCACCTCGAGCCCTCCACCCCTACTCGAGCCCAGCCTGAAAACTAAAAGTAATTTTTTTAAAAAAAATAAAATAAAAATTTAAAAATAGTTCTTAAATCAAAGAACAACAAAGCAAATAAAGAAAAGAAGAAAAGAAGAAGGCTCAGATCTGCCATTGAAACATAAGGCATTGCAAGTTCCTCTGCACCTTTAATCATGAGGTGGCTGCAAGCAGTTGTAACAGGCCATCCAAGCTTGCTCTATAACTACAACAACATGAACAAAAATGCATTACCTCCATCAATCTCTCTCTATACTCTTTAGGCACATCTCACACAGACAGTCATCATAGCATCCCCGAGCCTCTAACCGCCTTCCCGAACACCCCACCCCTATCCGAGCCTAGCCCGAAAATTAGGAGTAAAAATTTTTTTTAAGAAAAATAAAAACTTAAAAATGGTACTTAAATCAAATAACAACAAAGTAAATAAGGAAAAGAAGAAAAGAAGAAGGCTCAAATCTGCCATTGAAAAATAAGACATTGCAAGTTCCTCTGCACCTTTAACCATGAGGTGGTTGCAAGTAGTTGTCTGCGATAAAACAGACCATCCAAAGCTTGCCCTGCATCTACAATAATAAGAACAGAAATGCATCACCTCCATCGATCTCTCTCTAAACTCTTTAGGTGCATCTTGCACAGGCAATCATCATAGCCTCCCCAAGGCCCCGGCTGCCTATCCGAGCCCCCCACCCCTATACGAGGCTCGAGTGCGCAGGGCACGCCCCGGCCCCATATTTGGAATGCTACCCAACACCTTCCCTTGATCTAAGCGCTCTATATACCGAGACCCAAGTTCCATGCTTCTAATTAATTAATTAATTTTTTAATATCTAATTATATTTGATTAATATAATTTAAATAAAAAATTAATTTTTAATGAAGGCATTAGCTGTTGCTAATGCCATCGCTAATACTCACAACAGAAGGTGAGCTGCCGTGCAAGGACTGAGGCATGAGTGGATCACTTGGGGAGGGACACCAGCTCGGGGATGCGACCGTGGAGACGAGGGCACGAGGATGGGGTCGCGGAAAGGCAGGGAGGGTCAGGGCCGCGGGGTTGGGTTGGCGGGGCAGGGGCCGTGAGGTCAAGCCGACGGGGATGGGGCGGCGAGGTCAGGGCCAATGGGGTCAGGACGGCCGCGGGCATGGCCAAAGCACAGGCTCAGGGCCGTGGGATGCCAGAGCGTAGAGAGGGGGGAACCACCATGCGGGGTCGAGCCGATGAGGTAAGGCCCATAGGATCGAGCCGATGGGGCTAGGGCGACGAGGTTGGCGCCGACAAGGTCGGGGCGGCCGCAAGCATGGCCGAAGCATGGGCTCGGGGCTCGAGGCCACGGGACGCTAAAGCACAGGAAGAGGAGAACCACCAGGAAGGAGGCATCGATAGGGGGGAACTGTCGAGAAGGAGGAGGCACCGACGAGGAAGAAATTATGGGAGGGGAGGAGATGAGGTGTGGGAGAGAAATTTTTTTTTCTCCCGCAGGTCAGGGTGTTGTATTTTAGGAACTATTAGCGACTGCAAAGTTGGCTGTCACTAATGAAGTCAGTAAAGATATTAATGACGGTACTTCCATCACTAAAACTAAGTCACCATCGCTAATATTTTTATTAAAAAAATATTTTTTTATAATTTTTAAATATTTTTTTTTAAATTATTAGTGATGGTAAAGTTTACCGTCTCTAGTACCGTCAGTAAAGGTATTAGCGACGGTAACCTTCCGTCGCTAAAAATTAATGATGGCTAAAAATTAATTTAATTATAATTATAATCAAAAAAATTAAAATTTTAAATTTATTGCGATGGCTTTTTCTGTCGCTAATAGTAGTTTTTCATCGCTCATAGTATTAGTAATGGCTAATTTTTTGAGTCATTTTTTTAATGGTTAAGGATTATTATTAATGACGGCTTAGTTTTTCATCGCTAATTCTTCAAATTCATGTAGTGATCTAGCCATCCGATAATCAACATATGGTGTAACCTCATTAGCAATAGAAAGACGTCAGTCGGCCAATTAATGGTATGCATGAAAAATAAGGCGTGCCATTTTTCTAACCCTTTTGATCGCTCCTTAATCATAATTATGGATTGATGTGACTATTTGATCCATCCAAGAAACACAAGCACCATTTTTGCGAAAAGGACAATGTGTCTTTGGTCACTCAGAACTCAAGTACTCCCTTCATCCAAACCGAACTCGAGAGTAAGAGATATGTGTTAGGAGAATATTTTTCCTTTGGCCGAAGACATAAGCCGACAAAAGTATAGGTGGTGCAACCTAAATTTAACTTCAGCCCATGACGATCCTTGACTCCTAGTGACCATCCTGGGCGAAACACCTAAGATCGACCGATCTTGACTTCGACATCAAATCTGTCTTAGTCTCCATGGCAACTGGCATTCAACATCTATCCAACATCCATAGACAGTGGGACATCTGAACTGGCCGATCTCTGACTTCAACCGTTGGTATATATCAGCCTTCATCAGTCTTCATCTCACTGAGAGCGATCGGCCCTAGCCATCTCTTTCCTTCAGCGTTCGTTTTCGTCGAACCAAGCCAAAATCTCAACGAAAGAAACTAGTCCAACCCAACCTGTACCCTCATTTTAAAATTCAAAAATACATATGACATTCAGCTGGCTCCGAAATAAAAAAGATAGGTGTAATAACCATCTCATTAATCTCAACCGAAAGTCTCACCACGTCGCATCTGATTCGATCACATAGCTTTTCAAAATAATTTTTCAACCTTAGTCCACAAAAAAACCTCTAGGGGACCCCCCAAGGTACATACAAAATAATCTCTCTATAGTCCTCATCTGTTTCTTTTGTTATCTGACTTGAGTGTCGGAGGATTCCCACCAGAGCCCACTCTGATCAGAACTTGCTTGCAAGTTACTCTTCCAGAAGGATGCGCCACCGCTCCAATCTTTCCAACCGTAATCCAGATTTTAGCGGCAACAGGCCTCTCCATTCAAATTTTTAACCTTTTCACTCATTCATTTTTTAAAAAAGATCTTTATATAATTATGTTTTAGAAAAAAATTTAAAGATATTGCTTCAAGTTTAAACTATTTATACTTAGATCTTAAAGTTTAAAAAGTATAATTAGCTATCGAAAATTTAAATTTGTTACAATATGATCCAACTATCTATCTAGATCTCAATACTATTAATAAAGTGACAAAAAGATAAAAATATCCATGACTTAAAGAGGTTGCCTTTGTCATGCATCTACCTGCACAGATCTTAAAATGCTCTATCTTCTTTAATCCATCCACCTATACAGTCGTTAAAATGCTCTATTATCTATCATGCATCCACCTAAACGGTCTTAAGACGCTTCATTCTCCATCATTCATTCATCCTCAAGCTCTTCATGCTTTGTCATTCATTTACCAATATAAATCTTAAAGTGCTCGGATCTCAATCATTCATCTATATATACTAATTTCAAAGAGCTCCATTTTTTATCATCTATCTAGCTGCATAGATCTTAAAGTGCTTTATCTTCTATTATCCATTTATCTATACAAATCTTAAAGTACTCTAACCTCTATCATCCATATGTTTGTATAGATCTTAAAGTATTCTATCCTCTGTCATTCATGTGTCTCAATAAACCTTAAATCACTATATCTCCTATCATCAATTTGCTTATAAAAATCTCAAAGCATACTATCCTCCATCATCCATCAATCTATAGAGATCTTAAAGTATCTCATCTGTTATCATTAATCTATTTACATAGATTTAAAAGTACTTTATCCTATAACATTCATCCACCTATAATAATTTTTAAGTGCCCCACTCTTTATCATCAATCCATCAGTATAAATCTCAAAATGACCCATCCTCTATCATCTATATGTTCCCACAAATCTTAAAGCTCTCTATCCTCTATCATCCATCTATCCTTACAAATCTCAAAATAATCTATCCTCTATCATATATTTACATGTATATATCTCAAAGCACTTTAATTATCGTTCATTTGCTTGCATAGATTTCAAAACAAACCATCCTTTGTCTTTCATTTCCCTATACATATTCAATGCACTTCATTTTTTATCATTCTTTCATTTGCACATAGCTTAAAGTATTCCATCTTTTATTATCATCTATTTGTACAATTCTCAAAATATTCCATCCTTTGATATTTATCTTTTGATATAAATCTCAAAATACTATACTCATCTCCCCCCCCCCCCTCCAAATCTTAACAAAACGATGGTCTCCTGTGGGGCTCGTGAGAACGGTGGCCCCAAAGTTTTATAAAAGATTAGTTATTATATGTTGTTCATGTCATAATATTTTATAATAGAAATATAGTTATATATCATATTATAATAAATTTAAAATTTTGATGATTAATTAATTTTTTTAAAATTTTTAAAGTTAAATATAAATAATTTAAATTTAGAGTGCATGTGCCTTTATAAAATTTTTTTATTTTATATGTACGAGGCACCGGCAGGGAGAGCACTCCAATCTCAAGACCCATGCAAAGCTGGGGACGTACGAGGCATCTGGGGATCCATGGCGACGGCCGCACCCCGAAGATTCCGGGGGAAAGGAAGTGTGCGGGAGCATACGGATGGGATCATAAGAATGACTAATGTATTGTGTATATGTATGTTGATTACATCTGTAACCTTTCTACTGTCTGTTTAATTCATCTTTACCTCCTCTTGTTTACAAAATAATAATAATAATAATAATAATAATAATAATAATAATAATAATAATGACGTCATTTTTTTATTATATATTTATATATATATTTTATCTAGATAAAAACTTTTTTAAAGAGAAAAAGAAAAAAAAAAGGCAACGTCATTATAAAACCCTTATTTGTCCTATCCATAGCTCTTCATTTCGTCACGGTTTGCCTTTTTTAAAGGCAACATCGTTTGTCATCCTATCTACGGCTCTTCTCCTTGTCCCACGTATTTTCATATCATCTCAAATTACTATATTACCCTTATTCTATAAGGGATCATGTCCGTCCGTTGTTACCGTAACCTGTCTCATAACCTCGCGTGGCAGATATCAGGCAATGTTTCAAGTATGAAAGCGTACTTTTAGAAGACCACGTGGAGATAGATAGAGCCGCTGGATCGAGATGCCAGTTATATGGCATTGTGTGCGTGAGACGTCATCCCATCACCCCAAGAATGGATATTATTGGTAGTTATTTGGTGTGCTGTGAGATTTTAGCGCACGTGCAAGAGATGATACGGCAGGCACCATCTGTCAGAACCGTATAAAATTTTTATAACAAAAATATGAACAGACCATTATCATCTACCCCATATATATATATATATATATATATATAATATTATATAATATTTATTTAAACTGTTCAAATATTTTTAAAATTTATATATATATTAAAATATTTATAAAAAAATATTATATAATATTTATTTAAATTATTCAAATATTTTTAAAATTTATTTATCTTTTTTTAGTATTTTAACACATGTGTCTAAACGCACGCAGTCATCCATCTTTTGATAAATATTTTTGAAGTATATCCGATCATAATTTTTTTATGATTGATTTTACTATAAAAATTTTATCTATAAAAATATATTTATATATAAAATTAAATGATATTTGTACGTATAGTTGGTGAAGGGCTCATACCATCTGAGTATGTGACCAATGGAGAGAATATCATTACAGGATTCGAGTTGTAGCTTTCGGATGGAAGAATGATTTATCTTTTTTCATAAAATCAGCCATTGGATCTTACGTTGCACAAGAATCAAAGTACTTCAACTTTCATCTTCCATCTATCTGTGTAGATCTGGAAGCATATATTATGCAATTCAACGGTCATCGTCGTGAAAAAAATAGAATTACTCTTTCGTGTGAAAGACGCAACCCAGATGTATGTATGTAAAAAATCCAAATGAATTTAAGATTTTGGGATCAATTGCTCAAACATGGAAACATCACAAGAGACATTGAATTATTGGTGCAACTTCCTTGTTGGAGCTTCAACCAATTGTTTTGGGGAATTACACATTAGCCGTATTACCTCTTTTCTCCATACGACACTTTTGAACAGAGCTGAACAATGCCTGTTTCAGGCCTCGAACAGCCCATCGCACATTAAAGGCGGCTTCAATGGTTCAACACAGCTTTTGCCTACGCTAGCCCAGTCCACACTTTTGACTACTAAAATGGCAGCACCTTCATTTCCTTTGGAGAAAAGTGACACACAGTATCAAGAACAGCTCCATGCATGATTAGATTCCTATGTTCAAAAAAGAAAATTTAGGTTACGTATGGGACCAGTTAGGCTGGCATATAATGTTCATAAGTTCTGGCCTAAGCATGACAACATTAAGCGACATCATTGATGCCAAGCCAAAACAAGATCAATTATAAGTGAAAAATTAAGCAGCCGTCTGGCAATGTGCATTGAATAGAGCTAGGCTGGGGCAAGCCCAACCGATATGCATTTCCAGTTAAATGGCAATGATATGGTTGCTTGCACCTCAAAAAAATGAGAATGAGTGTCTCCATGTGTTGGGTTAGCCCTCAAAATTATGACAGTTGGCTACATTTGTTTCGCCGAAGTAGAGCTTCTCATTTGGATATAGAAATGTTGATTTTAGTGGCTATTAGATTCCATATAGAGGGGTAAAACGATACCCAGACGTGCGTAGGTACAAGGGCCATTATCCCATTATGGTCCTAGCAAACTAGGATCTTGGAGGGGGAAACCTGGGATGGATCTAATCTTTGGCATTCTTTCACATTGTTGTTACCCTAGGACTCCATCTCGTGCCATTGCCTAGGTATAGTTATTCATATAAATACAATATATATATATATATATATATATATATATATATAATCATAATACTAAAAATAGTACATATTTTATAAAATAAATAATGCTTATTATAATGTGTGTAGTCTGGTTAGAATCAAATCGATTGGATTTGGACTTATATCCGATCAAGTCAAAACTCTATAATAGAAATTTTACATCGATGATCTAAGTTGTTGAATGTGATCTACTACCTCAAAACTGCTTGCATACAAAAAATCATATGATTTGGAGATTCGTAGTCTATGTATCAAGCAGTCAAAAATTAGATAGCAAAAATAAAATTGAATTAAATATATTTTTTTATCACTTGATGCATAGATTAGAGATCTTCAAATCATATAATTTTTTATATATAAGCAATTTTGAGATAGTATATCGCATCCAATGGTTTGGATCATCAATGTAGCATCTCCATTGTATAGTTTTAACCTTATCGGATCTGAGTCCAAATCCGTTCGGCTTTACTCATGTCCGCCCTGTACATACACACATATCTGTGTATGTATTCTTGGCTATTCCATATCCTATTCATTCAAAATTGCCCATATTAGCATAATTATAACCTGTTATATTCGTCTTCTTGTAGTTATACTTTGTAGCCCGTTGTTTGTATGTAAATATGATTCAATGCTTTTTGATATGCTTCATAACGTAACCAAACTAGTTCATTCTAAAATATGAATTATAACTTAAAATTCGACTCAATATTGAACCTGTACAAGCATAGAATAGCCTTGGGGAATAAAACCGTACTGAAAGTTGAGCACAAAAAAGCCACATTTATTTGCCATGAATTGAGATAAAGAATGATTTTCTTTTTTCCATGTTGTCCCCTGGGAATTATCAAGTTTAATTGATTCCAATTCCTCATTTGGAATTAGTAGTGTGAAAGTAGGAAAGCCCATTTGGGATTGAATGTATCATAACTATGCTCAATTCATCACAACTACACTTTGGGGCTGTTTTTGCACACATTTCTAGATGCAGCTGTAACCAGAAATGTTGGATATCTATTTGCATATGTTTTACTTGCCTTCATCTGAAAAATGCAAATGCAATTCTTGTGTTTGGTTGTTTAATATGTATGTATGTATGTATGTATATATGTGTGTTCGTGTGTCTATATGTAATTATTCTTTTTACCAAACTAATATTAGTATAACAATTTAAATATTTTGATTTGAGCTTTTGCTTGGCCATTATTAAAATTCATTGCTAAATTTAAAACAAAATTTTGGTTCTTGAAGTCTTTTATTATAATTTTCTATATTATTATATACAATTTTAAGTGCATTTGAAAAAAGTAGAAAAAATTGTACCATCATATGGGACTCATATTAATAATATCGATATTAATGAAAAGAGTTTTTTTTTTACGAAGACTCAACTTATGTAGAGGTTTTAACATATGTTAATATTAATGATATCAATATCAATGACAGGAGTTTCCACTTAACTATCATTATAGTTAATTATTTAATGTATAATAAAAAGTTGGCTATTAAACCTTTTATTTACTATATTGCATTTTCAAAATATTTTAAAAAAGAAAAAAAAATCATATCCTATGCGTTATATGCTAATATATATCTAGAATGGAGGATCAACTTATACGAGTTCTATCTCCACTCTCTATATGAATTAATAATAATGTTGATATTAGTCTGCTCGATGATTACTAAGTTTTATTGCTTAATATGCAATAGATATTAAGAGCTGATATTAATATACATCTAACATGCAATAAATATTAACAACATCAATATTAAGATGCTTAATTATTATTAAAACTCATTATTTAATATGTAATACAAATTTATTAAATCTTTCTATTTATGATATTGTTATATTATTATATTGTTATATTGTATTTAAAAAATAGTTGAAGAAAAAAAAAAAATTTGTTCTCTTTGTACCGAATTGGAATGCGAGTATTGATATACTGATATTAGTGATAAGAGTATATTGTTAGCTATCTTTATAATTTTAATTGATTAATATATAATAAAAAAATTAATTATTGAAATCTTTTTTTTTTATAATTTATTATACAACTATTTTGTATTTCAAAATCGTTGAAAAAGGAGAAAAAATTGTGAATTATATGGCCAGCACGCTGACCATATTCAAGAGAAAATAGGATCCCATTCTCCTATGAATCGCCCGGTCCTCCATGAAATATACGCGGGAGGAGTACCGAATGTGCCGGTGAAGAAGGCAGGCACGAATTTCCGGTCCACTCAGGCTCCTTCGACTTTGAAACGATTCCTTCCGATAACTGCAGGTAGTATCTAAATCATTGTCAAAGTTTTACCGGTCTCCACCATTGAAACGTTCGACTCTTTGGAATCCTGGCCTACCACCCGGTCCACCCCACTCCTTACGTGACAGCACCGTCACACAACCAAAAAAAAAACAAAAACAGAGGAGAAGAAGTTCTCTTGGAGACCTCCATACGCACCAACGAGATAAGGGACTCGTCCTTGGGCTCCCCAGTGCAAACTTGGCCCCCTCAAGCTCACCACCAAACTGTTTCTGGTCCAGTTTTAATCTGTATCATTTTCTCCAGCCCGAGTCCCAACCGTCCAAAAAAAAAAAAAAAATCCAAGCATGAAAAATGTGAATCTGAAAAAAAAAACAATAAACTCGTACATTCCTTTCTGGCAATGCTGACGAGGAAAGAGAGAGAGAGAAAGCGAGAGCGAAAGCAGCAGCACCCAAAAGCCATCAACGGTAACAATCCATCAATCCCCCCACCTTCCCCCATCGCGAGCCAACCTTGGAATCATAGAATAAAATACCCGTCGGCCGCCATCTCCGACCCCGGCCTCCATCTCCGACTCATAGAGGAAACCTCTCAGACTTCGTACTAACCGATCACCTTCTCCTCTTGGTTTTCTTCTCTTATTATGTTATATATAATCTAATCCACACCAGCCTCCTCATCCTTTTACCAGGTAGAAGAGATGGGCGTGTTAGAGGAAAAAGGAGGAGACCAAAAGCTAGAGGAAGGCCAGGAGAAAGAGACCGTTAAAGCCGTAGAAAAAGAGGAGAAGCAGGTGGCGGTGGTGGTGGAGGCCTCTCAGTCCTTGGCTCCGTCTCAGCCTCAGACGGAGACGAGGGTGACCCGGTTGCAAGCCCAGCATCCTGTCACCCCCATCCAAGTCGTCCCCCATGGCGCCTCCCCTCCGACCGCCGCCGCCGCCGCCGCCGCTCTCCACCAAACCCGAGCCCCTCCTCAGGTACACTCGACTACTCGATTTCTCTTCGACCGGCACATGGATTAAAAATAGGATTTTGATTCGATTCCCCCAAATTAATTTGGTCGAGCAGGTGGCGCTGGCCTCGCTCAACTCGCGGTCCTACACCAACAGGATCAGCCTCGCGCTGTTCCTCCTCCACCTCGTGGTGGCGGCCTTGGCCGTGTGCTTCTTCGTCTTCAAGGCGGTGCAGGGGTTCGTCGACGTCGGCTCCGACACCGCCCGGAAGGAGCGGCGGGTGCTCAAATTCTGGCTACCTCCCATCGAGGGCTCAGCCGTGCTCAGCATGATCCTGGCTTTCGCCTGGCAGAAGGCCGTCCGCTTATGGCCGGGGGTGATGGTTCACTTCGTGCTCTGGTCCACCTTCGGCTTCACGATGGCCGCCGGCATCCTCCTCCTCTGCTTCTCCCTCCCCGCCACCGTCGGCCTCGGTGTCGCCCTCATCGGCTTCTCCATCGGCACCGGATTATACGCCTGCTGGGTCACCCGCCGCAGCACCTTCACCGCCCGGGTCTTCCACCTGGCCCTCCTCCCCACAGCCAAATTCCGCAGCCTCAACGGCCCGGCCTACCTCATGCTCGCCGTCGGCTTCCTCTGGATCTCCATCTGGTGCTTCGCCATCATCGGCGCCCTCAACTTCTACTTTTCTCCCCTCACCATCATAGCTCTCCTCCTCAGCATCGCCTGGACCGCCGAGGTGATGCGAAACGTAGCTAATTTGACGGTGAGCAGAGTCATAGCTCTCTACTACCTCAGAGGGATGCAATCCGACGTCCAGTTTAGCTTCCAGCGAGCCATTTCCATCAATCTCGGCAGCGCCTGTCTCGGCTCCCTCTTCGTGCCCACCATCGAGTTCCTCCGGATCATCGCCCGCGCGCTCAATCTTCTCGAAGGAGAGGACGAGTTCTTATTCTCCTGCGCCCACTGCTGCCTCAACGTCATGGAATCCATCTTTCCCAACGGCAACAGCTGGGCCTTCGTTCATGTAATCAAAATTATATATCCCTCCATCCATCCAAATACTTTTCAAATCCCCCACACTTTTTACTTACATATATATCCGATTGATGTACGTTAATTAGATCGCGGCGTATGGGAAGGGATTCGTGGAGGCGTCGCGGAGTACATGGGGGATGTTCGAGAGGGCGAGGATGGAGGAGTTGGTGGACTCGGACATCACCAGCGCGATCTGCTTCCTGTCCGGGGTGTGCAGCGGGGCGATCTGTGTAATATTCGCTGCCTCGTGGACCTTCTCGTCCTACGACAAGTACACGGCCACCGTCTCCCTTCTCGCCTTCTTCGTGGGTACTCTCACGGTGTGTTCTACTTTTCTTTTTCTTTGTTTTAATTAATGGCAGGTATTTCTCTGTTTCCCGAACAGAGACGGTATTTATTAATTGGGCTTTGGGTGTCGGCGTATGAACAGACGAGGATTGGGATGGCGCTGCCGCACGCGTGCGTGGCGTGCTACTACGTGTGCTATGCGGAGAATCCCGGTTCGAGGCTGTTCGACTCGACCATCCCGGACCGGCTCGAGATGATCCGGTCGGGCCGGGAGGTGCTCGTGTCGACGCCTCGGTTCCCTCGGCGCGTCACCAGGACCTGAGACACCGGGCCCCACCGACGGAAGAGGATACGGTCACCCGCGATGACGTGCGCCGGCGGGTGATGCGGGATGAGTCCGATGGCCATCGGGTTGGATTGCCCCGTACGCCATGCTTTAAATTTGACTGGAAGCTGGAAAGGTTGCAGGGGAAAAGGAAGCCCACTTTGGAGATGGACCTTCTCGCTTTCTTATGCGCAAAGTGGTGCCTTCTGGAATCAAAGAAGAATGCTACAATGCTGCAAGAACAACACCTCACCTGGACACTTAGCTTGGCATATTTCCAAAGCTAATTAAGCTTTGGATTAGCATTATATTCACACGAGTGAGGTCACTACGAGGTGAAAGAAAGAGGAAGTGATGGATGAGTTTTTGGAACTTTGGAAGTGAGGGCTGGAATGGGTGGTGAAAACGAAGTGAAAGTTTGGTGGTTGGGGTAATGGTGGGGACCGTTAGTGCTGAGAGATGATGCAAGGGATGAGGGAGATTCCCACTCCTCATTTACCACCAAATGAATGGTGAGTTTGTCTTTTGTTTGGTATTATTTTATGTTGCTGTGGAGTATTTTTAAAGGGAATAAGAGGTTGGACCCTTTGGGCTACTCTCGTGTGAGCCACTTTATTTTACCATGAGTGGTGGGACTTTTCTTCCAGGGTTGCAGATAATGTCTGCAAACCAGAGAACGTTTTTTTTTAATGTATATTGAGTGATGGAACGGTGTCGTTTGTGTAACAAGTGGTGGTGTTGCAGCCGCCCCTACCGGATTGATGTACATGTGCTAAGATGTAAATATTTGGATAAATATAGGATGTGATTAAAACAAAAGAATCTCAGTACAACCCAGTTCTGTGGATGTGGACATATGATGGAGGTGGAGTGTTTGATGCCACCTGATGATGCTTGGGTTTTATTGGTATTTGATAAGGATGAGAGTCATATAATTAATGAAGGTATAGGCTGATGTTTTTCTTTAAAATATGCATGGTGGTTGAGGGTTCGGTTAATGATTTGCTGGTTGTGGAATCTGAAGATCACATCTTATAGATAAATTGGTTATGATTTGCTGGTTGTGGAATCTGAAGATCACATCTTATAAATAAATCGGTTAATGATTTGCTGGTTGGGTTACTAAATGTTTTTTTTTACATACAATTTTTCATATGGATAATTTTTGAGGTTTAAGAGTCCATTTAATTTTTCACAAAGTGACATCTGTAAAGATTTTTATTTCCTTCCTCTGTCCTGTTCCCTTTTTTCTTATTTTCTCCCGTGTATGATCATTCAAAGATTCCTAAATGTGATCATTCTGCACAAAAAAAAAAAAAAAAAAAAAATTATTTTCGTAAAATCAATACTTACATAGTTTTTTTTTTATGTAAAATCTATTCTTATATAATTTCTATTAATAATATTAAGTTTTTTTTTTTTTTTTTGAAGCGAGGGAGGGAGGCCAACATGTGTAATGATTACCTAGGTTTGGATTTCCTGGGAATGCACTGCCCAGGACTCAAAAATCCAAAACCCCATTTCCGAAGCAAAGTATATGCATTGAGAGAACATTTAATTTAAATAAAATATTTTAATTTTCATAAAAATATTTATTTTCATATTTAATATGAAAATAGAATACAAATATAACTTGTCAAATTACATGTTTAATTAGTCTATCACTCCAGAAGATCCTAATTAAAACTTGCTTGATATCGTTGCCTTCTAGGCAAACACGTGCTAGCTTAGGCCTCGCGCTAACCATCGTATCATAATTCACCAGAGATTAGTTGTCTCTATCATAATTTTTAATTCATATGAACCGCCGTTGAGGGGTCTTTTGGGTCTATATATATGAAGTTTGGCCTTTCATAGAACACGTTCGATATATAATCAATTAGAACGTGGATAGTTTGAAGATTTAGTTTGGTGCAACTTTCCCAATTAACAAATCTTGAGTCTCACCCATTCATAAAATTTTATTTAATTTTGAGCTCTGCCAATAATACTTAGAACATTCATGTACAGTTCGCTTTCAATTTCGAAAAAGTTCTATCCAAACCCTCTTCTATAGCTGAAAGAAGTATAGCTTTTACATTTTTGATTTTGAATAAAATATTATCATATTTTTTCTTTCAATCACCAAATTGTATCAATTAAAATTATGTTTAAATATTTAACAAAAATTACTAGATAACTATGAATTTCATAAAGCTATTTTAATATTTATAATCGATATAATAGAAGTAAAGTTGTTGTCTTTTCCTCTTCGATCTCATTACAAAAAAATATATCTTTTCTGGAGCTCTACCAAATAAAAATTCTATAATTATTTTTTGATTTAGAGATTTTACTTATCCAAAAAAAAAATCTTTTTGATTAGAACTAAATATCTATAATAAAAAAAAATAAAAATATATATTAATATATAATATTTTTAAATTAATTTTTTTAAATAATATATTTTTATCTTATGCAGAATGCTAGCCTGCTATTAATTAATTATTTGATATCCTTCTCGATTATGCTTAAAGTACAATGCACATGCTGGCGAGAGCCAAAAGCATGTGGTAGACATTTAGGCGCACACAATGAGAGATGCAAATAAAAAGTAATTTATAATGAAGGCACATTTATGATGATGTCACGTGTGATGTTTTCTAATCCTTAATTCTAGAAATGTGATTGGCATGCCGGCAAGCACATATTGGCAGAAGGTGACATATTTTCTAATCCTTTTTTTTTTCCTTTTTGGTAAAACATGTTTTCTAATCCTTAATTTTCTATTTGATACGGTGTAGGAGGTCATAGATTCATCTTTCCTTCAAATTGGTCAGCTAACGTTTTTGCACAATTGCTCTCTCCATTGTGCTTTAAGGCTTACCAAATGAGTCTTTGACATCCACCCCTATCTAGGCTGAAGCCAATGCTCCATGGGTCGATCTATAGGGCGGATGCTATCCAGAGTAGATTGATGGTGTTAGTCCAAGATTTAATACAAATGTCGAGCAAAATAAAATTGTCAAGGCCATGATTAGGAGCTCGCCCCTCCCACAAAACTGTCTCACAAAGTTCTCTCTACAACAAAAGATATCTTTAAAACTAAAAAATCTCACTAACTTTTTGGACTCGAGAATTGGAAGGCAGAAAAGGTGATTTCTGAAAATTAGAAAGCCTTCTTATTTGGTTGGAGTTTTACAAGAAACTATTGGTGCAAGATTCTGCAATACGCCAAAACGCTGGAGTAAACGGCAAGATTGGGTCTCCAAAGGGCATGACCTGCAAAAAATTTCTGATCAGAGTTGCTTCGGCGAGAATCCTCCGACACTCAAGTCAAAACTCTTATTCAACAGATGGAGGAACATGAAAGGCAGAATAATGAAGTATCTTTTTTAAGATTCTCTTTGGGCCTTCTTTTATGGATGGAGATAGAAGCTTTGGTTGGTAAGTTGGTTGACATGATCCCATCCGGCTAGGATGCCATTTGTACATAGTGGCAGAATTATCGTTCGAAACTCTCAAAATATGATGATTGTAGTTGTCTTATCCACTTCGTAACAACTGTCGCCTAGCAGGCATTGAATTTTGAACTACCATGCTAAATGACGTCAATGAGCTGAGGATCGGTCAATCATGATCAAAAATCACACGCTCTATGCCGTCCTCAAATGAAAAAGTTCAAAGCTGGGATCTGTTCAATAGTAAAAAGTTGGTCGGCCGAATGTAGTCGATCGAAGACCATTATCTGGTCAGACTGAGTTAATTATAGCGTACCAATGATCCTTCAGTCTAATCCATCGATGGTCGTAGAAGAATATTATCGAGCGTCAGTCGGCGAGCCTTCATCTACTCAGACTGCGGAGTGCCAACAAGACGGAAGTCAAGGACTGATCGGTGATGAGATGATGAAAACCATGGCTGACGACAGATCAGCAAAGGCCCAGCAGGTGAGCCTACTAGGTCAGGATTGTTGAGAATAGTGTCCCAAAGTCAATCATCAGCCTGTTGACGGTTGTACTCCTTTTGTATTAGTATATGAATTATAAATAAATAAAAATTATTTTGGCATTGTTCATCACAAAATATTTTATCTTCTAATGAACTCCTGTGTTATGGTGAAGTCCTTAGGACTATTTAGACTCGACAAAGGAGGATTTATCGTTTAGTCCTTAAATCTGTTCGCGACCAAATGATACGTTGTTACCAAGGATAACAACGTTTATCAAGCATAGGTCGTTGTGTGTCATATGGGTTGGTTGTCCTCTTAACCAAGAAATGTGGAGACACTGGTATGGCATACAGGTGAGATGTAATGATACATCTGCACTGAACGTGACCGACTCCGGAGCTATTTCTGCTGTCAAGATTTGCTCCGATGGGATATGGGTATAACTGTCCCTCCGATCTGAGACCACCACGGTGACTTGCAAGCAACTCACTGCACTTAGGCACTGGACTACCTGAATTTCTAATTCAGTGACAGAAGGATGCTGAGTGTAGTCAAGTACTTGACTTGTCGGTGCGTGTGTCAAGAGGAGATTGACCATTCCAGTTCAGGAGCTGTGTACAGTCGTATTTTAATTTAAAAAATTCTTAGCCAGGGTAGTCCTAGTGAGGAGTCACAGGACTGTTTGAGTTGAGCATGATTCGGATGATCTGATCAGGGTTGACAGTTTAACCCTGAGTCGTCCTAAATACAGGGGTCAAAAGGGATGAATTATACAGTAACCATATTCACATAGGTTCTGAGTGTTGCGATTGCGACTATTCGACCTATCCGAACATCGGGTACCATTGCTAGATGGTCACTTCGATTAGTGCAGGAATTGATTCCTGTGCTACCGGCTTAGGTTCAAACCTGTGGGGTCACACACATTAGAGGTTCCTATTTGATCTGATGGCAGATGAAGAGTCCTAATATTCGTGGACTATGAGTCCTACGTATCTGAGACTCTGTGATCGAGAATCATGATTCTCTGATCACGAGTCCCACACATTTTGGGTACCGGGGTCAAGAGTCCCACTGGTTTGGGACTCTTCGATCAAGGTTTCATATCGATGAACTTTGATACCCGATTGCCCATCGAATTTGGACTCAGTATTTATGAGAGGTTTAATTAGTGATTTGATCGCTGATTAACTCAATTTGATTGAGTAATTATTTTTGGATCAAGTCCAATTGAATTGGATTCAGTTGAGTTTGATCCGATTAGGTTAAGAGTTGACCTAATCGTCGAGATGGTTTGGTCCCTGATTTGATCAGGGGTTGGGCTTAGTCAATTCCTGATTTGATTAGGATTTTATTGAGCCTAATTAAGCCTAATTAAGTTGGGTTTAAATTAGTCTAATTGGGCCTAACTTATTTTAATTAAATTGGTTCAATTAGGTTGGTTTAAAATGAGAAACCACTTTGACCCAAACTCCCTGCGCCACCTCACTTCTTCTGCGCCCATTTGAATTCACGAGAAGCAACTTCTCGTGAATTTTCTCCCATGCAGAAGGCTTCCCACGCCCCACTTTTATGCACCATATGGCTGGATAAAGATGGTTGGTTGGCCATTCAAATTCAAAAGAAAGTTTGAATTTGAATGAGCAACCAACTCCATGCGCCACCTCTTATCCTTTTATGTGCCCCATATTATACACGAGAAAGTGTTTCTCGTGTAAACTCTCCACGCACAAAAGAAGCCACGCCCCTTCTCTTCTCACGCCCAAGTGGATGGGGATGAGTTAGTTTGCATTTGAATTCAAATTCGATTTGAATTCAAATGTGCAACCACTTATCTTTATCCTCTCACACGGATAAGACACGTCTTGCGTTGTTTTAAAAAGAGGAGAAAGGTGGGGCGTGCGTATAATCTGATCTGAAAAAAAAAAAAAGAGGGCGTGAGAAAAGTTTCTGCGTATTTTTGAAAAGTTCAAAACATTCCGAGAGGAAAGAAAGAAAGAGAGTGGGCGCAGGGTCTTCTGTGAGCACCTTAAGGTTTCAGCCTGGGGTTTGGGAAGTGAGAAAGTGAGCTACGAGTGTCGTGAGCCCACCAAATTCAAGGGAGAGCATCATCAACCTCTCAAGCATATTTGTTGATGATCCGAAGCATCCGAAGAATCGACAGACATCAATCGAAGGAGTTCGATCAGCATCGACCATCGAAAGGGCTCTACAATGAGCTAGCACTCGTGAGGAGCCGATCAGATCGGAAGCTTCATGTGGACGATCCGCAGAGGCCAGACACGCTGTGTGACTGCATTACGATGATCAGACCCTTCCGACGGTGATCAGATTGTGGCGATCGACTATCCGCACAAAGGTATTGTGTTCTGAACACATAACAGTAAATTGTTTACTGTTCAAATTTGAATTTCAAATTTAAATGCATGCATACTATATATCATATTTAGATCCTAGTGTAGAGTAAACATATGTTAATTAATTAGATTAATTAATAATTTTTACTGTAAAATAATAATTTTGAAAAAATTTTAAAATTACCATTTTACCTCTGCACTCAAATTTCACTTCAGGATATCTCGGGCTTTAGGCTACTTCATATCATCGGTCCATGCAAAATTTCTCTCAATAGAAAGAAAATAAAAAAGCTCTTCCGATGAGAATATATTTCCCACGTTTCATGGAAAAGGAGAACCAATGAAAAGATGAATTTTAGAAATTCCCATGGATGAAATTTAATGCAAAATATAATATAATATAATATAATACTAATCTTTTTGTTAAAATAAATATTATAATATTTATAATATATTAATTTTAGTTTAATATTTATACTAATATATTATTTATATATTAATATAAATATTATATTAATTATAAATTATTATGATTCAATATTATATTATAATATATTAATATTATATTTTTATTGATATAGATATAATATTAATGTTTATATAAAATTTGAAAGTAAAAATATATAGTATTATATATATTAAGGATATAATAAATATTTTACATAATTTTTTTAAAAAAATAAGTGTTCAACTAAATATAAGATACTCTAAAATAAATTACTTTTCTATAACCCATTAAATATATCAAAATTATATTCTCATAGATAAAATCTCAAGAAGAAAAGCTCATTTCGTGAATCAAATGGGTCCTCTACGTAACTCTCTCCTCCTATTAATAAAATCATATTTTTTTTTCCACTACATGATAAAAACATCAACATCTTTTATTAAATGACAAAAGTATCAATATTCCACTCTATTTAAAAAAGAAACTGAAATAGATGTAAAACTCAGTCCAACTGAAATACTCCAGCATAAAAAAAACAAACTATTCCAAATCGAAATAACAAGCAAAGATGAAAACAAACTACATGATAAAAACATCAACATCTTTTATTAAATGACAAAAGTATCAATATTCCACTCTATTTAAAAAAGAAACTGAAATAGATGTAAAACTCAGTCCAACTGAAATACTCCAGCATAAAAAAAACAAACTATTCCAAATCGAAATAACAAGCAAAGATGAATTAGGAATGGAGTCCTGATAAAAATAGGATATGAACCCCCAACACGTGTGAGCCATGGCTCGAGAAGTAGGAACTTAGTAGAATGGTTGTTGAAATAAAAGCTAACACACTTTGGAATCAAACCCTGCCCAATTATCTAAAGTAGCATGGTGCTGTATCATCTAAAAATTGGGTGATAATATCGAGCTCGTTCAAGAAAGAGGAAATACTAGTCCTAGTCATGATTGGCATATGATTCTAAGTAGGGACCTTGCCATGAGTCAATGGTCCCCAAATCATACACCAAATCATATATTTCCACATTGTAAAGAAGGCAGTATCATGACCTTTGGGACTTTACCAAAGATTATGTAGCAGAAATTTGGAAGGTCCATGCGTGCATTTATTCACACCAACAGAAGAAATGCACGGCTAAATAACTACAAGGGAAAAAAATTAGGTTTAGATGAGCAACAAATTGGGAAATACGTGCAAACGAGCCGCAGGGGACAATTACAGATATATCACAAGCGCTAGAAGAGTGCCTTATAGTAAAATTCCAAGATTTTTATTCAAAAATTTTTTATTATAAAATTATAAAGCAAATTTTTAGAAAAAATTTTATCAGAATAAATTTTTTTCTCTTTTTATATATTAAAAAAAAAAAAAAAAGCTCTTATCCTAAATTTGAAAATTTTCCTATCGTTCTGATCAAGTGGAAACATATCCTCCTGAGCAATCATTTTACATAGAATGGAAGAATCCAAAGAAGACTTTCTTTGTCCGCGAAAACCCTACTTTACCTTCTACCATGCATAACTTGACAATTCCAACGTATAAGTTTCTTTCACCATATTCTCAGAAAAACTCAATTACCATCATATAAGTAGCTTTCCGCATATTCTCTTTTGATTCCAGCTGTCATTTTCTATGACTAGATTTTCCTTTTATTTATTTTAACAGATGTTAACTATCCTAATGGTTTTTTTTTTTTTTTTTGGTGTTAATTATCACGCGTACTCTCTTCCCCTTCCCCAGTTGGATTGGGACCCCTTCTCTTTCCTAATTAATTTGGATTAGATTTAAAAAAAAAAAAATGTAAACTCATAAATAGATTAGACTCTTCTAATCAAACAAAATTTGAAAATCTTTTATTTGATATTCTTTTTCACAATGAAACTTGATCTAATTGGAAAGGAGGAAGATTTTCTTCAGTCTGCTCAACTCGATTCACACAAAAATAAAAATAGAAGAAGGAAAAATTTTTCAAAAGTAAGGCCCAAATTTTTTTTTTCTTTTTATTTTTATTCTCTATACTAAAACTGAGGTATATAGTCCTTATTTATAATATGAAGGTTTATTATTACATAATTTAGATAGGATTTTTCTTTTTATCTGCCCATCATTGAACAAGTTGAGTTGGACTTTTCTTCCTAACTTAAATAAAATTAGATCTCTAAAAAAAATATAAAAATATAAAAAAATACTAAAATTTTATAGGAGATAGATCTCGACTTCTATATCAACTTTGTCTCCTATCACTCTATCTAATTCTTCATGAATTAGAAGATAACTTTCGATTAAAATTTTTTTCAAAAAGAAACGTTTTGATTTGATCGGTCCATTTCGAGATCCAAACGATGAAATTTTTACCTATTTTAACCCCTTTTAGGACTCCAAAATTGTAGATCTCGAAAAGATATCTAATTTCAAAAAAAAAAAAGATCATTAAAATTGGATGTCATATAACCAAGATATAGCCTATGGAGGTTTGGCTTGCGAATTGACTTTTTGATATGGTAGATCTTATCTTGAACCTTATCTAACCTTATCCATAGTATCCAAAATAGTCAACATTAAGTTCAATGATCTTCGTAGATCAAGGCTCCCATTACTTAGAGGATTTAGCTCTCACTAAATTATAACCGAAAGTGGAGAAATACTTGCTTCCCCATCTTGTGGTTGAGCCACTTGGCTTTGTTCGAAGATGATTTCTGACCTTAATCTTCTTTGCTCTCAACTCTTAGTAAACACTTGGTTTGCTTCTGTATTTGGATTTTATGGTAAGGATGCTCTTTGTCATCCTTGTTGTCGACGATAACTACAACAACTCCTCAATCTTGATCTTGATTGATCTATTGGTGGAATCGAAGGAAGGGAGCTTAGCCTCTTATGAATAGTATCAATTTCTTATACCATCATCATAAACTTGTTGCATGTATTAACAAGTCGCTTCACCTAAGTAGTAGTTGCAAGATCTATGTTTCCTTGTGTCTTGTAAGAGTTAATCATGAATTCTTTTTCATCCTTGATGAGACGATACTTTCTCTGCCGCTTGTAGAAACATGCATCTCGATCCCAAAGATATGAGCTCTCTAGAATAATCTAGCAAATATCCAAAGAAACCACTTCACAAATTACCTCATTAATACACCTCTTAGTAATGACGAATTTGAAGGTGCATTGCTTGATGATTTTCAATTCGACATCTTTTTGAATCCAATTGAGAGGATAAGGATGTCGCCTCATCTTCTGAGTTAGATTTTCAAAGCAGAGGTTCTTTTGGCTTTCAGGATCTAGATTAGCCTCGATGATATTCTGCTTCACTTGATTCTTCAAACAAAAGAATTCTTCGTATGCCCCTAGATCTACCTCAATTGTTATATTGTGTTTTCTCTCCATCAAGCTCAATTTAGAGTCTGCTTGCTTTAGTTCGAGTAGCTCCTCAACCTCTATAGTATTGGGGACTACCTTTTCTTTCTCATCCTTTGGCTTCTTCTCCTTTGGCTTCAATTTGGGATGAAGCTTCTAACATTTCTTCTTGATGTGTCCGCAAAAGTTGCAGTAATCATAATAATTTTTTTGAGCCATGTTGACATGCTTCTCGCTCTTCTTGTCTTTTTTAGGTTAATTCTTCTCCTTTATCCCAATAGCCTTTATACTATTTTTACTTATTCAACGTACTTCATAAAAACTGCATAATCGTCGATGGAGATTCTCAGAGAGATTACTTGCTTGTGGAACTCGATGGTGTGATTCTAGATAGATTTATCATACTTCTGCCACAAAATCTATCACTTAATCTAACGATTTTTCTTATGCCCGATTGGGTAAAACTACTTCTTGATTAGGCTCCTAAATTTACTCCACGTCAAATCAGAATCGTTATTTTCATGTATAAATTCCATCAAGCATAGCTAGAGAGATTGAGACGAGCAAAAACTAGCTTCTAGATACTAGAGTATCCATAGATAGTAAAGTATATCTCAAATTGATCTAGTCAATTATCTAGCCTTTATGCATCAACAGTCCCATGATATACGATAATTTCAATTTCAGTTTCGACTTTAAATAATTGAAAATAGAGATTTTTTATATCTTTAGATTGCTCGCCCTCCTTACTGGATGGAAAATCTTCTTCTCCAAACATTAAAGACAGCTTCACAATAGTTGTTGGTGCTTGTAGTTATACTGAAGGTATCGCCAATCTGGAAATAATCTCAATGAGTTAGATAATCTTCTCCTTTATTTGTGTGAGATATCCCTTTCATATTATTATCCATCAAGAAAGAACTAGCAGCCATACTCGTCTTTGTTCTTCGATATATTTAAAGCATGGGTAGCCCTTCTCTCGATTATCTGCATTAATTGCTCACATATCTGGACTATGCACCAAAGCCCTCTACAGACGTAGAGGACCGACGATCTAATACCAACTTGATCCGATCGAAAAAAAGAAAGATTTTTTTTAATCCGCTCAACTCGAATCTCATAAAGATAAAAATAGAAGAGGAGAATTTTGAAAATAGGACTCAAGTCCCTTTTCTTTCTTTTTATTTTTATTCTTTACGTTAAAACTGAGGTACATAATCTCTATGTATAATAGTGATGTCACGCTCCAAATCGGGGACATAACACGGCCATGCTACCGAGGGATGGAGCCCACGATAACACGAAGCCAATTCATCATAATCATCTAAAATCCGTCAAATAAAAAGACTCAATTCTATTATTCATCAAATAATCGAACCAATATGGGTTCAGAGCATCTAAATCCAAAAGCAAGTACTAACCCGAATCTCAACATTCATAAATAACTACAAATTCATGATTATAAAATAAATTAAACTTCTGTTGTCAAATTTTTCAGCTTGCTATGCCGATCTTCAAGCTTGGATTCCTTTTACCGATCCTAATCTTATTTCTCTGTTCAAACAAAAAGAAAACAAAAAAAATATGAGCTACACAGCCCAGTAAGTAGAACTTGCACTTCCTTATCGGATCAAGCATAAGTTTTTTTTTTATGATAATATAATATTTAAAAAATAACAGATAATACAAAATAAAGCATTTCATAGAGCATATAACAAAACAAGTTATAAACTCATCATGCATGCATAAATCATGTATATTTCACAATCATGAATCGTAAATCATTTTCATCATGTATTCATGTCATGTTTCAAAATATTGCTCACAGATATTCGTGCTAAGGTCACTATTATATCCGTGACAAGGCCATGTTTCTTAATCGACAGAGTTCTTAATTCTTGTGCCAACTTTATACCCGCTGGCAGGGCCATGTTTCGTGTGGATGCTAGCTCCGAATGTCGACCTTCCCGAAAGAATTCATTCATAGCCATCTGAGAGCCTTTGAAATCATTATATCTTTTTCTTAAAGCATACATATACATAGATGGAAAAATAATGAAATTCATGCTTCATAATCATGCTATTTTCATAAGACATATTCATGAAATCAATGCTCCTAATAAAACATGATTTTTCATATCACATTTGTCGATCCTTATTTTATGAAAAATTATGATTTCATCAATAGCAATTCTTTACATAAAAATATGATCATTTAAAAATAAATAAGGAGCATAAGATCTACTTACCTCGATCGTCCAGGACCTTTTAATCTTCCTTAAAAGAATCAAACAGTCCTATTTAAAATATTAAATCATTAATAAATTTTATATTTTTTAATAAAATTACATAATATAAAGAAATGACCGATTTGATAATCAGTCCAATAAATCTCTCCCTTCGGCTCTAACCTGATTTAAGGTCATAGGTCCCTAAAAGTGAAGAAGATAGCCTAATAAGGGATTCATAGGATTTTTTTTTTTTTTAGAGAGAGAAAGTAGAGAGAAAAAGTCTAATTCTAGAGAGAAAAAGACTTAAGAGAGAGATGAGAAAAACTTTCTCTCACATATATATATATTATTATTTTTCTTTTTTTAATATATTTATATATATTTTTTCTTTTTCTTTTTCTTTTTCTTTTTCTTTTTCTTTTTCTTTTTAGAGAGAGACAATAGAGAGAGAGAAAGAGAGGGAAAAAGAGGAGAGAGAGGAAAATTTTCTCTTTTCTTATTATTATATTTTTCTTTTTTTTTCTTTTTTTTTTCTTTTCCTTTTTCTTTTCTTTTTCCTTTTTCTTTTCTTTTTCTTTTTCCCTTTTTCTTTTCTTTTCTTTTCTTTTCTTCTTCTTCCCGGGCTTTCATTGGGCCGAAACAGAGGACCTTGAGGTCCCCGTGCCTTGATCAGCCGATCACGGCCATCTCATGGCCGGTGGTGGCCGGCGGCAACGGCCGACACTCCCGGGTTCGGAGAGACCAGGGCCGACGGTCGGCGTGACCGTCGGCGCCGGAAAATCATAGGAAAGAGGCGGCGAACAGGGGGTTTTCTTCTCCAACTAAATCCGGCGACACCCGTCGCCGGCCATCATGCTCACCGGCACGGGAAAGAAGGGAGAGAAGAGAGGGAGAGGAGGGAGACCTTACCACAACCTCCGGTGACCCCCACCGGCGAGAAATCGCGGCGAACACGGGTCGAGGAGTCACGGCTTCAAACGGGAAAATCGGAGAAAAACTCCGACGATTGTCGGTGACCGAAGGATCTACACTTAGAGGAGAAGAGGGGGTTCTTATAGAGCTCGTCCTAGGGTCGTTTAATGGCCCTAGGACTCCGATTTTTGATCGGAGACGGGGAAGAGGAAGACTCCGATCGGGAGTCTTCCTCCCTGCTCTGTTTTTTTTTTTTTCCTGGTGGGCTTTGTGGGCTGGTTTTGGGCCCAATTGGGCCGGATTATCACATTCCACCCTCCTTAAAAAAAAATTTCGTCCTCGAAATTTAACATACCTTCATTTTCAAATAAGTATGGATATCTCATCTTCATATCATCTTCAAGCTCCCAAGTGGCCTCTTTCTTTTCATGATTACTCCAATGAATCTTTACATACGGAAAGATATGCCGTCTTAGAACTTGCTCTTTTCGATCAATAATTCGGAGGGAAAAAAAAAATTTTTTTTTCTAGCATCCATTTATTATCAGTAAAATCCTTCCTTATTTCCAACTAACGTATTTCATAATATCTTTTGATTTAAAGAATTAATATTTCTAATCAATTCAGACCACCACGCTTTTGCTGCGCACTCTGATCTCAACTTACCAAATTATCTAAGTCTATCAAAAATAAAAGATATCTTCGTATATTAAATCAATCAGAGATAGATCCAACTTTCAGATTTCATATACAATTAAGGGTAAAATTTAAGGTTTCTTTGTCATTACTATCTCTTAGGCATAGCACATCAAAATTAAATCTTCATCCACCTTCTATGTTTGAACTTATTACATAAACTTCACCACTCCTCAAGAATCTAATATGTCTAGAATTAATTTGAGTTAACCTTCGATTTACCTTACAATCATTTAGACAACTTCCAAACCAACCTTTCTTTGCAAAGAAATTAACATCAAAATCAGCAAAGTTATCATGTCCTTTATCCATATAGGTTTAGCATTCCAATGTCATCAAATATACCTAACATAATATATCAATACCTCCCACTTCATTTTAGGGTCAACACTTCTCGTACTCAGATCAACCTTGCTAATTGAAATCTAAAATATAACTCATCAATTCTATTATAGACATCATATGCCACTTATGCATAAATTTCATCATAATACCTATTGATTCGAAATCAAATTATTGAATCATTACTTTTATATCTATCATGTTCCTCATGATCTTAGCCTCAAGTTCAAATATCATTAAAGTCACAATCTCGAATAATGATAATCTTAAGCTCAAATACTACTTAAGTCATATTCTCTAGTGATCATAACGTAAACTTTATATCATTCTATCACATCCTTAATGATCATAATCTTAAGCTCTGATTTTATCCATTATACTCCACTCGGTCACATCCTATTGATCATATATAAAGTTTTGATATCACTTTATAATCTCAATGATCTTAAATCTAAACTCTGATATTAATCTATCATATCCTAACCATTTATATTATTTATATCATAATCCCCAAAGATTATAACCTAAGCTCTGATACCATAAAATATCACGCCCCAAATCGGGGACATAACACGGCCATGCTACCGAGGGATGGAGCCCACGATAACACGAACCAATTCATCATAATCATCTAAAATCCGTCAAATAAAAAGATTCAATTCTATTATTCATCAAATAATCGAACCAATATGGGTTCAGAGCATCTAAATCCAAAAGCAAGTACTAACCCGAATCTCAACATTCATAAATAACTACAAATTCATGATTATAAAATAAATTAAACTTCTGTTGTCAAATTTTTCAACTTGCTATGCCGATCTTCAAGCTTGGATTCTTTTTACCGATCCTAACCTTATTTCTCTGTTCAAACAAAAAGAAAACAAAAAAAATATGAGCTACACTAGCCCAGTAAGTAGAACTTGCACTTCCTTATCGGATCAAGCATAAGTTTTTTTTTTATGATAATGCAATATTTAGAAAATAACAGATAATACAAAATAAAGCATTTCATAGAGCATATAACAAAATAAGTTATAAACTCATCATGCATGCATAAATCATGTATATTTCACAATCATGAATCGTAAATCATTTTCATCATGTATTCATGTCATGTTTCAAAACATTGCTCACAGATATTCATGCTAAGGTCACTATTATACCCGTGACAAGGCCATGTTTCTTAATTGACAGAGTTCTTAATTCTTGTGCCAACTTTATACCCACTGGCAGGGCCATGTTTTGTGTGGATGCTAGCTCTGGATGTCGACCTTCCCGAAGGGATTCATTCATAGCCATCTGAGAGCCTTTGAAATCATTATATCTTTTTCTTAAAGCATACATATACATAGATGAAAAAACAATGAAATTCATGCTTCATAATCATGCTATTTTCATAAGACATATTCATGAAATCAATGCTCCTAATAAAACATGCTTTTTCATATCACATTTGCCGATCCTTATTTTATGAAAAATTATGATTTCATCAATAATAATTCTTTACATAAAAACATGATCATTTAAAAATAAATAAGGAGCATAAGATCTACTTACCTCGATCGTCCAGGACTTTTTAATCTTCCTTAAAAGAATCAGACAGTCCTATTTAAAATATTAAATCATTAATAAATTTTATATTTTTTAATAAAATTACATAATATAAAGAAATGACCGATTTGATAATCAGTCCAATAAATCTCTCCCTTCGGCTCTAACCTGATTTAAGGTCATAGGTCCCTAAAAGTGAAGAAGATAGCCTAATAAGGGATTCATAGGATTTTTTTTTTTAGAGAGAGAAAGTAGAGAGAGAAAGTAGAGAGAAAAAGTCTAATTCTAGAGAGAGAAAGACTTAAGAAAGAGATGAGAAAAACTTTCTCTCACATATATATATATATTATTATTATTATTATTTTAATATATTTATATATATTTTTTCTTTTTCTTTTTCTTTTTCTTTTTCTTTTTAGAGAGAGACAATAGAGAGAGAGAAAGAGAGGGAAAAAGAGGGGAGAGAGGAAAATTTTCTCTTTTCTTATTATTATATTTTTCTTTTCTTTTCTTTTCTTTTTTTTTCTTTTTCCTTTTTCTTTTCTTTTTCCTTTTTCTTTTCTTTTTCTTTTTCCCTTTTTCTTTTCTTTTCTTTTCTTTTCTTCTTCTTCCCGGGCTTTCATTGGGCCGAAACAGGGGACCTTGAGGTCCCCGTGCCTTGATCGGCCGATCACGGCCATCTCATGGCCGGTGGTGGCCGGCGGCAACGGTCGACACTCCCGGGTTCGGAGAGACCAGGGCCGGCGGTCGGCGTGACCGTCGGCGCCGGAAAATCATAGGAAAGAGGCGGCGAACAGGGGGTTTTCTTCTCCAACTAAATCCGGCGACACCCGTCGCCGGCCATCGTGCTCACCGGCACGGGAAAGAAGGGAGAGAAGAGAGGGAGAGGAGGGAGACCTTACCACAACCTCCGGTGACCCCCACCGGCGAGAAATCGCGGCGAACACGGGTCGAGGAGTCACGGCTTCAAACGGAAAAATCGGAGAAAAACTCCGACGATCGTCGGTGACCGAAGGATCTACACTTAGAGGAGAAGAGGGGGTTCTTATAGAGCTCGTCCTAGGGTCTTTTAATGGCCCTAGGACTCTGATTTTTGATCGGAGACGGGGAAGAGGAAGACTCCGATCGGGAGTCTTCCTCCCTGCTCTGTTTTTTTTTTTTTTTTCCTGGTGGGCTTTGTGGGCTGGTTTTGGGCCCAATTGAGCCGGATTATCACAAGTGAAGTCCATTGTTATACAATTTAAGTCAAATTCTTCTTTTTATCTTCTAAAAATATGTCCATCATTGAGCAAATTTGGTTGGACTCCTCTTCCTAACATCAATAGAACTAGATCTCTAAAAAAGGATAAATATAAAAAATTATGAAAAAATACTAAAATTTTACAGAAGATAAGTTTTATATTTTATATCAACTTTATCTTCTATTGCTCTACCTAATTTTTTGTAGATTGGAAGATAACTCCCAATCAAAGTCTTTCTGAATAGAAAAAATTTTGATTTGACCGGTTCATTTCGAAGCCCAAAAGATGAAATTTTTGTCTGATTTAGCCTCTTAGGAGCTAGCCCAAAGTTCTAGATCTTGAAAAAATACTCAATTTGAAAGAAAAAGAATTCAGACGTTATATGATCAAATTAGGACCTCAGAAAGTTTGGACTGTGATTTGGCTTCCCGATGCAGTCTTGCTCCTATACCTTGTTCAATCCTATCCTTGCTCCTATACCTTGTTCAATCCTATCCGTAACAGCCAAAATGGTCTACATCGAGTTTGGTGATCTTTCTGGATCAAAATTAACTAGCAAAGGCAACAAATGGAAAGAGTATTTAAATGTATAGTGTTTGTATCATGACTTTCTTAACATGAATAAGCATAATTATGAAGATCTAGTGTTGGCACAAAATGTTTCGGATAATAATATCCTGTTGGGGCCATTGTGTGGAGTGATGAATAAGGTTTAGGTTGAGAATGCAAATTCTGTTGCAATTATTTTATGCAAAAATATACTAAGGGTCTATATGGATAATTAGGCTAAAAATTTTATTAAATTTATGGATTGAACTAGTATAACCAACTAAATAATAGAAATATAGGTTGGTATCGAGGAGTAGTTTGGGAGTGGACCAACCTGAATCTTATGGTCAGGCAAAAAAAATCTCTGCTCCCAAACTACTCCTGGATATTTATAAATATAGGCCTAGTGCAACTTGTATATCTATTATCTAGTTGATTGTACTGACTCAATCCAGAAATCTAATGAAATTTTCAACCCTTTCTTAGATTGCCTAGACCATAATGGGTGCAACGGGACCACCGCATACAATGGTGAGCCTACATATATATGACCCAACCGACCCTACAATGTCACGATCCTCATGTACTAGTTGCCCCTTTAATAATTCTTAAGTAATTTTAAGTATATCCATAAATTCACTTACTTTTTGCTTCATGTAATGTTCCTTTTTCTTGTTTCTATAGAGAAACAAACAGGGAGATTCACGGATTGCTCCAGGTCTAGACCAAGGGCTCAAGGAGCTTGAGTCGTACTAGCAAAGATAGACAAATGCATCTGTACCAAAAAAAAAAAGATAGACAAATGCATGCTACCATCTGGGTACATGCACATAAATTTCTGGGCAAGTGGTCGCCCACTCCAACATTCATTCTATAATTACTGCGCAGGGGGATGGTGTCGGCTTTTCAGGCGGGAGAGTGCTAACTTTCTGATGTCTATATGGAAACTTTAAAGCAATCACTGGAAATTGCCTATGAGCTATTTTGCATCAGGATATCACTTTCTTCACCGCATCGTTAGTCAAATAAAATTGTCTCATTAGTTGGATGGTGGATGTAGAGTTCAGAACAAAATTTCTGAACACAACCAAAACTTTTACCAAAAAAAAGAAAACAACACATCAAAGACTAGTACTGTCCAAAAGGGAGTGTGTCATCCATCATGCATACTGTTACTGCTCCATGAAGCTTGTAGAGTTCAGAAGATATTATTCCTGTGAGTGAGATTAAGGGGACTCAAATCTGAGACTTGGAGAGAGATCTTTGGCATTGTATCCTCAATACTGCTGCATGTAGCCATTTCCGATATGCAACTGTAACTTCATATGCAGGCCGCTCTGCCAGCATTCAGCCAGGCCATTAAGATTTGGAGGAAGATTTCTTACCAACAAAAGATGACACAAGCAAAGACAACAAAAGAAACAAATTGCAACCAGCATTCAAAACACTCGAATCATGGACCCTAGTCATGATCCTGAAAAGATTCATGCCACTGACCTCCTCACAACTATCATCAACTGCAACATAAATCAAATAACCAAGCAGAATGTGGTATTAGCAGTTATGATTGTAAAACACTTTTGATTTCTGAAGTTTGGCTTTAACACTACCAAGGACACATTTTCACAAAACATCACTCTCTAAACATAAAAATGCATGCTTCTGCACTTGAAAGCATGCACCACTTTTCTTGATAGATGCAGCACTGCAAATTGCAAGTTAAAGTGACCTGTGACCACTGAGCACATGCAAACCTTTTGGATGGAAATTGGTTGAGATTGTGGATCCACAAACCCTGGATTTTCACGATAATCAAATGCAAACATGTAGATGGTGTTGGTAGGGGTGTCAAAGGACCCAAGCAGCTCGAGCTCCACTTTGGCTTGGCTTGAGATAAGCTCGAATCGAGCTAAATTTGAAGCTGAACAAATCAAGCTTGAACTAGCAAAACAGGCTAGAATTTAATCTCAATACAAGACCATAAGTGACCCAGCTTTATCAAGCTCAACTAGATAAAACGAATATATTCAAATTATATACATTATATATAATACATTTTTAATTAAAGTTTTAATTTGGTATTCTTTTTACTTTGAAACAAACAAATTTTAGTTTAGACCTGAACTAAACTTTGAACCAAAACATGACATCAAGAAGCAAGCTTTCATTTAAACTTGAACCAAGCTTGATTTAATCTCAATTGATTTAACTTGATTTAATATGATCACAATGATCAAATACGCTGATCAATGTTACAGACCTTACTAAATTAAAACCCAAACAAAACCCATACCACTCATAGCAGAGAACCCTGTTACTGTTAAAGTAATTAGCCATTGACATATGAGCAAGACTGGTTGGACTGTCTGTATAAAGAATCACAAAATTAAATTTCAGGTAATGCCCTCTGAAAATGCCTTTGGATACATTTAAATTACAATTTGGGATCATTACTTTGTCCAAAAGAGGGTGCACTTCACCAAGCATTTTCACTACATGGTCTTCTCTGGTCATGTACGAATTTGAACAAAGCAACTTGCTTGGTGCTGCTCATACAAGGCGACAACACGTTGGCAGAGCAACCAGACCAATTCATTTTGTACATGCAGAGAACCTCAACACCAATTTTGAGTCTCATTCTGTCAATCAAATATCTCTTGAGCTTCAATGATGCTGTGTTGACTGGACATCAAGATTTGAAAATGGCAATGAAATATAAGATAAAAGAATAAAAGAGACCCAGGATGGATTTAGGTAAAATAAAACAAGCAAAAGAAAAATGATTTAGCCAAGACTTACTGTTCATCCTTTGTGACCCGGTAATATCTTTCGGCATGCTGGCGTTGACCAATCAGCTGAGCAAATCTCTCATCATGAGTAATTACTATCAACTGAAAATTCTCCTGACCCTTGCGGTCTTCCATTATTCTAACAAAGCAAGAAATATAAAACTCAATTTAATAGCAGATCCAGCTTTTTGTCATTTATGATAAAAGATATGGTAAGGAATTACCTTAAGAGAGCTGCAGCAAGACTTTCTGCATTTGGCCCATCCAAGTTGGTCGTCGGTTCATCCAGTGCTAGGATTCCACAATTCAGACAAAAAGTTTCTGCTAGCGCCAACCGTATTATAAGTGAAGCAAGAACCTGAGCAAAACCCATGTAGAGTTAATACCACAAGGAATACTATTTGACTCAGGCCACAGAATCTTATCCCACAATTAGAGTGCATTCCAATCATAAGTGTGTTTTTTTCTTTTTTTTTTGTTGGGGTTGGGGGGGTGCGCATTGGGGCGTGAAGACAGTACCCATCAAATCAAATCAAAGTACCATTTGAGAAAGAATTCTACAGGCAAGGATGCTATTAAGACCTAATTAACTCTTACCTTCTGACCAGCACTACATCTTCCCCGCATTTCCAGCTCAGCATCGCCAGTCTGCATTAGGACCTGAAGAACATGACATCAGATTCATCAGCAATGTGCTCAAATCATTTGTGGAAAGTTATAATTGTTTTTACTTACTTTGTAGCTGTATGATCGAGTCCCAGCACCCTCAGAATCAGAGTGAATACTTATGTAATCAATATCTTGTCCTCTGTATGTTTGCTGCCATAGTTCCCTGATTATCTTATTTATTTCCTCCATTTTCATAGTATGGAACCGCATTAATGCCCTGAGACAGACCACCGAAGCAGTTAGGCATGTCAGATTACATCAGAAGCACAATTATGGAAGAAGGCAGTGATACTGTGCAATGCTTTGAATATTATTGCTCATGGAGAATCTGTCAGCACATATAATCAAGCTTTACAGAAATCTTAAGAAAACCAGAACAAGCTGTTTGCAACTTACAAATGCACAAAAAAAAAAAAAAGAAAAATAGGAAGAAGTTGAAACCAAGAGTGCCAAATCCTCATATGCTGATTTCAGTGTCTTATGTCTCTACATGAAAATATTATTACAAGATTCAACTGAACGGCACACCTTGACGATGATGAGCAGACTCAAATCTTAATCTAGAACAAAGCAAGAAGCCCCTAATTGCTAATGGAAATGCAATGGAAGTTCATGTATATTTTGATCTCTAAACCATCATGCAAGACAGACTCAACATACTATAAGCATAGAGAACACAAAAAACATTGTTGAGTTCTCACTTATCAAGTGCATTGTAGTAGCGATCCAGATCCTTATTTGCCATTTCAGTTGTCTGCAACAGAATCAATCAGTCAAGGGCATCCAATGGAAGAACCTGAGAAGTTAAAAGCACTGCAAAGTAGTAGATATCTACCTTAAGTTGGACAAGCTGATTGAAGTATCTCTTGTCTATGTCATTGTATTGTGCCTGTTTGAGTTCAAGTTTGTTTTTTGATATATTACTTTGATAAACTGAAAGTGTCCCATGGCATCTATTCAGCTGTAGAAATCACAGGATAAGTCAACACCATCTTTGAAGTGGACTAGTGACAATATAAGAAATTAGTATTACAAACTATGAAATAACAAAGATTTACATGAAAGAAATATTTTCATATAAAAGCAATAGAGGTTTGTAATATGCACCATATTGCCATTATAAAATAAAGTTATGCTATGAAAATAGATCAGAGAAACCAAACACAGATTCTAGTAGGTTCAGGAATTAAGTTACATAAAATGTAGTGCATCAGAGGCTGATGATTAGTTCCACGTTTTTTAGGTTTTCTTTCCTAAAAAATATGAGAATGTCAGACTAGATATATGCCCTTGAAACCATTTTGTAATTTCAGATATATTCTCAAATATATCATGGGTATTTCTACAAAATCATAAACAATAAAGGGTACGTGTCATGTATTGGTCTTGATGTCAAAGAAAAAGTGGCCACATGATCACCCAAATTTTCAGAATATCCAAGCGGCAGGAAGGTTCATCAACTTTTTTTGGTGGTGGAGATGACGGAGACCCACTAGGTGTAAATTCCCCAGGCTCCAATACTCACGGATATGCTACCAAGACTTGAACCCAGCAACTTCTCTTCTTAGAAGCAGGGTGACAACTGCAGTGATACATAGGTCGTTTGTTATGTAAAAATGAATTGCCTTCAGCACTTTACGGGGGTGTTCAGTTGAGAAGAGTGGGGGTCTGGAATCGAAATCGGAATGGATGACTCTCATTCCAACCGCTTGGTTGGGAGGAGTCCCATTCTGATTCCGATTTCAGAATGAAATGGGAATGGCTCAATCTATATAGAACTCAATCCCTACTCTCCTCTATGGATTCAAATTTCCATTCCGATTCCGGTCACGAACCAAACGCTTCGAAGGATTTGGCCATTCCAATTCCAATTTCAAGCCATTCCGATTCTCATTCCCATTCCGATTTCGGTTACGAACCAAACACCCCCTAAATGGAGTAGCAGTGATGAGATTAGGCATCAAAATCATGTAGCTATCATCATATATGGTGACTACATGCTTTCCCAAACCAACAGGTGCACTTACATGAGGTTTGTTCACGCTAAAAGCCTATTTGGGTATTCATGCAGGCAAGGTTTGCCGTTTTGGTATCGGACTGCGTGTCGGTACCATCCTATTACAATGTTGGTATGCCTAGTTCAGAGGCCGGTTTGACATGCGAAGTGTCGATGTACCCCCTATATAGTTGCTACGCAACGATACCAGGCAAACCTTGCATGTGGGAATATCCTGCAGGAATCAAGCTTGTCTGCCTACCCAACCTACAATCTTCTAAGAGCCTACCCAAGTCCCAGCCTAAATCCCAGCTTGTAGGCCTATTGATCAATGGGAAGGAAAAGGATCCATGAAAGAGTTTTTCCCCCTCCCACGGGATTCGGCTGGCAGGTTGTTGGGTTGATATAAGCCATATCTAAATGGGCTGCCCAATCGATGAATCTAAAAGGAAATCTAGCCCAAACCTGCTAGATTTCCTAATCAGGCCTTGAGTTGGAAAAAAAGTGCGACCCAATAAATGAGGCTCTCGCCATTGCAAGTTTGGGAGAGTTGGATTATGCAGCCTTACCTCATGTGCAGAGAGGTTATTTCTATATTTCAAACCCATAACCTCTAGTAGATTAAAATGGAACAACCTTACTATTGCACCAAAGCTCACCCTTTATTTCATACTAAATTGGTCAAAATCGGAAATCCATGCCAACAAACAATTGTTGGAAAAAGAGATGGTAGTTCTAGCTGCACAATATGGCTAACTTGTTTAATTCTGGGTTTATTAATATTCTGTCAAACCTATGTGTCTATAAATAATACCTTGCTTATATTTGAACAGACTAAGTGACTAAATTTAGACATAAGTGAGGGTTTGGATGCTTAACATGAAAGCTTGCAAACAATGTTTGCCCGTTTTTGCATACATTCTAGGCTATAGAGCTTTAACCCAGCCAGTGAGCATTTTTCCTATCATGCAATCTGCTCTTGGAAGTTAATTATAATAATGATACATCTATTTTATATATAATAATAACATCCGTGGTAGCTCTGATTATGAATGCTTGGCCAAAGAGGGTTTATAAAGCTAAGCCCAATAGTTGGAAAAAAGGCATGAAGATTATAGCAATGCTTATGGTTATTTTGTTGACCGGCTTTTCTGTTAGTTGGCTTCATGGCATTAAATGGGGACAATCATGATGTTTCACCATACCAGGTCAAAATAATGCAACAGATGCTGATGAATGAGCTAATGTCACTCTGTATTTCGATACGAAAATTACATTAGAATTCTGATGAGACAATTTTTTATCTGAGCTCATTAATCATGGATGGAAAATACACCAGAAAATCAAACATTTAATTCATAAAGGTAAGTTGTATATGCCAGCTTACAGATTTTATGCTTCTAACCGCTTATGTATATTTGGATATCTTATGCTCAAAAGGAAGGGAATTGAAAGTCCCAACAACATCAACAGCAAGACTAGACAAGCTGCATATTACTATATATAGTCCAAAAGAGATCAATAGTAAACTAGTAGTTTTAAATCTAATATGGAAGCCTCATACAACTACCTAATGTAATCCATGAGCATGCGATCAATTTTCAAATCAAGTCCAAGTGCAGTACAGGAAATTAACAGTCATGAATAGCATTCAATTCCAAGCATCATTAGTATGTTTGCAGTCTCAGAACAAGTTAGCCTTGAGTCTGACAGATAGTTGTTTAACATGAAACACAAGCCTTAACGCATTCAAATTGTAATGATGGGAGAATGAGAAGCTGGATAATAATAGAGTAGTCAGGCAGGATGTATTTGCCATTTGAAATTTTATGCTTTAAACAGTCCGTCTATGATTGAGTATTCTAAGTGGTGGGAATTAGAAGTTCAGACAAAACCATCAGCAAAATAGTAGTTTTACATCAAATACAGAATCAAATCCAACTATCTGATGCCATCCATATGCAATGAATCTGATCAAAAGTTGAATCAAGTGCAGTATTTAAGAAACCAACTCTGATGAATATCTTGCATTCTTAACAGTCTTAGTAGATAGTAGTTTCGGTTCAAGACAAACATCAATGGAATGAAATGCTTGTTCAGCATCCTATGGCCAGTGCATACAGCCCAGTAGTTTTGTATTGCTAATTGCAGAAAGTCGCCAAACCCCTTATGGTCCAATATTCACTTGATTTCTTGTTTGTTTTATGGCCTTGAATCTTTCCAAAGGCCATCAACTAATCTAGGATTGTTAGGCATCCACTGAGACTCAAAATCTTATTAATATGAATGAATGAAGCCTTCTCCTTTTTAAAAACCCTCAGTCTGACTCAAGTATCCTGTTCAAAGAGCCTGATGCGATAACCTTTTTCTATCTTTATGCTTTAGTGTTATTTGTTTTTCTTCTTGTTTATTCTTTGAAATGAAATTTATGTTCCTTCTGGTTTTATTAACAGAAATTATATAGATTGAGTGACCCACATCATTTGGCCAAGTAAATCTTACAACCACTAGTACAAGAAAAATCGTTAACGTATAACGACATCAGCACCATGTTCAAGAAGCTTCAGAAGGCTACATAAAATTAAACAATTCAAGACTTGAAGCATCTTAACTAGAAAGAGACATGAAGCTTGTCAAAGTCATCCATGAGTTACTTTTTATCTGCATTATCTGTCAATTTAAGTCACTTTAGGCCTCAAGTTATGGTTTATTTCATTATTTTGGTGAAGCTATCAGTCTTTATTGTCCTACGACGGCATCTTAAAATTGATGCTTTTGTTAATATATAAAAAAAGGCGCCCCAGTGCATGAGGCTCCTACCATTGTGGGGTTTAAAGGGTTCGATGCATGTAGCCTTACCCATGTGTGCACAGAGACTATTTCTGTGTTTCAAACCTGTGAAACCTAAATCACAATGGAGCAAGCTTACTATTATGCCCAGCAAGGTTTGCTGTACCCATCAGTATTACTGTACTGGTATCTATGCAGCCACCATACCGACATTTGGTACACCTCACAATCTCATACTACACCACATATCAACACTTTAATAGGATGGTATCAATATGGGGTCCGGTAACAAGATGGTAAACCTTGGTGCCAAGGCTCACGAAAATAAATTATAGAGATGATACAGATTATGAAGATAATATGATTATTGCCCACCAAAATAAATTACATGCCATACAATCAACCAGAGCTGGCAAATCTTTGGTCCTCAGTCCTCATCTTTGACAACTACACAACCAATTCACAAACCATGCACTATTCTCTTCTTGGAGGCATATGATGTGTAAATGTAGAGACAGAATTACCTTAGTTGATAAAATCGTCTATCTAGCTTCACATCAATAAGTTTGAGCACCACTAAAGATATTATACTATCCTAGTAGAATATAGTTTTAATATGGATTGAGGTATCACATGACAATGGTGTGCCAGACTGGTGCAGATACGGTACATGACATATCATGCCAGTACCCGGTGCTACTAAGACATTGGCACAATACGTACTGCACTACAATTCCATGCTGATCAGCACCCTAATCCATCAACATTATTGAGTGGGTCAGATGTGGGTGAACTCCCATAAAACCATTATATGGTGTGGTTATTGCATGCTTTTAAGACAATAATAGTTGAAAAGATTAACATATCGCCTTCACAAATGAAAGCAAAGATACAGAATATTTAGAAAAATACAAAAAATGGTGATGACTATGTACCGCAACATAGAAGTATTATTATCAGGGCACAACAAAGAGTATGAGCATAAGCATAATATACAAAGTCTTACTCTCAAGGTTTTAAATCCTAGTTTGGAGACCCCATATTAGTTTGGGGCCAGTTTAGAATAGTGCCATGATAGTGCTAGCGACTCTTTGGAGGTTTTGGTGTCCTGATGACTTGCTAGGGTGCCATTTTTTTTGTTTTTTTAATGAAAGTTTAAAAGGTTTTAGAGTTTGTCATAATTTAGGTTTATATATGTTTTTTGAGCTCATGATTTTGTAAAAGCTACCAATATCGATATTAGCATGAATGCTTTGAAAAATTTGAAAAATCATACCTCATACTCTTCCTCTCTTTTCCTCTATTTCATGTGGGAAGCCAATGTTGAATGGACACAAACACGTGAATCAGATTCAAACATGTATCCACATATCTGACTTGGGGAGAGGGAAAAAATGAAGAAATGGGAATACATGGGATAATAATTTTAATTAAACACCTATTAAATTAAAAGTTGTTGTTTATAAGGTCTTTCAATATACATGTTTCTTAACCTACTCACTTTTAACATCAAGAAAGAGGGCTCTACTCACTATTGGTAGGATCCAACTCTCCAAAAATTTCTAAAATCTGCAAATAAAGAACTTTATAAGTATTCAAGTACCTGTCACATATCCAGTTTGGATACATATCTGAATCCCCTTTTTGGAGTTGTATGCAAGTATCCAAGTAAAACAAGCAAACACAAGAGACAAAGCCTCGGGCTCTTTTTTCACTAAGTTCGAGCTCTAGCCCAATAGGTGGGGCTAACCCCATCACCAACACACTTAACCAATACCAACCGAAGACAAACAAGATGCCTTAGTGCATATGGACCTAGAGTCCCTAGTCATCCCAGGATCCAATCTTCGACTAATTCAATCCAGAGCATATGCTTGGATCTTATGGCCTTTTATTGTAGAGGACCCCGCCACCCCTCTTTCCTCTCCCTCCCTCCCTTCCCACCCCCTGGTCCTCTATTTTCCATTTCTTCCTTCATTCTCCCCTCACTTCTCTTCCGAACTGGATGGCAATGAGGGGTGACAAGCAGTCACAGGAAGCATTGACAGTTGCAACAAGCCAAATATGGCTCACCACTACAAATGTGTGTGGTGGTGGCCAAATCTGGCTCTCCTACAGCAGCGTGGCCAATGGAGAGCCGTTCGATCCCACACTAATAATATTCTTCTGTTCGATGAGGGATCTTGCACAATGGAGCATTATTCAATATTATTTTTCAATACTAGAGGAATAGTATGATTAACCCCATTTGATATTATTTGAATAATGAATAAGAATATTATTAATATTAGTATTTATAATCTACTGAATAAAATAATCATTTTATGATTAGCTTCATAGCATATAAATATTAATATAATATTATTATTAATAAACAAATAAAATTTATATTAACAGTTATATATTATAGTTAAATAATAACAATATTATTAACTATTAATATTATTAATTAGGATTGAATAAAATAATACTGTTTATAATATTTAAACAGCATTAATATTAGTTATTTAACATTATTTATTATTATTAATAAATAATAATATTCTTATTAGTTATTAAGTATTTATATTAAAAACATGACCAATGTTGAGATCAAAGAAAAAGTGTCCCATTTCTCTTAATTGGCCTCTCCACTTTCATGTCTAAAGTCACTTTATTACCTTTCTAGTTATTTTAGATGAAAGTCACTTTTAGGGACTACAGTAACTTCCATCCTACACTTTTTTCAGCCCAAAGCCCAAAACTGGACCAAAGTCACTTTTGGGAAGTGACTTGGTCGACTTGCTACCAACCAAACATGCCCTAACTAGCAAACAAAAGTACTATAACATATTTGGCAAGCCAAATAGTGCTAGCCAAGTCACAAGTGACCTACACTTTACTCTTTAGTGCAGAACTTCCAACTATCTACACATCAAAAGCTCATCAGTGGTTTGTCTCATCCAGTGGCAATATGCTAACTCAATCAGGAAGGCAACTTGCTGACAAAGAAAAATTAAGTGTCCTACAGCCGACCTTATGCAACTCTCACCATTTTACATTCAGGTATTCTAGATATTCTCTCTTCCTCACAATCAGCTCCTTGTTATCAGCTATGGAGTCTCTACATGTGGTGAGTCCTCTACATGCATATCACTGGACGGGAACACTGTTTCTACACGTATGACTCATACAGATCCTCATAGTTTGCTGGGAGAATAGATATTCATTCGACATTCTTCCTCTTTTACTGGGTCAAATATCCCATTGCAAATAGCTTTCTTTATAGTTTGTTTTTGTAAGTAAATTTATGAGGTCCCTTAGTTGTTCAGTCACCCTGTGTCCTCGTTCCTCTGCTTTTTAAGATTTTGCAGTAAGTTTTATCTAGATCTGCATGATGTGCAAAGTGATAAGAGAGTGTTCATAATACAATTTGCCATTTTTGTATTAATAGAGGTTTGCCTCCAAACTAACTTGAAAGCCATAGCCTCGAAGTTACAAGCATTCTTGTCAACTAAGTAAACTTGTACATCCACAGTACATCAATCAGTGCAAATTATGGCTTATGAAACATAAACCAATTGTAGATAACTTAGGATATTTGTTTTCCATTAGGTTAGCAATTAGTCCATCAATATGTTTTTTGGACAGAGAGAAAGCGAAGACCATTAATTGATTCCATTTGAACACAGGACTAAGCAATATCTCTAGAATGTTAATTTGCAAGGAAAGCAATAATCATGAACTAATATGTCATTGTTACCTCCGAAAGAAGCCTCTCCTTTTCTTGCATATGTCTCTTAAGTTCTGCTTCAATGGTGGACATGCTTCCAATAGATAAAACTTTCTCCTCTAGTGACTCAATTTCATGAGTAAGTTCATCTACTTCAGCCTTTGTTTTTCTGTAATTCAAGTTGTCATCAATATTCCTTTTTAATTGATCTTGGTTACGCAATAGCTCTTTACTCTTGTTCAATTCAGCTGAAATCTCCCGTTTCATGCTTTCACATTTCTGCAGTTGAGATTCAGCTAACGAGTGCTTTTCTTGTAAATCCTTCAACCTTTCTACTTTCTTGGAATTTAGATACCTTGCATGATGTTGGAAGAACAAAATTGCAGTTGAAATTAGGGACAAGAATATCATGGACAAAATTTCATCTCCACAAGAAGCTTACTCTTTAATCCGAGTATTGAGTGACAAAAGCATCTCAATTTCTTGTTGAAAGATCCGTTTCTTTTCTGCCTGCTCATCATATTCTAGCTCAAGTTTCAATTTCAAATCTGTGTGCTCTTGCTGTAACTTCTCTTTCTCCTTCAGTAAGGGTACAAGTGCCTCTGCTAAATGCTGGAACGTTCATAGAAATCATATCAATCGAAAGCCTTTAGCCAAATGTTAAGCATACCTTTATGTTAACATATTTCAAAGGAACATAACAAAAAAGGTGTCCCACCCCAATGCATGAGGCTCCCGCCACTGCAAGGTTTGGAGAGGATCATATTGTAGTGTTCCAATAATGGTACCAATTCACATTGTAGGGCTCATAGTACATTGTTCAATACCAAGATCAAGATCAAGACACAATTATTTGTTTTTTTTTTCATTTTTTGATTTTTTTTTAACCTTTTGATGTCAAAAATGAATATTAAGTGATTTTTCATTTTTCTACTGTACCAAGAAATATATTTTATATTTTCATGTTTAAGTGCTTTTTGGTGAGGTGTGATGCTGAAGGCCAATATTGACATCGGAATAGCAGGTTTCAAGAGAGGAGGGCAGGAACAAAAAGTTTCGCTAATTAGTGGCCAGGAAAAAAGGGTTGAGAGAAAGAAAACTCGCTAAGCTGAGCAGAATCCAACAATAAGGAGGCCAACACTAGGTGGAAGGCCACTAATCTCTCTCTCTCTCTCTCTCTCCCCCTCTCCCTCTCCCCCTCTTTCTCAGTCAAAAGACGCTTTGGGGCATGCGTGATTGCCATAAGAAATGGTTTAGGCTCAAATACCAGCCAACCAGCCGCGGCACTACTCTGCACTAGCTGATTCAGATCAGTACATGCAGTGGATACCAGTTTGAGCCGGTTTCCATGTCCAAACCTGGTACCAATACTGGAAACCCATCATAGTAAGGTTATTGTTGCCTACAAAATATTAGTACTTAAGACCTTGGATCAAAAATAAGATACTAGGATGTTTAAGGCTTTCAATTTCATCTCATAGCTATTAGAAGCCCTAAATAATCAAGAAGGAATGAAACAAGTTGGATTTTAAAATGACATAAAATCTGTTTTGTGCACATATTAGATTAAGGCATTATTATGTTGCTAAGAAAGTGTGAGAAAATAAGGTCAAAGGCATGTGAGAAAATAAGGTTAAAGGCAGCCTTTACACTATTTGAAAATGAAATAATTCTCAAACAATAAAAAGAGAATAAATAGCTGAAGTTTCTTCATAAGAATTAAAATTTTCTTCTTCAAAAGGTAGTGAAATTGTGAGAAAACACAAGACATTTTCCCATGAATACAATTTTCCCCAAATTTTTTTAGTCAAACAAACATGAAGAATATTCTTTTCTTCTCTTTTCTATCTTTCCTTCTGTTGATTACTTGATTTACTTTTCCTCTTCTTTCATTGTCCTGGGTACAAACCAAACCAAGCTTCAGAAAAATATATGCATAGGAAGAAAAAAATAAATAAATAAATCAGAAGACAATGAAGTAGAAAAAACAGAAAATTGAGGGAATAAGGGAAGAATTAAGGAATAAGGGGACAAAGGCTGAGCCATCTGCTTCCATCAATCAGAATAACTTAAATTCTCCCTTAAAAAGTTCAAAACAAGTAGAAAACACTTCCTAGAAGGACTCTCATTTCACCTATTATGGCAAGAGGGCTTCAATTAACAGCATTTTGACATGAAAAGTAACTATTAGTCAACCTAAAACTCCATAACATAAACATTGTTATAACTTTGGATTCCTGGCATTAGGTAAATACAATCCTAAGATCATTAAGACCACAAAAGAAATCTAAAAATACAATGCAACCTGAAACTTCAGCTCTTTCCTCTATCAGATTAAACAAAGCGTAACTATTAAAGAGGACTACAGAATTCTTGGCTTCTTTGATGATAATTCAATATTTGAAATGATTATAATGAATTTAATTATAATTATGGTATAATTCAGAGTATGCAGAGGTTAGTTACTTGAAGCAGGAGCATGTGTAGGAGCAGGATACTGGAAGTAAGTTTCAAAAAAAACATTCAGAACAGAGAGCATTTAGGAAGCTTGCTACAGAAGCATCTTTGCCCTCAATTTATTTTTAAGGTGTTGAGGCAGAGGATAAGAGATGTTGGGCAGTCTTCATTAGAGCAATGATGCTGGCAAGCTTGAAGATCATCTAATAGTATTGCAATGATTTAGATATGAAGTGATGGAAAGATTGGTGTATACAGGCAGGAGAACAGCATGAGTGATTAAATTCGTATAGCCAGCTACGTTTTGAATGCAAATACTGCTACATCGTGCATGAGAAGAGCAAGGAAGGTTTGAGTATGAGATCAGCTTTTGGAGTGTTTTCAGATACCTATACATACTGATTATTTATAGACCACAAGTTCAAGATCTGAGTAAAAGCAACACTATGGAAGCTATATGCTATTAGTCAGCAACAACAAGAAATAATAATCACCAATATCCCCTTGTTTTCAGTTGTACAATATCTATTTGAAAAATATTTAATTCCTTTATTGACACACAGCATAAGGTGGTGAGAACTGTGAAGAAATGATATAGCGAGCTTACAATGAAATAGAAATATCTATAATCAGTAATATCAGTGAGTACAATCATAATGCAGTTAAGCATGTAAATCTAGGCACATGTTGACTGAGCTCACTGATCTCACCCTTTCAACATTCTCTCTCTCTCTCTCTCTCTCTCTCTCTCTCTTTCAATATGAAGACAGTTATATAGTTGAGAGTCAATTAGTCCAAATAATAATTATTATTATTATACTAATAGTTAATACATTTGAACAGAAAATTCTCTGAAGATAAGATCCAAACATCAAGAAAAAAAAAAAGGGCAAGACAATAGATATTGAAAGAATTGTCTGATACCTTCCCATCGAAGTCCACTTGAGCTTTTTCCTCAGCTAGAAGAGCTAGATCCTCATCTGCTTTTTTGACTTTATGCAATATACTTGATGCTTTTAACTTCTCCTCCCTAAGAGCATGCCACCGCATCTGCATATTTGATAAATCATCACTTAGAAATCTTTGTTCTTCCCTCAGATTCTCTACCTCACTGTTCAATGAATCCCTGTTTGCAAAAACCAAAAAAAATTTATAAGTAAAAACAGAAAGTACTTGAACAAGAATTTGTTGCAAGTTGCAACAACTTTACTATGAGGATAGTGCCCTCAAATTTGCTAAAGTCAGTTTCGAGATGAAAGGATATGTACGTCAACGGCAATAGGTTTCAGGATATATGAAACTATAATTAGCAGTTATCATATTCAAATTTGTTCAATTATTATCAAGTCCAGACCACATCATTAGGAAACTACCGAACAAAATTATGATATTTTGTGATCTTATATCATTTTCGATAGTAAAGGCCAGGATTTTACACAACTAGGTGTTTCTTAGTCTAGTAAATTCAGGGGAAAAAAAACCCTAAACTCCAGGTTTGTAAAATTTTCCTTCCCTGCACCTTATATTCTTCCTTTTCTTTTTCAACTTTTATACAACCAAATGAAGTCAAAATATTTTAAAAATTAATTTAACGATAAAATAATATTTCAAAAAAATTAAAACCTTCAACTGCTGCCAGGTGATAGCTTTCAAGTTTTGGAGAACAAATTAACTTCATGAGATCGTATACATGATTAACATCTAAATAACTGCCAAGTTATTCTTATAAAGGTTCCTCTACCCATTACCCTAAATCTATAATACAAAGTGAAGAAGGTTTCTTTTAAAGAACATGATTCAGATTATAGCAAACATTAATGAAATCCCAGGTGTAAAATCAAATGATCCTGTCATGAACTATCCTGGTTACTCTTTATTTTTCTTACTTTCTCGAGAAAAGGAGTTAAGTCTTCCTGAAGATATAGTGGTCAATTGGTAGAAGGGTGGAGTAAATTAAAACCAAACACACTTGCCACATGGAAAATCAATTCAATTTTTCCCAAAATAGCCTCATTATTTATCAAGTTTTTTCAAAAAATATGTAATTAGGCTAACAAGTCAGCTAAAAATGCAATACATCTCGTAATAGTGATATATACTGGAAGCAGATGTTTGAGTGGTTTGACATGCATCAAATAATCAAAAATAACATCATGAATAGGAAATTCATGATGCAAATTAAAATGACAAGAAAGTATTAAAGAAATTTAGTAATTAGTATCAAAATGTAAAATTTGTATGTTTCAACCACAAAAAAGCTTTCTCATTCTTAGTCATAAAGATGGTGCTAGCTGTATGAACTTCATTGATTTTCATTATGCTTTTATTAAGTTGGTCATTTTCATCCATATGTGCAAAGGGGCATGAAGCAGCGGTCTACACATAATTAGGCATTAAAAGATGTGCTTGGACCCATTGTGTGTGGTCATACTGGTCTATTGGCGATAAATAATGGTTCCACTGTTCTTATAAATAAAGAGAAGAGAAGATCTGCCAGACTTTATAGGACAAAATCATTCATAGTCCCTTGTAAGTTGTAACTCTTCCTGTTCTGTTCCTTTAGTTTCTAAATCCCACTATTCTTTTTTTTAACAAACTTTTTTTTTATTTCCTTTAGGAGAAATACACCATAAAAATTCAGGCTGTTAACATGTGTCAGATCAATTTCAGCCTTTAAGGCTTTCTGATTCTTGATCCTTGTTAAAGATGTCAAACCAACGACTTTCTTTTTCTTTCTGAGGAAAAAGCCATGACATTCTCATTCTAACATATCAGTGAAGAAAACTCTCATTTCACATGGTATTCAAACATAGTACAAAAAAAGAGTCATCCTAGAAAATTTGATAAAGATAATGTATACCTAACACTACCTCTTCACAAATCTAATGGAGATCAACACGAGTTTAAAACTTATCATCAGCATCGAACTTGAAAGCAAAATTGATGGATTGAGGATGAAGCTATCCAGAGCTCATTGGGAGCTTCCATGGACTCTGAAAACTGAAACTGAAGTTCTTAAGTCTTATTGTTGAGTTATTAAATAGCCCCGAGTAATTTTTAATTATTTTCTTATCATTATCTGTTTTTCATTTAGTCACTTAGGTCTGAGTGCCAGGCAAGCCTTCTTTTAGTTTAATGATACTGGGCTAGCAAGTCATCTCACATGGCACTTGCTTGAGTGGCAACTTAATTGTATTTTAAGATTCTTGTCTCCAAGCCACAGTACTTGGCCATTAATGGTTACTTGGGAATGAAAGGCAGGCTGCAATCAGTTTTAAGGGGTATGTTTGTCATAAGTCACTTCTAGGTTATCTATAAATAGTGGCACCCCCCTGCAAAAAAAGGAAAAAAAAAAAAAAGGGATCATGTAAGGTGGTTGAATGAAATCAGATTTCTCCATGAATATTTCTTTCATACGATGCAAAATGGGTGTGAGGCCCTCCGATGTGATTCCGGGTTTTTATCACTTGTTCCTCTCCACTCCTGTTTCTGTCATCCATTTATATTTTGTTTTAACCTATTTCACCATCTTTGCTACAGAAATTCTAAAAAGCCTAACTACTAAATCCCCAGTCCTATAGCTACCTATTCTACCTCGAATTCTAAACCATTTCTTTCCCTTTTCTACCATCTCAGCCCCTAAACTTTCTCTCCATCCAAATCCCACATAAAACCTAGATTTTAGGGGCTGTTGTGATTCCTCACAGCAGCAAGCCTGTTTAAGCCTTTATTGATTTTTTGGTTCTTCAATACAAGATTGCTAAAAGCTCCCTAAATCGCTAATAAGGAGGTTTTTGTACTCCACTACTGATCGGGTTTGGAGATGCTTCTTACACTTGCAAGGCCTACCAGGGGACAAACAGCCCTCATCTCATAGTTTCCTTCTTGAATAGTATTTATATATTGATTTCTCTATCAGCAGAACAGTGGTTTATTTGCTTAAATAATCTCAATCAGATCTCATCTTTAATCTTTTAAGCATCATTTTATGACATGAAGAATTAAGTTGCATTTCATATTAGAACCTTCAAGTGGAAGGACATTGAAAGTTATTTATTTTCAGTTTTTACTATCTATATTTCATTGTTTCTGCATGGCATCATTTTAAGCAGCACAAAGAGTCTAATCCCTTTTGGTCGTCCTACATCAACATCCTTCTTTCGATGCTGCTAAACCAACATGACGATGAAAAACACTCCTTAATTGTAAAAGGAGAAGTTTCCATAAAATTATAATTCTTGGGTTCTCAAATAAATACCTTCTCTATGTTGAAATTCTCACATCTTAACTTGCACTCAGGGAATTGCCTCTCCCTCAAATACTCATGCTCATTGCATCAGACATCTACTTGTAGCTTGTCTACATAAAATTGGTTTTAAGGATCAAGGTGTTATCCAAAACAAACGTTTAATCATCAATGACTGGCTAAGATCTGAGCATTAACACTTCACGACAATCCAAGTTAAGCTATCTTTGAAACAAGAGATCATAAATGAAAATCTAAAGCCAGCTGCAAGTTAGGGAGAAATTTAACTTGGTTCTGTAGGTTAAGTTCATGCAAGCAAGCAGAAACCTTCCAAGTTTTTCCTAGATTTGAGAAAAGAACTGCATTGATTTAGGAGGCCAAATTGACAATTTCAAAGATTAAAGCTCATCAGAATTATATGCTAAACAATTCAGTTGTTTGCAAATGGCTTGCAAATAAATCATGGAATTTGTGAGATTTGCAACTATGTCAACATTACAAAAAATGTGAAAAAAAAAAAAAAAAACTGCTTCTTTTTTCTTTTTTTTTTTGGGTTGCGGGGGGGGGGGAGTGGCAGATCTACCATTACCAATGTTCGTGGCTGAAGCCTTACCTGATCAAGAATTGATAACAGGTAAGTGGAGGACCCGGTTTTGGCACTTGAGCTACTAAGTCTTTAACAAGGAAGAAGTGAGAGAAGAGTATTTTGTACTTTATGGTTCTCACTGGACAATACTTTCCATCATCTTCTCTGTTCTTAAATTCCCACCATCATCTCCATTCATTCCTCCTTTACCACTACCAAGACTCATTACCTTAAAGTTTAATCATGATACGAAATTATGACAATTGCAGTGAATAAGTATTTATCAAAATTAACTTTTATGCCCCAGAATTCTCTCATACCTCAAAAATAACCCTGGCTTTCTAAAAACTTGCAAGCTTGAGTTTTATCTTAATAAAATGCTGTTCAAAGAATAAATGCCTCCACCACCATCATTTGTCTCACAACACCCACCCATACACACACACAAAAAAAAAGGGGAAAAAACATACATCAACAAATCACTCCTAGCCCTAGGTCAGATTCAGCCAATACTATGATCGTTGTTTTGGATCAGTTCCAGGACAAGCTGAAATTTTGGCATCAGGGTTCAACTTAAGACCATGATAAAGCATGGCCTCTCACGGTCAATCCATTGTAATGAAGACCAAAGAGACAAAGCATGAAGAATGTTGTCATAGGACTCCTAAGATTCTTAGCCCTGTAATTCATAGGAAAGGAAACTATAGTTCCTTGAGGTAATAACAGTGAAGCACAATTCAGATTCCTGTCTTAAAACTTCACACCACAACCTTCCTTTTATCCTAGCTGATTGTTTGTATTCGACCTCCTTTACTTTCTCTCCTTTCCTTAACTAGTTCCTCACTTTATACGTTGTTTTTGAAATGTTGTGGAATGAGAGCTGCACTCTCCTATTTGTAAATGGTCTATAAGCATGATGTGCACAGACACAAACAAAAAAAGAAATGAATCAAACATCATATCAAGCTCTTGGTGAGGTCCTACAATCATTTTTATGTCCAGATCCAGATGCAGATCACAAACCATATCATATGATGATCCATATATACATCTAAGATCTAACAGTAAACTGTCAAATACAGATTTTGGTCAAAACTCAGGTATCCAGAATCCACCCATCACACTCTTCATAGTTAGGAAAAGCATACCAGTACACATTTGATCAAGTGTAAAGAGAATCCACAAAGACAATTATTTTCTGCTCTCATCCGCATATAAAGATAAGCATAAGCATCTTTAGGTTATTAACTAATGTACTGCACAAACATATTGTATCTTGGAAAGGAATGTTTTGTGTAAATGTTAAGAGAGAGTAGGTTATGATACCTCTTGCTCTGCAAAGCATTCAGCTGTAACTGAATTTCCTCAACAGATTTAACACCTTGCCCTCGAGAATCGAGCTTGTACTCCAATTCTTCAATCTGCGGTTTCAAATTATCCATTTCCTGCAAAAGTCTATCAACAGTTTCCACTGGCTGTGCTAAAACTTCCACAGAATCCTTCTCTGCCTTCACATGAGCCAGAACCCCAACAAGCTGCAGTTGAGCACCATAAATAGCTGATATAATAAACAATTATTTGTGGTACATATTTTGATGTTCTATATTAAGAAGCATTATCAACAGACCAATTTAACATGACAAATAAAGATGGCATATAAAATTATAGATCACAAGGTGAACATTGACAAACAGAAAAATATCAGATCATCAGTTCAAAATAATGTGTTTAATATTGTCGAGCAGCTAAACAGGAAAAACAAAAAAAATTGTTCAATGGCTATGATAGCTTAGTTTTACATCGAGGTGGAGGCACGCACTGCAGGCCTGCATCCCAGACTCATCTATCAAAATTGCCATGTTAGAGTGACCCACTGAACCCAGTTTATCCTGTTCTTTTAGGTCCCATGAGACAAACTTTAAAAATGGAAATTTCAGGATTTTTTGTTTTCTAAATGCCCTATTCAAGGTTTGAAATTTCAAGCAACAGAGGTGTGCCTGTCACTTCTTGGCACGGTATTGATTGTACGCCCCCATATCACCACATTTGTTATCAAATGTCTCCATACACGCTACAATATGGTCACAATGAGCACCATACTGTGGTAGACTCATTTTTTCAACCCTCAGGCCTATCCATGCATGTGCGCCACTTAATGTTGGATCTCTAACTCTCGGACTGGCTGAGTTCTCAGTCCAGGCACTCTCTCTCTGTCTATCTATCTATGTGATGGCCTTAGGTGCTCAAAAGGTGAAAATTGTCGCAATCACCTCCCTATTTCTCTCTCTAGGATGTGAGATGGCTTGAGAGACTGAATGCCATCTCTCTCATTTATGTGTGCGTATGCACAGGCCTGAGGTAATAACAGTGAAGCACCATCTCTGGCTTAGGGTCAAAGATAATGAGACTTAGTGCAGTACTGCAAGTTTAATGACATGTTCAGCCACAACTCACAAATTCTATCCCAAGTGTGCAATCATTTTTAATTTTCACAATTTATTCAAAATTATTTAATATTAAAGAAATGGCTAAACTTGAGGTTTAGAAATTCTAGACCTCAAGTTGACAATCTGGAAAGACCCTCTTGGACAAGAGTTCCCCAAAAAGCATCTGCATATGGTTCAAGCTTATAAATTATTAAACCAAATTCAAAATTAAATTAATTAATTACCAAATAAAGGGAATACCATGGCAATTTCTTGGGTTTTAATACTAAAAAATTGATCTGATGATTAAGGCTTTTAGTAGTAACAAAACTGTAGAATATTCAACAACTTGAATGTGTGCTTCTGATATGAGTTCAATAATATGGTTCATGACATGATGTTTTAATAACCTTTTTTGATGTCATTACTCATTAGTTTTGGTTTTTTATCCCAGTATTGAATTTTTCATGTCATCCATGTTGACTGTTCTCTTTATTTTCAATTTCATAGGATTGTTGCCTCACTAAAAGATTTAACACGCTATTTTTATTTGTAGCTGCACCATATAATCTTTATTTCCATTTTGCAGTTGAGACCTATAGGCAATTTTGGAAGTAATTAGGTCAGCTTCCTTCTCATCTTTCTTCTGTAAATTAGAGATTGCATGCATGATTGATCCCCTCCGAATTAATTGAGTAATTAAATGTGAATGCAAGCATCTTCTTTTTTTTCACTCTTTTAACTTCTTTTTATATTCAGTAAATATAGCGACATTTGTCATTTTTATATATATCTGCTATTTGTTATGATGCATGATTTTATAGATTTGGTGTAATGACTTCAGTATAAAGTGATAATTGATGCTTAATAATAGTGTAAATAATTTTCTAAAAAAAGTTAAAAGTCTTTAATGTAGGCATACATATATCACAACAAATTACATAAATAGAGATTTCATTTTAATCCATTAGTCCAATTATAAGAAATTAAATTATGAAAAAATGAACTTGGTAAATTGACATAAACTAATAGGTTTTGATAGTGTAACATTAAGTTCAATAATTATTCATTTAGTAATAATAGTGCCCCAGTGTGAAGTTCCTGGTTCTGTCCATGTATATGTTAGGAAAAAGTATGCAATCATATAATTTGAAAGTTCAGTCATATAATATTCAGTCTTAGGAGACAACTCTACAAGGACAAGTCTGTGAAAGATTTTCTCAGTATCCAAGCAATATACCTTCTAACCGCATGGAGGATCAAAACTATACTTAGAAAAAAGCCAATATCAATGAGCATTCACTCCAGATGGTTTTTCCAAGATTCCATCATGGAATGAAAAACATATATTTCAATTGTAAAGCATGTAGCTCAAACCAATTACATTACAAGATAAAAGTTGCAATTAGGAAAAGAGAAAGAAAACAATGAACATGCCTAGTAACTTCAGTACATCTAGCACTGTGTACTCCAGAGATCTAGAGCACCCTGATTTTCACAACAACATCCATTTGGGACTGGAGAGTGACTTTATGATACTTTGTACGCAGGAACACCTAGAAAGCAGCTTATAACAATAAACAGCACCAAATGATTAAGAAGCCACTCACCTGCTTCTAAATCTGAAGAAAAGCAAGATAAAGAAAGAGATAGAAATATTGATGGTACAAAGTTGATATATAGTTGGACTTCATGGAATAAATTAGTGAAAACAATGAGTAGAGTTTGCTAAGAGGAAGTAACAATAATCATGAATTGGATAACAATTGTGAAAGATAGATATTGGAGCAAGCTGACCCCTTAGATTATTTCAGATACTTAAACATTGACAAGTCAATTTGACCTAACTTGTTATCATGTTTTATAGATAAAAGACTTGATATAGTAGATGTATTTAATGCATAGAAACTAGAAAAACTGAGGATTGGGATAAATGTTACATCATCAAATGCCTGAGTTTTCTGTTTGAGGTCTTCCATTAGTTCTTCCAAACTTTTTTCTGCTAAAGGTATGGTTTCCTTTCCAAGTTTAATATATTCCTCATAAATCATGCGGAGCTTGTCCAACTGCTGGAAATGTGCATCAGCATTTGAAGACTCAATGGCAAGTAATTTCATATGCTCTGCAGAACTTGCACTTTTCACTCTTTGCTGAGATGCAGAAGAGATAAATGCATCAATAAAACTATTGAAAAAACAAATGGCAAGCACAGAAAAGAAAAAACAGGGGCCATGCACAATTAACTCAAGAGGCTTGCCAGATATATCCTGGAAAGAACTGACCTTCTTAACAAACTCATCCTCTTCTTCAGGGGAGAAAGGGCGCTCACAACAAGGACATATATGATGTGCACGTGCAACTCTTTCAAATGGATCAAACATCTGCCTCATTCCATCTGCAATGTTGTATTTGCTGCACCAGTTGTTCCAGTGAAGTGTTCAGCACTTGCATGATAAACTGAAGCAAAAAATTAGCTGCCTTGAATAATAGGTAAGATGTTTAAAAAAAAATGGATCAGAAACCTTTTCTGTACATCTCTTTTCTCCAAAGCCTCTAAAAGAACTTGAGGAAATGATTCAATGTCAGAAGACATCAGTATCAAAGAATGAAATTTGGACTCAAGAAATCTTCTCTTTGCTGCACAAGAGAAAGAACAGTGACATATGCAGTGGTTGCCAGCAAAAACAAGCAAGGGCAAGAATTTTAAACGGCAGCATATAAAATATCAATGCATTAGTCAGCATATACACACATACAACAAATATCAACAAATGATAAATGGAGCAAGAAGCACCAAGAATATATTGTGAACCTAGGGCTTCAATCATACATAGTCTCAATCCCCCAAATCCCAGTGGGACACCATGCGAGACATTAAGATTGGATACCATCTCGAGTGTTGGTACAAGACTATGCTGCCATTGTCCCAGCATCCTAATCAATACGTCTTGGGACATCTCTTGTCACAAGTGTTGGGACGAGATGGGATGGGGCGCAACCACAGCAAATCTCATTCTATGAGAAAACCAAGACAGCCCTATTCCATGGGATTTAAAACCTTGTCACATATATACATTGTGATACCCAAATCCGGCTTAGCCGTTTAACTTAGGCCCAAAGAGGGGGGGAGCCAGCACGTGCGTGCACGTATTGGAAAATACGATGGGAAGGAACTCACTCCTGAAGGAGTTTTCTTCCTTCTCTACTTCTCCAACCGAAGGAATCTCTATTCGACAGGGATTCAAGTTGTTTCTAATCTCTATTCCTTCCATTAACCTCTATTTAAGGGCTCAAGCAATCTTTTGAAATCAATCACCAGCATTTGCTTTTCTTGTTCCCTATTTTTCTCTGGAAACTGTGGATTTGATTCACGATGCTCACCAGAAGACCATCACCAAGGCTTGTCAGGATCATAGTTGAGTAATCTAGTCTCTTTCCTTTTCTTTTCTTGCTTGAGATTCCTTCACTACCTAGGATTTAGCCGGAACAAAGCATTTAAGGAAACCTCTATTTTCCTCTCTCTTCCCTACTTCTCTCTCTAGATTCTCTCTCTACTTTTTCTCTTTACGAATTTCTCCCTCTAGATTGTCTCTCTCCATCGTGCCTATTGTCTTCCTCCATTGTGTTTACATCTTGGGATTGGTGAATTTAGAGGATCCATCTTCTAGGGTTTCTTAGAATAATCCTAGCCAATTTTATTTTGGGAAATCTCATTAGTGAGGCACCCTTAATTTCCAATTCAATCCTATGTGGGTTCCAATTTGGAGTTTTTTTTTTATTAGTTACAAATTAAAATTAATGCACGAATATATATTTTTGAATAATAGGTTCTAAAGGACCCTCTCATGATTTATTAAGTTTGTCCGCTCATTATTTTTGTAGAAGTAAGTAATAAACCATCTTTTCGAGATATTTTTATAATTTATTTTAAAAAAAAATAATTAGTCTTTGATTTATGTGAGATTTATGAAACTATATTTGAACAAAAAGTGATTTGCAAATATTGACATTTTTGAAAAATTATGATTTATTGATTTGTTACAAAATATGCATATGTTGACCAGAATTATCACACATATGTTATCTTGCAAAAGTATTTTTGTGTGCATCGAATTTGAGTTCTCGGCTTATGTTTCTCTGAACCCTGCCAATGGAGGTTATGCATTGGTTCTCTGGATCCTACCAATGAAGGTTATGCATTGATTTTCCGAATCCTACCAATAGGGGTTATATATTGGTTCTTTGGATACTGCCAATAGGGATTATGTATTGGCACTTTGATTATGATTAAGCTCATTATTTCTGTTATGAGCCTGTCATAGGATATAAATATAGTCATAGTTAAAGATTGTTGAATTACATGTTATTTGATTCGAATCGGATTTATGACTATATATGCATATAAATATTTGAAAGTATTTGATTTACATAATTTAGCATGGAATATGTTCTAATGCTTATTTGTGACAATTATTTTTGAACATTAAATCTTATGATAATATCTAAAATGTCTAGTTAAAGATATTCATTACTTACTGAGCTATCGAGCTCATCAACTCTTTATTTTTAGATTCTGATACTTAGTTACAGATGTGGGTGTTACTTGGGATTGAGACTGGAAGCGAGATTTGGCATTATCAATATTGTTGAACTTAGATTTATTATTGTTATGTTAAATTTTTAGTGAAGATTTATTTGATGTAAGGCTTTTAAGTTTGGATATCCTTTGGATTGGTTAACAAATTGAATGTCGACTTTTAATGATTTAAATTAATTCCACTGTGATACATTGATATCTATTTAGAATGCCTTGATGCTTGTGGAGAGAATTTTTCATGAGTATGCAGTGGTTGCCATGACCGGATGACCCTTGGCTCATGATCTCGGATCAGAGGCATGACATACATACATCAAACCTCTCTAAGTAGACATTAAACTTAAAGATTGAATTACTAACATGGAAACAAATAATTTAAAATAGATAATACTGGCAGGTTATGAGGTACATGAGAAAACATTGAGCAAGGCAAGTAGACTTAAATTCATCTCAAGATTTTAAATTCTATGGGATGAAGGTATCCCGATTTCTCCATGGAATGAGATGCCCCACTGTCCAATCTCATCTCAATAGTAGCCCCACTCATTCATCCAATAGATATCCACTATCTCTCTCTCCTTTTTCTTTCCTTTCTTTATTTCTTTTTTCTTTTTTTATTTCTTTCCTTCTTTTCTTTCTTTTTTTCTATCTTCCTTTCTTTCCTTTCCTTCTCTTTCTTTTCTTATCCCTTTCTTTTTTTCATTTTTCTTCTGCTTTCATCATTTCTTTTTCTTAATCTTTCCTTCCTTTCCTTCTTTTCTCTTTCTTTTTCTCTCCCCACGTGGATGGGTTTCGAAGACCCGAACTCATCCCAATCCCCTTTTTTCATAGGAATGGGACAAGACGGCCAGGAAGCCCCCCATCCCACTAAGGCATAAAGTCTTAATTCATCTTGTGAAAGGTTATCAAAATTAAAAGCAATAATTTTCAAATAGAGACGTGATCATGGTTCATCGAATCAGCCCGAACCGGATAGTTCAGGACATGCCGAACCGTATCGACGGCTAACTGATGCAGTTCATGCGTGCGATTCGGAATGCCGGCAAAAACGAAGCAAGGGAGAAAGAAAGAGAGGAAGAGAGAAAGGAGGGGAGGGAAAGAGAGGGGAAGGCCGGCGGTGGTCCGTCAAGGCCGTTGGATGTCCGCCAAGACTCCAGGTCTTGGTGGTCCTCCACAAGAGACTAAGAAGAGATTAAGGAGAAGAGAGGGGAGAGGAGAGGGGAAGGCGGCAGGGAGGCAGCCAAAGGACCGTAGGGGGGAGGGATTTGGGCTGCTCGATGGCCCTCCAACGGCCTCCGTAGCCCTCCGACGGCCTCCACAACCCTCCAATAGCCACCGCAGGCGTCTCCAGTAGCCATCCGTTCCTTTCCTCCCTCTGCCTCCCTCCCCCTCTCTTTTTCTCTCTTGTCCTCCCCAATTCAGCCCTCGTTTCCATGTTGGTTCTAGTCCAGTACGGAGGCATACCGGTTTATACTACCGGCCGACCGGCACGGGATCCAGTTACGAGTCAGAGATCCTTGGACGTGATGACATGCATAATAGCAACAATGAAAAGTATTGCCATCCAGCTTGTAAATTTTCTTGCTGCATTGTACCCATACCAATGACTTATAGCAATGCTCTTTCAACAAGGTTGCGGGATCATGGTTCCCAGGAAATATAGCCCAAGGTTACCTACAAATAAATAAATGGAAGTTTACTAAATCTGACTTTTGTTTTTTTGACCCTTCAACACCATGCAAACACCTCTTGCTAAGTGTCCTTAGGTATCTGCTACAAATAACCAAAACAAATACTAATTGTTCTCACTTTGGTAACTTGCTGCAACTTCTTTGCATCATCAAATGTACTCATATTCATAAAAAACATTATTTGTCTTGACCAAGGTCTACAAAACTAGTATCAAGAACCATACCAATATAGTACTGTCGATACAATATGATTTATGTCTATATCGAGACAGGCTCTCAAAACTTTTTTCAAACTCCTAACCTTGGTACCACCCAAAATCAGACAGTACGGGTCGGTAATGGGTAGTAGAAGGCAGCTCAACTCGATTTCAACAGGTAAGGAACAATTAAGCTAATCTACTGAATCAAATCTTGACACCATATTATACCATACGATTGATACAGGACAATACAAGTAGATACAACAAAACGTGGTCTTGACATTTGCACTTCCACTTGAGTTTTGAAGGAATGTTGTCATCACATAACACAGGAGCACCTCTCCAGAACACCCTAGTTTTCTTCTTTATGAAGACACATTGGAGTATTGGACTAATCTCAATGTTTCAATGCCATCAACTTTGACCAAAGCCTTGTTTTCAATTTTATACTCTCTAAACGGGTGTTCCATATAAGATGTTTTGATTCTACTAATTTTTTTTAAGTTTCTATCTCCTGATGTTTTCCTGCAAAATGCTCCAATATCCAACCTTGTTGTGATCTTACCAATTGGCATTACATAAATCAAAAGTACAATATGGAATCTTTAGCACAAGTATGTCTAGTGTATATCCAAAAAGTGCTATAGGTCAATCTTGTAAATCCATAACAAACATAACCTTCAATTCCTGACCACAGATGTGGAATTTAGACACAGTTTTCTTGATCCTCGTACAGCGAGTAAATATCACATTATGACATTCACCAAACTAACCATTTTTCTGGATGAAGCAAACTCCAAGTTTGATCTTGATACTTGGTATTATATAGCCCAACTATTTTCTACAGAGTATTGCCATTTTTTATAATCATTGTTCCATGAACTATTCCTGCAAGTTTGTAGCATGGCTAACATGTTTAACTTCACTAAGGTTGGTTCGTATCTCGCATTTCGTATTGTAAATTAGCATCAAATATTTTCCAATCATATAGTATCTTATTATCAAAATCTCATGAAATAAATAGGCTTGCAAACCTAAACTGCTTTGTTATGACTCAAATAACTTATTTAGTCCCTTAACCAACAGGCCTTACCCATTCATAACTTTTGGCTTTAAGAGTCAAGATACTAGGTCTCAACTAACATATAACCCTTCATGAGTTGGTGTTAAATTTCTAAACTTTAGAAAGTGAAGGGCTTGCAATGAAACATAAAGAAACTAATTGAACTGAAACATGCACCACACTGAAAACATAGCTTAAGCTCATGTTATGCATTTGAGATCCTTTAGACTTGGAAAGAGATTAGACCAACAAGTGAAGGCAAGGTTTCATATAAGAAACTTCTTTCACCTTACAGGAACAAGTTTATAGGCCAAAGAGCCCAATCAAAAAAATCATCCATGTCATCATGGATTCAAAAATCACCAAAACAGGATGGTACGATACAACCAATACTGCACCATTCCAGCATGAAACTGGCTCCGATACAGGTGTTAAGATGCTAAGACAACCATACCATCAAGGACTCAAGTCTCGACAAAGCTTCCTACAACACATCAGGATGGGGTACCATCTCAAATGTCAGGACAAAACCATCCCACCATTATCTCACATTCCGATCGGCATGTATTGGGACATCCGCTATCCCAAGTATCTGGACAAGGCGAGTTGGCAATATATCCTATTTCACGGGAAGACTAAGACAATCCCATCCTACGAGATTTAAAACATTGATATCGATACATACTGGCTGTACCAGTCTATACCAATCCATACAAGTGCGAACTTGCAATACCATACTAACCTTACCTATCGGTAGTGATAGGTTTTCAACTTTTTGGAAGCTATCAACTTCAATACGGCCGATACCAATACCGTATCAATCTTGAAACATTTCTATGGAAAAACAATTTAGGATTCGATTCCCATATTTACACCCTTGTCATTATTTTCACTCAACATACAGTTCAACACTAGCATCTCAGACTTTGGGTTCTCTTTTTTTTTTTTAATTTTATTTTTTTTAATTTACCATAGTCACAGGATTGAAAGATATCAATGATGCATCTTCCCTAGGACCAGCATTCACCGAACCGTCCCAAATTGGATGGTTCTGACCATGCCAAACCCCGTCAACAGGATATCAGTCTGGTTCCAGCGTACAAAATGGCATAGCAACCATCTCAGAGGGAAGAAAAAGAAAGAGAGGAAGAGAGAGAGAGGGAGAGACGAGAGGGAGAGGAAGAGAGGCCATTGAAGGCCATCCAAACTCTTGCCAAGCTCGGTAAGGGCAGAGAGAGGGAAGGAGAGAGAAGAGAAGATGCTTATTGGGTCATCGGAGGCTCTCAAGGCCTCCGGATGGACAGCGATACTACCGCGACCTCTCCGACGGCCGACGAGCCAGTGCTGAAGGCAACCAAGGGAAACCGAGGTCGGAAGAGGGCCTCAACCCTCCTCCAGTTCCAAACAGGGGTTCACCCATGTTTTTTTTTTTTTTGCCTTTTATCGAGCGAACCAAAGGCGAACCCCTTGTTTCGAACTAGAGGAGGGTGGAGGCCCTCCTTCGACCTTAGCTGCCCTCGGCACTGGCTAGCTGCCATCGGAGAGGTCATGACAACGTCGCCGTCTATCCGGAGGCCTCCGAGGGCTTCCGATGATCTGATAAGCATCTCCCTCTCTCTCCTTCCCTTCCTCCACCCTTCCGAGCTTAGCAAGAGCTTGGATGGCCTCCGGCATCTTTCTCTCCCCCTCTCTCTCGTCTCCCTTTCCTCTTCTTTGCTCTGTCGGTTCGGCCAAACACAAACCGATATGGATCCATACCGAACCGTACCGTCGGTCGGTCGGCACAGGATCAAATTCGATTCTGTGGTCCTTACCTAGAACTATCGATTATGAATCCATTCCTCAATTGCGATACTAATTTAATAACTATTGGAATTTGTCCTTCCTATTTTTCTTTGGTACCATCATTCACTCTTAAAACACCTCAAGGCATACATTCAGTGTTCTCCATCTCTAAGGCATAAATTATAAGTGAAAGAGATAAACAAAAAAAAAATTCCTACCAAAGTTCTTTTGAAAATTTTTGTGCTTGCAATACAGAAATTGAACAATGAAAAAATGTTAGTCAGTCAGATTTGTAGAATTTTTTTGGCATTCATGTGACCAATTTCATATAAAGATCAGTATAAACCAATAGTTTAACTTGCTTTTTTGCCTCAAGATCAGGCTTAGTGTAACTAAAAATTGCAACCAGCTTCAGAGATTATTCCTAGTGGTTAACCAGCCCCATGAAATTAAATAATTAACCCAAAAATAAGCCATGGCGAAATTAAATGGAAGAAAAACTTTATCTGATTTGTGAATATGCATGTAAAATATGGATACTACAATTCCATTATTGTGGAAAAAAATATCGGGGATAAACAAATAAAGACATGGTAAGGCTTTGCATATAATGAGATATATCTGGAAGGCTAAGCCAACTTTTGATGAAGAAAAACAAAAACTTTTATTACTAAAGCAATGCACTAGTTGTTGATGCATCCGAGTCTTCAATCAAGTGAGCTGAGAGCCATTCCTCAGTCTCATTTGTCCAAATATAATCCAAATACATATAATATGGGATGTTTAACAAAGTCTTATAACATCACAGGATCTATAATTCTGAACATCTCAGTCCTAATAACATGTAAAAAACAAAGCTTCTCACAAAAGAGAATTATTTCACACCCACGTATTATTATTCGTACCCAGGACACAATTGAAATTTCCAATATGCAAGCAACAAGATTGTTATGAAATAAAAACCACATAACTACTCTACCAAATGAAAGACTACAAAGTATTTCGTGATTAGGATAAAAAATCTTAAAAGAGATGCTGGGAAGAAGAAAATTAGAATTTTTCACAAAATCATATAATAAACCAACCTAAACAAAAAGGATAACCTAATGCCAAAGCTTAAAATGAAAAAAGAAAACATTAAATATGCAGTTTACCATCCATATCTTTTTGAAGCTTGGACAGGTGGCTTTTAGTATCTTGTATCTTCATCTGTACCAATTTCACATCTTTTTCTGCTTCAAGAGTTTTGGAGTTCAGGTCATCATACTCTTTCTTTAGAGACCTGAACTAGCAAGTATGAAGACCTCGCATAGTTAATGTGATGCAATACACATATGTCTAAGATATACTGGCAAAGTAATAGAAAGATATGTACAAGTAAAATTTCATTATACAATACTGACTAGACAAAAAGGTAATATATATAAATACATGAAATATAGACATAAAGGAATTGATGCAGCAGATTGATTTGGGTTCACATCTCAGTTCTGGCACAAGACGAGCATGCACTGAAGCACAAATTTTTATCCAATCACTCATAATTTCATCAGTTTGAAGATCTCAGGAGTCCATGTTTTCAGAAGAGTTTTAGCAATGTTCATTATATCTCTAACTCTTTATTACAATTAACTCGACTGTCTGTGTAGTAAGCACTATTTATGGGTTTCATTAACAATAATGTACAACTGTTCATCATCATCAACATACTGTAGCAGTAACTTATTAAGGAAATTGTGTTTTTTAGGTTTCTCCTCCTATGTTTTAATTGATGGCCAGGATTTGTTTTTACGTCACGGATCAAGGTTTAACAGTTAGGGTTTTGAGACTATATAAAGGTTGCAATCATTTTTGTTGAGGGATGGTATTGAGATGATTGACAGAAAGAAGAAATTGAACGTTTTGGATGTTTTCCCACTTTATATTTTTCTTTTTCTTTAATTTCCTTCATCTAATTCTTCTAAGTTCTATCATCTTCTATATTATACTCTCCATCCCATTATTATGTCTTTCTGCTATTTATTTTCTGCAGTTGTTAACTGAACTTTAATCTGACTATATTTGCATCTGTTTAATCCCTTAAAATCAAAATTTTACGTGAAAGAATAATGCCCTACAAGCCAATCGCATATGTGATGCGATCGGATGTTTTTATATTTTATCTTCCTAACTCATGTAATTTGGCATTAATTATTAATAAAATCAGACATTTTGTTTCATTATATGCTGCATCTTAATATTTGTTTAAGATTATAATGAAGTCCATAGATTAGGACAATGGTTTTAAGGCCATGATGAGATCATACCAGTGAGACCTAAAATCTTAATAGCCTTAATCTAAAATATTCTCCGTCGTAGGATCATTGAGTCGGAGATCAATGATATCGGTAAGACTGGCACATCCTATGTATGCTCGATATAGAGGATAGTTGATCTCACAAACACTTATGTGGTGACACTAATATGAGGATATGGGTGCTTATTAGAGAATGAGTTCACTGAATTGACCAAACAAAAGAATATCTGATAGAGCCTTATATGCATGTCAGCTAATTGTTCTCTAGTGGAAGCAGTGCAAGTGATTCCTAGACCTAAGATCATCATAGTACCTTGTGTATATAAATCTATATTTTGGTTCATTCCCTAACTTGTCTCTCTGAGCCTTGTGTGGGATGTTCTGGACATAGTGCAATATACATGAAAGTTGTGAGTGGTCAACAAAGAATTGATCACTTCTTATAAAGGGAGAGAACATCCTATGTGATCTTATAAGTTGATGATTTAAAAAGCCTTTGACCAAAGCATGATGATAGTTAGAAAGAATTTCTAATATATCATCAACTGAATCATCATCTTCTGATCGAGATACATATAAATAAGTGTTTGGGCTTGACATGATTTCATGCCCATAGCTTGTCTGGAAAGTTATATAATCGAATGATTGAATTGCATGGTAACTTACCACTGAAGGATATTTTTGATATTTTCATCAAATTTCATATCTTTCGGATAGTCATGACATATTACTAGACATCAATCTTGACTTGTGGACTTGCAAGAATTAAAAGAGTTTAATTCAAAAATTAATTAAAAAAAATTCTGATTAATTGATGCATTTGGACTGACATAATCTAATCGGATTAGTTTTGGTCATGAGCCTGAGTCCACTGCTGGCTAGATATAGAACCCAATGGATCACACACTTTGAAATTTGATCATGATCTAATCTAATTAGATTTATTGAAAATCCTATGGATTTAATTAACTTGCTAGTACATGGATTAACCCAAGTTCCCAATTAGGTTTAGTTCTAAGGTGTTTGAGCTAATTCTAATCGTGATGTCTTGATCTGATTAGATTAGGTTCAAACCTATAGACTTATAAGCATCTTAACCTTATCACATGAAAGAGTTTCATGTGATCTTGACTTCCTCCATGCCACCACATCATTCTCCACGCCATTTTAAACCTCACGCCTACATTTATGTGCATCCAGAAGGAGTCTTTCTGGAGCACTCCTTAGTTTTCCACGCCTAAACATTTATCTCGCACGCCATCTGATAGCATTTTGGTTTTTGGGTGCAGAGGAAGAGTCCTTCTGCCATTTAAACACCTTCCTAACTACTTTCCATCGAAGAATTAATTTTGTGGAAACCAAAGATGTAGCGCCAAGGAAGGTGTTTAGCATCCCTTGGTTTGCTATAAAAAGGGGGCGCTACTATGGGATGTGGCATGCATTCCTTAAGAGGATTAGGTGTGAGATTGAGGGGAGAAAAGAAGGAAAAAAAATCTGAAAAAGATGAAAAAAAAAAAGGAGAGAAAAATAGAAAGAGAAAAAACAAGAGAGAAGGAAAGGCAAGAGTTTGCTAATCCTAGGGTTCAAATCATCCAAGAGTTGGATATCTGAATCAAATCTAGGTAGTGAAATCTTTGGTGAAATCTCTTTAGAAAAGATTTCTGGTGTGGTTCTAGTGGAGGTTTGAAGGCAATCAAGCTATGGTCCTAATTATTCTTAAAAAGAAAAATTGGCAGTGTACTTTTGAAGTAGGCTAAAGCACTACATCAAGTTGGGAAGGATTTTAATTGATCCTGTGTGGATCACCGTTGGAGGACATCCACGTGGGTGTCTTGTGGAGATCATGCTTACACCGGATCATCATCTTCGAGAAGGTATATTTTCTATCTAAAATGTATGCTTGTTTTATTTGATTGAAATCTACAAGATAATCCTAAGATTTAAGTTTCGATTGATTTGTTTTAAGTGTTAAAACTTGTTTAAAAATTTTTGAAAATCATATTCCGCTGCACAACTGAAACCCAACATTACGTCCTGACCGCACGAGGGGCGTTCCAACCGTCCCCTCCTGTTCTTATGAAAAAATGAGACCAAAATGAAATCAGGACTCTGAAACCCATCCATACAAATAAAGAAGAAAAAAGAAGAAAGAAAGAAAGGAAGATGAAAAAAGTGAAAAGTGAACGACAAAAAGAAGAAGAAAATGAAAGAAAGAAGGGAAGGGAGAAGAAAAACAAAAAAGAAAGGGAGAAGAAAAAGAAAGGAAGGAAAGAAGGAAGAAGGAAAGACAAAGAAGAAACAAAAGGAAAAAAGAAAGAAAAGAAGAGATGACAAAAAGAAAGAAAAAAAGGAAAGAAAAGAAGATAGAAGAAAAAGAAAAAATAAATAAATAAATAAAAATAAGAGAGAGAGGAGGATATCTATCGGGATGTATGATTGGGACAGCTATCAGTAGGGCTGAGCAAATAATCAAAATCCGAAGAAACCCACCCAATCCGACCAAATAAACATCGATTTCGGTCGGTTGAAAGACATAAATCGGGTTGGAGTTTGTAAAAAATCGATTATTTACAGTCGGATTCGGCTCCTATACTTTTAACCAGTATGAAACCGAACCTAACAGATGCAGTATTTCACAAACTCACTTTCATTTTGGGATGGCATCATTTAGACTTCAATACTTCATTCTAAAAAACATCCTATCATCCATTTGGATTCATGGGAATATTAATGTTGAATTGTTGATAGAAGCACAGTAATTTGAGACAATTCTCAAGTGAAAACTTTCAAATATAGTTGCTTTCAGATGAGTAAATCTTCTCTTTTTCTGTTTTGTTTTATATAGATTCAAAAATAAGTCCAAAATTTATAACTTATAAGATTTAGGTCTTTTTTTGCATTAAATTGACAAAAAAAAAGTAAATAAGCTTAAGTGGACCAACATTGAATTTAAAATCAATATTGGGTCAACATTAAAACCCAAACCGACACTATACATGGGGCACTGGGCCATGCCTAGCACAACCCAGCCCAAGCCCTTGGCCCGTTTACCCCGAACCCCGACCTGGCACAGCCCTAGGCTCGGAGTCTGGCGGGCCATGCCAGGCATGGCCCGTGGCCTGTCAAGCCCGAGGGCTTGATGGACAGCCCTTTTTAAAAAAAAAAAAAAAAAACAGCCCAAACGGGTTGTGCTAGGCACGGCCCGTTTGGCGCGGTTGCAGGTCGTGCCTGGCACGACCCGTTTAATGCCGTTACAACCCCGGCCCGACCCGTAACGGCTAAATTCTCTTTTTGGGGAGGGTTAATAATGGCTATTTTAGGGTTTTTTACCATTTTAACCCCCCCAACAGCCATAAAACGGCTAATTTGAGGGATATTTTGAAAAAATGAAAATATTGAATTCCTATAAATACCCCCCTCCTCTTTCATTTTCACCACACCAAATCAACTCTCCTCTCCTTCTCTATTATTACTCCTTTTTTCTAACAATATTTAACAAGTGTTCAATATTTAGCAATTAGCAATTAACAAGTGTTCAAGTGCCATACAAGAGGAGGATTAGTCCATCTATTGGAGCCTTCGAGGTCTTTGTTGAGATTCTGAGTGAGGAGCACAAAAGGAAGCTCAAAAGTCTCTGCCTACTACCTACCTCTACTCAATTTTTTTGTTTGGTAAATTTTTTTTTATTTGCATAACTCATATTTAGATATGGCATCTTTTGATGAGAGTCATTTTGGCATTCCTTCGATTTCAAAAAAAGAAGAAACTACTATTCCTGCTCCTTCTGAAACCAATACTGAAAGTCAAAACTCCGCCTCTTCTTCCCGTAAAAGGACTAGTCCTGCATGGAATAACTTTGAAAGAGTTATGATAGATGGAGTTTTAAAAGCAAAATGTAAAAAATGTGCCGAATTGTATAGTTGTACTAGTAGTGGGGGAACTGACCATTTGAAGAAACATCAAGAAAGCCATATTATGAGTGATGCTCATCTTCAAAGCACCTTTAATATACAAGAGGGATAGTCTTGTAGGTAGTTTTGCGTATAATTATGAAAATCAAAGGAAAGCATTAATCAAATGAATAGTTAAAAATGAATTATCTTTTAGCTTACGTGAGTCTTTTAATTTTGAAGAGTATGTTCAGTTAGCCCTACAATCCGCTTACAAAAAAATTAATAGACGTACATTTAGAATAGTAGCTATGACTAATTTTTTAGCAATGAAATAAAGTTTAATTGGAACTCTCTCTGCCCTAAATTCAAAAATATTATTAACTTCTGATATTTAGACAGCATCTGTTGGTAGTTATTATTTTATTGCTGTTACTGCTCATTATATTGATAATGATTGACTATTAAATAATCATCTGTTTTCTCATTCATTGTACATAGAAGACATACACATGCTTCTTCAAGTTCATCTTCATCTTTAAGTAGTGAACTTAAATTTTATTTACGAAATGATCTTCAATCTACATATGATGAAAATCAAATAGAAAATCTTGATGTGTTAATATGGTGAAAATATTAAAAGTCAATATCCTATAATATCCGTCATTGCACGTGATATCTTAGCTGTGTCAATGTCCACAGTAGCATCGGAATCTGCTTTTAATGTAGGTCGACTAGTTTTGGACAAAAAGAGTAGGATGACCGACGAAACAATTCAGATGCTGCTCTGCTTCAAAAATTAGTTGGATACCAAAATGAGACTTCAAAATAAAGACAAACATAATACAACATCCAATGACGACGACGACACAAACACTACTGACGATCTGTAAGATTTTTAATTATTAATTTCTCATATTTGTAACTTTTTAGATTTATCTTTTAATTATTAAGGTGAGTCACCTCAATTTTTTCTCTCTTCCTCATTGTATTTGGAGGTCAGGCCTAGCCCCCCTCCCTCCTTTGTACCATTTTGATTGTTATTAATAAACCGATAGAGGTCAACGTCAAACCCCCCACCATTACAAGGTGGTTTTTTGTTTTTACTAAAAAAATCTCACATCTATTTTTAATTTTACTCCTTTAACTCTATTATAATTTATAAAAAACATATTTTTTTTAAAATTCAAAAAAAAGGGCTGGGCCAGCATGCAGGCCGTGCCGAGCCATGCCTAGCCCAGGCCCTTATGGGCCGTGTCGAGCCTGGGCCGTGGGCTGCAAACCCTTAGCCCAGGCCGACCCCTTCTAAGGGGCCGTGCCTGGCACGACCCGTTACTGTAGCTAATGGGCAGTGTCTAGCACAACCCGTTTCGTGCCAGACCGGGCCGTGTAATGGGCGGTCCAGCCAATTGCCCATGTCTAACCGACACAACCCATCCAAACCCACTACAAACCGTTCATTTTGGTTTCAAATGGTTTACACATGATAAACAATTGGCAGCGAGTTGAATTTTTACCAATCCAATTGGGTTCGGTCAGATAAAATTTTTCTCTCAACCCAAACGAACCTGACCCATGCTCAACCCTAGCTATCGAGATGGGACGGGATAGTAGGACATCCCGTTCCATGGAGATACCGGGATACCTCCATCTCACAGGATTTAAAATCTTGCTTAAGATCACTAGAAATCTTTCCATCCATATTAAACCTAAAAGAAAAAAGAAACTTCAAAAGATTCATGCCTATTCATAAAAACCTACAACTCTTCCTTTCAAAACCCTAACCCTTCAGTTCAGGGTCCACCATCACACATAAGCAGCTTTGACCCCTAGCAATCTACAGCGGGCACTGGCACAAACTTGCCTACATAAACTGAAATACACATGTTCATGCACGATGTCCACTTGCAACATATACCACCTCTGAGTGTAGAGGCCCCTTACTGACCAAGGATAAGATAACCAAGTTAGGTGATTTGAAGTTTGAACCCAATTACAACTTTGCTTAACTAAATAATAAATTCATATTAAGATTACAAACCTAACATTTTCATTAATCTCAAAATTTACAGATACTTGAACCTCGATAAGAGACAATTCTAGGACCACATAAATCTAACCCGATCAGAATTCTATCCCCAAAATATTGCCAAAACAATTATCTGAGTACCTAATCGACTATGATAATGCGAAAGAATAAAAACTCCTATTTGACTCGAACAATCAGCCAAGACAACACTTATCAACAAGACAAGACTATAAGAAAAAAATCTTAAATACCAATATCCAACCTTATGCCATTTTTCAATCAAAATGGTATGGTACAGTACCTGATAATGCATATCAAAACTGAAATATCAAAAAGAATAAAAAACTGTTGAGACCTATCTCTATGGCCCATTGATATGCACCAATGTGGCCAGTACATACGAGTACAGACTAGTTCAACATCCTGGCGCCTGTCCGGTGCCAGTTTCACATTAGAATGGTATGGTGTGGTAGTACCAATGGTACAATCCCATTTCAAGTTTTCAACAGTTGCTAACTACATGTATAGGATGCCTACACAGAAAATCAGACTTAAAGATTGAATTTTTCTTAACAAGGACTATTTTTCGGTACAAGGACAGTTTGATTTATAGCAATAGTGTGAAATACTAAGGTTGATGGAATGACTTCAAGTAAATCTCATTTTCCTCGAACAAGGAAGCATATAATAAATTTCTTCTAATTTTGGAATATAAACATGGAGGACATACTAAGATCATCCAGCAAGCAGAGCAACATTATAAGTTAAGATACTTTCGCATGCAACAAAAATACAAGAAGAGGGAAAAAGAGGATATGGCACAACCCTAAGGCATGAGCAATCTCCTTCTTGAGATCCTTATTAGAAGGAACCCTCCCTTTTAGCACAGCTCTAATTCTGTCCTTGTATTCATCCATTCTGAAAGTAAAAACAAACTTCACTTTCCAAACAATTTCTAGGTGTGAAAACAGAAAATAAAAGGTTATATAAAATATGTAACTTTCAAAAATTGCCAAACTAATTAATAGAAGAAAAAATTTACATTTTCTTCTCTTTCCTCTTGCAGCTTTCCATTTCTTCTTTTTTCAAATCCAATTTGACTCTATCCTCAGAATCACTAGCTAAGACATCTTTCTCACGATAAAGAGCTTTAATTCTTTGCTCCAAGCTAAATATTTCAGTTCGTTTCTGGCTTATGGTTGACTCATAATCTCTTTCTCCTAGTGCAAGTGTCTTCCTCTCAACCTCGACTTGCTATTGATGAAGTAAATGCGCTGGACATATTAGCATAATCCATAACCCGAACAAAAAGTAATTGTATGGAAGAGTACAAGTAAACACCAGGTTTTTCTCCCGCTCATCTATATGAGACAGATTAAGGCTTGACAGTTCATGTTCTGCAAGATCTCGCTCATTCTCTTTCTCTTTCATGCGCTTTACAATCCCTGCCTGAAAAGTACTAACAGAACAGTCATATTTGACAATTGATAGAGGAATGTAATCAGAGAGGCAACTGTGACGCCAATACTTCATTACAGACCTTAGACGCAATCTTAGCCTGCTTCTGACCTTCAATTTCACTGCAACGAGAATTTAATGCAACATAATGCTCCCATAGAAGCTTGAGTTCCATATCATTCGATTTCTGTAGAAGCAAAAAAAGTACTAGTGTTAGTTCACTGAGATTTACAAAGATTATACTCAGTCAGCAATTTTTATACAAAAAAAAAAACTAATTAAAATTTAATATATTGAGTGCACTATATTTCTTAGTGGTCTATTCTGTACTTCAGAAAGTCCAGATGAAAAAGTTTCCAGGCCAACATGGCAGAACAAAACAACCTGCTCTTACTTCCTAGACCCTAGTTCTTAATAATTATCACGATTGAGGGCTAGCTTATGAAACTATATTGCTGCCCCTATTGTGTGCCCACGAGATGCACCACCAAAGCAGAAATTATGTATACGATCATGTGTAGAGCATATTGAGAGTTAAAGCAAGAACCTGTGAACTACAACTGTAAGCAAAAGACATAGCCATATGTGTAGATCATTAGATGCAGCATCTTTACATGAGGTGCTATATCAGTAACTTGTCAACCTACTTTTTTGCACTAACACATCATGTCCTGTCAACAAGATTTAATTGGAGTATTACAAAATACAGATAACTATGAGACCGCGGGGACAATGACTTCTTTGCTTGGGATCCACAAGGTTGGCTGTTAAAAGTCTAAATTTGAATTAGAGATCTAATCAGATGGCCCAGACCAGTGGCAAGACATAAAATGATTTCAAAGAGTTATTAATCATGTTATGTAATGTCTATAAATTTTGTTTCCAATAGATAGTTTGCATGGAAGTATTTTGTCAACATATGACTCCAATGACAAGCATCAGCAACAGTTATGGGTTAGATCACAAGTTCTAATGGTCTGATCACAATCTAAAACTCCAATGACAAGCGTCAGCTACAGTTATGTGTTACATAATGGATAGCGAGGCAAATATCACTGTTGTAACCATCAAGATTCAGGCCTCCTCCCAACTAATTCATTCAGCTCCCGGATCTTGGCAATCAATTAATTATGACCACCATCTACTACAAACACTTACAATTTCTCCTAAGTTCTGTCCATGTTGAGTAAGGTCTTCCCTCCTTAGATCACTCCAGTGCAAATTTGCTCAACTCACTTACCATGGCCTCCTTAGATCTTCATTTTACATGCCCATATTCTCCTTAATCGATGCACCTCCTATACCTTCTCACATCAACTTATGCATACTAATTGTCCCGAAAATTTCTTAAAACATTCATACTCTCGCCATATTTATCTTGTTTGATTGAACCCTTGTTGTTGACAAACATTCCAGACTATAAAAGATAACATGCCCTATCAACATATTACAATATTTTACACAAAATCACACCACAGATACAATATATGGATGGATGGATGGATGGATGGATACACATGTACATATGTTATAAGAAGGCAATTATGCTATGGTACCTCTTGTCCATCTATTGAACTTCTACTTCCACAATATTTGCATTTCATGTGTTATATTATCGTTAAAATGGCTTGTAAGTTTCTAACCTTTAAAAGCTTTTTTCTGTCTTAATTTTGTTCTCCTCTCATCAATCTACAGCATATATTTGCAAATAACATGCACAATGGCGCATCCTCCTATAGATCAGCAATAACTTTTAGGTGATTAGTGCAAAGATATTGACTTAGTAATGACACCAATGCCTAAAAAGTCAAAAGGCACAGGTGTTAAAACTAAGGATTGAAGGACTACATGACATGTCCATGTTTTAGATACTGGCAATATCCTTCTAGCTAAGTACTAACCTATCATGCTGACACCCAGGACAAAGTTATAGAAAGATACACAATTCGTACAAAGATTAGCAAATGGGATATCACAGTTTTATTCATTCTTTTAGATAAAGACAAACATTGATTATTACATATTAGTGTATATATATATTTGAAGTTTAAGCAATAGTATTCAATTAATTTATAAAAATCTAGCATCATAAATCATGCTAAAAGTACATGTAGACCTTAGTTTAACATCTGCTTGCACATTTCAATATTATGTCATATGGATTAACAATTGTACGGCCATTTTGCATATTAACACCAACAAGCTCAAAATTCATAACAGGAAGGCATGTGATTATTTCTTTGCATGCGGACAACATATTTTAAATGTTCTAGAAATATTTCGACACTATAAAAAGCTCGTTTACTGTTTGTACCATGGGAAGCTTATATTATTATAGGATATATTAGCCACCTTAATTTCTAATCTTTGTTCCCATGTAAAAGATCATATATTGTTTCTACCATGATCAATTTGTAAAGCAGACTTCAAATCTTCATAAAAAGAAGGAAAATGTATAGGAAAGGTTTGCAAACCATCAAGAATAGAAAAAAGGGAATGGTTATATCAGGTTTAAGTAACAAAAAGTAAATTAGCAGATCATGGCTCAACATATTGGCTTGTATTGCTGTGTAGTGTATACCAATTACCAAAGCAATGTGTCCATAAGAATCAATATGTACAGATATATGTCAATACATACATTATAGGAATGCACCCCTCTACCATGCTGGTGACTTGCTCATGCAGTATATATCATAAATACAGGACAGCAGAAATGGGAACTTTGAATCTCATATCAAAATATCAAGGAGATCCTGTGTGAGCCTCAAAACCTAAATTGCTAGCCACGTGCATTTTTTCTAAAAATTCAAATCTAAGAAAAATGAGAAAATAAACAAAGGATGTGGGTTTTATGTTTGACTTGATTGCAAGATTTTTTAAAAGCTTGGACATTCCACATCTGAATGTGAATAAAATCATGATAGTTACAAAGCCATATCTCACCGTACTTAAATTTTGCCCATGCCTAACTTTATATCCTTCAATTTGTTGTGGAAATACTGAAAACCTATAGACCATGCCTCCCATATAACTTCAGTATAATATGTGTATCTCACAAGCCTCTTTATGTGCTAAACAACACATTATAAGTTTCATCCTTCATGTATGAGCATAAAGACCTTTTTTCTAGAGCCCTGCCTCAAATATAAGCCTGTCTAAACAATGGCTTAGAATTCGTGTATGCACATTGTGATTGGAAATTCCATGGTCTCACCATATTAACACCTTACTGAATAGCCCACAAGTCCTTAGACAATTTCATTGTAATGGCTATGCATGTTCCCAACGCCAAGAAAACTACCTCTAGATAAATTTTTATATGCTCCATCCATGCTGATAAAGACCATCTATAACTTATTTACACTTCGGGTGATCCTTCAATCAATAACTTAAACTGCAGAATTTGCCTGTAATGTTAACCTTCTCAAACTCTTTTTTTACCTCCCTTATTCAAAAGGCAGGTGCCTATGCCACTTTGGTGGTCACCCAGGAAGCATAGATATTGGTACGCAGTACAGGTACTCTATGATACGAATACGCTAATATGGCAAAAATTGAAAAAACCACAATACGGATACAGCTAGATATTTTATATTTTTATTAATATTTAAATATATATAATATTTCAATATTAATAAAAATATATGAAAAAACTGAATCACATATATAATATTTGAATATTAATAAAATTAAGTTCTCAAATCTCAACTAAATTTATAAGTATCATCATAAAAAACAAACAAACACTTGCAATTAACGAAAAAAAAAGCTAGCAGTCTAAATAAATAGAAGAAATTAAAATAATAAATCTTGATAATCAAATGATAATAGTTTCAGCTGCTTCGTTCTCTGCATCGTCAGTAAAAAGCTTCTTCTCCACATCTGATTCATCAAGGGACAAACTTGCAATCTCAAGAATGTAGAGATAGGAGTACCGATGCCGCATTGGAAACGTACCCGCATAGAAAATGTATCCGATGCTGGTACACGCCTGAAATAAAAGAACTGATGCTTCACAGGTGGTCACTTGGTCTTAGATGTGTCAATTGTCACCCTCCTTGGAGTTTAACCATTAAGTTACCACAAAAGCCCAAAAGTGACAGGGAAAGGGTCAACAAAGTATATTGGGTTTAACACCCCTTCTCATGTGTGGCCTAGACTATGCACATGGAGGGATAACAAGTATAAGCCAGAAGCAGAATCACAAATAATCAGAGATAACTAAGTAAATAACCAAATTGGAGGGAATTTGAACTCATGGACTCCAACAAAACTAAGATTTGATCCCATGCTAACTTAACCAATTGAACCCAAAAGCTTAATTTGCTAATTTAGGGGTCAACAATGTATATTAGGCCTTAAAACTAACAGCCTAGGTGGATTCTAAATGCAAGTTGGTTGAATTAAGCAACATGCTTAGGCCTAGGAACCCCCAGCCAATTGATTTTGAACTTCAAACCATATCTTTGCGTGTCTAGTATTAGGTAAGGTGGTTCAAGCTATTCAGCATGTCAAGACATGGGATTGTAGCCACTTCAACTGCTCGATGTTCCTCAAACACCTTAGTTATAATTTAATAGTATCATTAGTTATTAATTAGTTTGTTTCCAACTGTATACAGCATTTAGCAATGGTGTTTTCATTTTTTCTCCTTTAAATCTTCATAACTATTTCTAAGTTTCTTAATTTATCTTTAACAAGATCAATATATTAATTATGTTCTTTATTGCATTACCTTTCCACAAAAATCCGCAGTCTTCGTTAAAAATTGGAGTATAGCCAATACATATAAGGAGAAAAGAGGCTCTTTTCTTTCCTCTTTTTTAATTTTCAATAGATATGACCTATAAATAAGCTGAGACTGATAGATGTAAAAGAAAAAACATGCTAGTTAGTAAAAGTCAAAAATATATTGCACTCTGCATTAAATAAGGCAGCTATGGGTATCACGGTTCCAAAATAAATTATTTTGACATATATAGGCCAAAAAGAACATCATATCAGTTTCACAGGCAGGCAAAGGTATAACTTGTCATTTGAAATTCATTTGCCCAGATCATAACTTATCAAGTTGAACATAAACATAGATAATGGTGAGAAAAGAAATGCAAAACAAAAGCTTACAAAATAGCACATTCAGTCTACACATCCTTACAAACAAAAACAAGTAAATCATAATGACATAAAGATATTTTTGTAATGAATTTTCAAAGAAAGAAAATTTAATTTTCAACCTTCTAAGGTATTAATCACACAGAAATAAGAAATCTTATGTAATATAAAGATAAAATAAAAAGAAAATAAATTTCATAGCATGAGATTGCATGCACCTTCTTATCCTGTAGGTCCTTTTCAAGATCAAACAACCTTGTCTTTATTCTATTTGAGAGGTTGAAAGCCACCTCGTTGCTGAAAGGGGCATCAGGAAGAGATCCAAGATTATGCTTTGTAAAAATACTTTGGATGGTTGAATCACGCTCCTGCCTTACGGCCATGTGAGCCTGGAACATAAATATTAATATCATAGCCCACAGTATGAGCTAGGCATCAAATAGGAAAGGTCGAATAGAATTCGGGCAACTTTACATCAGCTTCAGCTTGAAGTTTCCCAATCTCACGTGTAGAATCATTGATTGTCTGTGAGAGCAAGGAACTTTTGGTCTCTTCATCATTCATCTCTCTCTCTAATTTACTAATTTTAGTCTCTAATATTGCAATCCTTTCTTCAAATTTTGTTTGCCATTCTTTCAATTCCTCATCAGTATCTAAATCAGAAAAGAAAAAAGAATGCTAACAATCAAGAAATTTTAAAAGACAATTGGGTTGCATACATTTGCACAGGCATGATGCACCAAGAGCTACACTTGAAAAAGATACCCACATGCATACACTACTAAAATGTGTAGTACATCTTAACAAATGTAGAATCAACAATGTAGCAAGAAGTCCTAATAACAACCATCAACTCTGGCATGTAATGCACATATCTGGATACAAAAGCCTAACTTGCCTATATGTTCAATTTGTAAATCATATCATTGTAAGCAGATTGACCTTCATTTTCCTCAGCAAGAGCAGCATACTGTGTCTGCTGAAGCTTAAATAAAGTGCTTCTTGCAGTAGTAGTGGTTGAAATCTGATCCTGAAGCTTCCGCGATTCCTTCAGAGTAGTTTCTGTATGCAGGATCTTACCCTCCACACCTTGGATATCCCTCTCCAGCTCCTTTATTTGAGTTTTCAAGAACTCAGCTTTCTCTTGATCTTGAGCAATATTATCACGAAGCTATATCAAAAACAATTTCATGTTACTGATTTGGTATTCATGGATTAACTATCAAAGTTATCAGAGAAAAATATGTCATCATATTGAACTCTCATCTCCCCATCATAAAATCCAGGTTCAACGTATAGCATGGATATCGCACAGTTATAACAATATTAATGTCAAAACCATACATCAAGAATATATAAGAACGCACAGCTTTATGATGGCTTCTCAACGTTCTTACTGCCAAGTATGGTACTATGATTGAAACAAGATAGCACATCCTCCCATTTCGCTGGTAGCATAAATTCTATATGTGGAATAGAATCAGGTGCAAAGTTGTTGCTAAAGATATTATCGCATCCTTATCCATCTCGTGGCAGCTACTTTAAATTTGAACCGAAAAGCTAGTGCTGATTCTAGAACAGTGTATGTACAGGTCTTGCAAAACTATACCTATCCTGGCCTAGCCATAGTTTGATATACTGAATATAGCTCATCAAACTCAAACTCAGCCAAGACCCATTGGGTAGTCAGGCTACATCTGGTCCAAAAATATGACCAAAAAATCATTATTAGGGCCATATTCACATTATACTGGAGCTAGAACTAACCAGACCCACTGACTCTCAAGTTGGACATTAAGCTAAAAATCATAACAAGATTGGCAGAAAGTGATCTTGCTGTCATTTTCTTTACACAAAGGAAACTAACCAGGACCTAGGTCATAAAAATCAAGTATGGCATAAAAGCCAACTTAAAATGGGTGGCAATGTGTGAGGTGGGGTTGGGTTTATGTCAGCACTGGTAGTTGGACAAAATCACTTTCTTTAAATATGAAATTCCAATACGCTCTAGATCATCTCTTAAGTTGAAACAAACAACTGAGATATCAAATGCCAGTGCCATACTGGCACATGCCCAGAATGATACATACCATGCAAGCTAGTCCTTGGCATGCTTGGCATGCACTGACACTGCATAATGCCAAGCACTGGCACAGGACAGATGCCATGCTAACTGCTAAGCATAGCCAGCTGGCATTTTAGTACAGAATCTTTTAACCAATAACGGCAACAAGCAACTTGAAGGTAGATACTCACTTCTCCTGGCAAAATGACCCAAAGAATTCCCCTTAAAAGGGCATTGTAGATCTGTTCATTCAGACAACACAAGCCAGATTGCTTTTCATTTTCAAATAACACCACAACTGTTCAAGGATATCCAAATGATTCCCACAAGGATAATGGCCTAAAAGAATATAAGCCATCCTATGATCAATCATTATTGTTCATCTCCAAACTACCAGTACATATGATGCAATTATTTCAGCAAAAGGAAACATCCAGTCAGGGATTTGACAATAGTCACAAACTTATTTGCCTTACTATTTAACAAAAGAATTATATCCTTGGTAAGGTGTGCAAATGGTAGAGATAAAATGCTTCAACCAATCCAATAACCAAAAAAAGGAATTGGAAGAAATCACATGGAGCCTGAATATTGAAGGATTGCAGAATTAATGGAAGATAAGCTCGACTCAGAAAGAAGCTCGGTTCAGAGCTCACACTGACCAAACTTGAATAGCTTCGGTTAGGCATGGCTCTAGCTCAAGCTGAGTTTGATCAGACCCGTCACATGGTGAGTTGAGCCTGAGCAGCCAACTACTAAGGTCAGCTCAGCTTTTTTTGCACCCCTACCTAGGACCAGAATAGGCACGATGCATGGTACTTTAATCCTTGCTTCATCTCATGGTGGCACTTCAAGAATTGTTGCCAAAGGTTACCTCTCTGCAAGCCAGATCATCGACAACTCTAAGCAAAAAGTCATATTTATTGCATAAAGACCTCCAATAACAAAGTCACCTATCTCTTGTATATTTGCAAGTGAGCTCCACATTCACCAAAAGGACTAGATGGTAGCTCCTCTACCTTCATTAATAAGATGCTGTCAGAAATTTTTTATGTGGCTAAATCTGCTCTAAATATCTCAAATGTTATGAAATAGTCCTTGACATTTTAAAATATTTTCATTCTAAGTTGTCAGATTTAACAGGTTAGTGTATAAGGAGATGGTACAAATTTAAGGCACAAATATGAACTTTCTACTTTACTATCTATGTGACACCTTTATTTTGATCGATTAAAAATGTCTGAGCGACTTTAATTAGAAGTATTCTCCTAAGTGTGCATAAACATTATATTTTATCTTTGTTGTTTCATCATGTCAAGATAGTTTACATAAACAATTTGATTTCAGAATGGTAATTGACATCCTAAGGACTCCTACATTAGCCTTACATACAGAATTGTAACTTACGTAAGTAAACTTCTCTCAAATACGTTTTCTTGTTTGACTTCATGAATTAAAAGAGGGATTATTTATATTATATATTCAACCAAACAAACATATTGGTTCAAGCAGTTTAAGCCAAAATGAGCACCTTTTCAATTCAATGACCATCTGAATCTAGTACCACGGGATTGACAGTCATCAGTCTTGACTTACTTCATCATCCCACTTAGTAAAAACTAAAAGCAAATATTCAGATCATATAATTTACGAGAATTACAAGGTAAACTCCAGCATCTAACTGCATGTAATAACATATAAATATAACACTCTGAACATGAAACATGCAACTGAGCTGAAAATGCTACTTAATAGCATCAGTGAGGAAGTATTAGTCTACAACAAAAAACATGTCAAATCAATAAAGTAAGATGCAGTGATATGTGAAAAAGGTTAAGATCTTCAATAGAACCTTATAGGCAGCATCTTTTAGAGTTTGAAGATTCTCTAGCTTCAGCTTGTAAGTCTTTATTTCCTGTGCTTGATCCTTGTGCAGTTTTTTGATGGCTTCTAAAGCTTTCGTGTAGCTATGAAGGGAGCAAACACATACTGAAAGTTAGATACATCCAGTGACTGAATGATACAAGGTTATCAAGGGAACAGAACTGCAACTAACGAGCATCGTTCGATGGTCAAATATTACTCAAAAGTGAACAGATTTTTCAAGTAGTTGCAAGTTTTTCAAACAAATGATTTATACAAATACAGATTACTGCCATAATATATTGCAATTCAAGGTCAATGTAGTCAAAGAATTATCTGCATTTTAGTAGTACAATAATTTCCTTTGGCTCATCCTCAGATGAGATACTAAGGTAGCCTTCAAAATTGTGAATGTCAGACTCTTGGTACAGTCTTTATGTTCTAACAGTGCATAGACATAATTGAATCCTGTCTATTGAAGAATTTTGCCAGATATAATACAATTATCATTATGAAGTTAAGAAAGCATTGTGAACATAGAGGCAAATTGCTACTATTGAGTAAAGAATGCTACTATTGAGTAAAGAATACAGGCAGCATGCACACTAAGGATTGAGAATAAAGAATCCTCTAGCAAAGCTTGCCACTTTTCTGCCCTCAAATTTATGGATCAAAAGTATGATGGGATTTGGCATTAGGAAACAGCATGGGTCTGATCCCTGTAATATTAACAACAGAATAACCAATATAATATTTTTTTATCTATCAATCAAAATTATACAACAAAGTTTCAGCAATATTATTCTAATAATATCAGTGAATAAAAGGCACAAACAAGACAAACAATCTAAGAAAAAATAACCCCATCCATGAAAAGATTGTTGGATATTAATTATCAAGCCCAAGCAAGAGTAAGAACTTCAATGACCAGGAGCAATGCCTTAAAAGATCCAATCTTCTCTACGATTTTAAAAGGATGCCAATTTCTTTATTAAGATATCATTCAAAATCTACCATAGTATAGATCTGGTCACTACAATGAGTTGTTATAGATGAATGTGCATTTACAAAATAAGCTCTACAACTCTATAGCTGCCAACACCATATTCCATGGTGGATGAGTTTGTCAAATTATTACTGTGATTGCTTAAAACAATTTGTGGAGACTGGCATAACCTAGTGCTCTCTAGTCTGGAATGCATTGACCAGAGTAATGGCAACTTTACCGGGTATGCAACGTGACAAATATGAACTATTCATCATCAAATCATTTTTCATAATAGCCACTCAATTTCCCTTAAATTTATAGGTTTTGATTTTATCTTTTGTTTTAGTTGCCGTAGTTCTAACTAAGGAGGTCACGTCCTTCTTAAAGTGAGGGTAGTGGTCATACTTTGACTTAAACTATGAGCAATCCTCTCCTTACATGACGTGTATGGCCATTATATTGGTTGTATTCCTAAGAAATTATATGAACTTGCAAAGGATGTATAGATGCCCAATTACTGTGTTCGTGTGATATTTCCCACATCGGCCAGAATTGGATGAGAAGGGGAGCCCATTTAGACATATGTTATGTGGTGCAGTAACATATCTGCATATGCAGAGACTATTATGCAGCCATATATACCATGTGTGAATAATGCCCCTGGCAAACAGTGTGAAATAAAGTGCAAGCTTGCAGAACATATATGCATTGCCACAAAATGTGTAAGCCAAACTTTCTCAAACCTCTAGACATGAGCACCAAGTGTTCTTAAAGGCCTTTGCTGGGACACACCAAGTGAAGTGAACCATAAGCAAGCTAGTCCTGAACCGTGACTAGAAGAACCTTCTATAGTGTGAAAAACACATATTAGTGATGACATCATGCAATGGGAGTACCTAGAGAAGAAAAGAGTTAAATAAAAATGGACTGGGATTATAAGAACCATAGACAGTACATCCCATTCTACTTGCTAAATGAGAAGTGAGTATTCTAAGTATTAATTATTAATAAAAATATCATAAAGAATTTATAATTAATTATGCAATGAGAAAAAAGAAATTGAATACATGATCAAAAATTGTCACCATAATGAGCTGACAGATATCAATTATCACCATGTCACATATTTCATGAATCTGAATTCTCATAACATGACATGTTGATAACATTAAAATTTAGGAGGGCAGAGTAGGACTTGAGACGAGAAAAACCAATCTCAAACCAAGACATGGAGAGTGCAGGCCATATCTGTACTTTCCCTTAGCAAGCCTCATCTCAAACTTCAGCGACAAAGGCATGATAAGTGATGCAGGAACAATGGGTTTGTTGATTTGGCCGTTTAGGATTACAGACATGCTAAAATAGGGAAGAACTTTTTTAAAAAAGTATATATAGAAGTTTATGTACAACAGGGACTGATGTTACAAGCTGCTGAATTTTTTATGAAAGAATTTTAGTTCATATTAAAGTACAACAGCAAGTGGTTTCGAAACAGAAATTTCAATTCCAGATGATCAAAAAGGGGTAAATATACAAAATTAAAGTAAAATTTCGGACAGTTCTTGGAAGTGTTTTAGTGGCAAGCAACCAGCTAGTGAACAAAGATAACCACCATCATCAAGACTTCACAATCATCACAGTTGCTTCCTCATTGAGTAGTCACCATGCCAGGAACATCATCATTTTCATGGAAAGAAAACAAGAAACCTCATTAAAATGTTGCCCTCTATGACTAAATAGTCAATATATCCATGACCATATAAGTTTCATTTGTCAATTCTCGACTTGGAACAATTTAGAATTTAGATATTGTTCAAAACATTCATTTAACTCCAGATCGAATGTTATGTGCATTCAATTGGATTCACTGAACAAAACTGCATCAGAAATAAAATATTTTGGATACTTGGAAGAATTGAATCTGGTTACCATAGAAGCAAGCCATGGTTAGGGATCTAAGGAGGTAGATACACAACAAGGACTTAGTGTGAGCAGTCATGAAAATAATTTATGTGAGGTGCAGAGATTCCATAAGCACATTTATCCAAAAAAAAGCAATGCCCATCCACAACGACAGATAAAGAAACATGCATTTAAATAGAAACGCCAGTTCCCAGAGCAATTGAATATTAGAAAATAAACAGAAAACGGTAGCAGCATATTGACATCTCATTTCTTTTCCATCAAATCTTAACTCCCAATTCATTTCAGTAACATGTTCAGGACAGGTAAACAATACCGAGTGGCAGAGAAGATGTCATCAAATTTCTTTTTAAGTGTTGAAGAATCCTGCAGTGGCCAATTGGAGTCATCCTGGTGGACAAATATGACATTCTCCAAGATGGCCTTCGACACGCCCATCAGAGCTGGGATTTCCCTATCCATGTCCGCACACCTGTAGCTGAGGCAGACCTTCTGCACTCAACCACCACAATCATCAGAACTCTATACCCAAAAAAGCTTCTATGCTCGCAAAACACAACATAAACTATAGAAGGAGAAGAGAGAAGGGTGAACCTCTCCAGTGTGGGGGTTGATGGTCTGGAGGACGCTCTCGATGGCCTTGAACTCCATCTTGGAGGCCTTCTGGGTGAGCTGGAAGGATCGAATGCACACAACATCCTTCCCAGCAGCCGTCTTGAACCGAAGTTTGATCTGCCCTTTGGTCTCCGTCTCCCCCGCCACCTTCCGACCAAAAAGCACCCCCCCACCCCCCCAACAAAAAGATGATAAAGTGAGCCAAAACCATCACCCCAAACGATTAAAGATGCGATTTTTTCTTGATAGGGAGAGGATCAGGATGCGAACCTTGGGGTCGTGGATGAAGCTGTGACCGGAGCGGGAGTTGGGGGGAAGCTCGCCGGTGCAGGAGAGCTTCAGGCATTCGATGATGGTCTGCAAAGAGAGAGAGAAAGAGAGACGGTGATGAGAATCTAGGATTGATTGAAGGCCAAATGTGGAGATATTACAATATATATATATATATATATAGAGAGAGAGAGAGAGAGAGAGAGAGAGAGAGAGAGAGAGAGAGAGGAGAATACGGTTTTGCCGGCGCCGTTGGGGCCGACGATGAGGGTGAGAGGCCTGAAAAAGGTGATGACGTTCTTGTTCTCCGGATCGAAGCTCCGGATGCCTTTGATCAGCATCTTGTCCACCGTGCTCATCTTCTTCTTCTCGCCTCGCTTCGCTTGCTTCGCAAGTCTCGCCCTCCCTATCCTTGGGGTTTGGAATTGGAAGGTTTTACTCGAGGGAGTGGGGAAATGGCGGGTGATGGGGTTTTAGAGAGTCTGGTTCGGTCCGGTTCGTGGTGGGTCAGAGCCGGACCGGGTCTGCTCGATGCTGCGGATCTACAGTGAGATTGAGAGAGTTGGTTTTTTAGTTTGCTGGTTCTTTTGAATTTTTTTTTCAATTAGTGTTAATTTCAACTTATTTATAGGAATAGAGTTTTTTAAAAAAATATTATTTTAAATGATAATTCTAAGGGTAAAAACACCATCCTAAATGACTGTGGCATGTTTAGTACCAACTCAGCCAATATGACTGTCCACATTGGAATATTTTTTTATAAAAATAAGATAAAAATATTATTTTGAAATAAAAATGTCTTTCAGAATAGTGCTTATATAAACACTTTTTAGGATGGCAATTCTAAAAACACCATACCAAATGATGCTTTTAAAAGTGTCATTCTGGATGGCGTTTTTAGAAACGTCATTCTGGATGGTGTTCTATAAGAATCATTCAAAATGATATTTTTAAAAGTACCATTTTAAATGATATTTTTTAATTAAAATTTTCACAAGCTGATCCAATTCCACAAGATTCTAGTTATTTTAAAAGTGGTCGTATATGCTTAGACCTCCTCTATTTAACTATCATAACAATTGCACTAAAAAGAATATTAGTATCTTTATCTCTTTTCTAAATACTTTTTCAATTTTATCGTTATTATTTTTATATTATATTATTATAGATAATTTGATATGCAATTGACTTTATCCCACATTAAAAGTGACCATAAAATATCATTAACTCTAACAATTATTTATCATAAAGCTTGAGATAAAACTTATGTGCCTTGCTCAAAATATTGATATGACCATAAACTTACTTCAATATGTTATTGTAAGCATGATAAGATTACTAATGCCTATAGATACTACTTGGTTTAGTGATTCAAATCAAATATAAAATTTCACTATGCCCTTTATAACCATATGCTGAAGACTTTGATAAAATTTTGATGAAATTTTAGCAGCATCTCTCCTGTAAATAAGACAACCAAAACCACAGCAAAATGCCTATTATGGCACATCCATATTTTTTTCCAAACTCGAATAAACCTATTCAATATTCATAAGATATACAAACTGGCAATCAAACTACCTCAACTAGGTAGCAAGCATAGGAGAATATAAATATATACAATAAAGCTAGTTAATTATATAAACTAGTGTACTCAAATAACTGACTAAACTAAACTATCATAATACAACCTATGTATCACAAGGCTGTGGTTCCCCCTTTGGTCACTTTGACCTTCTTTGAAAGGTCATCAAAGGATGTTGGAAGTCTCTTTGAATCACTTGCGATACACCCTCTCCTACGTCAATAGTAGGGTCTATCATATCAATGTGAGTGTAAGCTAAACCTCACCCCCGATCTCTGTGCATAGGTGGCCTACCCTCTATCATAGCAAAAGTGGCATCTAGCTTTAGATCATCATGATGCTCATGTATATGCGACAATATGTGATCCGGTGCTATCGATGAAGATGCCAAAGATGGATCAAGCTAGCCCAATAATGGAGCATTGTCCATCTGTTCAATAAAAGATGGCATCGATGATGATGAATGATCCCAATCGCTTGCATCATACTGCATCTCAGGGATATATGGGAAGCCCTCATGCTGCATCTCTGAAAAATACAGTGATGCTAGTGGAACATATGATGATGCCATAGATGACCCCATATGATAAATCAAGATGTGGTCAGCTTGCCCAATATCTTGATATATATATCTAATAGTTGTTGAGATTTCATGATTTCATGCATGAAAAAATTTTGAAACAAATACGCAGCAAAAATTTTAAAAATTTAGATTAAATCTAATTTAATCTAAGCATGTATAAGATCAAATCTTAAAATCATAAAACAAGATCGACATATGTGAGATAGGATTCAGATTCAAAAATTAAATAAAGAAAAATAAATAGAGAATATCTAATTTTCATACCTTGACGTGGGTCGATCTACACTGTGAACTGATGATCGTAGATGTCTTCCGAAAATCTTTTGAAACTGCACAAGTGTCTGACCTCTACGGATATCTACACGAGACTTCAATCTGATAAAACTTCTTAATCTCACTGGAGTGCTAACTTTTTTGCAGAGATCACATTTTGATGGTTAAAAAATCTTCTTTTCTCTCAAAATACTCTTAAAGAAGAAGAAGAGAATAGGAGAATGATGATCTCTACGCTAGAGATCATGAGAAGAATACTTTATTCTCTTTTTTTTCTAAAATTCATGCACCAAATCTCTACGCTAGAGATGTAAGAACATATGTCCAACTCTTGGACAAAGAGGAGAGAAAAATCCATATCCAAACTAGGACAAAAGAGAGAGAGAAGAGACCCTAACAACCAACCTTTGGTTATTGATAAGAAAGAAGAGATATGAACCAAACATACCTCACGCCATGGACCTACATGCCGCGCCCTCTCTCCTTGAATATTTCACGCACACTCCTCTGGTTTTTTTTTTGCATCTCAAACTAATCACATCAGCCCCTTTCTAACGCCCCATATGATGTCACATTTAAATGGGAGAAGAGATAGGATTTAGGTAGAAGATAAGAGTCCAAACTTCCTTGGACTCTAAAATTTTTGATGTCGCCCACCATTTCTTCTTTTGCACCCACATATCTCACGGAGAAAAAGGGGTTTAAGTGAACTTCTTACATGCAACAAAGATCTCACATCTTGGAGAATAAGTAGGCGTGAAAACAAGTGGGCGTGGGACTCCTTATGGCACATGGAGAGAGAGAGAGTTCTAATACTTTTGGACTCCTCTTTAGGTGGCTGATTTAAATCGATTAAAACTCTAACCAATTCTAATCATATTAGGAATTGATTAGATCAAAATAGATTGAAATCCTAATCTGATTAGGAGCCCAAACTATTTAGATTAAAACCTAATCCAATTAGGAATTAGAAGTCACTTAATTAGAGGAGGAGTCCTAATCCTTTTGGACTCTTTCTTGATGCTTGAGTCAAACTCAATTTATTTTCAATTTAATTAAGATTTAGTGCACCCATGAAGAAGAGAATTCCTAGTCCAAATAAGAACCCAAACAATCTTTAATAGATCTTAATCTAACCAAGTCAAACCCAAATCCTAATCAGATAATGAATTATTCTTCCATACAATTAGGTTATCTCATAACTCAATTAGGCTTGATCAAATCAAACACATGCTAAATCAAATTAAATTTAATTTAATTAGACTTGATGTAAGCTACATTATTCAATTAAATTGAGTCAATTAACAATCCAATTGCTAATTAATCCTCCTATAACTCACTAACTCTTTAGCGAGTTACTTAGTTACAACTTTTACATTAGATTAATCATCAATCAAATTGATAATTAAATTCTATCACGACTCATAATCGTAATTCAACCATCTGATCAGTCAAAAGCCTCTTTGTGTGTGACCTCATAGGTTATATTCTGTCTGATAGTGAGATATATTGTGATTTCTATTATAGTATTATCAAAACTCTTTTCAATATATTAGAACCATTCCAACTCTGTCCATCAAAGATCATCGATCATCGAGATGATGCTCGTGGGTCTCATAATCCATCAGTAACATCTAACAATATGTAGTGACAATCCAGTAGAAAAAAAGATGATGAATCTCTAAAAGCAGCTAATGTATGATACAGTCTCTCTATCGTAAGTCCTGATCAGATGGCAGATTATGGATGAATCATCAAACCTCATCATCGATCATATGATAGATTCAATTAGCTCGAATCTACGTATGATTCTCATGAAAATTTTTTTTTATTAATCACACTACTATAGTCATAGACTTAAGAACTCAGCTTCTTAAATTCCATAGGACTCCTTTCTGCTGCTAGGATCGATAGATTCTATCAAAGTGCACACTCTACTCCTACAGTGAATCAACTGTCGCCAACATCCACTACAAAGACTCAATGAGTCAATGTTTATGTAGTCAAACTCTAGCAGTCTCACTGCGAGCAACTGTAACACCGCAGGTCAAAGGACCAGTCATATTACTACAGCATCGAGAAAGTCACTAACGAGGGAGCTGACATCTATGTGACTTCTTATGTTGGTCACGCTCAGTGCTAGTTATTCTCTAACAACCATCTGTACTCTCACTCCAGTGTCACTGCAGTACAAACTCGAGACTCATCTATCCGAATGAAGCGATCCGTGCACTGGTCTATCTGAATCAATCATCATTTTCATGATGATCCTATGACCAGGAGTAATTTAGAAATTAACCATCAATGATATATGTCTCAAATTTTCAACTCTTTAAGAATATATATCATCATCTTGTTAATCCCTTGGATTATTCATTGACATATAAAATATGAATGATAATATAAGTACCCATTAAGTACAAAAATATATCCTACTAACATGATATACGTCAGACAAGATTAGTTTTTAAGGCATACATCCAACAATCTTTTACTTGCACTAAAGCCAATTTGCCATATACCAAGCTTCATCTTCTCAAGACAGGCTTTAGTTTTCCGCTAGCTGAGTGACTTACCAATGGGTTAACCACACCTCATATAGAATTTGCTCTTTACGCCTCTATATATTTCTATTTGAGGTAGTCGCATATTCTGTTGCTCTATGTGTTGGGATATCTGGTGAGACTTAGGCTCCTTAGCAAGGGCTATGGTGCCATTGTCTTTACAGTATAGTGTCATGACATCTGATAGCATGACATCCAGCTCTGCAACTAACATTAGAACCAAAATGTATACTACACATCTACAGAGTACTCAGCTTCCATCGATCGATTGCTTGGAATTCTTTCAAGATATCAACATGATTACACCTATGATGTAGATATTTTACTATTAACATCAGATATAAAATCTGAATTAATGTATCATCTCACTCCTAGCTTTGATCCTTTTTTAAAATTAAGAACAAATCTTTAGTTCTTCTCAAGAACTTAAAGATGTTTTCACAGAAATCCAGTGCTCCTAGTCTGGATACAACTGATATCTACTCATGACATTCACAGTATTAACTATATCAGTTCAAGTATATTACATGATATACATTTATGTCCAAGAGGGTAGCAGATCCCTCTCTGAGATTTCTATGCTAAACTCTTTCAACATCTATTCTCTGTACTTTATCTGTGAAAACACAAGCATCCAATTACATCTATCTCTATAGATCTTTATATTCTCAGAATATAGGATGCTTGCTTTATGTCTTTCATCGAGAATTCTATATACAATCATATTTTAACCGATATCAGTATTGGACATTCTCGCTGATCCTTTTGGAAATACATAATTCCTCATTTCTGATCAAACAATTTGATCATATTATCGAAATGAATGTTGAATGTTTCAACTCCAAAATTATTTCAGATTTTATGATATTTTATCACGAGAAGTGAAATCCATAAACTACTCCATATGAAAATCTTCAAAAAATATCTAGTTAGAAAAACTATTTCACATCTCTTTTTTGGAGTCGATGTCTAACATTGCCTCATTATAGATTTTGGAGATCACCTCTATATTCTCTATCTCTCATGAGAAATAATTTTTTTCTACATCCTCTATTAAACATACCCAAGTACCTTTCGAGAGGATGGAAGATCCCACTGTATCTATGAGGTGGAGGAGGAATATACATATACTGACTCATCATGAATAGGTTCTTTAGATCCTATGACTCGTCGCTCTTCAGAGATACTTTCTTCAAGCTTAACTTTTCTCCCACCACTTCATCTTGGTTAAATAATTTTTCAAAAAGATAGTATGATGGGTTATAATCACATTGTGATTTTTTCAGAAGAAAAGTAGTATCCCAAACTCTTTTAGAATGAGCTTTATAGACCTATCCTCTAACATATCCACCTGCTGTCTTTGACACAGGCTGGATATTAATGGATCATGAAATAATCAAGATTTAATTCTCATCATGCCATATCTCATATGGTGTAGTAGAAATAGATTTAGAGAGAATCTAATTCCATAGAAATAAAGCATGTCCTTAAAGAAACAAAAATAAATTAGTAAAGTTCATCATGGATCAGACCATATCTCATACAGTCCTATGACTCTTCTTAATTATCTCATTGAGCTAAGATGTACTAACAGGGATCCAATATGAAACTATGTCATTTTATGAGATAACCGAATTTTTTTTTTTAATATTGCATCCTCGATCTGATTGAAATACTTTTAGAAATTTTCGATTTGCTTTTCTACTTTACATCTAAATTTTTTGAACCTTTCAAAAATTTTAGATTTGTATCTCATATACTTATCCATACCACGATTGATCATCGATAAAGATAATGAAATAGAGATAACTTTTTTTGTTAGCATATCAAATGAGTTATACACATCAAATGTGTACTAGGATAAATATCTTAGAGGTCCTTTTCTTCTTGTCTCACAAGAGTAGCTTGATTATTTTTTTTCAAAGAGATGATCCAAAAACTAAATGTGACTCAACAGTTAATGAGCCTAAAAGCCCATATTTCTCCTATCTGATAATCATTTCTTCTCTTACACGACTTAGCCTAAAGTTCCACATATACTTAAAGTTTATCTCAACTCTGGATCTCTTAGATCCAATGGCATTCACTGCTTGCTTAATTAAGTTCATAGATGCATCACTATGCGAATAATATAGACTATCTCTAAGAACTAAATTTAAATGATAATCACAAAGGATATATGCCTATAGCCATAAAGCAACTCTTGCCCTATTATCAATTTTAAGGATTACTTCCTTATCCCTCTACCTTCCCATAGACTCTATACTAAAGTGCATAAAAATACTAGAGTCTAAAACTTAACTGGAAGAAAAAAAAAATCGTAAGGATAGTATTGAGCAATTTCGACATGCTTACTCAAGGTGTGTCCTTATTTCTTTAAGCTCTCTAGATATGTACCTCTGAACTTTTCAAGATTCTTTAGTTACCAATATTTTGACCAATTCAAATAAGATGTCAAGATCATCGTTCATATGGTAGTTTATCATAAACTATCCATATAAACTAAAAAAAGATCGCAGGATCAAATTCACAAGTAATTCCTCGTGCATGTCATGTCGAGCTTTTTAAGCTCCCTATTGTCCTTGACCATAATCAAATAATGATCATAGACTGACTGTCCATCGTATATCTCATACGCTGTGCGACTCTAATTATCTCACCATACTTGTAGATGAATCAATGTGTCGTTGGCAGTGAACATATGCTTATGCATACATTGGAGTTCATCTAATATGGACTTCAACATATAGCACCTATCTTTATTGTTATTGTCCATCCACTCATTAAATATAGCTCGTTGACTTTAGGTTGGACAGACTGTTAACATTGAAATAATTTAATAAAAAATATTACTTAATTTTCTAAAATTAAGAACGATTCTTAGGTTTATGAGCTAGTCTATGTAATTGATTTTGGTTAAACGGTTGATATCTAGGATTCAAGCTAGAGGATTGAAAGCTGACACAATAAACAGCGGAGAGCAAAGATTCTAGTTCGATGTTTGTACTTATTTTATAATTTACTCTAAAGATTTTTAGATGCAAAAAGACTCCTACTATTTTATCAGATTTTTCACACTCTTCGAGTGGAGAAACAAAAATCCTAAGATGATAACTAGATTTCTAGTGGATACTGTGATCCCATCAATATCGTGTACCTCATCTAACAATTATTGATAACACGCACACCAATGCATGGACAACTCTTTGCCCAGATGCTTCTATGAGCATGTTGCAGCGACTTGGTCTCTAAGCCATATGGGCTCACATAACAGTTATTGCCCATATTCTTTAGTTAAATCAGACCCACCATTCATAAGTAGGTGTAAAGCCATCATTGGGTCCCTCACCTAACAGTCATTGGGCCCAACCTCATCTTTACCTTAGAGCAACTCTTTGCTAATAGAGTGGTTGTGTGTTCCCATGCAACTGAACCACTGTGACCAGCCGAGAACAATCAACACTGGTAGCACGTCCGCATATTTACAACGATGGAAGACCATTGGGCTTAATATTAATGGAGAGGTTTTGGATTTAGATCTCATCTAATCAATCATTACATAACTGATTTAATTGACATGGGCTAAATCAAATTACCAAGCAACCATATTTGAGACTCAATCTTTTAAATTGGTCAGATAAATACAGATTGGTGGGGATCCTTCCGTTGCTTTCTTTAGATACCAATAAATTAACCAGATCAGTGAACGAAATCAATTAAATAACCATCTTCAATTATTTGACTTAGATACTAATTGATTAATTGATCCAAATAGGTTAGCTGAGATGACTCAGATTCGAGCCATAGAGTCGAATTAGGTCCTTAGATTAATTGATTCTACATATGGATGTCAATCGATTCGATCAACAATAATTGTATGATCTTAAGTTCTATTGACCTAACCCTAATCAATACTTGATTCAGTTTGATCAACTGCTAAATCAATTTTGACCCATTATGATCAAATCAGAAATCCTAGATATAATATAATTACATGACCTAATTTGATCTACTCATGACCAATCTCTCATGCACAAACACTAATTTTAGATTTTAAATATAAATTCTTTACATAAAAAGTAAATTTTGATCTCGAAATAATTTTCAGATCATACATACAAATATATATTATATATATGAATAAAGTTCAGATCATAGAAACTAATTTCAATCCTAAACATACTTTCATATATCATATATACGAATTAAAATAGATCTCAAAACTCTTTTCAGATCTAAATAATAAAATATATATCACATATATGCTAAAAAATTAGATCTAAAAATCTATTTTAATCAAAAATTTTAATATCATTCTAGGACAATCATACAGCATAACAAGTTATGCTAGGGCAACCTTATGTCAGAACGACATCAAAATTTTTTAAATCTAAAATTTTTCTTTATAAATTTTAGATCTAAATCCTAATCTCATGTATATGATGTGACTCTAATACCACTATTGAGATTTCATAGTTTCATGTATGTAAAAATTTTAAAACAAGTATGTAGCAAAAATTTTAAAAATTCAGATTAAATCTAATTTAATCTAAGCATGCATAAGATCAAATATTAAAATCATAAAACAAGATCGACATATGTGAGATAGAATTTAGATTCAAAAATCAAATAAAAAAATAAATAGAGAAGATCTAATCTTTATATCTTGGTGCGGATCGATATATACCGTGAACTGATGATCGTGGATGTCTTTCGAAGATTTTTTGAAACCGCACAAGTGTCCGACCCCTATGAATATCCTTACGAGACTTTGATCTGATAAGAAACTTTTTGATCTCACTGGAGTGCTAGCTCCCTTGCAGAGATCGCTTCTTGACGATTGAAAAATCTTCTTTTCTCTCAAAATACTCTTAGAGAAGAAGAAGAGAATAGGAGGATGATGATCTCTATGCTAGAGATCATGAGAAGAATACTTTCTTCTATTTTCTTTCTAAAACTCATACACTAAATCTTTATGCTAGAGATGTAAGAACATATGTCCAACTCTTGGACAAAGAAAAGAAGAAAACCCATGTCCAAACTAGGACAAAAGAGAGAGAGAAGAGACCCTAACAACTAACTTTTAGTTGTTGGTAAGAAAGAAGAGATATAAACCAAACATACCTCATGCCATGGACCTACATATCGCACCCTCTCCCCTTGAATTTTTCATGCACACTCCTCTGATTTTTTTTTGCATCTCAAACTGATCATATCAACCCCTTTATAATGCCCCATATGATGCTACATTTAAATAGGAGAAGAGGTAGGGTTTAAGTAGAAGATAAGAGTCCAAACTCCCTTGGACTCTAGAATTTTTTGTAACGCCCACCATTTCTTCTTTTGCGCCCACATATCTCATGGAGAAAAAGGGGTTTAAGTGAACTTCTTACACACAACAAAGATCTCAAGTCTTGGAGAATAAATAGGCATAAAAACAAGTGGGTGTGGGACTCCTTATGGCATATGGAGAGGGAGAGTTCTAATATTTTTTGGACTCCTCTTTAGGTGGCTGATTTAAACCAAGTAAACTTCTAACCAATTCTAATCGTATTAGAAATTGATTAGACCAAAATAAATTGAAATCCTAATCTGATTAGGAGTCCAAACTATTGAGATTAAAATCTAATCTAATTAGAAATTAGAAGTCACCTAATTAGAAGAGTCCTAGTTCTTTTAGACTCTTTCTTGGTACTTGAATCAAACTCAATTTAATCTCAATCTAATTCAAATTTAGTGCACCCATGAAGAAGAGAATTTTCAATCCAAATAGGAACCCAAACAATCTTTAATAGATCCTAATCTAATCAAGTCAAACCTAAATCTTAATTAGATAAGAAATTATTCTCCCATACAATTAGGTTATCTCATAACCCAATTAGGCTTGATCAAATCAAACTCATGTCAAGTCAAATTAAATCTAATTTAATTAGACTTGATGCGAGCCCCATTGCTTAATCAAATTGAGTTAATTAGCAATCTAATTGCTAATTAATCTTCTTATAACTCACTAACTCTTTAGCGAGTTACTTAATTATAATTTTTGTATTGGATTATTCATCAATCAAATTGATAATTAAATCCTATCACAATTCATAATCATAATTCAACCATCTAATCAGTCAAAAACTTCTTTGTATGTGATCCCATAGATTCTATTATGTCTGGTAGTGAGATATATTGTGATCCATATCATAATATCATCAAAACTCTTTTTAATCGATTGGAACCATTCCAACTCTGTCCATCAAAGATTATCGATCATCAAGATGATGCTCGTGGATCTCATAATCTATCAGTGACACCTAGTAGTATGTAGTGATAATCCAGCAGAATAAAAGATGATGAACCTCTAAGGGTAGTTAACATATGATACAGTCCCTCTATCATGAGTCCCGACCAAATGACAGGTCATGGATGAATCGTCAAACCTCATCATCAGTCATATGATCAATTCAATTAGCTCGAGTTCATATATGATTCTCATAATTTTTTTTTCATTAATCACACTGCTATGGCCATAGATTTAAGGACTCACCTTCTTAAATTTCATAGGACTACTTCCTTCTGCTAGAATCGATAAATTCTATCTAGGTGCACATCCTACTCCTACAGTGGATCAACTGTCGCCAACATCTACTATAAGAACTCATTGAGTCAATTTTTATGTGTAGTCAAATTCTAGCAGCCTCACTACGAGCAGCTGTAGCACCGTAGGTCAAAGGACTAATCATACTACTGCAGCATCGAAAAAGTCACTAACGAGTGAGCAGACATCCATGTGACTTCTTATGTTGGTCACGCTCAGTACTAGTTGTTCTCCAACAACCACCTGCACTCTCGCTCCAGTGTCACTACACCGTAAGACTCGAGATCCATCTGTCTGAAGGAAGTGATCCGTGCACTGGTCTATCTGGATCAATCACTATCTCCATGATGATCCTATGATCATGAGCAATTTAAGAATTAACCATCAATGATATATGTCTCAAATTCTCAACTCTTTGAGAATATGTATCATCATCTTGTTAATTCTTTGGATGATTTATGGACACATAAAACATGAATGGTAATATAAGTGCCCATTAAGTACAAAAATATGTCCTAATAGTATGATATGCATTAGCTAAGATTGATTTCTAGAACATACATCTAACAATCTCTCATTTGCACTAAAGCTAATTTGTCATATATCAAGTCCTATCTTCTCAAGGCAAGCTTTAGTCTTCCGCTAGCTAAGTGACTTATAAGTGGGTTAACCACATCTCATGTAAAGTTTGCTCTCTACACCTCTATGTATTTCTACTTGAGGTAGTCGCGTATTCTATTGCTCTATGTGTTTGGATATCTGGTGAGACCTAGGCTCCTTAGCAAGGGCTATGATGCTATTATTTTTGCAGTATAGTGTCATGACATCTGATAGCATGACATCCAATTTTGTAACTAAAATTAGAACCAGAATGTATCCTACACATCTACAGTGTACTCAGTTTCCATCGATCGATTGTTTGAAACCCTTTCAAGATATCGACATGATTACACCTATGATGTAGATATTTTATCATTAACATCAGACAAAATCTGAATTGGTGTATCACCCACTTCTAGCTTTGATCTTTTTTCAAAATTAAGATTAAATTCTTAGTTCTTTTCAAGAACTTAAAGATGTTTTCACAGGAATCCAGTGCTCCTAGCCTGGATACAACTGATATCTACTCGTGACATTCACAGTATTAACTATATCAGTTCAAGTACATTATATAGCATACATTTATGTCCAAGAGGGTAGCAGACCCCTCTCCAAGATTTCTATGTTAAACCCTTTCAGCATCTATTCTCTGTACTTTATCTATGAAAACACAAGCATCCAATTTCATCTATCTCTATAGATCTTTATATTCTCAGAATATAGGAGTTTATGTCTTTCATAAAAAATTCTATACACAACCATATTTTAATCGATGTCAGTATTGGACACTCCTACTGACCCTTTTGAAAATACATAATTTCTTATTTCTGATCAAATAATTTGATCATATCATCGAAATGAATATTTCAACTCTAAAATTATTTCAAATTTTATGATCTCTTATCACGAGAAGTGAAATCTATAAGCTACTCTATATGAAAATCTTCAAAAGATATTCAGTCAGAAAAGCTATTTCACATCTCTTTCTTGGAGTCGATGTCTAACATCGCCTCATTGTAGGTTTTTAGAATCATCTCTATGTTTCCTATCTTCCATGAGAAATAATTTTTCTCTACATCTTCTGTTAAGCATATCCAAATACCTTTCAAGAGGATAGGAGATTCTACTATATCTACGAGGTGGATGAGACATATACGTATGCTGACTCATCATGAATAGGTTCTTTATGTCCTATGACTCACCGCTCTTTAGAGACACTCTCTTCGAGCTTAACTTTTCTCTCACTGCTTCATCTTGGTTAAATAATTTTTCAAGAAGATAGCATGATGAGTCACAATCACATTATAATCTTTTTAGAAGTAAAGTAGTATTTCAAAATCTTTTAGGATGAGCTTTATAAACCTATCCTTTAACATATCCACCTACTGTCCTTGACACAGGCTAGATATCTTTGGATCTTGAAATAACCAAGATTCAGTTCTCACCATGCTATATCTTATACAGTATGGTAGGAACAGATTTAGAGAGAATCCAATTCTATAGAAATAAAGTATGTCCCTAAAGAAATAAAAATAAATCAGTGAAGTCCATCATAAATCAGACCATATCTCATACAGTCCCATGACTCTTCTTAATTATCTCATTGAGTTTAGATGTACTAAGAGAGGTTCAATACGAAACTATGTCATTTTATGAGACAACCAAAAAAATTTTTTTTTTGGTTTTGCATCCTCGATCTGGCCAAAGTATTTTTAAAAATTTTCGATTTGCTTCTTTACTTTACATTTGAATTCTTTAAATCTTTCAAAAATTTTAGATTTATATCTCATATACTTATCTATACCATGACTGATCATCGGTAAAGGTAATGAAGTAGAGACAACTCCTTTTGTTAGCACATCAAATGAGCTACACACATCAAATATGTACTAGAATAAATATCTTAGTGATCCTTTTTTTCTTATCCCATAAGAGTAGCTTGATCATTTTTTCTCAAAGAGATGATGCACAAACTAAATATGACTCAATAGTCAATGAGCCCAAAAGTCCATATTTCTCCAATCTGTTAATCATTTCTTCTCCTACACGACCTAGCCTAAGATTCCACATATACTTAAGATTTATCTCAACTCTGGATCTCTCAAATCCAATGCTACTCATTGCTTGCTCAATTAAGTTCACAGATGCATCACCATGTAAATAATAGAGACTATCTCTAAGAACTGAATTCAAACGATAATCACAAAGGATAGATGCCCATGGCCACAGAGTAACTCTTATCCTATTGTCAATTTTAAGGGTTATTTCCTTAGTCCTCTACCTTTCCATAGACTCTATACTAAAGTGCATAAAAATACTAGAGTCTAAAACTCAACTAAAAAAAAAATTGTAAGGATAGTATTGAGCAATTTCGATATGCCTACTCAAGGTGTGTCCTTATTTCTTTAGGCTCTCTAGGTATGTACCTCTGAACTTAATTCGATCTGATCAACTGCTAAATCGATTTTAACCCATTATGATCAAATCAAAAATTCTAGATATAATCCAATTACATAACCTAATTTGATCTACCCATGATCAATTTCTCATGGACAAACACTAATTTCAGATTTTAAATCTAAATTTTTAGATCTAAATTCTTTGTATGAAAAGTAAGTTTTGATCTTAAAATAATTTTCAAATCATACATACAAACATATATCATATATATGAATAAAGTTCAGATCATAGAAATTAATTTCAATCCTAAACATGTACCATGAACAATGTAATCTCATCGTATATTTCAAATGGTGATATACTCAGCATGCTGAATACACTAATCAATATGGACTCTTCCTCATCGATTAACATGATGAAGTCTCTAGCTGGTATCAAACTGCTTTGTATACCATGAATCCAGCCAAATTGGCATAACATATGATTTGAAAGGTGCCACTCCACCATATCAAAGCAAATAAGAGGCACCCTTGGAAGCCATATATCATATCCATCTTCGCATATCTGTGGTAATATGGATAATATCTCATCTGTATATGGCTCCCTTAAAAATTGATGGAGTTAAAAATAAAGTTCGATTAGTAAGCATATTTTTCAGTAGATTATGAATACTATAAAAAGATATTTGCATATTAATCGAAATTATCCATCTACGTATATCAAGCAGTGTATCCAGCTGACATCTATAAACCCATACCACCTTCGTTGATATGTTATGAACGTTGAATGCAATATTCTATTTGCTTGAACAATAAGTGACAGTGTGTTCAAATTAATTTAACTTCATCGAATTAAAAGTGCACTATCAAGCAATATATCCTATAGTTTTACACCTATATCCCCAAGGTGCATCTAGTCTGAATGGAATATTAGAGTATTGTTACTTCAGTGGCATCTCAAGCAACTGTCTCTGCAATGGGCTGATAGTCGGCATCCTCTTTCATTTCTAAATCTGTCATTTCTAACAAAATTATGCATAATATACCCTAATAGAGCTATAAAAAAATGTAGAAAATTATGAATTCTATGTCACATACCTACAAAGACATAAGATAACCACTAATCTTTGATTGATCATGATGCGAACCGCAACACGTAGCCCTATAGAGATAAGCTAGAATTGTGCTACTCCAATTGAGCCTACGAATAGAGTTATCAAGATAGGCCAGCCTGCCTCAACCCACCACAACCCATCTTTAAATAGGGCGAGGCGGGTTGGCCCGTTTAACTGGTGGGTTGGAGAAACCCCAACCCAACCCGACCTATCATGGACTGCGGATTAAACGGGCCAACCCACCAAAATTTCAAAAAAAAAACTATAAAACAATAATCCAAACAGAGAAAATGTAGTACTAAAATAGCAAAATAAATAGAGAATGACAAGTATCCACATGTTGTTTTTGTGGATAAAGAAAATGTAGGGATCAAGCATAATGAAGTATTGCTAGATCACGAAGCATAAAAATATGATTTGAAAGGTATTTGAATAGTTTTAAGATTGATATACAACAAAAAATATGTAAAACAACAATATAAATAGAGAAAATATAGTACTTAAATAATATATGGTACTAAATAAAAAAGAGGCCAATCAGCCTACCCCGACCCACCCCGAACCCGCCACAACCTGCAACCCAAACAGGGTGGATTATTTAATCTGCTTTTAAACTGATTACTAAAACATGAACCCAACCTGTCCCATTTACATGATGGGGCGGACCAACCCAAATTGACAGCTCTACCTATGAGCGAAGTTTAGACCCTCTAATAATGGTAAAAACATCAACTTCACCTTATTAGATAAAGTATCCGGTAAAAGGGCACCTCCTGCAATCATAGTACCTGACTCCTGACATACTATTGTACCATCTCCTCTGGTGCATCATCCCCAATGTACAACTATCGATAGTGATGATCTAAACTCTCTATCATCAGACATGAATAGTCAAAGAACTGGACCTCGAGCTCAAATCCTAATAATCAGATGCATGTAGCATGTCAATCTGGAATGCTATGCATGGGATCAACTCCTGTAATTACATCGCTATCAACTGATAGTCATGTGAGGATACTAACATCCTATAATGTGATGGTCACCTCATCGAATGGAAGGTGAAATATGTGTCTCTAGGCACCACCTCTCGATAAGGACAGTAACGAGACCAACATCCAACTATATTCGATGGATCTGATAACATCAATAGAATCCTATATATCGTAAATAATCTACAACTCTATCTGGGATATTCTCTATCTTCCAAAAATCACCATTAGCTCGTCGTAATCGAAGGGTCTTGGGCTCTTGCAATAGGATAGTATAATTAATGTATATGCTTTTAAGAAGACTCCAATCATAAAAAAATAAATAGTAAGAGTAAGAATAGAATGCTCACATTGCCATTTAATATAGCCTATGATCGATGGATCTCCTACAATGAAAGAATACTGCGATCTCGAGGGCCTGAATGCTATGGATCGTAAGTCATAATACACTAATGAATCTAAAATAATAAAATACATTTCAAATTTATTAGAGCATGACAAATATGATAGGAGACATAATTTTCAATGCATGAATCAAAACCACACATTAATCGAAAATTTGATTAGTAATTTAACAACACTTTAAATTTGATGTCACTAATTCATTACTAATAAAATATCTGGTATAGCAATACATAACTCCAATATTTCCATATTATACAACTCAAACAAAATTTTATAATAGTTAATTCTCAATATATAAGACCAAAGCTACTATATAAACCACAAAGATTTTTCTGCGTGTGCAGCCTTTTTAGGATACCTTCGTCGACCTTGACCTTCTTCTTTGCAAATGCCACAATGATTTTTATGGGCACCTTGACTTGAATCCATCTCGTTTTGAATATATATTGACTTAGGCCGACCTTTTTGCTTCGATCTCTCTCTATGTGGATTGGAAGTAGTGTGTACATATCTGAATGTATCCAATAGTCTTCATGAGTGACAGGATGAAACTTATCATTCCAAGTGTTAATATAATTTTCAATTGAATACTTGTCATCCATAAATTGAGCCAAATGTACATCAATTTTTTGGCACCCAGCTAAGACATGCGAGCAAGGATGGATATTTATAGATTGTCCACTTCTCGCATATACATGTTTTAGTACTTAGTGTCACGATTTGGCTATTACTTCCAACTCCTGCACGTCTAGGTTGTTTCTGTATAACAACTTGATACGCACCCCGATTCAAATTGAAAGGTATTATAATGTGCTGATTTATTTTGATTTAATATTGGATAATCTTTGTGGTAATATGAGGAGTGAATAAACTATGTGACTGTTCGAGCATATGCATACTTGCCTATGCATGCCTGACAAAATAGTACTTAACCAATTGATAGAATATCATCTGCATATATGCTATAATCATGATATTTCTAGCTACTTGTAGCACACTGTTAAAATTTTCAGACAGATTTATTGTTAAGATGTCATACTGCAATCCACCATCATGTGTAATTATTCAATTTTTAGGCTCCAATGTAGATAACCAATTCCAAGTCTCCTCATTTTCTGCTTTAATCCTTCTCATGATGAAATTGAACTTACATACTTGATAAGTACATCTGTTAAAAATTATATTTCCAAGTCAATCAACAGTTTGTTGATGATTGTACTTATTTTTATAATTATATATAAATTATTAAATTAATCAATATTATTTAATTTTTTCATCACTGTGTACATCTTATTTTGAACTTCTGTTATGTGATGAAGACCTTAGGACTATCTGATTCGATATAGGAGGATATATTATTTAGTCTTTAAACTTTAAATTCACGATCAAATAATATACTATTATTAGAACGATAGCTATATCAAATATAGGTCATTGTGTGCCATATTCGTTGGTTGTCCTCTTAATCAAGGAGTGTGGAGACACTGATATGGTATGCAAGTGAGACGTAGGAGTATATCTTACTGAACATGACCAACTGCTGAGTACTCTGTTGTCAAGAGTAGCTCATGAAGGATATGGGTATAAGTGTTCCTCTGATCTGAGATCACCATGATTACTTGCAAGCAACTCACTGTGCTTTGATGCCGGACTATCTAAATTTTTAATTCAGTGATGAAAAATTTTTGAGTACAGTCAAGTATCTGCGAAGTCGGTATGTGAGTCAAGATGGAATTGATCCCTCCGAATAAGTATGAGTTAATGTATCAGTGTGTTTTAATTCAGTAAAATCTCGATCAGAATAATCCATGTGATGGATTTTAAAAAATTGAAATACAATGTGGATGACCATATCAATATTGATAGTTAAACTATAGATCACTTTGAACATTTGGATCAAATGAATAAATTATATGATAACTATATGCCAATAGATTCTTGAATAATAATTTATAATCTTTCGACCTATCTGGATGTCAGGTATCATTACTAGATGGTCATTTTGATTGGTATAGAAAGATTATTTCTATACTACTGACTTAAGTTCGAACCTATGGGGTCACACTCAAAAAAAGTTTCTAACTGATCATATGGCGGATCGACGATTAAGAATCGTTCTAGAATAAAACTGTCAATTCGATTGATGATTAATCCAGTGCAAAAATTATCATAAATCAATTCACTAATGTTGATGAATTGTAGAAGGATTGATTAGTAATTAGATTATTAATTACCTCAATCTAATTGAGTATTGAGGTTTGGATCAAATCTAATTGAATTAGATTCAATTTGGTTTGATCCGATTAGGTTATGAGATGACCTAATCGCTAAAAATATTCGATTTTTGATTTGATCAAGACTTAAGCTCGATTAATTTTTGATTTGATTAAGATTTAATCGAGACTATATGTTATCTAATTAGATTAGATTTAGTGATCCAATTGGGTCTAACCTAATTCGGTTGGATTAAAAATCTAATTGGATGAGAAAATAATTCAAATTCAAATCCCTTATACCTCTTTTCTCTGTGCCCTCTTATTCTTCACATAAAAATTTTTTTTATGTAAATTTTTCTCATACGCAAAAGCTATTCCACATCTACATCTATTTTTTTTTGAATTAAAAATTAGTTTATCTAAATTTGAGTTCAAATGGGTTTGAATTTGAATGAAAATATAGAGTCCAAATTGAGTTGGACTCTTCTTTTCATGCCACCATCTTTCTCCATGCATAAAGTATTTTTTTCATAAAATTTTTTATGCCATTCTGATATTGGTCAGCTCCTCTTTGAGTTCATAAGATGAAGATAAAATTTTATTCAAAATTTAATTCAAATTTGATTTAAATTGGTGATAAAGATCAACCAACATTTGAAATTGAACCGAAACTAGCTCTTCCTTATACTTATCTTCCATGGGACGCCACCCTTAAGAAGGGATCAGTTTTGTGCGAGAAAAGAAGTAATTTTTGGTGTAAAAAATCTTAGAGTTAGGGCATAAAATGTTGAGAGTAGATTGAATTTTCGTGCGTGAGAAACAGAGGAAATGATCTTCCTCTTAGACGTGGGGTGTAGGGTCTAGTATTTCAACTCTAGATTTTATGAGAAAAAAAATATAAAAGTGAGTCTTGTTCAATCTCCCACACCACCATGTCCTTGTAAAGCTTCATTTTTTGATCTGGAGGAGTCTAGGAGATCCGAAGAAAGGAGCTTGGATCAGCCATCTAGAGCCTTCGATGCGAGTTAGAACTCTCATGAAGGAAGATTTGATCAGGGCTTCGAGTTGACGATCTGCAGAGATCGGATGATCTGTACGACTGCTTGACATCAGTGAGAGCTTCATACCATTCCTACCAGCAGTGGAGATCATTGATCCATAAAAAGATGATGAGTTCTGAACTCAATCGATGTGATCTAAAGGTTAAATCAGATTCAAGACATCGATGTGATCGATACAGTTTTTTATTTTATATCAGATTTTATATATAAATTTTTTATATCATAGATCCGTAATGATAGTTTAGATTTGATATAAGGCATGTTTAGAAGATTTAAATATTTAATCTTTTATTTTTTTATTATAAAATTTTAAAAATACATGCTTTGAACTATCTATTTTTCCTTCAAATAGTATCAGAGCCAGATTTCTTATGATATGACTTTTTTGCATATAACCTGATACATGCTTTTAAATCTATAATTTAATTTATATTAGATATGATATATAATATTTAGATCTGAAATTAATTTTAAACTTTATTACTTCGAGAATTAATTTTGATGATCACAAACCATTTGAGGAGACTACTAATGAGTTTTTTATATTTAGAGATTATTTTTATGATGTTTCAGATAGCCCAAGAGATTGAGTTTGAAAAGCTGAATTAAATATGCCAAAAGTTGAAGTTTCAGCAAGTTGGTGAAGTTTTGAAGGTTTTTGAGAGTGTCCAAACTGATTTGAATTTAGTTGAGAGCGTTTGAATGAGTTCTAGTAAGTTTCGAACCTTAAATACATGAAAAACTATGTTAGAACATTATGAGATGACCTATTTGGATCATTCCCTTCTGTTAGGCAGCCGGCATGCAGCATTTTGGATCATGGCATGCTGTGGGATGACCCACCTAGGACGTCCCATATAATTGAGATGCCCTCCTGAGATCTGAAACCAAAACAGAAAGTAGGACTTTTTATCTGGCCAATTGAGACATCCCATGGGATGCCCCAATACCAATGGGACGGCCTATGGGATGCCCCATTTCTGCGAGCACGCATAACGACTAGTTTTCAGTCTTTTTTTGATGTATTTAATGCACATTAAACGTACTCCAACAGCTCAAAACCAACTCTAAGACATTCTTAAGGGTGAATGGCAACTATAAATACTCTATTCAAGTAGAAAATCAAAAGATTTTTACAAGCTCAAAGATTAAATCCAAAAAAAATTATTTTCAGCCCTAAGAGAGAGATTGAAGCATTTAAGTACCTCACCAACCACTCTCCAGCAGCAATCAAGTACGAAATTCATTAAAAGTATACAGTAAAGGCTTCCACCCCTTAAGTATTATATTTCTATTATTTTTATTATGTGTATTTAAGGCATTTGTGTGCTGAAATTTGTATACTCTATTTTTCTCAAATAGTTTTTAGGTGTTTAAGTTTTGGAGGTTCCAAAACTTATTTAGGTTGATCCGAACCCTGAATCGGAGTGTTGAGGGTTGGCTTGTACCTGAAAAATAAGTGTTCTTGCTTGAAAGGTAAGGATCGGAGGTGTTCGATGTGGTGTAATCTATTGTTATCTATTTAGTAGATTAAATTTCTAAGTAGGAACTTGGAGAGTAGATGTAGGTGCAGGGTTAGCATCGAACCACTATAATTTCTTTATGTTTATTGTGCTTGCCTTTCTTTTCTTGTTCTTTGTGCTCATTACTTGCTTACTTCTTATTTGTGTTTGATTTTGTTTCTATTGCAAGTTGATACACTTCACTCTTTACCTTGGCACATTGCTTAAGTAGTGCAATCTTTGAAATTTCAAAAAGACCCAATTCACCCCCTATTAGGCTCTATATCTAGACAACAAGTAATATCAGAGTCCGGTGCTCTAGTTCTTACTTGATTTAACCATCAAGAGCTAAAGATCCATGGCAGCCCAATTTGGCACATCCCTATTCGAGGGGCAATCCACAAACCGATCTTCATTTTTCAATGGGTCAAACTACACCTATTGAAAAGCTCGGATAAAAATTTTTATTCAAATATTTGACTATGACATATGAAGTGTTATAGTAAATAGACCACATACACCCACCAAATTAATTGATGGCATGTCTATCTTTAAGCCAGAAGATGAATGGGATGATTTTGATAATAAAATGGCTCAGCTCAATGCTAAAACAATGAATATTTTATATTGTACTTTGGATGCTAATGAATTTGATCGTATTTTCACATGCATATTTGCTAAAGAAATTTGAGATAGGTTAGAAGTCACACACAAAGGTACCAACCAAGTAAAAGAATCTAAAATCAATATGCTTGTACACAACTATAAACTATTTAAAATAGAATCTGAAGATCAATAACTCAAATATTTACTCGATTCACTGACATCATAAATGACTTAAAAAGTCTTGGCAAATGTTACTCTAACAGTGATCTTATGAGAAAAGTACTCAGGTCATTACCAAGATCATGGGAAGCGAAAGTCACTGCAATCCAAGAGGTTAAAGACTTGAATTTTCTATCATTGGAGGAACTGCTTGGATCCCTCATGACCCATGAACTGATCATGAAGCAGCACACTGAGAAGAAAATCAGAAGAAAGAGGATCATAGCCCTCAAGTCAACAGCTCAAGAAGAAGATAACTCAGAAAAATCAGACAACAGCGAGGAAGATGAGGACTTGACCCTGATCACTAGAAAATTCAGATGGTTCATGAGAAGGAAAAGACAAGGGACCAAGAGAAGGCCACCAGCTAAGGGGGAGCCAAGTAAAGAGAAAGAAAAGGAGCAGCCTATAATTTGCTATGAGTGTAAGAAGCCTGGTCACTTCAGATCAGAATGCTTTCAGCTCAAGAAAGGCCAAAAAAAAGTTCAAGAAGAAGGAGGCCATGATGGCTACATGGAGTGATAGTGATGACTAAACCACTGATGAAGAAATCCAAGAAGAAGCCAACCTGTGCCTTATGGCACATAAAAATGAGGTATCATCTGAAACTCAACCTGAATTTACTTATGATGAATTATTAGAAGCTTTTCATGAACTCTTAAATGACCTAAAAAAAATAAAAAATATAAATATAAATATAAAATCAAGAAATCATGAATTAAGTAAGAAAAAAAAGAAATTGATAAGAAAAATGAGGAATTAGATCTAAAAAATCAATCACTAATAAAAGAAAAAGATGAACTCTCTAGTTAAAATAAAACTGTTATAAAATAAAATCAAAAACTAAAAGAAGAGATATCAAAATTAAAATCTATAGTTGACAAATTTACTTTAAGTTCAAACAAACTTCAGATGATTATTGACAGTCAAAAGGCTGTATATGATAAAGTTGGACTTGACTACAACACTCTAAGAAAATAAAAGTCCTTCAAAAATATTTTTGTCAATGAATCCACAAGAAATTTGCCAAATGTTACTTATTTTAGATGTGGTATGGTAGGACATAAAGCGTATACATATTCATCAAACAAATTTGATGGTAGAAAGGTTAAGAAAATATGGATTCCAAAAGAAACCATTGTGACTAACCCCAAAAGATTCAAGTTAGCTTGGATACCCAAGGTTAAAATTTGATCCCATGTGTGCAGGTGTGTCGTGCATCCCAAGCAACAAAAAAAAATAGTATCTTGATAGTGGATGCTTAAGACATATGAGAGGTGATGAATTATAATTCATCATATTGGAAGCCAAAAATAGAGGGATGGTCACCTTTGGAGATAATGGCAAAGAAAAAATCATCGGTACCGGTAATAATAGTATCACTTCCTCTTATATTAAAAATATTTTACTTGTAGATGATCTTAAATATAACCTGTTAAGTATTAGTCAACTATGTGATAAAAGTTATAAAGTAGTTTTTAAATCATCTATGTATATTGTAACTAATCCCACTGATGCTAGTACTAGATTCATTGGACATAGGTATGGCAATATTTATATGATTGATTTGGATAATCTCTCTTTACAAAGTATGCAATGTTTTATGGTCATGAATGCTAAAATTAATGAGACTAGTTGGTTTTGGCACCGTAGGCTTACACATATTAGTATGCACATACTTTCTAAAATTATTAAAAAAGATTTGATTTTTGGTATGCCAAAAATTAGTTTTGATAAAGATAAAATATGTGATGCATGTCAATTAGGTAAACAAATAAGAGTTTTTTTTAAATTTAAAAATATTGTTTCAACTTCTAAACCTCTAAAACTCTTGCATATAGATTTATTTGATCCTACAAGGACAACTAGTCTAGGAGAAAAAAGATATGATTTTATTATCATTGATGATTTTTTATATTTTACATGAGTTTTATTTTTAACTTCTAAGGATGAAGTATTTTCTGCATTCTCTAAGTTTTGCCAAAAAAATTTTAATAAAAAATATTTATCAATTATTTTTATTCGAAGTGATCATAGAACTGAATTTAAAAATAAAGATTTTAAAAAATTTTATGATGAAAAAGATATAGATCATAAATTTTCAGCACCTAGAACATCACAACAAAATAGAGTAGTTGAAAGAAAAAATAAAATACTAGAAGAAATAGCACATACCATGCTATATGAAAGCAAGCTCTCAAAGTATTTTTGGGTATAAGCAATTAACACAGCATGTTGCATTTAAACCATGTCTTAATAAGATCAATTTTAAAGAAAATATCTTATTAACTATGGAAGGGTAGAAAGCCTAATATAGATTATTTTTATATTTTTGATTACCGATATTTTATTTTGAATAATGGCAAAGATAGCTTAAGTAAATTTGATGCTAAATTTGATGCTAAATCTGATGAAGCTATCTTTTTTGGCTACTCCACTTTTAGTAAAGCTTTTAGAGTATTTAATAAAAGATCACTAGTAGTGGAAGAGTCAATTCATGTTATTTTTGATGAAACTAATGATCTTTCATCAAAAAAGAGAGGATGCTGATGATGCAAGTATCATAGAAGATGGAATAAAGGAGCTCACCCTAAATGACATGGATCAACAAAACAAGGATCAGTGGATGAAAAACATGAGGATGACAGCATTAATGATCAGAATTTCAAGAGCAACCTCAAGACACAGATAATCTTCCAAGAGAATGGAGGTATGTCCACAATCATCCTAAAGAATTAATAATTGATGATCCGATACAAGATGTAAGAACTAGATCTTTACTTAGAGATGTTTGTAATTATGTAGCTTTTGTTTCTCACTTAGAACCTAAAACAATAGATGAAGCTGAAAAAAATAATAACTGGATAATTACCATGCAAGAAGAATTAAATCAATTTGAAAAAAATAATGTATGGACACTAGTTGCAAGACCTAAAAATCATCCAATAATATGAACCAAATGGATTTATAGAAACAAATTAGATGAAGATGAAAATATTATAAGAAATAAAGCAAGATTAATTACTAAAGGATATAATCAACAAGAAAGAATTAATTTTGATGAAATATTTGCTCCAGTTGCTAGACTAGAAGCTATAAGAATACTACTTGCTTTTGCTTGCTTTATGAATTTTAATTTGTTTCAAATGGATGTTAAGAGTACTTTTTTAAATGGTTATATTGCTAAAGAAGTTTATGTTGAACAACCTCCTGGTTTTGAAAATCATAAATTTTTAGATCATGTATTTAAATTAAACAAAGCATTATATAGATTAAAATAAGTTTCTAGAGCTTGGTATGAAAGATTAAATAAGTTTTTATTAGAAAATAGTTTTTCAAGAGAAAAAGTTGATACTACTCTTTTTATAAAAAGAAAAGATAAAAAAATTTTAGTCATGCAAATATATGTTGATAATATTATATTTGGATCTATTAATGAAAATTTATGTCAAGAATTTGCCAAGCTTATGCAGGGGGAGTTCGAAATGAGCATGATGGGAGAACTCACATTCTTCCTCGGACTCCAGATCAAACAAAGGAAGGGATCTCCATCACCCAAAGTAAGTATACAAGAGAGCTATTAAAGAAATTTAGAATGGAGAGCTTAAAAATTATAAGTACCCCTATGACCCCTTCCTGTAAATTAGAAAAGGATGAGCATGGTAAAAGTGTTGATACAAAACTTTATAAAGACGTGATAGGATCTTTATTATATCTGACTGCAAGTAGATCTGATATAATATTCAGTTTATGTATGTGTACTAGATATCAATCAAATCTTAAAGAATCACACTTAAATACTGTTAAGAAAATTTTTAGATACTTGAAAGGAACACAAAACCCAGGTCTTTGATTTTCAAAACAATCATCTATGGACTTAATAGGTTTTTCAGATGCAGACTTTGCTGGATGTAAACTTGATAGAAAAAGTATTAGTGGAACTTGCCAATTTCTAGAAGTAAACTTAATTTGCTGATTTAGCAAGAAGTAAAATTCAGTGATTTTGTCTACGATCGAGGTCGAATACATTGTAGTTGAAAGTTGCTGTACTCAAATTTTATGGATTAAGCAACAACTCATAGATTTTGGCATTGAACTTAAAAATATTCTCATAAAATTTGGTAACACTAGTGCCATCAATTTAATCAAAAATCTAATTCAATACTCTAGGTCAAAACATATTGAAATTAGATATTATTTTATAAAAAAATATATTCAAAATAATGATATAATATTTGAATACATAAATATCGAAAATCAATTGGCTGATATTTTCACTAAAGCCTTTAATGAAAATAAATTTTATGAAATTAGGAGAGAATTGGGCATCTTAGATCCTTCTATTTGAATTTTTATCACAAATTTGCTTCTAAAATTCTTCTAAAAATTCTTAATTTCATTATCCTAATTTTGGAAGCCATCTTTCATTTTTTGAGAATTTTTCAAGTCATTTAAAAATTCTTCAATACTATTCAGATACCTACTTGGATTTTTATCCATTGAAATTTTCTGTCAAAAATCACATCAAAATTTACATAGACCCTCTATGACCTTCTTAACTCAATGTGATTATTTTTTATTTTTTTTTAATTTTTTTCTATTTAAATCATTTTTTTCATCGCCTGAAAGAGTCCTGAATGGGGTATCCCATTTATGCGGGTAGGTCACTTATAAGTGAGCCCACCCGATCATTTTTCAATAGAACAGAAAGTTGGGACATCTCAAATCCCAAGCCTTCTCCTTTTTCTCTCGACCCAATCAAGAATCCACATCCTTGCTCTCCCAAAAACCTCAAAATCTCTCCAAACCAAAACTCATTCTTTTCAAATCCATCGTTCTTACGGGTCATTTTCAGTTTTTTTCAAATCTTCAAGCCCTATCCATCAAATCCATGGGAAATCACTCAAAAATCCTCTTCTCCTCTTTGATTTTGGTTCAATCCAATCCTTCTCTACTCTCTAGATCACTTTTCATCATCTTTTTGCATCATGGCCCCCAAGATGAGGATGCCACAAAGGAGAAAGTCTGTGAGATCCTTGAAGGCTAAAGAGAGAAGGAAGAAGATTACTCAAGAGCCACCCCATGCTTCACCTCCTGTGACTCCAAGTATGATCCCTTTGTCTGCTAGAAAAGTTGCATTGGATAAAAATGTAAATTTCATGTTTTTAAGATGATAGATTTTCTATTGGGGAGAAGATGATTAGGCAAGGTTGGAAATTTTTTTTGAGCTTGTCCGAATTAGTTTACATAGATTTTGTGAAGAAATTTTATTCCAATCTATTTTTCTCTGAAGGAGTCTTAAAATCTACTGTTAAGGGTGTTCAGATCATTTTAAATGCTCCAAGACTAGGTAGATTGCTTCAAATGCCCTGTGAAGGTAGTTGTTTGGATGAACTGTCTAAGAAAGAAGTTGGACTTGAGACCATACTTAGGAAGGATGATGTGGAAGGTTTTCTAAAAATTAAAGCTAAGGATCTGAGTGTGGAGATGAGACTGCTTCACCATATGATTTCCAGAATTTTCTTCCCTAGAGGAGGAAGATATGATCTAATGACGGAGAGAGACATATGTCTCATGCACCATGTTATTTCAAAGTCTCCCCTGAACCTTCCATTTTTGATGATTGATACTATGAAGAAAGCCTTGAACAGATCCAAGGCTCCCTTGCCCTATGGTATGGCCCTCACAGTTATCTTTAGAGAGGATGGAGTCAGTTTTGATGGAGAGGCTATTTGTAGGCTGACATACACTGACACCTACAACAACCATTCTCTTAGGAGGATGGGATTTGTGAGAGTGGATGGCCGGTGGGCCAAAAATCATGCTGTAGAGGAGGAGGACAGTAATGAGGATGAGGAGCGTGCTAAGGGGGAGGGTCCTTCTTCTCCTGTGCCTAGGCCAAGCCCAGCAGATCACCATATTTCGGAGTCTGAGGTAGGACCTTCATTCAGAGTACCCCCATTGAGTCATACCATATCTATTTTTAGCTTAGAGGATGTTGATATGGGACAGCTAGCTGAGGGAGTGACAGAGATTTTATATGTTCAGCTGCAGTAGTTTCAGGATCAGCTTCTTCAGCAGTCTCATCAGTTTCAACAGCAGATTCTATAGTAGATTTTCCAGCAGCAGGCACAGCAGCAGCCACAGCAGTTTCACCCAGCTCCATCGAGTGCCTTCTCTGATTCTTTCTTGGAGTCTTCTATTGTGCCACATATTTTCTCTTTGATGAAACTCTTGTCTAACTTGAGTGCTAGACTAAAGAGTGTGGAGAGCTCCCTTCTCAGATTCAGTGATAGAATTTTTGATATAGAGAGGGAGGTTAGACGGATTGTAGTCTTTCTCTCTGCTGGAGTGGGCACATTGACTTCTTCTGCACTACAGATGGATGACCTGGCTCGAGAGATAGACACACTTCACTCACAGCTTTGCTCTTCTCTCGAGGTGATTAGGACAGATATCAGAGACTCCAGGGATTTTATGATAGTTGATCTGGATGGACTTAGACTTACTGTGAGGGGTATTCTATCTCAGTTAGATGGTATTAGGACTCAGCTTCAGTCTAGGTCCTTTACATCTACTGAGCCTGCATTCGTACAGCCCATTGCTTTTCATCCTCCTGCATCCTCTTCTCGGACCAGACCTTTCGGTCGCGGACGAGGCTGATCATGTCTTCATCTATCTGGATCTTGTGCTCGATGTCCTGTCTCCCTGACTTTATTTTGTATTAGATTACTTAGTTATATTTTATAGATTGGATGTATGAGATCTTTATTCTCTTTATGACTCTTGTAACCTCTATTTTAGTGTATATGAATGAGGTTGTTTCCTTTCTACTCATGTCTCTTTGGATGAATGTTTATTATCATATCCCTTTGGTTGTATGAATATTTATTGTTGTGTCTCTTTGGATCAATGAGTGCTTAGTATCATTTTTTATTGGATGGATGAATGTGGTATCATGCTCTATTTTCTTGATATTTGACTTAACACCATGAACATCCTACTCTTCTAGTTTATTCTTTTTGATGATGTCAAAAAAGAGGAGAAATAATGGAATATAAAAAAAATAATAATGATAAAGGGAAAGAAATAAAGGTAAATGGAGAAAATAATGTATTTGAGGGAGAAATAATGATAAAGTGTGAAAATGGTGTAGTTCTTAAAATCTTTTAAAAAACTTTTGTTCTTTTTAAGCTTTTTAACAATTTTAACTCTGATACAATATTCTATACTAAATGGTAAAAGCTCCGATATTGTTTCATCCATTTTTTTAAAACAGCTCTGATATTGATTCATAATTTTTTTTAAAAAAAACTTTGATACATCTATTTTTATATTTATTTTGATATTATTTAAAAAATTACTCTAATTAACTTATTTATCTTAAATACTTCATTAATCTTACTTTTGCACTGATACCAAATTGACTCGATACATTCGCTTTTGATTCTTGCTCTAATTGTCTCACTCTTACTTTAACATCAAGACAAGAAAAAAAAAGAGATATACCTTCTCATATCTATTGCTATGATACTCGAATCAAAGATTTTTTTTTATATATATATATACTCTTTATATAAGAAAGGGAGAGATTTGTTTTCAAATAATCAAAATAATTTAATCCATACAAGAAAGAAGAGGATTTTGATTGAATAAGAACAATCTTTAGAAATTCTCTAATTCATTCATAAATTATTTAAGCTAAATGAGTTAATTCATTAAAGTTTGTATATCATGATCCTCTATGATTGAACTCTTGGCATAGTTCTTCTAGTGCTTCGCAAATGAGCTTTAAAGATATTTTTTTATGAACACTCAAATATTTTGTCATCATCAAAAAGGGAGAGATTGTTACTCTAAAAATTGATTTTGATGATCATAAATTATTTGAGAAGATTACTAATGAGTTTTCTATGTTTGAAAATTATTTTTATGATATTTCAGGTAGTCCAAGAGATTGGATTTGAAAAGCTTCATCAAATATGTCAAAAATTAAAATTTCAGCAAGTTGGTAAAGTTTTGAAAGTTTTTGAGAATATCCAAACTGATTTGAATTTATTTAAGAGTGTTTGGATGAGTTCTGATAAGTTTCGAACCTTAAATGCATAAAAAACTAGGTTAGAACATGATGAGACGACCCACCTGGGTCATCTCCTTCTGTTAGGCAACTGACATGCAGCGTTTTGGATCATGGCATGCTGTGGGATGACCCACTTGGGATGTTTCATGTAATTGGGATGCCCTCCTAAGACTTGAGACCAAAACAGAAAGCAAGACTTTTTGTCTGACCAATTAGGATGCCCCATGGAATGCCCCAAGGCCAGTGGGATGCCCCATGGGATGTCCTATTTCTGCGAGCATGTGTAATGACTAGTTTTTAGCCTATTTTTGATACATTTAATGCACATTAAACATACTCCAACAGCTCAAAATCAACTCTAAGATATTCTCAAGGGTGAATGGCAACTATAAATACTCTATTCAAGTGGAAAATCAAAAAGTTTTTGCAAGCTCAAAGATTAAATCCGAAAAAAATTATTTTCAGTCTTAAGAGAGAAATTGAAGTATTTAAGCACCTCACCAACCACTCTCCAGCCGTAATCAAGTGTGAAATTCATTGAGAGTGTAAAGCAAAGACTTCCACCTCTTAAGTATTGTATTTTTATTGCTTTTATTGTGTGTATTTAAGGGGTTTGTATGCTGAAATTTGTATACCCTATTTTTCTCAAATAATTTTTGGATGTTTGAATTTTAGAAGATTTCAAAACTTGTTTGGATTGATCCGAACCCTGAATCAAAGTGTTGAGGATTGATTTGTACCCAAAAAATAAGTGTTCTTGCTTGGAAGGCAAGGGTCGAAGGTGTCCGATGTAGTGTAATCTATTGTTATCTATTTATTGGATTGAATTTTCTAGTAGGGACTTGAAGAGTGGATGTAGGTGCAAGATTGATACCGAACCACTATAAATTTTTTGTGTTTGTTGTGCTTGCCTCTCTTTTCTTATTTTTGTGCTCATTACTTGCTTACTTCTTATTTATGTTTGATTTTATTTCTATTGCAAGTTGATACACTTCACTCTTCACCTTGGCACATTGCTTAAGTAGTGCAATCTTTGAAATTTCAAAAAGATCTAATTCAACCCACTCTCTTGAGCTCCATATCTGGGCAGTAAATCTTATCGTATAAATTGATTTAAAATTATCATGCTGTAAGGTTTATCTCTTATAGTGCAAAGATTGTTCTAGTTTGTGCTCATCCTTATAAAATCTGATTTTAATTATTTAGATTAGATCTAAATAATTAATTTAAAATTTGAGTAGTATAGTAATCTGATTGGATAGATCTTCATAGCCATCCGATCATAGGAGAAATCAAGATTTTGCAATCCTATTTATCTATTCGATGGGATCTCCTATGGCGTGTAGAGGTATTGTGTGATCTTTTTCATGATGATGAATAATGAAAAAAAATTTAAAATTTTATTTTAGATTTAAAATAATATATATTAGATTTAAAATTAGAATTTTGATCATTAGATAATTGGTTGTAAAAATATTTTATAAAATTAAAAACTATTTTCAAACACCAAATCCGAATCCATGTCAGCCTAAAACTTAATTAAGAATTAAGCGATCTAAATTTGAGAATTAAAGATCTAAGATATTAATTTCATAATTCATGGGTTAATGGGTTAGCTCGAGTCAAGTCCATTTAAGTAGGTTAGACCTAGAGTGAGAAATCATTGATAATGGACCATGTTAGTAATTGATCAAATCTAATTAAAAGTTAATTCTGATTAGGTCAATTTTTTCTCTTGATCAATTTCAATAGTTGTAGTTGGTCAAGTCCATATCTTTGATTAGACCAATATGAACTTTGATCGTAGCTCCATGGTCGAACCCAAGTCTATAAGTTGATCAAATTGAAAATGACTAACCAGTTAGTGTCTAAGATAAGTATGGCAGCTTTGATCGGTGGTTATTAATTGAAGCTACTCACATAGATTGAATCTATGTCGAGTTAATGGCATATCCCTCTCATCGATCTCACTTACCTGACCAACATGGTGAATCATATTTTGATTAGATCACTTAATGATTGAGGTTGACCCATGCTAACTAAGAAATCAGTATGACTGATTTAGATGCTCTTAGTTCAAGTTATCTTGAGTTCTCTTCATGACTTGATAAAGTCAGTAGGAGGATTTATGACTGATTGGCTGGACCAGCTTATGCCTAATCTTCTTTAATCTGACTCGATAAAGTCAGTGGGAGAATTTAGATTAACTGATCAAGTCTTTTCTCATCTCTCAATTCAACTAATTAAATCTTCAAAATTATTAGGTCCATAAAAATAAAATAGTTATGGTGATAACTAGATCATAGCCTTCCATTAAGTTGGATGATAATGAGTCCAATAGTTTAGATGATCATTGGAGGTGCCACATGTCTGGTGTTCATCTGGCTGTCAGAATTATCATTCATAATATGTTGATTTAGTTGTATCTTTCTGATGATGATCAGGTTGGCCGAGCCATACTCGAGCTTGATCATTCGTTTGTTAGATGCACTAAATTCTAGCATGTTAATGGTTGGACATAACCAAAACTTTCAATGGAAGCACCACACGCCTGCTGAAAAGGTGTCTGGGACAAAATTGAATGTTAGAAATTGTGTGGTGAAACAATTGATGAAGAACCTACCTATGGATGTGCAGAGATTGATCGAGCCACACTCGAGCCCATGTGCAGTCCATGTGGATTCTAGTATCCACTAAGAAATTAGTATAATTCTTCGAATTGAAGGTAGAGACTACCGATTCAAATAAAATAGTGAGAGAACTTTTAGACTAAAATTCATATTTTTAGACTTAATCAATTCATATACTAATTAGATTTTGATTTTCTTTTTATAGTTATGGCCACCACTTTGTCGCTTCGATCACTATTAGATAGTGATAAATTGATGGGACCAAATTTTGATAGCTGGTATCGAAAGCTCAGAATAGTCTTGGAGCACAAACGGATCTTATATGTGTTGACAGATCTGACACTCGAGGAGCTAGCTCCGAATGCGCGTAGCACGGTCAGAGACACTTATCAGAAGTGGCTCAACGATCGAACTACGATTCGTTATATTATGTTGGCAGCAATGAATGATGAGTTTAGCCATCATTTCGAGAATGCTCAGTCACAGGACATGTTGCAAATATTGAGCAAATCTTTTGGCACACCCGACGATGTTGAGAGACACCAAATTAGTTATGCCATCTTCAATGCTCGAATGAGAGAAGGACCGTCAGTCACCGATCATTTATTGTACATGATTGAGATGATTGAGAACTTAAATAAGTTCGACTTTTTCTTGCATGAGCAGCTGAGGAAAGATGTCATTATGAACTCTTTGTCCAAGTCCTACCTTTCTTTTCTTACTCATTTTCGAATGATAAAGCCTGCAGTCAACTATCATGGTTTGCTGAGGTTGCTGCAAAATTTTAAGAAGGATCACCAGCTCCACAAGGAGTCAGTGAATATAGTGGGAGAGTCTTCTTCTGTATGTCGATCCTTTAAGAAAGAGAAGAGGAACAAAAAGAACAAGAAAAGAGTGTAAAGTGTTTGAGCACCCAAGCCAAGTCAAATCTAGAAATCCAAGTCTGATCATAGTCAAGTGGAATGCTTCTATTGCAAGAAGCAGTGGCACTGAAAGAGAAATTATCCTCAGTACATTGCCTCCCTGGATCCGAACAGATTGAGAAAGAAGCAAGTTGTTGTCGGACAAGATAATTATATCATAACATCTTATAATTTTTTAATTTATGATTCTACTATCTGGATATTAGATACCGAAAATCTTTTTAATATTTGCAATTCGTTGCAGGATCTGCAGGTCAGTAGGAGATTTGAAGAAGATGAAAGATTCCTTAATGTTGGAGATAGAAGATCAATTTTAGTTCTAGTGTTAGGGACTATTAAGCTTGTATTCAAGTCCAATATAATGGTTCTTAGTGAATGTCATTTTTGTCCTTCTTTTTTATTGAATATTATTTCTATAGGCCTCTTAGCCATGTACGATTATGAAATTTCAATAAAAGAAAATAATTTTAATATCATTATGAATGATGTTAGTGTGATGAATGGATAGCTGAACAATAAAATTTATATTTTGTCATAACCTGTTAGTATAATGTATACGTCCAGCAAATATTTTAGAATTAGTGATGTCTTTGATATCTACCTTTAGCATGTAGGTTAGGTCATGTTAACAAGAACAGAATAAACAGGTTGGCACAAGAGAGAATCTTCAAAGTCAGTGATTGTGAATCACTTCCAACCTGTGAGTCTTATCTTTTTGAAAAAGTGATCAAGTCACCTTTTACTGAAAAAGATGAGCAAGTCAGTGAAGTTCAAGATCTGATACATACTGATGTATGTAGACTGATGAACACCAGTGTCAGAGATGGATATTATTATTTTATTATATTTACAGACGACCTATTGAGGTATGGGCATGTCTACTTAATGATACATAAGTCAGAGTCATTTGAAATATTTAAATAATTTCACAATGAAATAGAAAAATAACTGGAAAGAGTATTAAAACTCTTCAATCTGATCGAGGAGGAAAATATCTCTCCAGTGAGTTTCTGATATACTTAGAAGAGATTAGAATTCTCTCATAATGGACCCCTCCTGTAACATCACAGTATAATGATGTATCGAAAAGGAGAAATCGAACCCTGTTAGACATGATTCGATCCATGATAGACTTTACAAGTCTGTCGATCTCTTTTTGGGGATATGCACTCGAGTTGACTTGTTATATTTTAAATAAAATTTTGAGTAAGTCTGTAAGTAAAATACCATATGAGATGTGAACAGAGAGTAAGCTAGTACTCTCTTACCTTAGGATTTGGGGATATCCGGCTTATGTCAAATATTTGAAAACTGATAAGCTTGGACCTAGGTCTGACAAGTATCTATTCATATGGTATTCAAAAGAGACCAAGGGATATTACTTCTATCTTACTAATGAACAGAAGGTGTTCATCAGCAATAGGACAGTCTTTTTAGAAAAGGAGTTCCTTGGAGAAAGAACTAATTCCTCAAAGATTGAACTTGATAAAATTTGATCGATAGAAGAACCGACACAATTTAGTAAACCCATAGAGTTGGACTTGATTAGATCAAATCTGGAACCTGTTGTAGAAAATCTTTAAGGAGATCCGATAGAGTACCGCATCAACTAGATAGATACTATGATTTTTTGATCCGAGACGATAATCTAGTTGAACTCGATGAGAACAATGAAGATTTTATCACTTACATGGATGCTATGCAGAGGTCTGACTCCGATAAATGGCTGAAAGCTATGAAATTCGAAATGAAGTTCATAAAAGTCAATAATGTATGGACATTGGTTGACCCACCTGAAGGGATAAAATCTATAGGGTGTAAGTGGATCTTCAAAAGGAATAGGAGCGCAGATGGAAAGATAGAGATCTATAAAGCCTGTCTAGTTGTCAAAGATTACCGTCAGTATTATGGTATTGACTATGACGACATATTTTCTCTTGTGACAATACTCAAGTCTTCGGATCATGCTTGCGATAGCAGCATATCTGGACTATAAAATTTGGTAAATGAATATGAAAATAGTCTTTCTAAATGGAGAGCTGAAAGAAGAGGTGTATATGATACAATCTGAAGGTTTCATATCCACAGATGAGTCTAAGGTGTGCAAGCTTCAGAAGTCTATTTATGGACTTAAGCAGGTATCTCGGAGTTGGAACATGTGTTTTGATAAAGTGATCAGAATATATAGTTCCATTAAGAATGGAGAGGAACCCTGCATATACAAGTGGGTTAATAACTCTGTGATAGTATATCTTATTTTGTATGTGGATGATATTCTCTTAATTGAGAATGACATCTCTACATTATAGAGAATAAAAGTTTGGTGTCATTACAGTTCTCTATAAAGGACTTCGAAAAAATATCTTTCATCTTTGGGATGAAGATCTATAGAGATAAATCTAAAAGATTGCTTGGATTATCCCAGTCGACGTACATGGATACTGTGCTGAAAAGATTTGGTATGGAGAATTTCAAGAAAGACTGTCTTCCGATAGATCAAGAAATTTTTCTCTCGAAGAGTGATTGTCCGACAACTCCTTAAGAGAGAGAGAGTATGAGTAGAATTTCATATGCTTTGACAGTGGGATCTATTATGTATGTCATGATATGTATGCGATCGGACGTGGCATACTCACTAGGAGTAGTGAGTAGATACCAGTCAGATCCAGGTGAGAACTATTGGAAGGTCGTAAAGATCATCCTTAAGTATTTAAGAAATACTAAGGACCAGTGGCTTATATATAGAGAATCTGACTTAAAACTTGTGGGATTTACAGACTCCAATTTTCAGTCAAATCATAACGACAACAAGAGCATGTCGGGATATATTTATACCTTGAACGATGAAGCAATCTACTAGAAGAGTTTCAAGTAACACACTATGGCTGACTCTACTTACGAGTTGGAATATATCGTGGTATCCGATGCTGTAAAGAAAGTTGTGTGATTATGGAAGTTCATCAATGAGCTCGGAGTGGCACTCTCTCTTGATGGCCCCATCTTGTTGTACTGCAACAACACTGGCGCCATTGCTCAAGCGAAGAAATCGAAGTTACATTAGCGGACCAAGCATATTCTATGCCGCTACTACTTGATCCGAAAGATCGTGGATCGAGGTGATATCAAGTTTCAGAAGATCGATGGAGAGGAGAATCTGACCGACCCATTTATCAAAGTCCTCGATATCCAAGAGTTTGAAGACTATAAATTAAAGATGGATATACAATATTGTACTGATTGGCTTGAATCTAAGTGAGAGTTGTTGGGAATTATGTCCCAAAATCAATCATCAGTCTGTTGATGGTTGTACTTATTTTTATAATTATATATAAATTATTAAATTAATAAATATTATTTAATTTTTTCATCACTGTGTACATCTTATTTTGAACTCTTATTATGTGATGAAGTTTTTAGGACTATTTGATTCGATATAGGAGGATATATCATTTAGTCCTTAAACTTTAAGTTCACGGTCAAATGATATACTATTATTAGGATGATAGCTATATCAAGTATAGGTCATTGTATGTCATGTACGTTGGTTGTCCTCTTAACCAAAAAGTGTGGAGACACTGGTATAGCATGCAAGTGAGACTTAAGAGTACATCTCACTGAATGTGACCAACTGCTGAGCACTCTACTGTCAAAAATAGCTTGTGAAGGATATGTGTATAAATATCCCTCCGATCTGAGATCATTATGGTGACCTGCAAGCAACTCACTATATTTTGGTGTCGGATTATCTGAATTTTTAATTCAGTGATGAAAGATTTCTGGATACAGTCAAGTACTTGCAAAGTCGGTGTGTGAGTCAAGATGGAATTAACCTCTCAGAATAAGTAAAAGTTAATGTATCAGTATGTTTCAATTCAGTAAAATTTCAGTCGGGATAATCCATATGATGGATTTTGAAAAATAAAAATACAATGTGAATGACCATATCAGGGTTAAGAATTAAACCCTAGATCATCTTGAGCATTTGTGTCAAAGAGATGAATTATACGATAATCATATACTAATAGGTTCTAGAATGATGCTTTGCAATCTTTCGACCTATCCAGACGTCGAATATTATTGCTAGATGGTCATTTTAATTCATATAGAAAGATTATTCTTATACTACCGACTTAGATTCGAACCTATAGGATCATACTCAAAAGAAGTTTCTGACTGATCATATGACTGATCGATGATTAAGAATCATTCTAGAGTAAAACAGTCAATTCGATTGATGATTAACCCTGTGCAAAAATTATAATAAATCAATTCACTAATTGTTGATGAATTATAGGAGGATTAATTAGTAATTAGATTGCTAATTAGCTCAATTTGATTGATCATTAAGGTTTGGATCAAATCTAATTGAGTTGGATTTAATTTAGTTTGATCTGATTAAGTTATGAGATGACCTAATCGCTAAGGATGTTCGATTTTTGATTTGATCAGGACTTGAGCTTGATTAATTTTTGATTTAATTAAGATTTAATTGAGATTGTATGCTATCTAAATAGATTAGGTTTAGTGGTCTAATTAGGTCTAATCTAATTCGGTTGGGTTAAGAACCTAATTGGATGAGAAAATAATTCGAATTCAAATCTTTTGTGCCTTCTCTGCGCCCTCTTATTCTTCATGTGAAAAATTTTTTTACATAAATTTTTTCATACCTAGAAGCTATTTCACATCCACATTTATTTTTTTTTGAATTAAAAATTAAAATTGATTTAAATTTGAGTTCAAATAGGTTTGAATTTGAATAAAAATCTAGAGTTTAAATTGAGTTAGATTCTTCTCTTTACGCCACCATCTTTCTCCACGCATAAAGTGTTTTTGCTTAAAATTTTTATACCATTCTGATGTTGGTCGCCCCTCTGTGAGTTCATAAGATAAAAAAAAAATTTGGTTCAAAATTTAATTCAAATTTGATTTGAATTGGTGATAAAGATCAACCAACGTTTGAAATTGAATCGAAACTACCTCATCCTTATCCTTATTTTCCATGAGATACCATCCTTAAGAAGGGATCAGTTTTGTGCAAAAAAAAAGTGATTTTGGCATGAGAAACCTTAGAGTTCGGGCGTGAAATGTTGAGGGTGTGTTGGGCTTCCGTGCATGAGAAACAGAGGAAGTGATCTTCCTCTTGGGCGTGACGTGTAGGATCTTGAATTTCAACTCTAGATTTTATGAGAAGAAAAATACAAGAGTGAGTCTTGTTCAATCTCCCACACCACCACTTCCTTGTAAAGCTTCATCTTTTGATCCGGAGAAGTTTGGACAATCCGAAGAAAGGAGCTTGGATCAGCCATCTAGAGCCTTCGACGCGAGCTAGCACTCCCACGAAGGAAGATCTGATCAAAGCTTCGAGTGGATGATTTATAGAGATCAGATAATCTATGCGGCTATTTGGCATCAGCGAGAGCTTCATACCATACCTATCAGCAGTAGAGATCATCGATCTATGAAAAGATGATGAGTTTTGAACTCAATCGATATGATCTGAAGGTTAGATCAGATTCAAGACATCGATATGGTCGATGCAGTTTTCTATTTTATATCAGATTTTATATATAAATTTTTTATATCATAGATCTTTAACGATAGTTTAGATCTGATCTAAGACATGTTTAGAAGATTAAAGTATTTAATATTTTATTTTTTCGCTATAAAATTTTAAAAATACATACTTTGAACTATCCATTTTTTTTCACTATCTCCTTGCCAAACCATCCTTTTAAGTTGTACACTAGAAAATCGACTGTTAAAAGTTGCTATATATGTGCCTCAAATAAAATCAATAATATGCACATACTGGATTCCATCCATTTAATTGATCAGCAATGGCACTTAAAATTTTAGGATACCGGTCAAAGATTAAATATATGCCATTTACTTCACCCACAATGTGCATTCTCAAATTATAGAGAAACCAACTCCAGTTGGCGGTTGTTTTCTCATCGATAATAGCATAAGCCAGTGAAAATATTCTATTTTCTTCATCAGTACCTATGGCAATAAGCATTTTATCTCTATACTTTTTATAGAGATAGGTGCCATCGACGCTGATAATGGGACGACAATATTGAAATTACTCAATGGATGGCCTAAAAGATCAAAAGACAGTTAAGATGTCTTACGTTAGAAGCACTTTTATTGAAGAAGTTCCAGCATATAATGGTACCATGATTTGCATTTTTTTAGGGCTGTTATGTAATAAGGCAACTTTTCATAAGAGATGTCCTACTCTCCATAGATATCAATCAAGGCCTTTTATTTTCCATATGAGATAGTGCAGTAGAATTACTCTTTCACGCTTATCATAATAGCTTCAATATTGACACTAGAGTCTTTTTCTACAATATGTCGAATCATAGTAGAAATGAGTTTTGAACTAATATGCTTGTGGTCTCGGCTTTGACCTTCATATAGATAAGTATGAGGACTCTCGTATCTGCTGACAATCCAAAAATCTTTCTTATTCAAGAATAAAGCACGTAACCTTCACTTGCATTCATTTCCACTATCACATGATACACATTGAATTGCCCAAGTTTTTAGCCTGGACTCAACTATGATATATGGCCGATGTTTCTTTATATGATATAGATCAACAGCTTTCTTCACCTCTTCTTTACCTAGAAAGGCAGTATATATGAAAAATTCATTAATTTTTAAGTTTCAAAACAAGTTGTCCTCCTACAAGCATCGACTAGTAGCCATTCCACTCCTACTAGGTATGTCCAGATTAGTGAACAATTATGATGGTTCATGTGGTGGTTCAGATTAGTGTTTCTAACAGTTAACAGGTGGCACAACTGTATCATCTTAATCTTCATCTGATGCATACCATCACCAGACCAGTGCTCATCCCCATAATTTTCATCTGACTCAATACCTTGATTGTCAACATTGGCTCAATGGTTGCCCATTCATAGCTTGTGTTAATCTCATCAGTTTGTCCTATGTACATGGATTCATTGATAATAGGACTTCTCATCATAGAACTCCTCGTCATAGAACTCCTCTCCTCATCATTCCTCCAACGATCATAGCATGGTGGCGCTGTGCTATGGCAGCTAAGACCCATATTCTGTAAACCATGATCAATCATAGGATTTGATCAGCCATATATGGACATTGGAGAAAGTGATGGAGTATTCTCTGATTATGTTAATAAGCTTTTAAAATAATCTTTGTCATGGATCGTGCCCAGAGCATTTGCAATATCGGGGTGGACAATTTCCTCTTTCTCAATATATAACTCCAAACACTTACATTCTGGATTTTTTATAGGAAATGAAAGCATCTCTTCCACATCTTCATCATTCTTAACTAATGTCGTAGCATACCTAATCTCCATCGACGGTCCAAAAGCAACAGGATAGCGCCATTTTAATTTTAAACGAAATTAGCCCCTATCTATTTTCATGAAATTGTACAATATCTCCAACAAATCATTATAAGTTGCTGTCAAACTCAATCTGATTGAAGAAATAGGATGCACGCTATATTCTGTTCTAACACCATTCTCTATTGTACTATCACAATATAATAGCATATGGACACGTACTGTAGCCATCAACTTAACAAGATAACAACCAATAAAAAAATATCACTATATTGCAAAAATGGTCTAACACAGAGGAGAGAAAGTTTCAATCATATAACTCAAATTTAATTTAATTCATGAATAGCTAGCTCCACAAACTCACAAACACATGCACATACACACAATGAAATAAACAATACATTAATTGCCAAGAGAGAAATTTAAAAAAGAAAAAAAATGGACAAACACATAATAAAAAATTTTTCAACCATCCAATTCAAATTCAATTAACGGATTGAATATGAACATATAATGTTCTGTAATTGTATGCATTTCAAAACAGCACAAAGGTGGCTGAACTGAGAATTTAAACATATTGGCCATACTCAAAATTCATTTTATTTCTATTAAACCGAAACATCCTAACTAGTAGTAATTTTATGTTTTCCACATGTTCTACCGCCAAGACAAGCACAAGTATTATTGTAGCTTTTGTATTTGTGTCTTAAGCCCTAACTTGCACTACTCATGAAATAAAGCAAGGCTCAGGTCTTTCAGAAAGAAAGAAAGAGAGTGCAGTAATAACGAAATTTACCTTCCATAGAAATTATAATAAAAATTATCCACAGTGCTGTAATTGATGTGTAGATAGGTTCTAAATATTAAGTAACAATAAGGGAATAAACAGAATGTAAAAGATCATTGATGTGTAGGCAGTTGATTGTTTCAAATGCATATCCCATTCAAAAATACTAAGTCAACATCATTACTATAAATGCTTTGGAAAGATTAACATAAAAAAACACATAAAAAAATATAGAATAGGCAAACATAATGTGGATTAATGTCATTTAAAATGAAAAACTGACCGCCAGCTTCAACTCAGACATGGTCGGTGTGTGAGAGAAATAGAGAGAGAACTAACCGCAATGATTTGATCAATGGTGATTGATGGCAATGGCCGACGACAACGACTAGGGGTAGGGGCAACGACTGGCAGTAATAGGACGTTCGCTATTTGAGTTGAGATTTAAGGTTGCACAGAGAGAGAAAGAGAGAGAGAGAAAGTGAAAAAAATAAAATCCGTGATGTATACTGGTCGAAAAGCGCTATTCAAGATAGCGCTTCTAAAAACACCATTCAGAATGGCGCTTTTAAAAATACCATTTGGTATGGTATTTTTAAAAGTGCTATCCTGAAAGATACTTCTATAGGTACCATTCAAAATGATATTTTTATTTTATTTTTTTTAAAAATATTCCAACATGAGCAATCAGGTTGGCTGAATTGGTACTAAAGCGTCATTTGGAATAGCATTTTTACTCTTTAAATGATATTTTTTAAAAAGATCTCGTTTCTAGAAATAAGCTGAAACCAACACCAACAACGGAAAAAGTATAAAAAAACTATCAAACTAAGAAACAACTCGAAATTGGGAAGTAGATGGAATAAAGCGGGTGTATTTGACTTCTGCTTTGCCCCACACTAAATATAAAGAATTTTGCCAAAAGAATTATTTTTTTTCAAATGAAAAACTAAATAAAAGGATCAATACTTATATGCGGAGAACTTTCATATTACATCCAAAATCTACTTCTCAAATCTTAACTTATCTAATCTAAAAATATAAACATATAATTTGATTATATAAACTAAATGATATTTTTTGCATGAAAAATTTTATTTTATACATGAAATATATTTTTAAAATTTTAAATCAAAGTTATAGTGATGATAAAAATATTTTTTGTTTAAATTTAGGATCCTACCACTTTTATTCCCTGCCAAAAATATTTTTTGATAAACTTGGAAACACCATCATTTACAAAATAAGTATAAAAACTAATTTAGATGCCTCAACGTTCCATGTTTTTAGAGGAATGCCTTAACATAAATTTTATGAAATTTTTAATTGGTCTTGTTGGTGCTAATTGGCTGAGTGATCTAGGTTCAAATTTGTGTGCACTTGAGTAGCAGCCAGCAAATCCCTCTCCATTTTGTCAAAGAAAAATTTTAAAGTGGGCTTTGAATGCAGAGTATAGGATGACAGTCGGACATTTTTTTTTGGGGTAGCTGGTCTATCCAAATCCTAATAGGATCTTTTAATAATATTTTATAGGGCTTGGAACGGATTTTGAATTTAAAATTAAATCCAAACGGATTTGGACTTGCCCTCCGGTACCCGCTACCCAAACTCGCTTGTATACGAATAAGGAACACAAAACCCTAGCCATCGTCAAGCTTCCCTATTCGGCCGCTCCAAGCCTTCTACCCCCGATTGAGACTGCTGGGGACGGAAAAGAGAGAGGGAAAGCCGGGGAAAAACAAGGGACAAATCAAGGAAAACAAAGGAAAAGCAGAAAAAATTGAAAGGTAAGACCTTCTCCCACGTAGATTGATCATTTTTTTTTCTTTTCGCTTCTTTTCTTTTCATTTTATTCTTTTTTTTCGGATATCTGTGGGAAAGGAGAGTACCTGAGGGAGATCGGAGGAGTTTCTTAGGTTCCGGTTGTGGTTTTTTTTCGCGGGAGTTGTGGCGGTGTGAGTTGGTCCCTTGAGGTATTGAGAGCTTAATCTTGGTAGAAGCATGATATCTTGTGTGATTTGGGGGATTTTTGACCCAAAGGATTCTCCTTCGTCTCTAAAATTTTCAATTTATGGAGTTCTATTCTCATGATAATATGAATATGATAATACCAAATCCACGGTGTGAGACTTGCACTGGGCTAAGCTCCACCTTTCGGAACTGTCATCCTGTCATTGGGATACATGAACAAGGCCTTTCTGACGCTACTCAACTCCAAGGGCCAAATGCATTCAAGGCTGATGGTTTAACATGTCCTTTTCCTTACTTTACGATCATTAGCTTTGTGAGATTAGGAGGTGGTCTAATTGTTTTGAAAGGTCGGGTAGGAGTCCTGCTCGGAATCAGAGAAACCAATTTTCGGTTGGGCAGATTCGGGTACTGAATAACTCGACCTGAATAAAGGATAATCGGTTGGGTTTGGATACCCAGCAGGTGTGCCAATTTTAAATGGCATGGTAGGTTAATTTTGTAATCGGGTTTGAGTAGGGCTTGGGTAGTAAGATTTTAAACATGTTGTAGGGCAAATTTTGTGAGTATCGTACACATTGCCATCCCTAGCAAAGTACATGGGTGGGAGGGTGCAGACGTATCGAGCAGATAAAGTTGATTATTATTGATATATGAGCTAGGTTCAAAACTAAGATATTTTGATGAGTTCTAGTTATCTTTGTTCTGAGAAAATCCAATGTGCTTGGTCATAGAACTGATAGATGGGATGCGGTGGGAATAAAATTACAAAGAGCATATAGACAAGATAGTTTCTCTCTTATCCCATGATGAATTACTACGACAATTCTGCTGCAGCATTAGGTTATACATGAAGGTATACATGCAAAAAAAAAAAAAAAAAAGACTAACCTTTTTCCATCTTCACCAGCACTAATGCATCCGTTCTCGGTACAAAATAAACATTAGCACGTGCCGTAAACCAGTATATCAAGGAAACCTGCTTGGTGCTCCTCTTTCCTATTTGCTGCTGCGTGCTTGAATACTGCTGTAATCCACATAAAATCTTGGACTTGCTGAAAAAGAGGAGAGTGGAAGGAGTCGAAGGCGAAGATGTCACACAACCCTTCTCAGCTCCTCCCTTCTGGTGCTCTCTCTCTCTCTCTATCTCAATGTGTCTTTCTCCTCAATGCTTGTTCTAATCCTTTCCCTTCTCTTCTTTGTGCATGTTTGTAGAGTTGATTGATCGGTGCATCGGATCGAAGATATGGGTGATAATGAAGGGTGACAAGGAGCTCGTCGGAACGCTTAGGGGTTTCGATGTCTATGTCAATATGGTCCTCGAAGATGTCACCGAATAGTAAGCTAAACCCTAAATCCCCTTCACCCTCTCCCACTCTCTTTATGCTCGCATCTGGCCCTGAATGTGAAATTAGGGTTATAGTAGGCATCAATTTCTATGCACTTGCTGAAAAAGGAGGATGAATCTAAAAGATTAGGTTTTGTTCTAGTTCGCTTTTTCTCCTCAAGTTGGTAGATTATTTGAAGTAAATTTCCATGGTGATATCTCTCCATCTAATTGGTGCCAGTTGGTTGCAGTGTCATGAGCAAGGAATGGATACTGAAATATAAGAAAACAAGAAAGATTTTTTTTTTTTTAATTTTAACATGTCATACTATTAAGGTGAAGATATCATTGGAGGTCCTAAGATCAACAGTCTGTGATTTTCATGTTTGAGTCTCACCTTATCTATTTAATTATTTATTTGTTCCAATTTTTTAAGTATTTTATTTTTTTCTCAAACTCCTAAAGCCTCAAAACTTTTCCTTTATCATTATTAGCTCTATTTGATGGGGTTTTGTTTTTTAATGTTGGATTGTTGTAGAGAGATTTGTGGGCTTGTTGCAAGACTTGAGGTTGGTTGGAGGAATGTTTCTCCATGCTGTTGAGGCCCGATATTAATCACACATGATTCTATATATGAGTCCTGTGAATGGGATACCATCACATAGAGATTTGATGTCTCCACACTCCATTCTGTTATCTTATGCAGTCCTCTTTCCATTGAGATTTCTTTCCTGTCCAAAATTCATTTTCTTCTTTTCTGGGCAAATGAGTAAGAAAGGGGTCTGTTCTCCTTTTCTTGGTATGTACCTTGGAGCTTCTGATGGCCGATGGAACCTACAAATGGGGAGGCTTCAATAGTGCTTTGTGGCAGTGTATTGATGTGCCTCGCATAAGTCCAGCCTTTACTTGTCCCTTACTTGGCTATTATTTGTATACTGTACATGTGTTGGTGTATGTTATATTGAATTTTTGCATTGTTGATTTATCTAACAACTGCAACGCTAATAATTGAATTGCTGTGAACCCTTGGTCACATCTGAAGGGCAGAATCAACAGTGTCTAAAAATAAGTGCAACTTTTCAATATTGGCAGATCATCAAGACTATAATGTGATGGAATAGATTAGGAAACTGTAATTTAATAACCGTTTGATGCATCAAAACTTAGTGCATAAGAAGTTCATTGGGCCCACTTAACTGTTATATTAGGAAACTTGGTGCGTAATTGTCTCAGTAAATTTTTTTCCCATTTATTTCTGTCTGCAAAGGGTTATTCGACAATTTTTTTCTGTCAAATTACCAGGGTGATTTCATGATTAGCAGGTAGATTCATGATGATCATCCAATTATCTCCTCTTGTAAGCCATATTTGAATTATTATTAATAATAAAAGAAAAAAAGGGTGATGGTCAAGTGCATAGGGGAATTTGTAGAAGCTGGTCTTGAGTATCATTTATGAGGCCTAATTGATGCAGGACAATCCAACCCCTGAATGCGAGACAATGAGACCCTGTGATTTACAATGATGCAAAACCCTAAGCCTTATATGATATTATGGCAATCTAATGATTGGAAAATTAAATCTGAAAGTAATATGCTTAGGAAAATAAACTAGAAAATAGAAACTAACCTAGATGTGAAGATGATGCATGTAAGTGTTCGAAGATGAATACTCTTATGAAGATAATGTTGGATGATAGCTTATATGCAAGTTAGGGAAAATTTCTGGAAGAAAAATATGTAAAGGTACGAAAACAAGTCAACAGATTTTTGATGATAGTGTTTTGTTTGCTTAACTAATTTGCTACAGTCATTATCTAGAATCTATCGCGTCATGTGTCCTTGCAAGGTGGGTTGTGCATGACTTATGAATCATAGCCTTGTTGAGAGAATGGAATGCTTGATGCAGTCTAGAAGCTCCTTCAAATCAAATTAGGGTTGTGCTGAAAATTGACTAATTTATAGGTTTGAGATTAACTTTAGATATGAAAATCTAGAACCATCAAAGGGGAAAGGTTCAAATAGCAGATGCAGGATTTGTGTTTAAGGGTTACAAACTCTATGAAATTCTATTAGAAAAAATTGGGCTGTTTAGTCATGCAATGGGGATCAGAAAGGAACCCTGCACAAAAGTCAAGTAACCAAAAGGTGAGTCATTTGCAATCTAGCTGGTTCTTAGAAGGGCCTGTGTGATAGATGATGATCGCTATGGTGTCATATGCTCGGAGGACTGCTGGATGATAGGTTTGTGGTGGTAGAAGAGTAACAGAATAAAAAATAAAAAACAATGAGCAGAAAATGCAAAAGAAACAAATGAACAAAAGACATGGAAATAAGAAAACCATCGATTTTACGCTGGCTTAATGAGAACTATTGCCGTAGTGCCTCGCACTTGATTCCCATGTCATGGGAAAAGGAACAAAGCATCATACATCATAGCATTACCAAAACCTTAATGAAACAAGTCTTAAATAGGCCTAAATCTATTATGTTACTGTTTACACTATATACCGTAGATAGTAATTACTGGCCCTTCACTTTCTCCAATTAACATGTTGACTATCTAGTCACTTAAGTTTGCCCCCTTTCTCCCTAAGACTAAATAAAACAAAGATAAAACATAAAATAACAATAAAATAAATAAATAACAGACAAGCAAAGACTTAACCACTAGACTCCACCAATCTATAATGGTGTTCATCAAGCTCTCATTAAGATTCAGTATTGTTGACATTAATCCAAAGACTTGGAAGACTTCTTGAGCCCCTAATGTAAATGTGGAATTCATCTCAACTTCTATCAACCAACCTAAGAAACTAGGATATTGGTTTGCCCTGCTAGCTGCATCTAGACCTAGTGAGTTGGTAGATTCGTTTACACTTATATGCATGATTTACATACTAAAGTGTGTTAGCATATAGCTTTGAGAAATGAAAGCTACAAAGTTACAAAAGACAGACATCACAAGTGGAGTTTGGAGGAGACATGGTCGCTAATCGAGTCTGATGCCAGAGCAGTGGTTCAACATTAATAGTAGTTATCAGCTATTAATAGTTTGGAGTAGTTGATATCAAGGATCGTCGACTTGGAATCGGATCTCGTGCTGGCCGGCCGGTGGTACAAGTCGATACGGCCCTATACTTGGTCCAAACCGACATAGAAATGAGAGATGAACCAAGGAGGAAAAGAGAGAAAAAGAGAGGGGGGAGGGTGGGAGAGGGAGGGAAGGAAGGGAAGGAAGGTCGACAGAGATGCCGGCAGTGGCCACCGAAGGGTTGCGGAGGCCATTGGAGGGCCGCTAAGACCTCCCAGGCTCCGCGGTCCTCCGTAAGAGAAAAAGAGACCAAAGAGAGATAGAGAAAGGAAAAGGAGAGAAGAGAAGAGGAGGGAGGGGAAGGTGGCGGGGAGACTGTCGAATGGTCCAAAACAGCCTTGCGGTGATTGCAGGTTGGAAATAGGGGCTTTGTCCCTGTTTTGTTGTATTTTTAAGGAATATGATATACAGTGAAGCTGGCAAGCCTTTGTTTCATTGTGGCTTCATTGTGTATCGTATTTTTCAAAAAATATGATGAAACATTTGTGAAGTCCCTATTTTGAACCTACGGTGGCCGTGGGGCTATTTTAGGTTGTCCAGTGGCTTCCCTACCGCCTTCCCCTTCCTTTTCTCTCCCTTCCCCTTTCTCTCTATCTCGTTTTCTTTTCTCACATCTCGCAGAGGACTACGGAGCTCTGGAGGCCTCGATGGGCCATCGTTGGCTTTTTCCTTTCCTTCCCTCTCTTTCTCTCTCTCTTCCTCTCTTTCTTTCTCCCTCACTTGATTTTGACTAACGTTCTGAATCGAATGCTCGAACTACATCGATTAACCATTGGTACGGTTTGGCACTCTCCAAACCGCTTGGTTCGAGGTGGTTCGGTGAACATTGATTGATATTTTAGTCCAAGGTCCGGAATCTTGGTATTGAGTACCTTATCGATACGGTATGGTATTATCGGTACAATACAATACTCATCTGATATTTTAATAGCTTTGTAACCATTTTTCTCTTGGTGCACCTCAATACACGTCAGTATGTTTTGGTACGGAATAGTCTGCAACTCAGTACAGTATGGTACGGACGGTATGGATCAGTACATCTTGGTACGGGTTTGTACCGACTTGACATTGAGTTTCGTACTGGTGTCCTCCCATTATGGTATGGTATGGTACACCTCATACCGTACTAATAGTTGGTGGTCCTTAAGCTTTTTCATTTATTAAAAAATGTTAAACATATCTTTTAGAATTTTTAGACATAACTAGTTCTAGTTAATGCATGTGTTTCTTAATGTCTGTAAAGGAAACTGTTGTATTTGCCTTTTGAAAAGTAGTCATGTGCTAATGTGATCAATATGAAGGGTCATGTAATGTCTATAATAGATGTTGGAAGAGTAAAGAATTGGTGTATTTAAGTTTATCTCTTTCGATTATAGTGGTGGATTCCACTTAATATCTCGCTCTCCTACTTCTCTCCTATCTTGATGTCTTTCCTTTTATCCTTAACATCCTAATGTTTTTTGTTATCAATTTTTATCAAGGTATTATTTTGACTTGCACCCTTGCTCCTATTCTCTTTAAGAAGGCATCTCTTTGCTAAAATCATGCCTTGCAATAACAACAAGCGTTATAAACTTTCAATATTGTGAGGAACTATTTTGTCTGTGTGAAGAAGCTTGGCTAGAATAGAGGAAAAAGATAGATGAAGGATTCAAAGAACAAAAAAGAAATATTCAAGAAATTGATAAGTTATAAGTAATGCTATCTCAACTCATCACAATTGAAATTTCTTCAAATGAATGACAGTTATCAGATTGTGATTCATCCATGCAAAGTCGATCAACAAAAGTGCAAACAATCAGTCAACAAGATTAATGAAGTTAGAACATCACATCAAAGTTTTAACTATATGATGACAGCTCTTATGCCTAATTGTCCTTCCGTGTGTCCTGTCCATCATCCATTTAGTTGAATCCATCACTGCTTCAAATTAAACTAAAAAATACCTATTTCTCATTCAACTATGGCTTTATGTAGACACTCCATAACTCTTCATATACCTTACGTTAATACATGACTGCTTTCCAAAAGATATATACAACAATTGCTTTTATAATCTTTAAGAGATGCATGTTTGAATTATATAATGTTCAAAAATTGTAAAAGAACCATTTGGCATTTATGATAAAATTAAAGCTTAACAGGCACTATATAATTTCTCTATGAGTAGACTAAGACTAAAATAAGGGATTGGCATATGGGTCTCTAGAATAGACATTATAAGGTTGGTGGGCTTAGACTAAAATATGGGACTGGCATATGGATCTCTAGAATAGACATGATAAGATTGATGTATTGCTCTTGCTCAGAGGTTGCTTGAAGCTTCGGAAAAGCTGCACGTGAAAGGTTACTATCATGTTTTGTGAATGATTGTGCATACTTCTATGAAGACACATTTGGCATTTATGACAAAATTAAAGCTTAACAGGCATTATATATTAATGACTAATAATTGCTCTATGACTAGACTTGGACTAAAATATGGGATTGGCATATGGGACTCTAGAATAGGCATGATAAGATTGGTGGGCTTGGACTATAAGATATGGGATTGGCATATGGGTCTCTAGAATAGACATGATAAGTTGCTGTATTGCTCTTGCTCAGAGGTTGTTTGAAGCTTTGGAAAAGCTGCATGTGAAAGGTTCCTATCATCTCTCATGAATGGCTGTGCATACTTCTCTGAGTAGGATCTTCCAAAAGACATGCAGATCAGCCATTTATCCAGGATGATTGATGCTTTATAAGGAACCGACAAACATCCCTATTGAGCCTTCCTCTTTTTTGTCTCTTACTACTAATGTTGATGTAACAATCCAGGACCTCACCCCAAAAGGCTATATCCATCAAGTTTAGTGTCAGCAATCCCTCAACCTACCATCCCACATCATCTGCAACTGAGACAGAAGAAAATGGGTAGACTTAAGTATGTTAATCACATGTGAGTTAGAGAAAGTAAAAGGCTGATTCATGGTTCACCATACTGGTGTCTACTGCCCCATATGGGGCACATACTATGCTGCACTGTTATTGAACCAACACCAGGCATGCTGAACTGACCCTTACCAGGCATACCAACACTATACCACTGTAGCACCAGTATGAGATCTGGTATCGAGATGGGTCAAACCTTGGGCTGATTAATGTTCATGGAACTCTAGTAATGTTACATTGCTGGGCCTATCAAAAGCTTCTTTCTGGTGGTTTTCTGCAATGCTATGACATATGATGCTTTGTAATTTAAAGAAAAGAAAAACAAAGTTCTTTTTCCTTTGCGGTCCTATATGTGAGGCAGGGAAATTGAGTGAGGCTGCAGGGATGTTTTGTCAAGTTGGTGCAAAATTGTTGCTTTCCTTTGTCTATATCTTTTCTTTGTTTGTTTCTTCTGCATCTTATGTTCATTGTTTCTTCGTTTTATTTGTTTTTTCACCCTTTCATTTGCTGCCCAACAGCATCTTACATGGTAGCAACTATCAGTCGTCAAACAGGCCTATCTAAAGAACATGCCTGGATCGTGGATAGATTACCTGTTGGTTATAATCTCATTTGGGCAGAAGTCTTTTCTAATTCTTCTTACAAGCCTAGACAACTTACTCTTCTTCTAATAAAGCCTTATCATGTCTACATCCCCTGAATACAAATCCTAAATTTGATGTTTGAACTTTTCCTTTTTGATTGTTCGAGATTTCAATTTTGAAATTAATCTCATATATGCAAATTTATTGCCTTTTTTTTCCATATGTGAACCCTAAATCTGTTTTGAAGAGGCTTCTAGAGATACGACTGACTCCAGGTGATTGTAGCACCTTAAGTAAATGCAGCACCATCATCTCAAATCCGCCCACTTTCCCTTGGTATCTTCTGATATTTTGCTCCGTGAAATTATATTAATTCACATATAAGCTATTATCTAACATTGTTTTTGGCATGCTATTCATCTTTAGCACTAAACATTCATAATCTTTGTGTCTGTCTAGGTTAGTTTCTAATTTATTTTCTTGAGCATATTAGTTTCAGATTTTAATTTTTAAATTGTCAAATTGACATAATATTGTGTTATGATTAGAATTTTGCCATAAAGCAATCAGTTGTTTATAGATTAACTCAAGAAGAGATCTTCTTTTCCTACTTAATTTTACAGTGGGAACTGAAAGCCTCATCCTGTGGAAAAAACAAATGCTTTTGATAACTCCCTGCCTCTCTGTTAATGTTGGATTATGTAAAGCCAGTCTCATCTAATCCAGTTAGATAGAACCAAAAATTGTTGGATTGGGTCCTTTCTGATTATATAGATGAAGGGTTGGGGTGTTTATAAGAGGATTGGGGCTAGTGGGGTGCCCATAATGGAAGTGATTGTGGCTGTGAAGGGAAGCATAATGAGTGGAGGGGAAAGGATATGGCGTTTGTGCAAGATGAAATACCTGATTTGAGGGTTGAATCAAAGTGAGATGGGAGCTGCGATGGGAAAAAGACTGTTGGAGGAGGGAGGTTGTTTATTTGAAATTATGACTGAAGATAGTTTCTTTACAGTAAGTTGTGCATGCAAGATGTGTGCATGTGTCTTAAGCTACAACCCTTACAATATGAATTGTTTAGCAGTCTCATGTTTATATGATTTTATTTTCATTTCATCTAAAAAGTGTTAACAAATAATTCTACAAGCATTTCATGCTGAGCGAATTTTCCAGTTTTTTAATTAATATTTTCATACATTGGCCGCAGTGAAATCACAGCTGAAGGTCGCCGGATAACAAAGCTTGATCAGATACTGCTGAACGGCAACAATATTGCCATCGTAAGTTAGCGGAACTATTTTTTATGACATTAAATTTGATATCAAATTCCAAAAAGACATGACTGAAGTCTTCTGATATAAAAATTCCTGATCTAGTTGTCAAATAAAAGTGGATCAGCATAAGTTTCTGATGCATTTTCTAAAACAAACTTGCAATATCAGGTATTTGCTAATTTTGTTAGAGGTAGTTGATGATTTGTTTAAAGGATCTGTTATCTTTACTCTTTGAAACTTTGTTAAAAGAAAATCTTTAGATTGATGATCAATATTTCATCTAGGCACGTTATACCATGTATTAGAATTGTTCTGATAGGTGATGCACGCTTAAAGTTTTGAAAGTTTTATGCTTTCTGTTCTTTCTTTTTTTGTTTTTTTGTCCTTTTGTCTTGTACTGAGCAACGCAAGCGAAAACAATTTAGCTGTCTTATGAATGTAAATGTCAGAATTTGCTTAGAAAGATTGATTTTTATTCTTTTTTTCTCATCTTTCCTTGCTAACTTGTTAATGCCTCGTGCAGCTGGTCCCTGGTGGTTCTCCTGATCCAGAATGAAAGAACAGATATTTGTGAAGTGAGCTGAGATCTATTGGCTTTTTTAAGTTGGTGAACTGATATAAAATCAAAATGTCAATAGATTATTGTGAACCAAATATGTAGGGTGATACCAGTTCATATGCTTATGTTCTATGGAAATCTATTTTCGCAGATACATTCGATCTGCCTGGATCAATTGCTGACATGCTTTTCGTTGCAAATTTTGCATTTGTGATGACTCTGCGTTAGAGCCTTGGACCTTCGTAGACAAAACCAACTTGGACTTTCCTCAAGAAAACAATACCACTTGGACCCGGGCACTTGGACCAGTCAGTCAGCTCCCCTGCTCTATGTGCTTTAGCATTTCCAGTCCTGAAGGTTTCAAGCAGCTTTGAAGGAAGAGAGGCAGTATCTCTTAGGCTCCTGGCAGGAAACGTGTTTGTGGCCATCCACTTGTTGGTCATTGCTGGAATTCAGGACCTTGCTCTTTGTTTGGTGCTTTCGGTATCTGTTTAGCTTTTGGAGTTCTTCTTGGATGCTTCTCGGCTCCGCTGCCCAATTTGTGGCAGCAGTCCAGGATAATGCTTACTGCAGCATGGGGATGCTGCCAAATTTTGGTTTCCGTTTTGTGTTAAAGAGTCCAGCGATCAAAGGTGGAAAGCCCTTTTTTTTTTTTCCCCCGAGGGAGAGAGACAAATGGTAATCTCTTAGACTAAGCCTTGGACTAGAGAGTCCAGGTATCCAGATAGACCGTGACTGTTTGTAGAACCAAAAATTATATGAGGGTTTAGCAAGGACGGATGCCTGCAAAATTCATCATGCCCCTTGCAGCAAAGGTCAAGGCGTGTATCATCCAAATTAAGATTCACTGGTCAAAATGTAGCTTTTTGTTGGCATTTAGTGTTTGCTCTTTGCCTCCACTTACTATCCCTCGTTGCCAAGTGGTCAAAATAAAGCCCTACTGTTTTGTGGTATCTTGGGGCTTGGACATCATGGGCAGATAGACCATACATTGCTTGCGTTGCGTCCGAGCCACATGGCTCGTTGCAGACTAGTGAAGAAAAGAAAGCTTCAGATAAACAGCTTCCACCAGTGTGAGATGGCCGGTACCAGTATTCTCCGAACATCTAAGCACCCTCCTAGATTTTCTGGAGGCACATCGACAGAAGAAAACAGCTGACTTTGTCGTAATCCACTTTGATGGTCAGTGATATTCTGACAGATGGTAGCCGATTCATACAGCGACCACCATTCTTACAGAGGCCTCCTATTCTAGATACTTTATTCTATTTCTCTACCTGCAAACCATACCAAGAAGGTTTCCTTATCTAGAAAGTACTAAGCTTGGGGTGGTAACTTTCTATCATTAAGCTAAGTTTGGATCATCCTCCCGACAAGAATTTTCTACTCGTCTGTCAAATTGAAGCGACAACCAAATTCATTGCCATTTCACTAATGAGCTCGGTTTACATGTACTTTCTAAGCTCTGGAAGCTTAACCGCCAAGCGAAGGAACGTATAAAATCCCTGCCCGCATCAACGTGACCACTCAAACAGAAAGGTAGTATTAAGAAGGGAGAGTAGGGGTGAAGGAGAGATAAGTCCACTGCAATGTAAACAAAAACAAGGGATTATATAAATTGTGATTCAATCTACTTCATGGCGCAACAAGATATTTCTGGATTATGTAACCTACCTGATAATTCTTCCCAAATACAACAAAAAATCTATCTTATAAACCAAGATTTTGCATTGAAAATAATGTACTGTAATCTACTTACAGTTTTTATGGTTTTGTAAAAGAACAAAAAAACTCAGATCACACATCATTATGGGAGAACAGTCAAAAAGATGTGTCATGGGTGAGGCCAAAATTTGATATGGTGATCAAGGTGCGAAAATATGACTTTGCCTTCTCCCCGCATGTGTTAAAGCACCTGACCTTCCATATCACTTTCAGACGTTGTGTGTTGTCCTTCCAGCAAAATTCTGGTTCCCAGCTTGAGTGCTGACTTTCAATGGCTCAGACGTTCTCCAAGCAAATACCACATACCACCCATGAACCCGGAGACATGAGACATGACTGATGACTCTCACTCACATATATCTCCATCTTCCAAATGCTTATGAAACTCATTTAACTCCTCGTCGTCAATTTCCTAACCTATTATGTTTGTTGGATTTGGCAGATGCATCAAACTTGGAATGTGCTGGGGCATGCTTCAGCTTCTTGCTGTCCCTTCTATGTTCACCAGTGGCTCTACTGCGCCCCTCTGGTTTCTCAATCACATTACTCTTTTTGTTCGCTCGTGACTGTGCTTTAAGTAGACTCTCATAATTTTTAGGATTTGCACCATTTATCAATTGGTTTCGACCAGCAGTTTGACAAGTCTCGTTCATGCTTAAGATGTCTTTCCTTTGTTTCTTTCTTCTCCCTTTCTGATCCTTGGAAGTTGCCCTGGAATTATTCTCCTGTGATCCAGTTACATCATCGAGCACCCTTTTCTTCCCTCTGGATAATCAAAGAATCAAATGACATAAATATCATTTAAGGAAACTTGAGTCACGAAAATATATAGTTTATACATAACTAAGGAATCTCATACCCTTTTGTGACTGAATCTGCCAACTCCACTGCTGTTTCTGAACTGGCAACTCCCTTAGGATTTTTCTTGCTTTGGCGACCCTGCGGTTAAAGAGTATCATCAAAAATTGCTGGGGAATTCTAAGGACATGCAGGACATGATTAGAAGCATGATAACTAATTCAGATTCAACAATAAGATGATGTGTAGCAGTTCACATTGACACAAGGTACAAGCTCAGTGCACTTCTATAGCACACCATTTGACTCAAGAATGTATATTTCAAAAACTCTCGCCTGTGAAAAACTCATATAAACAGAAAGTCTCATATTGGCTATTAAAATGTATAAAATTCCAAACTGGCAACTACAATGGGCTGCATCTCTTCGGCTTATTTGTTCCTTGGATATGAACATAACTCCTCAAGTCCAAGTAACCATCCACCTCTCTGAGTAGGGTCCAAGTCCAGAGCATTTTGGAGGGTTGTTCCTTGTTAGGATGGGTTTAAAGTTTAAACTGTGATGGATAACACAGATTTCCCTACCCACCAACTAGCTTGATAGTTTTCAACCCAAGCCCTTCTCTTGCCCAAATTTCTTTGGCTAGATATTCAGCACCAATTTCTTTACAATTGACATAAGGTTGACAATGCATTCCAATGCAATTATAAAGCAGCATCTTCCTCAGGACACCCTTGTGATTTAAAACTAAACCAGAACAATAAAGATATTAAAGTCTATGCATGGCAGCATTATTAAGCAATAATGCTGCCATATATTAGAACATGAAAAAACTTTACCATCATGATAAAATGCAGGGCATTGGTTTATGATTCAAGAAGACAGCACGGGATCTTTCCCAACCTTAATAATAATGTGTTTTTAGAAGTATTTTGTTCATCTGTATTCTGATCATTTCAAATAGTTCCTTGATGGTAAACTACAAAGTTGCTTATTTCCAGTATAGGCACCTTAGAAAAAAAACATTGATGTAGCACTTAAAATGATTGTTACAAAAGTAATTTATATATTAAGTCATTGTAGCAGAAAAAGGTCTCATCAATATTTATCAACTCAAGTATTTGGGAGTTGGGCAAGAACAGCAGCTCTTTACAGCAGGTACGCAGTGAAAGCAAAACATCCTCCAGCTAAGGAACCTTTAGTAATGAGATAGTGAGCCAAGAAAACCACTATAATAAACTGTTCCAAACAAGATTTATGACAATTTAACACGTATGCATATAAAATAGAAGCAATTGGTAGTCTGATGACACTAAAATTTTGGCATTTGCTTCTAAACCTCCTCGCACGTTCTTGATCACTCTCACTTGATTGGAAGGGAGAAAACTGGTGATACCTACCCAGTTTCCCCTACTAAGCAGGAATAGAGCATGAAATTCCCTAGAACGTTGTCCGCACAACAGCACAAAAAAGTGCTATTGGCATGCACAGTTGAGATAGAATCTTATTAGTAGAATTGAAGCCCAGTTTTATCATTTATGAGATCAACAATGAAAAGCACAACCTAAAACATCTAAATATCCTAGGAATCATATGTTTTGGAGATTTCCTACCGATGCATCAAATGTTCCAAAATATTTAACCTCAATGGCAATGACACAAGGTCTTGATTTTGTATGGTCTAGAAACATGTAAATCAATTCCAATTTGCCTTGACTTTTCAAGATGTCTCACTATTATGGATGAGCAATTTAAATGATCATCTAATATTTTAGAATTCTAGCTTCATTGGTGCTTTGTGCCCACTTGATGTTTAGGTAAGAGACCTCCAAATTGTATAGGTTTTTATATCCAGGTTTTTTTGAAGCTCTAGATTCTTTTAGAAGTACAAATTTTCAATTTAGATGTTATATAGTTTGATTTTAAATTGATAGGTTAAAATTTCCATCATAAATATGAATCTCTCTCTCCCTCCCTCTCTCCATGCACAGGTGTGACTGTGCGAGGAAAAAGTTTTTAATATTCACAATTTCACATCCTTAAAAGACCTCAGATGTCTGGGGACTTATCACCCATGCATCATGTATTCGTGGAAATAACAAACAAACTACCAATTTTCATTAATGAATTTAAGTATCAAAGACACGTGAAACTTTGGAAGCAGAAGACAATGTTCTAGATCATCTATCTTGATGGCCCACATACACTTTGCCACGTGCAAAGTAGTCAGTCATTATATCTTGGTATGTCATTATACTCTTTGTAGTTTGCATGCTCATCAAATATACACTGATTGCAATTTGAACTATATTTTGGTCATCTCAATTAAAAGATGAGTCATGAAGCAAACTGTCAAGGCAAAGTGGTGCAAACAGTTGTTAGTATATGAAAGATGAGTGATCAATAACTAAGAATCAAACTACCATAGAAGTACCATCTTATCCTTGACACCAAGTAGAATGTTTGAGCATAAAATAGGGGGTAGCCCTGCCCCTAACCAAAAAAAAGTTTCAAACCAAGTTGTGAAGGGCCAGAAGGGTCACTCACTTTCCCCATGTTGACGCTAATCATAATAAAGTTTTTTTTAGCATCTTAATTGGTCTCGATCAAGGTTCCCAAAGCCGGAACCGAGACCCATGTCGGCCGGCTGGCATTACGAGTCGGTACGGGTCCGTATCGGATCGGACCAATGTGAACCGACAGGGCAGAGAAGGGGAGAGGGAGAAGAGAGGAAGAGAGAGAGGGGGAGAAGGAGAGGAAGAGAGGGAGAGGAAGAGAGGGCCTCTAATGGCCATCCGAGCCCTTTTCGAGCTTGGTAAGTGTAGAGGGAAGAAGAGAGAGGGGGAGATCTCACCGGATCATTGGAGGCCCTCAGAGGCCTCCGAACGGACGGCGCCACCGTCGCGAGCTCTCTGACGGTTGGCGAGCCAACACCGATGGAGCGAAGGGCGGCCGAGGCTGGAAGAGGGCCTTCGTCCTCGTTCAGTTCGAAACTGGGGTTTGCCCCTATTTCAATTTTTTTTTTGATTTTTAACGAATGAAGTCGGCAATTATGTTGCCCACTTAACCTTTTTTTTTTTTTTGAAAAAATTTCGACTGAGGTCGGCAAACTAGTTTTGAACTGGAGGACGGAGGCCCTCCTCTGACCTTGGCCACCTCTCGATCTGCTGACTTCAACCAAAATTTTTTCAAAAAAAAGGTGAAGTCGACAACATAGTTGCCGAGTTCGCTTATTTTTTTTTTAAAAAAAAAAATCAAAACAGGGGTGAACCTTGTTTCAAACTAGAGGACGGAGGCCCTCCTCTGGCCTTGGCCGCCCTCCGCTCCCTCGGCACTAGCTCGCCGGCTATCAGAGAGCTCACGGCGGCATCACTACTCGTCCGAGGTCTCCGAAGATCTCTAGTGATCCGATGAGGTCTCCCCCTCTCTTCTTCCCTCCCTCCGTCCTTATTGAGCTCAAAAAGAGCTCCGACGGCCTCCGACGACTGGTGGAGGCCCTCTCTTCCTCTCCCCCCTCTTTCTCTTCCTCTCTTTCTTCTCCCTCCCTCTAAGATGGCCACTGTGCCATTTTTCATGTCGGAACTGGACCGATATCCCGCAGCTATGGTTCGACACAGCCAAAATTGTTCGGTTCAGAATGATTAGGTGAATGGTGGTCTCGATTGTTAATGGCTGGCAGGCATATCAATAACCCACCAGATGCTGACTTATAGTACAGTATTTTATATAAGACACAAATTTCTTACCAAAAACTGATTATTGAATATAGCAAGATTTTATGTCTCGACGGGACAGGGAGCGTCTCGACCGTCCCATCTTGTTCCTATGAGAAAATGGAACCCGAACGATCTCGTGACTATGAAACCCATCCTTGCAGAGAGAGAGAAGAAGAAAGAGGAAAGAAGGAAATGAAGGAAAGATGAAGAAAAAGAAAAATAAAAGGATAGAAAGAGAAAAATAAAAAAAAGAAAGCAAGGGAGAAGAAAAAGAAAGAAAAAGGAAAGGAAAGTAGAAAAACAGGAAGAAAAGAAGGAACAAAGAAAAAAAGAAAGAAAGAAAGAAAGGAAAGAAAAGGGGGAAAAAGATGGAGGATATCCACTGAGATGCATGATCAGGATTGTTGTCAGGACGGAACGAGATAGGGGGGTGTCCTGTTCCATGGAGAAACCAGAACACCTTTGTCCCACAGAATTTAAAATCTTGAAATATAGAAACTCATCTACCATCGCTTCATATCTATAGTAGGATTAATTAGATATAAATGTTAAATAAAATAGTTTCTTACTCATCTAATATTATGTAATCATTTGACTTGTCCTACACAATGATGCAATAACATTTTTTGAAACTGAAAGATAATGTATAACAAATCCACCGAACATGAATATTATGTGGTTGTGTGCACGTATATGCGTGTGCAGAGGCTTGCACCCATACATCCAAACACAAGGGTTTAAAAATCTCGATACCAGGTGCCTTCCTGGTTTGCTTCTATCATGGCACAGTATCGGGTTGGTACAACGACAATATACCAAAACAGCCAATCTCAACAAGAGAAGAAAAGACTAAAAAAAACAAAATATGTCTTGGTCCATCCCAGTGCGACCCATGTTCAATAGGGATGTAAAAGGGACAGTTGGGATGGACCGAGATGTCCTAATTCAAGGAAATCGGTGTCCTATAGGTGTCTGAGATCCTAGTGTCCTGTCAAAATGGTAGTGTACAGCAGTACCATCCCATTCCCCTACGCCCCCCCTTCTCTTCGGGGGGAGGGGGGTGCGGGGTGCGGTGTGGATGTGTTGTGGGGCTTTTGGCACAAGATGCAGGTCCCTTAAATAAATACATATTTTCTTGAAGTCACTAAATCCTCGGGAAACAAAAGAAGCACATAATTTAAAACTAGGAGCTTAGTTATTAATCAAAGCCTCATGGCTTCATATGCAGACGTCTAGCCATGCGGTCATTTGCATTATTATTATTATTATTATTATTATTACTACTACTACTACTACTACTACTACTACTATTATTATTATTATTATTATTTGCATTTCACACCTCAATACTTGACTAGCCAGGTCTTCAAGTAATAATAGAGCTCATGCTGACCAGTTAACGAAGACTGAATGTACAGATGATCTGAGATAGGTAGTTGCAGGAAAAGGCAAAGGATGGGGAAAAACTTGCTCATAGCCTAGGTCAAAACTCTTCACTATTGTTCCTCTCTTGCTCCTAGCCTAGCCTAGGTTGGAAACCTGCTAACCCTTACTGACTTGATAAACATATTAGGTCTAGAGGCACCATTATCCAGAAACAGGTAAAATATCCATTCATTTGTAAATATACTCTTCTGATTGATTTATGCATGCAAGTTTTTCCAGTAATTGCATAGTTTAGAGGTGTATGCAAGAATCTATGCCTTCATATAAGTAGCCATGTGAATTTTGAGTGTTTGGATTTTGGAAGGAAGGGTGCATGCATCATGTGCCTAAGTCTGTTCATGACATCATAAAAAGGAATTATTTAAGCTTGGCATGCTTCTTGGCCCCAAGATTTTCAAAGCAAACCAACAAACTCCAAGTAGTAAATCATGAGCATGTATGAAGTTGGAGTTTATAATAACAGAGTGCAAATACCACATATTTGGTCTTGTTCAATGTGAGCTTTCTATGCTGCATAGACGGTGCATGAAGGTGCTCCAGTTTTTCCATGGAGGTATGTAAAAGGAATTACCAAAGGTTCAAGTTTGGCCCTATGTGCTCAAGAATAAATTCACCCATTCTAACTGGCAACCTGTAAGAAGTCTTAAAGCTAAAATTTATAACGACAGAGTGAACATACCCTACATCTGTCATTGTTATCCAATACAATCAAATACAAGCCTTTTTATGCTACAATATAATAGATATAAGACAACTGTTACCATGACCACTTTGCATAGGTTAAAGTGGCAAATAATTACGATCATTTCTTCCTAGTATTATGGTCATATCCAAAAAGAAACTCTACCTCTTCAATGGTTTTAATGAAGGCCTTGTAGATTTTAGGCACAATAATGTCGATGGCATCAAAACCACACTTTCTTATCAAGATCTCAAGGATGACCGCAACCTGCAATTTGGCGTAGTTTCTTAATCGTGTGACAAGATTTCACAGGAGAGGAAATAAATTGACAACAGATATCATTCAAAGAACCAAAACATTGCTCAAGTGGCACATGCCTTCGATCTGAAATGATGTTTTGAAACAGATGACCATGGCAAAATTCCATTGACAATATCAGGGACCAGTTTCGGTAGTTTATTGGCCTGCAAGGAGGAAACCAACACCTTCACGAAGCCCAAAGCTGCCTATCACATGTCATTGCGCATATGAGATTTAGTATTAGAAGATAAAGTCCAAACTCCAAAGCCAGAAATGAACATGCCACAGAAACTCACTTTAATAACTTCAATATCTTTGTTTTGCAGCAAAACTAAAACAGATGGTAGCAGGTTTGGCACAGCCAGACAAAAGTCAGCATCATTGTATATAAGCAATGAAAGTGCAGATATTGCTCCGCTTATTATGTGAGGAGACGAACTAGAGAGATATCCCATCACCTGCAAATTGAAATAAAATGAATAAAATTAACTTAAATGTATGCTAGCAGCGGCTTATGATGCAGAGATATGTAAGAGGAACATCCTCAACACAGATAACATGCTTTGTTATATTAGCTAAAAAGATACTTAGGAAATGGGAAGAGGGCAAAATAAGTGGTACATAAACATGTTTTAAATGATTATCTGCATATATCCCTAGATAAATCATAAATCAATCAATAGATCCATCTAAGTTCTGTGACAGCCCATGGGGTTGATATAAATCTCAGGTTCTAACAATTAAATGTAGGAGCAGGTAAGTTATCCATCTGCTTCTTCCTAAAGACCAGAATCTAATGCACACTTCTGAAGATGAAAATGCTAACAATAAATTGATATAGTAAATGGAAATAAAAAATATAATAACAACAAAAATAACCAAGTGGTACAATCTATGTGAACATTGGGAAAAATTTTAAAAATAATTCTAAAGACAGCAAGTTTAGCTTTTAGAAAGGAAAAATGAAACCCAACAAAAAAAAAAAGGAAAAAAGGGCTTGCACAGAACTCAGTGGTCTTGGTACCATGGCATTGTAATTCAAGCAAATTCTAAATCCTAATTATAAAAGTTCTTGCAGGAATCTCTAATTATATTTTCTTAAGGTACTATCTGTCCCTTCCGTCCAATGAATCATGGAACTATCATTACACTAAAAATATTGAAATGATTAAAACAATAAAGATAACCATTTTACACGAATACATTGTGAGGGTAAAATGGTTTAACACAATTGCATATATGGATGAGACAGTTCTGACAGTCTATGAGGGATCAGTGTGGGTAACATTACCATACTAAATAGCCGTTGAAGATCCGATTCTGCATCACTAGACTGAGGGTTCTTTAAGCTGCCACTTATAGTCAGGAGTACATCATATGCTAGTTTTCTAGATTCTTTCTTGGACTGCATAAGGTTAAGAAAGTAAAATTGAAGATATCTGTATAATAGATTGAATAGCTTGAACTAATATGAAATATTTTAACAATAAGAAATTCAATGTGCGTATCATAGATCAAATATGTATTTAACTTGGCCAAAAATGGATAATAATATAATTTGCAATAATGCCAAATCCTAGGCTAATATTCAACTTCATCTAAAACACTAATCCTGTATTATGTCTTAATCATAATATAGATAAAATATAACTAAGGACTAAATTGTTGATTGGCATGTACTGGCATGTGGCATAGCCGCATGGCAGTGCATGCTAAGAACTGGCATGTTACACCACACCATATACCTTGTCAATGCCAGCCTGCACATCACTGTAACACAGTTAATATCTTGTATAGTATGTAACATTTATGTACCCACTTCTAAATTCTAATTCGTAAAGCCTAACTAAAATATGGATAAAAGCAACAGAAAAAAAAATGTGGGAAAACATGCAACCTAATAATTGCATTATCAAACCTAAGCTACCATTTCTTCTTCATGTGAATCGCCTGTTTCTGCTTTGGGCTCATTGGACCATGTGCTATTCGAGTATTTAGCAAGCATTTTACAGAGACAAGATGGACAACATATTTGAGTGAAAGATGGTGAGAAATTCTGGACCAACAGTAACTACAAGAAATATACAAAAGCTTTGGAATTTTTGATGACAAAGGGACATTTGGACATTTATTTACATTTGTGATGCAATATTTAGATTACTTCTAAAAAGCTGTTCTTCTTTTCGATAATACAAGATGATACCAAACTAATTTTGACATATGCAACGCAAAACAAACATTTATCATTAAAAAAATCCCATTACATATATGAAGCACTAGATTTTCTTGATCTGTCATGACTCATGAGTATAATTCATTTAAAACCAGAGAAGGGGCACTTGCCTTAGATTATTGTCTTATACCCAATCTTCATAAAGGAGCCAATAAATTTAATTTTCTTAAAACTTCCTGTGAGGCACAACGACCTCTTAGTAATAAGCGAGCATCCACGAGAACAATAACAGTTGTAGTTTCCATGCAAAATGAGGCAAGACAGTGTTTCTTTAAGCCTAACTTCATTCTCCTCTTAAAGCATGTTAAGCTGCACATATGTTTTGCATGACCATATTCTCAATCCTGGAATGAATAATGTAGTCACACACTAATTCAACATGTTATACGAATGTTTTTCAGGCTTGCATGCAATTTGATAAAAATGAAATGATGTAAGTTGATGCTACCAGTGATCCCTCTATCAGTCAATATTCCTTTTTTTTTTTTTTTTTTTTGATATCGTGCAATGAGAATGGTCAAATTTCCTGTCAAATTTCCTCCTAAACAAATTGCACCTTCTTCTTTTTTTTTTAAATAATCCCCCTTTTTTTCATAAGAAGCAGACAGGCATGTTCCAAACATCTGTATGTAAATTGTTGGTTTGTGACTTCATGTATGACAGAACCTTTGTTAGAGTTCATAGTGGTGGGTAAGACCCATGTTGACTTGTCTGACTATATTAAAAACAGATTCATGTTGCAAAAAGATTATTACAGAACCAATACCCTGTATAGGCATTCAATATTTTTCTCAAATATGAAAGATAAATAACTGACTCATTGATGATTGGAGCTTTGCTTCTCTTAAACTAAATTGAATTTGGCTAAGAACAACTTATTGGTTACCATTCCTACTAATTGCGTGGGCAATTATGACTCATATGAGGCCTACCTTCCAAAAAATAAAAATTGATAGACATAAAAGAAAGAAAATTACAATTTTTAGACAACTGTAAAATAATATATGAATAATAAAATAATGTTATCCATGGCAGGGTAGTGACCACACCTTTAGTGTGAGAATAATCTCATTCAGAATTAAAAATGCCTTTGTGTTCATGTTCTCCTCATTTCTCTGCAAAAGAATTGAAAATTAAAGGTTAGAGAAGCTTTATTGTCAACCGAGTGAACTACATGCTCCTCCCGCAAATGAAACCTCAACAATTTGAAGCATCACAGAGATTCCATGCGTGTATAGATAAATACAACTACCATAATGCCAGGAATCTATATGTCGAGTAGTAGACATAGCAGTCAACAAGACAAATGAACAATGCCATGTTGGACAATAGCCGAGGTGGCTCTGACTAAAAAAGTAGAAAATCCAAAAGCTAATATTCAAAAACTACATGAAAATGGGAGCTTTGGTGTTGTTTGAACTTTCAAATTTAGGGAAATTTTAGGGAAAGAATTAAGTATAGGATAGTGTGTGGAAGAGCCTCTTTGTGGATAAATAAATCAAACAAAACCTCAGCATTTGATAAAATCTCTTTTCGTCTTAATAACTGATTCTAAGAATTTGAGGTTATTAACTAAAACTTGAGAAGATTGGGTTGTTATATTTAACGAATCCATTATCGAAGCTTTATAAGAATATATAAAACTGCAAAAGGTTAAATCTATAAAAGATAATAAGTTCGGTTCATGGTGATATAACTTGACTTAGCAGATGCATCATGCATGTCCAAAGAATTCAAGCATGTGCCCACACATGCAAGATGTAGGTCTTCATGTATGTGTTAAGCAGTAGCATAGATTACAATCTCCATTCTCTAATATCTTCCCTCCAAACTGATGGAATATCAAAAACAAAAATAACAAATCCCAACAAATAACAGAAGCACAGGGTAGCATAGGTCTCACAAAATGGCTTGCAAATCACCTGAAGGACTGTATGCAAAACATTACCAGCAGCTAGACAGAAATGCCAAACAAAGTGAAAATCAATCTTGATGTGCTGCTTCTGCTTGTGAAAACAAGATTGCTGGAAGGGTTATCATGAAAACAAGAAGCCTGACTATTATGGAAAAGCATGGGTTTTAAGGGCACTGAACTTTCATGCCACGCTGGTAAAATACAACTAGATTCCATGTCAGGAAACAAAGTCTTAAGTTAGAAAATTTGAGATGGATCTGAACTCTCAAGACTTGTTACTCAGAATGAATACATTACAAAGAAAAGAGGCAAAGTGGTAATGAACTCAAGTTAAAAACTGATATAAGTAATTTTAACTAGGAGACGTCTCTGAAGAGATGCAGCTCTCAGATTTCCTACCTCCACTTAACATTCCCAAAATTTCACACCTGTGCTTCCCATGACATTGAAAAATGAAAATAATCAACAACCGCAATTGGCAAGCTTCATTCCATTGGATTTGGTTATAAATATGATTACAGGTTAGGTTATTTTAAGTAACTGTAACTTAAATAAAACTGCATCTATAACATGGAGGACATTAATAAATAAAATATTATAAGTATCCCTTAGTGAAGACTGTCATGCCTTGTTCAATCATTTTAAAAATTAAGTCATACTGAAGCATGAACATAACTTGTATTAAGAGGCAAAAGCAGATTTTAAATCTAACTAAAGAAATCCTCACCATCTTTAGTTAAACTACTAATAATTCAAAACCCAAAAAAGTTTGGAAGATAGTTATTATTAAATTAAGCTATAACTTTCGGCTACTTTTGATCCAGAAAACACCAGAATTCACCAATGTCCATTATGTATCAACAAGCCTAAGATCATCAAAATCCAATATACATACCTACATACATGCATACATATTAACTGTTGATTTCAAAGAGACCTGTCCAACAAGCCTAGATCATCCATCTCTACACACACACACACACACACACACATAATGCAAAAATTTTATGCCTTTTGAAAGATTACTGGTTCCATGTAGACTGCAATGGATTTCAATCATTCAATTTAATAAATATCAGAATCTATCATACATTGTTGGGTATGCGCTTTTCAAGGGGGTTAAAATAACTATAACTATAATAATAATAATAATAATAATAATAATAATAATAATAAACAAGGTCCATACCTTATGTTCAGTTAGCCATCTCATATCCATTCTCTTTCTTTTACCCTCACTCTCCTATAATTTACCATGAATATGCTATAGGATTTTGATTTTACATATCTATGACTCATATAAGTTCAACAGAAATATAAGTACAACAATCATTTTATTGTTTAATGTTAAGTTTCTTAACATCAGACGCAAGTGAAGTAAAAGAGACTATGAGATGGATGATTTAATATTACCGTGTGTTATATACATGAATAATACAAGAGAAACAAGGATAGGAATGATGGTTATGAGTTCCATCAGCTGATGAAAAGGTTGGTACATATATCATTATTTTGTTTATATATCAAATGATTAATTTTATTCTGACGATTTTCATGTTTTTATTGTTTAAGATTAAACTACTTTCCATGTTCAACATGCATATGTTGCAAGGTCACTCATATAGAGTTTGTCTACTCTCCTTTCAAAAGGATCAAAGCCTCGGTCCTGCCAATGCAAAATTAATCATGGACATTTTAAATTGAGAATCCATACAATTAACCATGATCTACATCATAAAAACTAACAAGAAACCAAAAATTAAGTGTTTTGAAGCCCAAATACACATGCATCAAGTAGGCAACAGTGACAAAGTTCTCCATTCTCACCTTTAATATGTGAACCAAAAGAAAATGGTAACATGACAAACGATTTTTCAATGCCATACTGTCTGCAGGGTTTTTAACACTATTAAACAGATCAATTAACTCATTAACTCGAGCTGAGCAAAACCAACTGTGCCCCTGCATGGCAAAAGAACTAAGTTTGTTTAAGCGCAATGATCATATCATGTTGAACACCATGTAGCAAAATTTATTCTCTTGACCTTCAAAATTTTACACAAAGTAAAGTATGCTTCACGTTGACAACGCCCATCACAAACCTGGCAAGAAATACAAATTTATTTGGATAAATTAGTTAGCAGTAACAGAACAAATATTTTTCTAATGCTTCAAAGGGAGAAGAGTTATCTGAAGACTACCAATAAAGAAGACCTGACAAAATCAAAAAATATATTGATGAGATCTTCGCCAGCTGCTTCAACAAATGAGGATACAAGTTCCATAACCAAACACCTGCATTAGAGAAAATTTGCATTAACCTCCTGGTCTGCACCCTAAAAAAACAAAGAACATAAACTCATAATACCTTTGGAAATATTAATGGTTAATTAATTATAAATCAGTAGAAACTAAAGTGCATTTCCAGAAATATTACTTTATGAACTCATTATGATGACGTGTGATTATGCTGGATCCAAAGGGAATTGTGAACAGCACTGATTAGAAAATTTCATGCAAGGTAAAAAGATCATGTTATTAAAGGTCCCATATGGCCATAAGCACACAGGCAATCTTCATTATACTGTTTCACTTGGTATCGAAGGGCTTGGACTGTTATTTTTCACTCCAACTTCATCCTTAGAGCAAGAACTCTTTTATTACTCACTTGACAAGCCATCTGCAATCTGTTCTTAGAGGAATGATGAATGGAGGTAGCAAATCTAAAAACATGACACCATTTATATTTAAAAATTAACTGCATTATTAATTATAATAAATGTCAAAAACTGAACTATTAATTGTTTAAAGATATACTTGTGAAACTTAAAAATTGCTACTCTTGAAAATGACTAGTCAGACAAAAATAGGAAACCTCATTCATCTGGCACATATAAACAATTCATGTACATAAAAAATTAACCAGATATGCATGTAATACTGGTGAAATCACTGATAATTCTCACTGTCCAGATCATTTCTAAGGCAAAAACCATAAACTAAGCGGCCAACCATATCAAGTTTGAAATTAGCATTTTAAATGCATTTAAAACAAAAATTCCAAGATAAAGTCAAGATGCCTTGTTTGTGAACAGATTACTAGAGCACAGGTACAAAGAATTATATCAAGAGTAGTTAAATAATCAAAACAACATAATTAAGAGGAAATAGTGAACTAAAACATAACTACATTCCCAGATACCATCAGTTTTGCTAACATACATGTTCTTTAGCATCACATGACTCAATTTGTTGCTAGCACACTAAAAAAAATTATGTTTTCTACTTAACATTAACATTTTATTTTCAAGCATTGCAATAAAATCATAAATTGATTTTGCCAGCTGTATTTTAAATGTTGGTCCATTTGTTTTTTCAGATATCTAGACATGAACAATGCTTGTCCAATAATATACATAGGTAAGAAACTAAGAATCATCAAAGACATTCAACTTGCTTTTAAAGCATATTAAAAACTTAATTTTTATAAAACATGTGATATTTTGCATAAGAATATGGCTGGGTGTTTTGAGCATATGTGCATATGTACATACAAGCATCAGGCGCAAGCAAATGCACTCGGCAATTTTGGTTGCATACACTCTTGTTCTGTTATATGCATCCTTTAGATCAATAATGTGGCTTCTGAATTCAGATCTCCCCATCAATGGGCATGCCTGTGTTGTTTGTGCGTATTTTCACACAACATCCTAGTACCAGACATGGTCATATTCATTTGATGATTTTACTTAAATAGATGATGCTTGCTAGATGCATGCTCTTTTCAATTTTCTTCCTCCAAGCTATTTAAAAAAGCAACAAGGAGTTTATACAATAAAATGGAATTCCATGTTCAATTCCATAGCTGTTATCTGAAAGAGCAGTAGAGTTTTGGCTACAATTCTCGAAAAGGAGAAAGAAACAAACATGCAAATGCACTGATACCTTGAGTTTGTGTTTGAATGGCTTAGATTATTATACAAATATTTTTTGGTAAAAACACAACTTGAGGTCTATAAACAAACTCCAATTTTATTGAAAAATAACTCATCATTCTCCTATACATTTGGGAGAAAGCCAGTTGAAGGCAAACTTGGAAAATAGAATGGAAGATGCGACTCTCCATAATGGCTTCATTTCTCCAGTAGTCCTCATCATGGCATGTGGCCTTCATGTTTCTACTTAATGCCATTTTATTCAGACAAGAACCTAACATTGATTTCCATTTTAATCAGGATTCCCATTAATCAGCACATCCACTACCTTTTTTTTTTTTTTGGTATGCAACTTTTACCATTAAACTTACCAGGAACTGATGTACTTCTCATTTGAGATGCATACATTAAACTGCATCACATAGTAACATACAAGAGGGTATTTCTAGTGGAGATAAAACTCAAATAGCATAAGATATTCAACAGATATAGACCATGTTACCCTCATTTTAGTCTTACATGTGGAGCATTAAAATCATTAGCTATGTTTAGATAAACAATCCTAATGCTTATCCATTGTGCAGAAAGAACACAAACAACTAAAAAGTGGTTATAAAAAATAAGAAATGCTTATTACCTATTTTCTTTATGTTTCTCCTTATTGGCTGACTCTTCTCCCTCTTCCTTCTTATCAGCATCTTGAATTGGATCTTCCAGTTCTTTAGATTCAACTAAAGAACCTACTAAATCAAACTTTTCCAATAATGAAAGAAAAAACCTATGAATGCTTTTGCTCCCGAGAAGAGAAGCTAAGCAGCCAACCGTTTCCTGAAAACATCCAAAATTAAAAACAAAAAAAAGAACTCTTTTAGTTAAAATTTTTTGTGCTTAAGTTTAGCCTATATATCATAAATTTGTGCTCCACAATGAAAACTGAAACAATGAATTCGCATGGCCATTGCTTAAGGCAGACCAGGGAAAGCAAATTTAGTAGAAGTTACGATAGATAGAAAGAAAGATAGAATAAATAGATAGGATAGAAACATAAATACATACATAAATACATCTTCCCATGCACCCAGCTTTCCAACTTTGACCTAGGGAGTTTGCTCATCCCTTTATCCTCCAATTTTACTAGCTTTACAAATTTTGTATCATTTAAATGACAGGGAATCACATGTAAAGTTATCACAACCATGGTCTAAGGTTACAGGACGTAGCATACCGTACCAGAAGAAAACCGATACGAAACTCAACTTTGAGTTGGTAGAAGCCCAATACAAAAGCGTACCAAGGTGTATGCAGACCCATACAAAAGAATACTGACTTGTATTGAGGCATACCTAGATAAAAATTGAGAAAAATGGTTAAAGAGCTACCGTACTAATACTAACTATACCATACCAAACTAGTAAGGTACCAATATGGTACCCGACATCGAGATTGTGGACCTTAATCATAGCCCATCCATGGTATCCTAAGCCATATTATTCACATAACCATAATAACAGAGATTATTTCTATCAAGGGCCACCTCTGATGTTAGAGCAATTTTTTAAAAATCCATTTTTACAACTTTCTTCAAAGATCGCCAAACCATCCTAAACCATCTGGTTCGGGGCATGCCGACCAGATGGAATGGCCTTCCAAGTTGGTCTGGGCCAAGAACTAGGTCAAACTAGCCGAACCATGTGGAACTGCCTAGTTCCACTCGGTCCAAGACGATTAACCCCTCACGGCTTTGCCCAACCCTCACTCGCCTCCTAAGTCACCTCTCTCACTCTAGGGTTAGGACTTCATCATCGCCGCCGCCACCAACGACGCAATGACAATGATGATGGACAGCTACATGTCCTCTCTTAGTCTCTCTCGCCCTTAGGGGTGCACATGGTTCGGTTCAGATTGATTTTAGGGTATTTTCAAAATCAAACCAACTTAAATTGGTTTCCTACAATTGAAACCAAAACCAAACCAATCTAATTAAAAAAAATCGATTCAAATTGACCCCAAAAATTCAGTTTGATCCAGTTTATCGATTCCACCTATTAACTAAATGGAAAGAAAAAAATTGCAATAGAAGACAAATCATGGTTTTTCTAAATATGCAAACAATTTGCTTAATATAAATCAAAGTAATTAACACAAAAACTCAAGAATATAACATTAACAGAGAAAAAAGGCAGAAGAAAGCATAAGCAATTAAAAGAAAAAAAAATGAATTTGAATTTAGAAAGCAAAGAAGAATTTTTCTCAAGAAAAAGGAACAAGTCAAAAAAGAAGAGCAATATCTATGACAAATTCAATAGCAAGAACCGTCTACAACAATAGAAACACCATCTAACTTTTATATTCAGAAAAGCCAAAAAAAAAATCACCTTTGAAGGAAGAGAGCCTCTTCAAGGGTGCACCTAAATATCTAATGCTAGACTCTTGATGTTCCAAGCCGAAACACAAGTCACAGTGCTTTTTGAGGCAGTCGACCCGACTCCTACAATACAACTACTTCCTCTCCAGCCGGTTCGTGCCCTCCCTCTCCACCGCATCCACTGCCCTCAAAGAGGAGAGCACCAAGTTGGGGATTCGAAGGGGATAAGAGGACAGAAGAAAACAAGGGCGACAATGGAGATCGCAAGGAGAAAAATGGGGGATCTAGGCCTTTGCTTGCAATTGGGCATCCAAGAGATTGCCACAGGAGGAACAACAATGGGAGGAAAATGGGAGAGAATAAGGGCGATGGAAGGGAGCGAGGAGTGAGGGAGAGGTGAAAGCACAACGGGGGCGGCTAAGGTTTAGAAGAACAGAACCAATAACCACCGATTCATCGCTTAATATATATATATATATATATATATATATATATATATATATATATATATATATATATATATATATATATATATATATATATATATGGGGCCCTACGTGATGAAGGCTATTGATGTTTGATTGGATGAATTAGAAGTGTTAACGATTAAAAAGATAGAAGAGGCTGGTTCATTTAGTCATACATTGACTATTTATATGGAAGATTCTCCCTTTAAAATGAGATTCACCACAGCTTTTCCCACCGAGTGTGACCCTACTGTGTGTGGGTGTGGTCTCTGAGTTTGGGTGTAGCTAACATTTGGGTTGGCCGTTTGCACTCAGTCAAGTCAGTTTTAGGCTTTTTTTTTTTAACATAAACCAAAACCAAACTGATTTTTCCTATTCCCAAAAAAGTTCAAACTGAAATTGAACCGAATCTACAAGAAACCGATCCAAACCAAACTGAAAAAATTGGTTTGGGTTTGTTTTACGATTTGATCAGTTCCGTTGCACACCTCTACTTGCCCTATCCATTCTCCCCACTCTCTCATGTTCACCAACAATAACAAGCCCTCTCTCTCATCTCTCTCCCCCTCTACGTTTGAGAAAGCCCTCCACTTTCTCTCACCTACCCCTCTCTCTCTCTTCCCTCTCCTCCCTTCCACCCTCTCTCTCTCTCCATTCCCCTACTTCCGAAATGCCTCGGGTCGGTACAATATGTATTGGCATCATTCTGAACGGGTACCTGGTCAATATGACCCTATTACTTGTTGACTTCCATCTTATGACCACAAGGCCCTTCATCCTTTTTTTAGATCCTTCAACAAATACTTGAGCATCCCTCCTCCATGGTGCATCCTCATATCTTCAAGATACATGGCTACACCATGCTTGCTGGTTCTCTATCATTTTAAATATAACTAGTGAAACTCCTAAAGCTCCTCACATATACTCGTGCCTCAAAACCTTCCTAATTTTACCAACAAATCAATCAAAACTCACTTCAGTTACATTCATCTTGTTTTCTTAAACCATCTTTATTGCTAAATATTGTAAGCTTTACCATTGCAAGCCTTATCATCATTTGATTATTTTTTCTCTTTAAGTTACTAAGGCATATGCTCATTTCAAACATTCAGCAGTAATTTTATTGGATATGCCTTCATTTTCATCTCCATTCTTTTGTATGATAGACCCGAGATGACAAGAGTCGCATGAAAATACTTTTGTTGCCCTTGTTGTCTACCAATCTTCACAACAGTCACATCTTCTTTTCTATTTTCACAAAAACTGCATTCCATATATTCCACTTATGCTCCCCTGATTCTGAGGCCTTTATAATCCCTCAGAAAAAAGGATTCTCATGATACAAGAGTTTCTCTTTAGCATTTATTGCTGTTATCTTCTGGTCAGTCAACATTATATCAGAAACCGAAAATATAAAATGTAATAATAAATCACCCAATCCCAACCAACGTGGGGACTAAACACATATGCGCATAAGCTCTCACATTAAGAAGATTTTTTATAGTGGCCATACATGAAACTTTTGAACTCTAGGTGAAACTGGGAACTTACTTGAGCATCATGGACAACACCTAAATCTTCTAGGCCTTTTCCATCCTAGACAATCAAAGACTTGGTTCCTACAGGGATGTGAATTATGATGAATGGTCTACTAGAAAATCTACTTAGTAGAGAGCCACCATTTAAATGGTGTCAATAACCCTTGTAATGTTTCCAGTGGTCTCAATAGGCACATAGACCGAATACAGTGATCAATTGAAGTAAAGCTGCAATGTGGATCCTATTGCTAGACCGAATACAGTGATCGATCGAAGTAAAACTGCAATAAGGATTCTATTGCTACATGTATCTAGATTAGGCACGAGATATAATAATACAGAAAATCCATGTACCAAAATATTCAGAAGTCAGATTTGTCATGTTTCAGTAAATTTATATGCAATAATTATTACAAGATGTTTTTATGTGATGTGTTCCACTTCCTCATGCTGTTTTTCAACCAAGAATTGTTCTGATAATCTGTAAGTATGTGACAACTAACATATGTATAGATGGATGGATGGATGGATAATATAAAGAACTATTATAGGATATTGTTTAGCAAGTACTACATACAAAGTTATGTTCCACATGGGGGGATTTGGATGTAATACTTGCCTTTGTACTTCACACACAATATGCATGTCCTGAATCATGTGTCACATGGGCACCCTGATGTTGTGATTGAGGGCTTGCATAACCCATCTAAGTGTACATAGGCTGTTAAGACAGCGTAGCAAGAGTAGTCCTGCTACAATATAAGAAGAGGAGTCCAACTCTTATATAGGCTCTCCCACATCCTGTCAATGTGGGACTGCAGCATAGTAGGCTCTTGATGAATTGAAAACAATTTCATGCCTGCCATGCTAAACTAGGCGAAAGATATAGGAATAAGTACCAAGTTAAAATACTCCTACCATAAAATCACAGTTTTCTTAGTGCACAAATTTCCAATATTTTTAACAATACTTTTAGAGATTTGCAATTCAGGCAAAGGAGTAATTTTTTCATATCTGTGCAGTCATCTAAAGACGACAAATGCATAAGGAAATCTTTGCAGAGAATTGGAGTATTTTGATTGTGACTTTTTTTTATGGTATCTGCAATCTGGTTGAAATTCAAAGAAAAGGAATCTTATAATAGCTCACCTGAAATAAAAGTATTCTTTATGAAATTAATGAAAATAAAAACATACAAATGCAATCCATTAATTGTCCTGCCAAAGTCCAAACCAACTACACTTGTCACTGAGCCAAAAAAATAAGCCAGCTTAGTACATTAGCACATATAGTTGTGCAAGTATGTTGAACTTGGAATTCCTATAGAAGGCCTTTAAGTGCAGAATTTATTGCATCTTATGTATTTGAACTTATGGAGTCTTAAATGACCCCATACACCTAATAAGTGATCAGGAAAAGGACATCATAATGAAGTTCTTGAAATTGAAAATAAATGGTTTGACTATTTGCTTTCAAGGTCTTCCACTAATAATATATCTCATATCAGTCCTCATGAACAATAATAGGCATCTAATAGACAACTATTATGTATCATACTTGTAACCCATTATATCTAAAGGTTTGATAATATGCTGGCAAGATTCTTTCACCAAGGAGACACTTTTGCAAAAAGATAAAAATGTTTTATGCTTATCTTTATCCAATTTATCTAGGCTTCTTTGATGAACTCAATAGCATTGGATTTTTATTTCTTTAATCAACCTTCTAAAGTGCATCTCAAATGTACTAAGTAACAAACACATGTACCAATAGGCCACAAATAACACGATTGAGTAAGATGGATCGTGCAGCCCAACCATTGAATTGTCATCAAACAATATTAATAGAAATGCCTTATTTGGTTTGGCAATATGTGAAGATCATTATACACGAGAAATTTTTTTCTGACAGTCCAGTTTTAACCTTATCAATCCATACATAAGTTATGATGCACCAGGGTGGAAGTGTGAAGTCCTTGGTCCTTATTCTAGTATCTGATAAAGGTTACTTCAACTTTATGGGCAACATACACAACTAGTGACCATTTGAGCAAATCACCAAACTCCAACTATGACCAAATAATGGAATGAACACAACTAGATCCTAAAATGACACATATGCAAGAGGCAAGAACACTAAACAATAGCGGAAGAAGCACTATTATTGCATCACTTACTTGTATTTCATAAAGATTTATCAAATTAGTCATGAGCAATGCATGAACTAATCATCCTAAAATCTGCGCATAATTTTGAAAAATCGAAGAGTTCTTGATACTTCCTCTGTCCAAAAATAATTCAGAGAATCATTCAGCCAAGTTAAAAGCCAAGAACAATTTGAGGTTTTTTATTATGTAATAGAATACTGTCCAAGAAGTCATTTCATGCTTTTAGTTTACCATTTTATTGTCATTATGGTATCAGTCATTTTAGTTTACAGTCAACAGTACAAAAAGTCATTCCATGCTTTTATTTTTCATCTAGCAGTATATTAGGTAAACAAATGATTGAATTGGAGATGAAGATGAGTATGCTGGTCATCCACCCAAATCTAGGAACAACCAACTGCAAGAAGACTGAAACAGCAAAAATGAAGAGACTTTAAGGACATGCTACTTCATAAATTCCATCACAATAAATCATGAGAGAATTCTACGCCTAAAAAATACAAGAGAGAAGTTTCTACAGCAATGGGTTCCCAAAGAACATAATGTTCCAAATTGACAAGCCACCTGCCTATTTCTCTAGTAGAAGAAGCATCTGATTATAAAAAGATCCATGATAGCATAATAGAGTATAGACAAAGTTTGAGGCTTTGACACCATTAGTTATGAGGAGCTTCCAGATCTTGAAAAGCTCAAAAAGTCATCAAGCACACATATATTAAGTAATAAGATATTCAAACAAAAATCTGTTTTACACATATCTAGAGGATATAAAAGGTAGAGAGGGAAATTGCCAAACCGCCTAGTTAGTTCTAGGTGATCAACCTTGCAAAGGTGCACATGAAATGCCCGGAAAGTCAAGCAGATGCCTAAAGTTAAGCTTATGCAATAATTCATGAAACCCATATGTTTGTGTATTCTAATTTATTACTTCACGTATAAGTTCCAAAGAATCAGCTATGAAATAAGAGAAGAGAGAGAGAGAGAGTATGAAGGAGCATACCATTAAATGGTTGTGTTCTGACTGAGTATGGATAAATAGAATGAAGGTTTATTAACTAAATGGGTATTTGTGTCAGTTAATGGACATATGCACTAATGACCTCTCTGTATTTTAAATTTCTTTTTGGAGTGTAGAATAAGGTCTGCAAGTATTGCAAAAGGAAGGTAATTTTATCCTTATGCTAAAATAAAAAAAACTAAATTTACTGGGTTGCCCAAAAGTAGAAGGCCATAGTTAAAGTGGCAACATGAGCACTAGGTGGCCTTTAGATGCCTAAGGCGCCTAAGCACCCACAGTGACTAGGTAGTTGGGCTGCTAAAGCACCTATGCAGGATCAACTGGCACCTAGGTAGCCTCCTTTGAAAATGCTAGATCAATTAAAACAACAAAGTGTACCATATTGTGCTCTAAAACCTGACCAAATTATCAATCAATATTCTCTATTAATACACCAGCATTCATGATTTCACAGTATAGCAAGGATAAGAAGTGGTACAGAATTGCACACCTGCAGGTAAGCACGCTTTTCCGGAGGAGAATCGAAGAAAACATCTGCAATAGTCTCAACTAAATCCATAGAACTGGAGGTCAAGGCCTTTATATTCTTAGATGCAGTTTTCCTGGAGTAATGAAAAGGTGAAAATCTAGATTCAACATGAAGATTTTCTAAAATGCGGCGAGTCGATAGATCCTCGTGCTGGTTATCATCTTGACTTGCTTGGACTATACTTCTGTTTTCATTCACAAGTTCCTGAAAGGAAACAAAAGTTTTCAAGAAGTCAGAAAACTCAGTATGATGGGTAAAAACGACTATAGCATTACATAGGTTTGGAAATGGCAGATAAAGAAACCATAGATTCCATAGATGAAGTTAACAAGAATACTGTGATACATTTGAACCAATTAACCTGCAAGGCTACAGCTATGATTTCATGCAACGATGGATCTTCCTTTAAAACCACCATCAATAGCTTGGCCAAGGACTTAAAATTATGATAAGTATCAGTTGGATAGTGGCAGAAGGCAGGAAGCAAATCCCATAAGCCATGAACACAGGACTTCAGTTTTTTCTGCTTAGATGCTTGTTTAACTGGAAAATGAAAAGAAAATTTTAGAAATGCTTGTGTCAACAAATGCAGTTTTAAATATTAAAAGCAGCTTGCAGCAGTACCTTTGTCACGGGCAGTTTGTAGAGAGTTTGCTAGGGGCACAATATGCTCCATAAAAAATTGCAATGATGATCCAACCACATATTGTTTTAGTATAGGTATGAGCCAAGTATTTGAACAAGTTAACTTTTCCTTGTCAAGAGATATGGGTATCAGTGAAAGCACCTTCTCTGGGCCCATAGCAACTACAGCAGCCCCGATACACTCCTGAAGCTGCAGAGAGACAAAACCATGTACTAGAATTAATGGAAATAACATTTATCCAACGAATTCAACTTCTCAGACCACTAAAATATTCTTGCATTACAAAAAGAGAAAATATAACCAATAATTAATTTCACCACAGAAATTTTGTTGCAATTTGCAACCCTCATGCACTCCTCTACTTGTATACTTACAGATGAAATAAACATTGGCTGAGCATAGGACCAAGTTGTTCTGTTTTTCATTTCTTTTACCCCAAGCTACCTTTATGTAGACAATTGGAGTAGAAAATTTGGATGCACATGAAGTCCTCACAAAAGCAGGGTTTAATAGTTACCTTTCACTAGGGTTGCTTACTTTTATGTACACAAATGTAAGACTTACTATATATGTTGCTATGTGCCTGAAAGCAGTGCCCAATCAGGAAATTTTTTTCCAAACAGATACAGAATTCAAGAATTGACATTGATGTATTAGTCAGCCTAACTCAAACATGCGCAAAGAGATGATCTAGTTAAACACGAATTTAATTCGTAACCTTAATTTTGCTTTAAGAATAAACCTAAGCAAAATTAGCCCAGCCCAACCTCCTCGGCCTGCTTATGGGTCACAGTCTGGGCACCACATCTCAGCCAGATAGGCCATGCTGGGCTAAGATTTCTTAGTCCCAATCAGAAATCGAGTAAGGCTAGGCTTGACTCATAAATAACTTACACCTAGGCTTAACCCAACTATTATGCAATATATTTACTTGAGTTAAAAACCTAATCCCCAAATCTTATCCCTTCCGACCTATGAATTCCTTTTGGAATGTGCCTGTCTCAATGTCTCTCTATCATTCCATCCACCCCCGCCATTTCTCTATTTCAGCCATCCTTCTCGCAATGGTCAGACTGATGCCATCTTATGCCCACTTTCTCCTCCTCCTGCTGCTTTCCCTCTCTACAACCTCCCCCCTTATCCCCTGGAAGGAATTGCGTACTGTACCGAATTAGGCAGTATGGAACGTATGTACCACACAGGTTCGATACTGGTATGCGGTATTAGGGGCATATTGACACTCGATACCCTGAACTGGCCCCGTATCAACAAAGTAACAAGATGCACCATACAAAGCCTACTACCGAGACGGCATATCTTGTTCCCTTGTGTTGCAACCCGTGCCCAAAGCGCTGCTTACTCTACATCACTGAGTCGGCCAGACAAAACAAGTCATAGGTTTTGAGAGACATTTTGGGTTCCAGTTGAAAATTTTCAGCCCAACATTAGGCCAAACTCGTACCATGATCGGTACAAGATCTAGGTCTAGGCCCAAGATTAGCCATCCCGATACCACACCCTATATACCGATAAAATCCTATTATAGTGTTGGTAAATGATTAGAGACGATTCGATAATACCGGTATGGAACGGTACGGCATATCAGTATATGGTATCGATATGATACGATACATCCCATACCAGACGATATGGACTGGTACAGCAAACCATGTTTAGACCCATGGTATTTCGTACTGGCCCGAACCGGGCGATACATCCCATACCGAACCGTACCAATGGAGAGTCGATCTGATTCAGGCCAAATTTTTAAAAAATGGGCTGAACCGAATCGAACCAATCGGTTCGGTACTGTATCGAGCCGAACCGCTCGATACCGATACCGGGTGGTTTGGTCCAGTTCGATACAGTTCGACCCGATTTTCTTTTTTTTTTTAGTACCGGTGGATGGGACTTTTTTTTGATTTTTTTTATTATCAATATGATACGGTACAATCCAATATGGTATGGTACAGTATCGTATCGGCCAGCAACCAACATGAGTTCCGATATCGAGTTCGCGAACCTTGTCTAAACCCTTAATAATATGCTCAGACCCAGCATGAACCGGACCTAGCCTAGTGGATGCACAAGTCTAATTAAGAATTCCACTAATAGTAGGTTCCACATTGTATAAAAAATTCTCAAAAAAATATAAGTATCACCAAAATTATTATGAAGCAATCTAAAAAAAGTTTTAACATCATTGCAAGGATTCAATCCCTCATATAGATGATTACTCATCTAACCTATCAAGCAATCCAATGGCAAATGCATTTGATGACAAAACAATCTGAGAAACCTGATGGCGATCAAAATCACCGGCGTAGTCTGACACTCAGATTTCTGCTCTCAACTATTGACTACAGATCAATCAAACTAATTATCCAGTTAATGTCATACAACTATTTATGAAAGTTCTAAGTAAATTAGAGCAGAACCTGAAAAACCTTAAGGAAAAAAAGAAAACATCGACAACTTTCCATGCAGCAATGTCCTTGCAAATTGGTCCCCTCAAAATAGCATTATGAGTGAATTTTTTTAATAACTTTATATTCAAGAAAAATCCCTCACCAGCATAAAATAATTCAAGTGAGTTACTATATGAGATCAAATATAAGGCAAATAGATTGGTAAATTTTTGAGAATGCAAAATCTTCATACAATCACATTTGCCTTTTGTATTATGTAGTTTACTGTAATTAAAAATTCATTTACTTTTCAATATTCCTACTCTGTTTTACTTTATGGAAATATAGAATACTGCTGGGCCTCGCTGTGAAGAGTTGTCACCATCTGCAGGCAAGGATTATGCTTTTGGCTTTTGTCTGGTTTATTTTACGCAAGGACATGGAAGAATCTTTAAAAATAATGAGATTCATAAAATTCAGCTTTTCAGTAGAGTTGTTACCGTTGCTTTATGTTACTCATCAAAATGTAGCAGGAAAAGTGAAGCAGTAAGTGCAAAAACAAATGTGTTAGATAGTTGGGATTGCTGAAGTGGGGACTGCCTGCTCAGTGTGGCTGAAACTGAAGCCTAGCAGACTGGCTTGTTCTTCTAGATCATTACTGGTGGTTTGATTAGAGTTAAAACTTAAAAATTGAAGTCTAGAAAATATGTACCAGGCGATGTCTGCCATCATACAATATACATCATACACTCAACTCTTAGTAGCTTTCAAGGTCTCAAGCATGTTAGTTTGCTTCAAGGCATTAAAATAAACTTGTGGATTGAAATGGATTCTAAGGTGGTGGTTGGATGGCTATAAATGCTTCAGAACACAGGAAGATGGATATGCTCAAGAAATTCTAGAATTTCTTCACATCATTACAAGATTTCAGAGTAACACGTGCAGGGAGGCAATAGAGTATAAGACCTTCTTTTTTACACACCCTTAGGCTTGGGATGAAGATTAGGTTCTTTATTTCTTTTCCCCCTTCTCAAACTCCAGCCCAACCTTGCTTAAATAGATGAGGACAACAACAAAGAACAAAGGCTAAACTGCTGAAGTAACATATTGAAAAATAAAGCCACCAAGAATGAACTGTCCTATTAAAGTCAGTTTCATTAGTGATGTTTCCACCAACCAACACTGCATTAAATATAGTGCCGTTCATTCAAGAGAATACTGAATCTTATAAACGTACAAGCCTCATCTAACAAATATTGAATGCCACATAAATTTAGGGGAAAAACGAATATTTGAATCACATTTTGTCCAAAAAAAAAGAGTTAAAATAATTATCATTTCTACAACTCAAGAACATCTGAAGCAACAATTAATAAAAAGTGAAGATCAATTAATCATAAAGCAAGTCTGTCCTCATCATGGAGACTTACATGTTCCACATTTTGCATTTCCTTATCTACATTAATTGCCCAATGCGATAATTTAAGTAAAATCTCCTTCATAAAGTTATATGAGAATTCACCTACAAAAAACTCAGATGGTATTTATTAGCAACATGTATCCGGGATACAGAAAGCAAGCAAAACCTTCATCAAGCATATGCTTTGCATAAAAGCAATGAAAGAGAAGAACTCCATGAGTAACAAAAAGGACTATTGCAGAAGATAAAAATGATAGTAAACTTGAAAAGCATAGAATAAAAGAAACAATGAAAGCACCATGTGGGCTTGTCAAAATCTAGATATCTTACCCGGTAAAGGAAACTTATGCCTTCTACATATAATGTTTGAAATTGATCAACATCATTAATTACAAATCACTGACTTTTTCATACATTTGAGAGCTAATGTCACATGATCATCCTATAAAAGTGACCCTTATTATGATGGCCATCTCCCATGTTACATTCTTCATAATTAGCACAGATAACTTCGGAAATTTCTATTTACAACAAATGATTTCCCCACAAGACAACTATCTCTTCAGAACACTGTTCTGGTCAACCAGGAGAAAGCATTGGAAGACCTAATGTTTTATCACTAACACTAATTAGCATACATAAGTAGGAAAAAAAAAATCTATCACATGAGAACAATATCACCTAGTAACTTGGGTGGGATTATCTCTAGTCCAACCTGGAGGCTGGGACACAGATTAAAGTTTGTTTTATGCTGGACCATGTTGGAAAGAGAAGGACAACTAGTAAGGAAAAAACAGAGAGAAATAAGAGCTAGAGAGAACATAGAGAAATCTGAGTAATAAAGGAAAAAAAGGAGAATAAAGAAGAGAAAGGGAGGAAGCACAGAGGAACAGCCAAACCAAGATTCTTTTAAAACTTTCCACACTCAAAACAGTCCTTAATTAAATAAATAAATACGTAATTATGTTCCTAAATACCAGCCAGCCATAGTCTTTTTCTACAGATTGAGAGACCTTTGTTTTGTTACCAAAAAAAACAGGCATTTCTTTTACCTACAAATATGAGTCCAGTAGAACTTAATCTTACATCACTCAATCATAAATGCCCAAAACCTTTTTCTTAAAACCATAACTGTCCAGCCTCTGACAATTACTCAGGTCAACTTTATGGATCCTCAGTCACCAGAATTCTATTTCAGGCTACCTCTGATGTTATAAACAGGAGATGCCTGACATTCAGGAATATCTACTCTTGATCCATTTCACAGTTGAATGTGCTCTTTATGACGAGTTGTCCACGTAACATCAAACCACCACCTTTTTCATCCAAGCCTGGGACTGGCATTGTTGGAGTCGCCTAAGACTTTTTTTGAATAACATAATTCAATTTCCCATGAAATCCATAAAGAAAGGCACCTGAAGCCAACCAAAACTCAACCCTAATGACTTTAGACTTGCCCAACCTAATATATACCCAAATTAGGGCCTCAAAACATTAAATGTACATTAAATATGATACTAAAACCAACACTAAGGGCTACCTGAAATAAAAACTAAAAAAATGCAATATAATTCAAAACTAAACTACTACTTTCCTCCATTACCTTCTGAAGGTATTCATAGTCAAAATCAATCCATTCCTTTAAATTATGATGTTCAATAATAAAATTACTGTTTTTAATCTTAAACTCCTTTCAACACAAGTATACATGGGACGTATATACTGACACAAGAAACATGCTTATGATATATATGACATAACACAGTAGTTTTAACAAAACAAAGAAAAAAAATGTTACATATACGTTCATTATCATGATGATATTTAATTGAGGGAATAACTTTTGGACATGATATATAAGCAAATGGAAATCTTTTCTCACCTTAAACGTACAGATATATTTAATACTTGCTCGGTCAATTAATTATATCTTACCTATGTTAATGATTGAAGAACTTGTTATCATAATATGTTGTTGTCAGAACTTAATATAGTTGTTTGTAATTTATAACCATATGTCAGATGATATTTCTGTATGAAGTAGACAATATTACACATCTCATCATGATCATATTGTAATATTTACGCTTCTTATCATGACTCATGCCCAACTGGAAGCATCCACCATGCATGCATGCATATAGTGTACACCAGGTATCATTTGTGCAAGGACTTCAATAGGGTAATTATTTCATTCAAAATAATATCTTTAAGAGCAGGATTTAAACTCAAATCTTTTAGAAACTAAAGACTTAAAAATAAGTTTAAAGGTCAGTGTACCTAAAAATGGTTCATGGTCAACACAATCCCAAAAATTAACCAAATAATGGACCGAGCAAGACTCAAGAGTTTATACAGAGAAATAAATGAACTAAGCCGCTGACACAGCAAATGTCTAACAACTCAGTTGCAAAAGCACCCAATGTCTAATCTAGTTGCAATGATGCCAATCACAGGTACAGCAGGTAACTTTTCAGAAATTTAATGACATCTATCCAGTGAGAAAATTTTATACATAGAGCCTGTTCTCTCCATTGAAGACCTTCAGAAGGAAACTCTGAACATCTTGCAGAGTAGATGCCATGCAGTTTTGAGCTGTGTAAAAGCTCCATGATAAACATGCAACCCTACACATAAAGACTGTGACAAGGACACGACCTATTAGTATACTCTCATGTTGCACCCACATAGCCACATTATGAGACAATCTCTGCATAGGTGCATACCATACCATATAAATGAACAAAGCATGGAATTGAATAATATGTTCATGGTCAATATACTATTGATGCAATGTCCAAAATAGTCACCCTTTTAGTGATTAGCTTTTTTTTTTTAAAATTAAATGTTTAGTAAGTATAACAAATAAGATATGAATTCTTTATTTTTAAAAAAGTGAAAAAAAATGGAGTCTATTCTACTTATTTATTGTAAAGCAAAAAAAAACCCAGTTCACTTAATGATAATTATGACCTATCAAAACTATATTTCGAAGTAATTTCATTGGCAAATATTCACTGGTGCAAAATCTATGTATCATTTAGCATATCCAGAGTCCAAAATATCTGATGGGTTTGGTCAAGGTTATTTAATATGTATTGAATTTGTTAGGAACAAATCTGGGGAAATCATTTCTCACTCCAATTCCGCACTTTGTTTGCTTCACCAGTTCTCTTAATGTTGTATATCACTTATATTATCTCTATATGTGGCAGAGTTTAGTCAATACAGTTTTCTAATAGGAAAATTTTTTAAACCCCATTGTACTCACATACATGCAAGAAAAAACATATGCCGCACTTTACAAAGGCATTACATTTGGCCTTTCCAACCACAATTAATGGCAAAATGGCATCATTACATGAACCCTAATCCATATTAAGGAACAGTTGTGCTGCAGAATCACCAACTAAATACTGTTAATTGGTGCATATATAATATATCCTGACATTTAATAACAATGGGGTAAAACAAACTAAATCTCAGGCAAACATAACGCTACAAATAACAGATCAAAAAATAGGTTGCTATTGTAAAACAAATATACTGCTTTTGGCTGCTTCCCTGCTCTTATTTTCACCCTTGAAGAAAGATTAACAAATGAATTAGGGATGTGTTTCTTAAAGATAAGACTCTCCGTAAAGATGTAGAGAGTCGAGATGCCTGGAGTTGGTTGCCCAAGTCAAGGAGCTCGGTAATAATACTCAACCAAATAATAATCTAAATTACAAGATTGACTAAAATGGAACATGGAAAACCAGCAAGTGCTGGGCAACTGATGCATCTTGGTTATTACTTGTTTTCAATGTAAAAGGGTGGTATTTTTGAGCAAAGTGGAGGAACATACCAACTCTGAGAAACAAAACTGAAATGACTGCCAACATAGACTCAGTAGGCATGTCACAAGTGTTGAGCAAGTCATTAAACACAGAACAGATAGATATAATTGCAGCTGCCTCAGGGGATCTCTCCTCCTCAAAATTGCATGATTGACTTGCATTGGTCAAGAAAATTCTTGGATCAATATTTAAGTTTATTAATTCTTCCAAGACATGCGCAGCATCTTTAGAAATATTGGCATCAGAACCCAAAAACCCTGAAAAGATGCAGAACAAATGAATGAGACTACCCACAAGCAGATTATGACTTTCAGCAAAATGTAAATCACACAACTTTCTTAAGTCAAGAGCCCAACTATAATTTATGGATAAATTTATAGATGAGTGCGCAAGCAAATAAAAAATATATAAAATTCAAAATCGATGACCATTCATAAAGTTTACAAGTATTTTATATTTCCGGCAACTGAAATGGCTTCTTTATCTCTTCATGTCCCCCAAAAAAAAAGATTGTCTAGATCCGACAGGACCAAATCTCATCAATTTATTTCAGCACTGGATCATAATATAGATATTTATTTACTGTAACATGGTACGATATGTGACTCTTTATGAACACAAATGAAAGAATTATTATGCATTTATGCAGATACATGACATCTGCACAAATGCATGTATTTGCAGGTATAGCCGGTTAAAGTAAAAATGGATCAGCGAATATTCTATTTATATGGAAAGTCAATGTATCTAGCAAATTACTTCTAATGGTTTACATTAGAATAGTGCTCGTTAATGAAAGTTACTTCACAATCAAGAAAGTAAAATTCATTTGGTTTATTCTCTCATTTAATTAAAACTCTAAGAAATTTGAAGTTTGATATCAAAAGGCAACTCCTACCACTTGGATTGTATATTAATGGATCAAAATCCAACTGGTATCCCTACATGACTCATACCTAAAGATACGTGATCATAGGCCACATGTCGAAACTATTGCTGATGATCCCAACCCAGGATAATACAGCGGTGTTAGATGTCAAGAAAGTAATGTTTGTTGCCAACAGTATTTGATGTGGTGTAGGAAGCCAATCCAATCCATTGAATCTGATTATAGGCATCAACCTGACAGCTGGGTATTTTGTTGGAAATCAAAAACTTCTGACCATCTGATCAATAGCCTACATGAAAAAAAAGGTTTAAGAATACTGTCTGAGAACTTAGATCCATGCAAGTGATCGCACTTAACTCTGAACTATTTCAATTCCAGTGTTACATAATATTAATTACAGCTACCTAGAAACTTCTAGTAAATTGCCATACAAGGTTTTAAAAACTGCCAGAACAGGATGGTACGAGCAGTACTGTATCAATGCGACAGAACAACAACACCAGTACAAGTGTGTCAGTACAAGATCCAGGGCATACCACATGTCGATACCCGGTACTGTATTGGTGTCTCAGCAAAGGAGTATGGCTTCTAGAACTGGTTTTTTAAGACCTTAGTGCTACATATTTTTCTTTTCCTTCCATGAATATAATAAGACATAACTGCAAGGGCAGTTCTACCAAAGAATCATAGTTAACTTATAAAGATGATGATGATGATGATGGTAATATGTTCAGGAATTAGGAATTCTATGATTGTCCTCAAAATTTCGGAAATGAATTTGTGATTAGATGTTGGTAATATTACTCACCGTTGTTTTTTGCACTTCCTTGCTTATTTTCACATCTTGAATTTAGAATTTGAATTCATTTTAACTTGTTAATATGATGTAACAGGTACTTGGTCCTTGGCAGTTACTGAGGCCTTGTGGTTGACTATAAGACTTGCTCTAATCTAATGTTTGACATGCTATGTCGTGCGAAAATCTAATTTTCAATACTCTTTTAACTTCTAGCTGGTATGGCCGAGAATTGAAAGTTGAAGTTTTTCATATGAAATGCAAAATTTACTAGTAAAAAAGAGCAGTTATTCATACCTGCAACTGAAGTAAAGATAGGAGGAAGACAGTGTATCCATATGTTTGGCTGAGCTTCGTGAAGTTTGTTCAAGACAATTTTCAACAATGTTGATGCAGCAAAAATGGTGTCAACAGGATTCTTCTCATCAAAAGAAACATAGGACGTAAGAGCAGAAATAATGTTCTCTGATTCAGAAATAAGAACTTTAACTTCTGAGTGTTCCAATAGTGCATCAATAAGTCTGAGAGTGTGTCTTGTAAGCAATGAGAAACGACAGCCCAGAAGCTTATGAGCATCAGAAAAGATCTTGATTTTGATTTTCTTAGAGAGGTATGGGATGATAAGTGTCAACACATTTAGCATATGGAGGATTTCCAAATGCTCAGGTATTGGCAGCTTTTTACTTTTAGGTGCATCTGAAAGTTCCATAGAATTGAGTTCTTTTGCCAATGGAATGTATTTTTTGTACATCGAAGCCACAACTTTGCTTGCCTTTTTAACAACATCTGAACTCTTCAAAGTTCTAAAGACCTTCTCAACACATAATTGAGCACATCTACGTACCTGAAGCATGAACAATATAATAACTAGCAACCATTTCAATGAACAGATATCAAATTTCTGTCATGGGAATGAATGTAGAATAAGTGCCTCATGTGACAGAAGCAAGCAAGCAAGCATGTTTTGCGGTAACTGTTAAGAACATATATAAGACAGTTAAAAACCCTAAAAAGAAAAGTGACAGGAAAGATATTGGACAAGGCTTACTGCCCATTATTTGTTCCTTTATATTTAACATTTTACAAGGCATGACAAAATGCAGAACCAAACCCATAACTGGTAATGCTATCAGCAACCACATATCAATTTCCATGAGACATAATTGCAGAATAAGTGGCTATTACAACCCACCCACACCACCACCCCCCCCCAAAAAAAAAAAGCAAGTTTTGCTGTTGACATCTCATATATGATATAGAAGAATACATATAAGAGTCATAAGATCATCAAGGACTCTTTTTTTTTCTTTTTTTTTTTTTTTTGCCAGAGGTGGGGGGCAGGAATCAGGCGATGACAAAGATATCAGACAAAGCTTACTAGTCTCTGTATTTTACATCTCAAATGGCATTAGATGGGAATTATGATGGTGATCTCACATGGTGTGACACGACCAACTTGATAACAATATATCTTCTAGGAAAGGGATATAAATCTTCCAAGCATTCAGTAATCTCACTCGACTAGCACCAAGCTCCAGTCTGGCGAGTTGCCAAGTCTTGGTCCGACTAAGTCGAGTGGGCCGAGTCTAACATCCTCCCCTCCTCAAAAGAAATTTCATCCTCACAATTGATATGTTTGGATCTTCAAAAAGCTGAAAATAATTAGCCCTCATCTCATCATTAAGCTCCCAAGTAGCCTCCCTCTTAGAATGATTACTCCACTAGATCTTAACATAGGGGATAATATAATGTCTCAAGTCTTGGTCCTTTCTATCCAGAATCTGAATAGAGTGCTCCTCACAAGTCAGATCCTCACGAAGCTATAGTGGCTCAAATTCCACTACGTGGCTAGGGTCTAGCACATACTTCCTAGCACTGGTACATGGAACATATTATGCACTTTAGATAGGGCAAGGGAAGGCATAGTCAATATGTAATTTCCCCCACTCTATCCAAAATTCAAACAGACCCTTATATCTAGGACTCATCCTGCCATGGATCCCAAATCTTGTCACACCCTTCGTAGGAGACACTTTCAAGAAAACATGGTCCCCTACTTAGAATTCTAGTCCTCTCTTTCTATTATTTGCATAGTTCTTTTGCCTACTCTGGGCTATGCGAAGCTGCTCCCTGATTAACTGCACTTTTTTATAGTTTACTTCATTATTTCGGGATCCAGTAGTTTCTTTTCCACCACATCATCCCAATAAATTAGCAACCTGCACTTCCTACCATATAATACCTCAGAAGGAGCAATCTGTATGTTTCCTTGGTAACTGTTATTGTAGGCAAATTCTACCAGAGATAAATAGCTATCCCAAGCTCATCCCAAATCTAAGACACAAGCTCTCGACATGTGTTGTAGAATCTAAATGGTTCTTTCGAACTGCCCATCTATTTGTGAGTGGAAAGCTGTGCTGAAACTTAATTTGGTCCCCACAGCTTTACACAAACTCTTCTAAAGCCGAGATACAAATGTAGTATTCCTGTCTGATATAAAGGTAACTGAAAGTCTGAAACTATCCAATATAAAATTAACCGAAACCCTATGTAGTCTCACAATCTGTTCAACATACAGATTTGCCAATCTCTCCAAAGAAGATCCACTCCGAATGGCAAAAAGTATACCGACAAGTAGAGGTACAAGGCTGGTAAGCTTCTACCAAGGCCTTGTCAAGTAAAGGTACAAGCCCAAAGGTTCAACAGGAAGGGCACTGCAACACTTTTAGTTAACTTTAGGTTTGTTCCCAAAATTCCAAAATGTTTCAATTTGTTTTTGCACCTTAAATTTAAATTTTAGCTTCACTCTTGCTTTTGTTGTGCCACTCTTGATCTCTGGTGACAGTAAAGATTCCTTCCTCTCCCTGGATTAGTTCAACTATTAGCAAATAACTTTTCCCCAAGACAATTCCACTACCCATGTGATTTCAATCCTTTGGCAACGATACCTCACAAGATAGTACCGTATTTCACTCATCAAATTGTCCATACAAATGGTAGCAAAATGATACCTTTGGGCGTCGGTCCACTGCAAAAGCCAGAAGAGTCTCCAAAGGCAATTCAACCGCTCCCCAATCCTCCAAATCGACACGCAGTACCAGCAAACCCAACGACTTGACCAAGGACCGTGCCGTCCCAGTGGCCATGCCACTGGGTGGGTCCCGAAGAAAAGCCGCGAGGACAAAGGCAGCGTCCTTGGCCTTGGACAGGGGCAAGGACCCGGCGGGAACGAGAGGGAGGAGAATAGAAAGGAAGGAGGCGAGGGCGGCGGTGGCGCTGGGGTCGGCGCGGGCGGAATCACGGACGGCGGTGATAGCGGCGGCGAAGTAGGCGGGTGGAGTGAGGGGAAGTCCTTCTTCTTGGAGGATGGAGCGCATGGCGGCGGCGGAGGCGCAGAGGTGGCGGTGCTGGGGGGCGGAGGACTTGGCGTACCGGTCCATGAGGGCCTGGCAAATGTCGGAGCCCTCGGCGCACTTGAAGACGGCGTCTTCTTCGCCTTCCTCGGCTTCTCCCTCCCTGGTTTGTTCGTGCTCTTCGGCTTCTCCGGCCATGGCCATTGGCTCTCTTTCGGCCCTCCGCTTCATAAGCATGGAGAGCGAGACGCGGAAAGATTGGAGAAGGGAGGCGGACGCTGGTGGGTTTAGGGTTTATGAGGCAGAGGATCCGGAAGGAACGGGGTTCCCGTTGTATCTTTTGCGCGAAGAACGATTTTACTTCTTTGGCGAGATTAACCGTTGGATCGCCAAAAAGCCGCTTTGAGAGCTGTGAAGGAGAAAGATTGGATTCTTTAAATGTTGTGTAACTTGCAATCTAACGGTTGGCATCGCAAAAAAAGGGAAATCATTCTTTCTGTGTTAGATAGAACCCGAATCCGAAGAAAAATCTGGGTCAACCTAATTAGGTCTGTTGGATAATCTTATGCAATCTTATAGCATCCACGAGAATACAGTCCAAGATCGATCTATTCCAAAGTATTCATAAAATTTTTTTAAAACAGATCGGCCCAAATTCCACGAGGAGATAAAAAAGACTTGACCATAACCCTCTCTTTTCCACCCTATAAAATGGACTAGAAGAGGTTCGCTTCCACGAGGAGAAAAAAAAGACTTGACCATAACCCTCTCTTTTCCACCCTATAAAATGGACTAGAAGAGGTTCGCTTGACGTGGATTCCATTGAACCTTATATTTAAAATATTAGACACAACTTGTGCACATAATGTAGCATATATCTGCTGGATGAGTCAAATCTGATTTTTGTGGGATTTTTAGTCTGATCTTATAGAAATATCCAAACAAATCCTTAATGATTTAGATTTATGATTTAAATGGACAGAATCATAAGATCTAGAAAAGAGAGAGAGCCTGCAGGCCTACAAGTGAGCTGGTCCAACTTAGGATCAAAATTTGAGAACAGCAATAGATTTCTAAACTATTTGGAAGTAGATTTAGACAGTAATAATAAGTAGATTGAGTTTCATATGCTTGACTTTAATGAGCAATTCTATTTTTATTGGAGTTGGTTTTTCTAACATTAACTTTATTTTCAGCCAAAAAGAAAAAACATTATGTCTATAAGTTATAAGATAGAATTACCAAATAAATTCACTTAACAAACTCTCCTCCTCCTTCCAATGAACCCCACTCATACTTTCTTTTCTCTCTCCTAACCAGCCCTCATTAGCCTATATTTGTAGTTGAAAAGAGGCAGTTTAGGTCATAAGTGTCCAGGCAACTTTGCACCTCTTTTTGATCTAATAATTTTCTCACTAAATAAAGGGTAGTACTAAATTAAATCTAATCCACAATTGACCCAAACTAAATCCAACCTATTACTCTTATCTATGCCCAAGCTCTAAGTTTACTGGATATATCACAAACCATTTAGGTTTCAAGAAACTCAACTACCTAACCATTGGTCATCCCAACCCTACTTCAATTATACCCCTATTGTATTCTAAATAAACAACCATAATAACATCAAGCTCATTGTAGCTTTTTAGATCCAATAGAATGAAGTTACTCAAAAAACTATGTGGCCCATGAGCGTATATAAAAGCCCAATTTTTATGTGCCAACCTCATACCTTTACTCAAGTATTTGAGCTTATCACCTATACGAACCTAACAAGTATTCACCATCTTGTCGTCACCTCCCAATTCAAAAGAGTCAAGTCTAGACATATAATGTCATCCATTTAGATTATTTTTGGGAGCTTCCTAACAGTCACTATTTTAATCAGTTCAAGCAATACTTGTTGATCCATCTATACCTATAATCTACTAAAATAGAGTTCTAACTACGCATCAAAGCCACTCGATCTAGTTAGTTCTTCACACAAGTAGTAGTTCTAACACATAACTTCTTATATATAAACCCCTCCATTCCATTCATTAAAAGAAGATCAAACAGAAGCCCCAAGTTTTCAAATAATCTTAGCTCTATCCTCTCTCCTAGCTTTCTTTCTTAATAATCTTAAAACTCTTAATTCTCTTCCCCCAAAAATCTTAACCTCGATTAAACTACAAAAACCTTGAAGATAAGATACCCATCCCTCTACTAAGTCTAAATATCCCTATCTTATTGTATAAGGAGAAAGTCATAAAATAATAGGTCAGGGAGAAGCCTCTACATCTTAAGGCTTGGTTTCATTTCGGATATGAGAAAGATTTTCTTGGCACCAGTATAAAGACTTCTACATACCTTTATTCCTCTTTTCCTCTTCTCTCTTCATTCTTCACTTTCCTTTTATTTACTCATCCACCTACTTGCTATACTAACTACTTGTTAACATACTATCTTATTCATAAATTGACCAAGTCATGAAAACTTGCTAACTTTTCTTTTGTCATCTTGTTCCTTGCCATTTCATTTCATTTGCATGCTTATCTATTTGTTTATTTTCTTTTTTAGAAAGTAAAAAGGGGGAGGTGTGCTTTCCCTCATAAAGTTTTATTAATGATAATTTAGTATGGTGGACAGATGGTATTGGTGGAGATCTTAGAGTAGAAGATAGGATATAATGATATATATATCTACAAGGATTGATGCAATTATGTGATATAGTCTCCTTAGACTTGTTTGCCCATTTTATTTATTTGCTTATCTATTTGCTTACTTTCATGTTCTTTCAGTCATATTACTTTTATATTTTTGCATGCATATTACAATTTAGCCTTATATTTTGGATTTAATGCTTCTTTCTCACTACAGTGATTATAATAAAATAGATAGGATCTCACAAAATCCAAGAGATAGACAAAAAATTAAAGTTATTTGCATGTGAATTATTGAAGCAAGATAATACATGTAAATAAAAGTACCTTCATTTACATTTAGTGACAACAATTAAGCATTTAAATTTGTGAAGAATAAAAAATTAATTTCTTAATTTTAGCTCAAAATGTGATTATATTTTTTAGATTGTCTATATTCCTATATCAATTTAGAGTAATCCCAAACTATCATCATGTAACAACCTTCCATATGTTGATTCAAATCTCACTATATCACATCTAGATGACAGTGACTCTCATCATGTTTGTCATTGCTTTCTATTATGGGGATAAGTGAATTCGTCAACCTCGATTATTGACCGACCTAACTCCTTGGATTATACAGAAAATATTCTTCTTTAGCCTTAGTTGGTTGCTCATTTGGTCCTTGAACACATATCGACTACACATAGTTAAATGATCTAGATAGAGCCTTCTACATTATTTTCTTTATTTGCATGGTCATGAAGCAAAAAATCCACCATCATGGATGCAATAATTGCCCACGATGGTTCATCGTGGATATAATAATTATCCATAATTCTGGCCTATAAATGCCTTAACTATACCCTTAATATCTAGGATAGCGGCTCATGAATCTCTCTCTATATAAAGAGGGGCAAAGAAAACCCTCATGTAAGTCTTTTTGAACATAGATGCTCTTTCTTTTTTTATTGTTCTCTAACCTTCGGCTAACTTAAGCATCAAAGAGTTTCCTGCTAGACAAACTCTGACAAGTAGACTTTTGGTTGTAGATTGAAGGAGATATCCTTTTCGATCTCCTATCAAATACCTAGCTCATCCTCAAACTGATCTCCAACTCACTTCTTTACCAATCTCTTTGGAGTTTAACAGTAATAGATTAGTACTAGAGGAAGGACCACTTCGATGCTACCATAAAAAAGAGAGAGTCATTTATGATGAAAACTCAAGTACAAAATGCTTCTACTAGCTCTCTCAGTAGTCATCTCATTAGAATGATCAATCAGACTAATGTCTCAATCATGATCCATCTCATCCACTGCCATGGTAGATCAGTAGCAATTTACTATTCTGGTGCAACAAATTCAAGCCCTCACAGCTACCATGTAGAGCTTTCAGCAAATGATGGAGAACTAGCAATAATAACAGCTAGGGAAACCAATTGTCATGGCTGCACAATCTTGTCATAGCCATCAATTCTGACGTTGAAGCCTCGAGGGATGCATCTTACTGAGCAGGCTCATCATTCAAAATTTTCAATTCGCAAGTTATCTTTCTGCCAACAAAGTCTAAGACAGGAGGAGCAGCAGCAATGCTCCTATGAGTCTTTCAAGGGAGATTTCACTCCAAGATATGCTTGCTGAAGGATGCCTTAAAGAGTGACCGACCTCGATCGTAAAGTTGAAGAGATTGATCATCAGTTAGCGATGCTCCAAGATGGTAGCTGAGGGCAAGAGGATGGTATTGGCTTTGATATACGGCCTCAGTTCTCTCACTGCATCATAGAAGAACCGATCTCAGCTTAATTCAAGATACCTCAGTTAGAGCCATATGATGGTCCCTCGGATCCACTCGACCATCTTGAGAGCTATAAGATTCTTATGATGATTCAAAAAATTTATAATATTTTTTTTATCTTGCATTCCCTGCCATCCTTAAAAAGTTTGATTGGATGTGGTACTCCAGTCTCTAGTTGGGCTCCATCCACTCATTTGAGCAATTGGAAGATAGTTCGTGGCACACTTTAATAGCAGTAGAAGGCAGTCACAAAATTTGGATAATCTCTTCTCTATCCAACAAATGGAAGGTGAGTCCTTGAGAGAATACACGGCTTGGTTTAACACCGCCACGTTGGAGATTCATGATCTAAATGAGTTGGTCCTAATGTCCAAAGTTTTAAATTTCGTAGGATAGCGCTGTCTTGATTTTTTTATGAAACAGAATATGCCGCCGTCTTGCCTCATCTCGATAATTGGGATAAAGGATGTCCTAAGATGTCCCGATCAAAATGTTGGGATGCTAGCAGGATGGTCCCATCCTGACACATGGAATGGTACTCTGTCCCGACGTCTCGCTGGGATCTGAATCCTTAGTAATGTCAACTTTAAAGTGAAAACTTTAGAACTCCAGGTTTATTTTTTTTTTTAGATAAGAAATCCCTAAGAGATTACATCAAGCTCCCCATGCAAACTCAGAAATATGCTTGCACTGAGGCAGCAGTTAATCAGTGACAATCCAAGGGTAAAAAAAGAGAGGCCCCACATTAGCCTCACAGTCCAAGACCTAGGAGCCCTTCCCATTTGTTTCATAACTACACCACCCATCTACTCCTTGGGCCCAGATCGTTATAAAGATTGAGGGCCAAGTGTATCTCCAAAGGCCTCAACCAATGAAGGCCCTAGCGGACAAGCGGACAAGCGAACAAAGTAAAAAAATTATAAGTTTCATCGAGATTATAGCCACAACATCAAAGAATGTCTCCAATTGAAGGATAAAATCGAAGCTCTAATTCATCGAGGCTAACTCAGAAAGTATGTTCAAGATCAGGATGATCATCCGACCAAGGAGGAGAATAACAATTGACAGACAGTTAGCATCATCAATATGATCGTGGGGCATGCGGGTGACAAAGAGCAGAAAGTCGAGCAAAAGACCACTCATCGAAGAGGAGGTGCAATGATGTCATTAGCTTTTCAGATGATGATTTGTGAGGAGTTCAGACTCCTCATGATGATGTTGTCATCAACTCTATGATGATAGATAATTATGATGTAAAAAAAATATTAGTTACTAATGAAAGCTCGATGGATATATTATTTTGTAATACTTTTCTTTAAATGAAGTTGCCTATAGACCAACTAAAGAAAGTAAATACTCCTTTAGTCGGATTCTCTGATGGCTTGATCAATGTAGAAGGAAAAATCACACTCTAGATGATAGCTAGCCAAGAACATCATCAAGTTAACATCTAATTGACCCTTCTTGTCATCCAAGTCCTTTTGGTGTACGATGCCATCCTTGGTCGATCTGGGCTCAATGCATTTCGGACCATAATATTAACTTATTATCTCCTTATGCACTGCACAACAAGGTATGGGATCGACGAAGTCCGAGAAGATCAATAGCTCACTCGATAATATTTATGGCAACAATCAAAAATTTTTTTTTTGAAATCTCTGTCCATTGAGGACTTGATCTTCGAGATGAAGATGAATGAGACGAGCCAGAGGAGCAGTTAATTTCTATCTTATTGAATGAAGAGGAAACAAGCAAAACCATCCAGGTTAGATCATTATTGACTATCGACCTTCATGATCGGCTTGTAGAGTTCCTTTGGATAAATACGGACATCTTTATCACGGCTTCAAATATGCCAGATATATCAATTGATGTTATTGTGCATAGGTTAGACATTGATTTGAAACATTGATCTATTTGACAAAAGAAATGAAACTTAACCTAAAAGCAGCACTAGACGATTGATGAGGAGCTCAACAAGCTCTTGGTGGTGGATTTTATTTGATAAGCTGACTATTCTGATTGGTTGGCTAATATTGTGATGGTGAAAAAGATCAACGACAAGTGGAGAATCTACATTGACTATATTGAATAATGCTTGCTCGAAAGATAGCTTTGCATTATCAAGGATCGACTAGCTCATTGATGCCGTCTCGAAACATAAATTGCTGAGCTTCATGGATGTGTTCTCAAGATATAACTAAATTTATATGACATCCAAGGATAAGGAGAAAACAACCTCATCACCGAGAAAGGTATGTATTGTTATAAGTCATGCCTTTTGAATTGAAAAAAATAGGTACAACTAATCAATGTCTTATCAATAAGATTTTTAAAGATTATATCAATTATAATATAGATGTCTATGTTGATGATATGTCAGTGAGAAGAATAGAAGCCAACCACCACATTGCTGATCTGGAGGAGACATTCAACGAACTAAGGCAATACCAAATGAAACTTAATCCAAGCAAGTGTGCCTTCGGCATGACTTCAGAAAAATTCTTGAGGTCTATGGTGACAAGGTGAGGGAATCCAGAGAAGATAAAGATAATTCTGAAAATATAATATCCGACCATGAGGAAGAAAGTACAATGCTCGATGGGCTGGGTGGTGGTCCTCAACTGATCTATTTTCAAATTATCGAAAAGTTATCTTTTTTTTTTTAAATTCTATGATAATTTAAAGACTTCAAGTGATCATAGGAGTACCAACCAGTATTTGAAGAGCTTAAGAAATATCTCGGATCACCCCTTTTGATGTCAAAATCGAGCATCGGTGAGAATTTATATATATATCTAGCTATCTCATATGATGCAGTTAGCTCGATACTTATCCAAAAAAAAGGGAGTCTCCAAAAGCCTATCTATTATTCAAGTAAGATCCTGCGTAATATCGAAACAAGATATTCTCAGGTGGAGAAACTAGTGTTCACCCTCATCACCTTGGTGCGATGGCTTCGGCCATATGTCCAAGCTTATATTATGGTCATTCTAACCGACTATCCACTAAAAATACTCCTATGAAGATCAGACACCTCTTGGAGGATGGCCAAGTGAGCGATTGAAGTCAATGAATTCGGCATCGATTACCATCCTTAATTTTCTATGAAAGCTCAAGTTTTGGTAGACTTTATCGTTGAATGCACCATCTTCAAGGAAGAATCCACCTCAAATAATTTTGAGGAAGAAAATATTGGACCCACTTGAGTTTTATATCTTGATGGAGCCTCAAATTTATCTAAGAGTGAAGTAGGACTTATCTAAACTCGAAAGAGTTGCAATGAACTATGCTCTTTCGATCGATTTTGAAGCTTCTAACAATCAAGTCGAATACGAGGTCTTAATAGCTGATCTAAACATCACTAAAAAGCTCACAATGAGAAGATTGAAAATATTCACTAACTCTCAACTGATGGTCGGTAAAGCTTGAGGAGAGTACAAGACCCAAGAACCCACTATTTCTAGATATCTACAAAAGATGAAGGACTCATCCTTAGTTTTCAATCATTTTGAAGTGTGCCAACTTCTCAGATCAGAGAATGCCCGATAGATTCATTATCTCGTTTGGCCACCTCAGGCTACACCGAGCTCAGAAAAAAAGTCTACATCGAGAAATTGGAGAAACCCAGTATTGAAGAATAAGGATTAGTCCTACAGATTGATCTTGAGCCAAATTGGATTGATCCTATTATGGAGTATCTTATAAATAGAGTACTCCAACTGACCCTATCAAAGTGAGGAGAATAAAGCATTAGGCTCCTCAATATGTGCTCCTTGAGAAAAAATTATATAAGAGATCCTACTCTTTACCACCACTTAAGTGCCTCCAACCTTCTAAAGTTGACTATGCACATTGAAAAGTTTATGAGGATATTTGTGAAAATCAACTAGGAGGTAGATTCTTGCCTTACAAGATGCTCTAATAAAGATACTACTGGCTAACTATGCAATAAGATACATCCGATCTTATCAAAAAGTGTAATCAATATCAGAGATATGTTAACGTCTAGTACTAACCAGCATCTCAACTCAATCTAATCTCTGCCCCTTGGCCTTTCGTCCAATGGGGCATAGACATCCTTGAGCCATCCCATAGGCAACTGATAGTAAAAGTTCCTCATTGTTGCTGTCAATTACATCATCAAGTGGGTCAAGACAGAGCTACTAGCACAAATCATTGAAAAAAGATCTGAGACTTCATTTGAAAGTCTATTATCTATCACTTTGAATTGTCTCAAATAATAATTACTGACAACGAGCAGCAGTTTGATGATCCAATGTTCAAGGAGTTCTCCACAGACCTTCACATTGATCATAGGCTCCCTTCAATTGGCCTTCTGTAGTCCAATAGAAAATCTAAGATAACTAACAAAACTATTTTTATAGGATCTCAAGATAAGATTAACTCAGATGAAAGGACTCTAGGCCAATGAGCTCTAGTCTTATAGGTGTATCGCACTACTCCTCGAAACCCAACCATAAAGATCCCATTCGGTCTAGCCTTCAGGACCAAGGTGGTGATCCCTGTCAAGATTGGGTTACTAATGAACAAAGTTGAACGCTTTGATGAACAAAGTAATATAGGTCATCTTCATATCGACCTTGACTTGTTAGAAGAAACAAGAAAATGTGCTCGGATTAGGATGGTGTCATACCAACGATGAGTAGCCTGCTACTATAATACTTGAGTGAGGATGAAGATATTCTGACTTGATAATTTCATATTGAAATAAGCTGAAGTATCAAAGCTAACTGAGCATGGCAAGTTGTCTCCAAATTGGAAAGGACTTTACCAAATTAAAGAAGTCCTTAAACTTGAACCCTACAAGATTGAAGGTCTTAGTGGCACTCTTCTTCCTCGGACTTAAAATATCGAGAACTTGAAACGTATTATCAATAAGCTCTTCGATCTTGCATTGATTAAATAATCAATAATTTTTTTTGTTCTTTAAGTTTTAAATAATTTTTTAATAAAAAGTGATTAAAAAAAAGATTGCTATCTAGTTATGAATGACTATCCTAAGCATCCTAACTCCAATCTAGATCGCAGAAATCAAGAAGAGATATCCAAGCTCTAGTTAGAATTATTCATCTTGGTCAAATGAGAACTGACCCAATGAAAGTATGAGCTTTAGCTCAGATTTTTTTTTTGACTTGATCGGATAAGAACTAACCTAATGAGTCAATGAGCTTTGGGTTGGATTTGTTCAACTTAGTTGGAAGAACACCAACCTTCCAAACATGTCTTGACTCTAGTTGGGAGTATCGATCAAATTCTTGATAAATCTGACCACGATAACTATGACTCTGGTCAAAACTCTACTAAGATCGAGAAAAAAAAATCAAAAATTTATTTTACTGAATTTGCTAAATGTCGACCTTATGTTAGAGACAATCTCACCATCATTTGATCTTGACTTAATAATGAGCAACGACATTATCAACTACCAACATTGGTTTGAAGGCGACCTCCAAACTTAGCAAGATTTCAATCAAAATAAGTTTATGAAAGAGATGATGGTGTCAAAATATTTCGACCATGATCTGGTACCAAGCATTAAGATTCAACCTCTAACAAGTTATGAGCTCATGGCTTAGAAAAATTTTGATGAAAGAAGAGTTAAACTATAAAACAAAAGAGAGTGTTTCATTAGCGGAAAGTTCTTACAAAAGCTCAGGATTGAGCTGAGTACAAAAAAAAATGAAAAATAGCTCAAGTATTAGGCTCGAGATTGGCTTTGATGGTATTCTTGGAGTCGATCTTGATGGTAGTGGCGATGGCTTTGTGGTAGCCTACTCTCCACCAAATTCATTGCCGTCCTTGGCTATAAGCCGACTGGTGTCGATTTTAGAAAATAACTGTGCCACTAAGGTTTTACAGTCCTCAAACCTAAGGCTATAGGTAGTAGTTGATCCTTCAACGACTTTGGCTTTGAAGGCCTCTAAAGCCTTGTATTTCTCCACTACTTTAGAGGCCCAGCTTTTCGAGCAGCCACCTCCACTTGGTCGCCTTCTTCTTGATGGTGGCCTTTTCATTTTTAGCCTTCTACGTGGCCACTATATTGAATTCGAGCTCCAGCTGGAGCTTGGTGACTCGTCGATGGCACACATCGGCCACCACCTTCTCTGTGGCTGCTCGAGGTTTGGCTGCTTCGATGATCTCCCAGGCAGTGGCAAAATTGGACTCGTTGTGAGCAGACAACTCCTTAGCTACCTTTAGCTTCTCATCGATAGCCTTCGCCCACTCCTCCATCACCTTGATTGCTTTGTTAGTGGCCTTGACCCTAGCATTTGCTACTGGGCCTTCTTGTTCGAGCGGCTGAGTCAGTTGAAGCCGACTAGCCCCTCATGTAGGATAGTGATATTGTTCACTAGCTGCAAAAAATAAATAAATAAATTAGAAGGTTAAGTTAAAATCAAAAAAAAAATTCACAGATAAAAAATGGTACCCTGAGGAGAGTTTCATAGCTGGTGTTCAGAATCTTATCCAGCAAATGAGATTTCCTCTTTGACCAATCGGTCAGCAAGATGACCATCTTTATTAGGCTGATGGTTGTGGAGTCCGAAGTCATTAACTTGAACTCTTATCCCCAAAGTAAAGGTCTCCTCTTCAGATTAGGATGAGGGTTTAGGGATGTCGGCTGCAACAGGCTCTAGAGTTGCTTCTAGTGAGGCAGATGCAGCTGGTATCGGCTTGGGCGTTAGCTAGCACCATCATAAGGGGGTTAGACTTTGAGCACGATTAAGGTGCTTCAGTGATGGTGGTGCTGCTCATAGAGGAACTACCTCGACAATGTCCAACTCATCATCAATCTCCATAGGCTCTAAGCTTAAAACCCTGAGAGTAGCAGGAGGAAGTATGGCCCTAGGGCTGGGGGTGGTCCTCGACTCCTCAGTCCTCAGCTTTTTGGAGGATGAAGCCTCTTGAGAAGACTCTCCTTAAGATGACCTCGACTTTTTGCGGAAGGCATTGTGGATGGAGTCGACTGTGGGCCTCAAGCTACATCAAGAACAAAAAAGTTAGGAAAAAAGAGAGAAGAGAAAGAGGAAAATGAGCTAACTTATACTTTGAGGATTCGTCGGGCTTAGATCGGCATCGTACAGCATCTACTTGGTTGTTAATTTGCATTGAGGCGGCACGTTGACATTGAGCAGAGTGTGCTAGTCTTCCTCATCCTCGGGGTTGATGCAAGCATTATTTTTTTTTTGATATAGTTGAAGCCCCAAAGATGGTCGATAGAAATAAAGAAGAACCTCTTCTTCTACCTGTGCACTGAAGAAGATAGCCCCTTGATGAACTGAAGGATGTTCTAAGGAGCGAAATACCACCAGCCCTTTTTTCGACATACCTCTTCAGCATGAAAAATGTGCAAAAAAGAGAATATCACAGGGCAATCTCGAGAAGATCGCATATTATAAGGAAAGAATAGATAGTGCGAATGGAATTGTGAGGAAGATGTGCTAAGAAGATTTTGATAATGATCAAGAATATTACAGATGAAAGAATGCAAGAGGAAGCGAAGGTCATATTGAAGAGACTCCTTATAGATATCAAGATGCCCTTCAATAGCTTGGGTCACCTGGTCATCCCGATTAGGGACCTCCAAGCAGTACTAGCTTAAAATTAATAACTTAATCCGAAGCCTCTCAAGTTCGAGCTTAGTAATAATAAACATGTCATTCTCCAGCTTAGGGAGCCTCACGAGCTCATATTTCTAGCTCTCCAAGAATCAGGAGTTTGAAGGTGCGGGCTGAGATGAGGACCCATTTTGGTAGAGGTCTGAGGTCTATCCTCGGGTGGAGCTTGGGGCTCAAATAGTTGAGAACTTTGATTGTCCGACCGATTTCTACCCTTATCCTCGCTACCATGACTTGACATTATGGGGAAAAAGAAAGAAAGAGAAAAAAGAATCTCGAAGGAAAGAAGTGAATAGTGAGAGCAAAAGGAAACTACTAATAATCGAAACTAGAGAAAAGATAATACTGGTGCTGGAGAAGATGATGGCAGAGGATGATGGTGGTGGCTACAGTAGACTATGGCGGTGCTCGGATGAAGAAAATATTTGCAGAGAAGTTTGGAGAGAGAAAGTAACTGGATAAATGAGGAAGAAATACTAAGAGGATGGTGCCCTATTTATACTATTCTGCAACCGTCGAGATTGGCACATCGATCATGATGCTTGCATCGGATCTCAACACATGGTGTGCATCCACAGCATCAGATTACACGCCTCTTTAGCGTACCCACCTTCTGATTATGCCATGTAGCCATATGCACATGGTAATAACTAAGGACAATTGACTTGCACCATGTGGCATCAGGGGATCGATCAAAGCACGATCTCCTAGATCACCATTTCTGGCTCAAGTGGAGCATTGTCCTGATTATCGTGCCTCAACATTGCAGCACAACCTCTAAAGCGATGCATTAAATATTAGCTAAGTTCGAAGAGACAAATTAAATGCTGGTCGAGAACTTCTATTATCTGAAGTGACATCGTCAGAGCCATTACCAATGATCAAGGTTGAAATAAATAATTGATTGACTACTCCATCCAAAGTGAAAATATCTTTTTGGGCTTGAGAGTGGAGGCAAATGTTATAGAGATAATTGAATTTTTCGAGCTCGACTATTCACTGACCTAACTCCTCAGATTAATAGAAATATTCTTTCTCGGCCTTGGTTAGTTGCTGATCTGATCTTTGGGTACATACCAATGACACATAGTTAAATGGTCTAGATAGAGCCTTCCAGGCCATTTTTGCATAGTCGTGGAGTGAGAAATCTGCCATCATGGGTGCAATAACTATCCACGATGGCCGTAACAACTATACATGATTTTGGCCCATAAATACTTTCACTACACCCTTAATATCCGAGATAACAGCTTGTGAACCCTCTCTATATAAAGAGGGATAGAGAGGACCCTTAGGTAAATCTTTTTAAATATAGAAGTTCTTACTCATCATTTTTTTTTTCATTCAGCTGTTTCCTAAACTCCAGCTAACTTAAGCATTGGAGGATCCCCCGCTAGACAAACTTTAGCAAATGGACTTTGGGTTACAGGTTGAAGGAAACATCCTTCTCAGTCTCCCATTGAATACCCAGCTCATCCTCAAACTGATCTCTAGCTTGATCTTTGACTGACCTCTCTAGAGTTTAGCAGCAATACTCTCCATATCGGTGGTTACAGCTGCTGAAATTGAAACAACAAATATGGTACTTTTTTTGGCACATCCTATCTACACTAATTAAATATTAGTGTAGCTAATATGATAATAATTGCTGTAAGGTGACAATCAAATGATTTGGTTGTGCTTAGAATTGGAACAACAAAGGGGACATATCCTTGGGCTATTGGTATTGTTGATTTAGTTATCCCAAGCTTATTGACTGTTGATATAGGTGACATCTCAATTGAGCTAGTTATCAAGTTACTGAATGTAGATATGTACATGTGTACATATATCATACAAATTTACGTACGTACGAACATATGCATGCATATACATAAATGCGTGTGTGTATAAATGAAAATACACGTGTGTGTGTGTGTGTGTGTGTGTGTGTGTGTGTATGTAGATTTACATATAAATAGTCATGGTCAGTGGCATCAGACTTTATGTGCCCAAGAAGCCATATGGTTCTATTGTGTGCCTAGGAGGTCAAGGCTGAATGAGGTAAACAAATACATATTAATGAAAATATACATGCAAACACATGTAAATTTAAATATAAATAGTTAATGGTATCAGTCTATGTGTGCCCGAGCAGCCATATGATCTTAGGGCACACTTGTAAGTTAGGTCAAGGCTGTGCTACATTGCTACCTCAGGGAGACAGGTGTATTCCAAGGGTACAGCCCTAAAGCCTGCATTGCAATTGTTGGTGAGCTAATAAATTGTGGGATTTGATGGAGGAAATTTAGGCCAACCATCCTTTTGCCAGATCTAGACTTTGGCTTGAAAATTTTTATGGGTCCACTTTTGGACCCATATCTGATCCTTGGGTTCGATCCAGATCAATTTGTCTTGGAATTAGCCCTTACTCTTGCATAGTTTGGCTAGTGAAGTAGAACTAAAAAACCTCCTCAGATAAAGCTGATTATGGGCCGAGCATTGGGGCTAAAGTCTATTCATTTTTAATCAGGCTTTGGCTGAGCCTATCTAACTGCCTATGATTAGCTCCACCCTCTGCATCATCAGAAATTTGCAAGAAAATCTACTTTATCTTCATATTTGAAAAACTAGCCACTTTTTTTTTCTTTTCTTTTCTGAGCAATCCATTTTCCTGTAAGAAATTTTTTGTGCATCGAATGCACCGGTGATTGGCTCATGCATGGGGTCGGGCAAAAAAAATTTTTTTCCACTGTCCGACCCCGCGTGTGAGCCAATTACCGCATACGGTGCGTGCATTCCGCACCGCACATGGTGCACAAAGAATTTCTCTTTTCCTGCATGCTAGACCATTGCCCATTATCATCCATGTCCTTTGTTTTGCTGGACTATCATAAGAAATTATTTCATATGCTTAGACTTGTATTTTTTGTGCATCTATTAGCATTGGTTGGGATTATGAGCAACTATTTGACAATAGGCTATAAAAAGAAATGCCTTCTTATACAAATATGAAAACAAAATACATTTTTTTCCTGCAAAGTCTCCATTAGGCTTTAACATCTTGAAGCAAGAGATGGAACAATAGGCAGTAGAAATTTACTGCTCGTGATGTGAAAATCAAGCTTGTCTTCCAAAAGCTGTTGGCAATTATATGATGTTAGAAGAGAAACCAAGAACACAGAACAAATGATAGGAAACACAATCACAAAAAATTGATTGAAATTTTCTTCATTAGATCAGAAGTAACTGCTCTTTACAACAGAAATCAATCTTATAGTCAATCTGAAAACTAATTCTCCAATTTTTTGCCCATACAATAGATTCACGACTTAGAATTATAACAAACCCGATATTGCTAACTGACTCCTCAATAGCTAGCTGAGCTGGCGCCTGAGCTGTTATCGATTGTCAAACAGAGAGAAAGAGAAACGAGAGGCTGAGAGACTTGAAAGATGAGCGGCATGCAATTGGTGATACATCCCATTTTATTAAACTTCTTCTTCTTTTATTTATTTATAAAAACTGTACAGTATCAATTACCTCTCCCTCGAAAAGCTCCTTGTCCTCAAAGAGTGAAGGCTGAAAATCTGATTTGAATCTCCTCAGCAAACTCCCAGGTGGCATCAGCTGGAGAAGTATTTTGCCAAAGAATTAGCCACTGAGTAGCAGCCTTATTTCTGTACTTGACCATACGTCTGTCCAAAATAGCCTGAGGATAAGAATAGGCTGCAACTGAAAAATTAGGAAGCTCAAATTAAGCTGTGATATTGGAACAAGCAGCTTTAAGTAGTGAAATATGAAACACATCATGGATCTTAGCATCTGAGGGAAGTTGCAATCTATAGGCAACAGCTTCAATGCATTCAAGGACTTTAAAGGGACCATAGTAGTTCTAATGGAGCTTATGATGAGAGTGAACCATTGAGTACTGAATGTACAGTTTAAGCTTAAGGAAAAGTAAGTCCCCAACTTGGAATTGTCTCTCAATACGCCTTCTGTCAACCAATTGCTTCATTCTGTTAGAGACCTTAGTCAGATGATGCTTAAGTAAAGCAATGGTTGCCTCCCTATCCCTTATAAAGATATCCACAGCTGCCATATTGGAATCATTAGGGACATATGGTGTTTGAAGTGGAGGTGGGAAGCCATATAGGGCCTTAAAAGGGGTCATTTGAATTGTAAAATGATAAGATGTATTGTACCAGAATTCAACCAAACTCAACTACTAAAATTAGGAATGGGGTATATCTCCACACATGCATCTTAAGTAAATCTCGAGGCATCGATTCACCACCTTAATTTGCCTAACTGTCTGAGGGTGATAAGTTGTTGACAATTTCAAAGATACTCCTTACAGCTTGAAAAATTTCTACCAAAATTGGCTGGTGAAAATGGCATCTCTATCACTAACAAGTGTATTAGGAAGATCATGGAGTTTGAAGACATGATCCAAAAAGAGTTGAGCCACAGATTTAGCAGTGTAAGGATGGGTGAGGCCTATGAAGTAGGCATACTTAGTCAAACAATCCACAACAACCATGATAACTGTCCTACCCTGAGATTTAGGTAGTCCATCAATAAAATCCATGGTAATGTCAGTGAATATTCCTTGTGGATGAGGAAGTGGCTCCAAGAACCAGGGGATGCCACATTTTTATACTTATTTTTCTAACACACAGAGCAATTTCGAATATATTCTCAAACATTCTTTCAAAGATCCTTCTTATATACGATTGAAGCAAGCAGCCTGTCAGTAACAGTAACTCCAGAATGGCCTCCAACTACAGAGTCATGATAAAGTTCTAACAACTTTTATTTTAATTCTCCACAATTATCAACTACCAGCTTTCCATGTCGTCATAACTGATCTTGCTACCAAGTATAATGAGGATGAGAGGTAAAATCTTGCTGCAATTCTACAATCAGTTGTTTCAATGTCACATCAGTTTGTAATGTATTTTTGATAGCCACCATGAGCTGATCAGAAATTATATGGGCAATGATAGCAATAGCAGTAGAATGAACTCAAGAGAGAGCATCAGCAGCCTGATTATCCAGTCCCTTCTTGTATTGAATTTCATAGTCAAAATGCTGCAATTTAGTTAACCATGCTTGTTGTGCTGGAGTAGTGAGTCTCTGCTCTACAAGAAACTTGAGACTCCTATGATCTGTCCTAATGACAAAGTGCTTGGTCAACAAATAATGTTCCCACTCTCTGACTGCAAAAAGTATAGCCAACATCTCCTTCTCATATGCTGAAAGATCCATATTTTTTGCTGATAATGCCTTACTAATATAGGCAATAGGGTGGCCCTCCTGCATCGACACAGCACGTATTCCCTCCCTAGAAGCATCAGTTTTCACAATAAAAGTTTTTGAAAAATTTGGCAGAGAGAGAACCGGAGCATTCACCAGAGCTTGCTTAAGCACTCCAAAGGCATGTTGAGCTTCCATAGTCCACTGAAAAATGTCTTTCTTCAATAATTCAGTCAAAGACCATGCTATCTTGCCATAATTTTGTACAAACCTTCTGTAGTATCCTGTTAACCCCAAAAAGCTCCTTAGTTGTTTAACATTTTGAGGAATTGGCCATGACTGCATTGCTATAACTTTCTTCGGATCAGTTTACACACTAGCTGCGGATATCACATGACCAAGGTACTCCACTTGATTCACTCCAAAGCTATATTTACTTTCCTTAGCATATAAGTGATTATCCCTCATCAATTGCAACACAACCTGCAAATGCATTAAGTGTTCCTGCTTGGTTTTGTTGAAAATCAAGATGTCATCGAAAAACACAAGCACAAATTTCCTTAACAAAGGCTTAAAGACATCATTCATAAGGGATTGAAATGTAGAAGGGGCATTTGTTAACCCAAAAGGTATCACTAAAAATTCATAGTGATCCTCATGAGTTTTGAAGGCAGTCTTGAAAATATCTTCAGGCCACATTCTTACTTGCCAATAACCAGACTGCAAGTCAATTTTCGAGAATATTTGAGCACCTCCCAATTCCTCCAACAATTCTTCAATCAATGGAATGAGAAATTTATCCTTTACAGTGATATTGTTAAGACTTCTGTAATCAAAACACATCCTCCATGTGTTATCTTTCTTCTTAACCAAGACCACAGGACTTGCATGTCTATAAGGCCATTGACGGGTTGTGAGCCGGGTTTAATTGGAATCCTATGATTATGGATCCTTTGTGGAGGCAACCCTTTTGACTCTTAGAAAACATCTTCATATTGCTTCAACAAACTTCTCAATGCATCCCGCTGTTGTTGTTCAGCCTGTAGGGCATGCATTTGTCCTTGATCATAATTGAATTCACCAATAAAATGAAGAAACCAGTCACCTTGCTTAACATTGATAGCATTAAATAGCTGACCCTTAGTATGAATCTGCTCTCCACACAAAGCATAATCCACCCCCTTCAAATTGAAACTCATAGCAAGGTCTGCAAAATTCCAATTGATGGAACCCAATGTTTTCAACCATTGTATGCCTAAAATCAAATCATAACTTCTTAAAAGAAGCAGGTATATATTAGCCTGAAAAGCCTGCTGTTGCATACACCATTGAAAATCTTTGCACATAGAATCACATTTGAGTTCTTGGCCATTAGCTACCTCAATCCATATACTAGAAACCATAGTGATAGCACAATGGAGCTTTCTTGCCATTTGTTCACTAAGAAAATTATGGATGCTTCCTGTATCTATCAACACATGCAACCTCCTCTTTCCACAACTTCCCCTAAGCAACATAGTTTGGTTAGTTCCAGTTCCCCACAGCATTCAAAGATAGTTGACCTTCTTGAATGCTTCTATCACACTTTAATCTTTTCTACTATAAACTCAAGTTCCTCTTCATCACTTACTTCTTTCAATTGCAACACATATACTTGTTTTTTTTTTACATTTATGACCAGGAGTATACGTTTCATCACACCAAAAGCACAAGTTTTTAGCCCTTTTTTCATCCATCTCCTTACTAGTTAGGGTTTTTGGGACTCGATTGGGTAGGTTATGGTTGCTATTAACATTGGAAGAATTGAATGGAGCTTTTTTGATTGACTAACACAAATTTGGGCTTTTGTTGAATAGCTGCTACAGCAAGTTCTTGTAATCTTGCAAGTGAATAGGCTTCTGACAAAGATTTAGGTTCAAACATCCTAATTGGCATTTGGAGTTCATTATTCAAGCCGGAAAGAAAAAAACTGAAGGATTGTTCTTCAAAAGTCCTTCAAAAGTACCTGCTTTTGGGTACAACTCATCAAAGGCATTAAGATACTCTTGAAGAGATCCTGACTGCTTAAGATACCTGAGTTTTGCCAGTGGATCATCAAAGGCATGATTTCCAAATCTGGCCCCCAAAGATCTGACATACTCCTCCCAATCATCATATGCTACATTTCCTTTGATTATCAATAGCTCTGATACTAATTGATGTAAGAAGAAAAACCAAGAACACAGAACAAAGGATAAGAAACATTAATTGATATTTTTTTCATTAGATCAGAAGTAACTGTTCTTTACAACAGAAATCAATCTTATAATTAATTTGAAAACTAATTCTTCAATTTTCTGCCCATACAACAAATTCACGACTCAGAATTATAACAAACTCGACATTGCTAACTGACTCCTCAACAGCTAGCTGAGCTGACACCTGAATTATTATCGACCGTCAAACAGAGAGAGAGAAATGAGAGACCGAGAGACTTGAAAGATGAGCAGCACGCAATTAGTGATACATCCCGTTTTATTAAACTTCTTCTTCTTTTATTTATTTACAAAAACTGTACAATATCATTACAACTAATAGGAGTATATCAAAGAGATCCATCGAACTTTGGGAACAAGAGAGAGGTACTGCATGAAAGACAAGGTCCCTTGAATACAGTATCAAGGGCATTACTTGCAGCAGAAAAATCAGATCAATCATTAGGAACTAACAACTGAATTCACCAAAAATGTCTACAAGTTTCTTCCCAGCCTAACAGAGGTACCACATCAAAGACAAGGTCTCTTAAACACAGTATCAAGGGCATTACTTGCAGAAAAAAATCAGATCAATCATTAGGAACTAACAACTGAATTCACCAAAAATATCTACAAGTTTCTTCCCAGCCCAACTCAGGTCCAGTCAGAATTCAACTGACTATTGACCCAACATTTTATTTCCTTGAGATTTTCAGGTTTTGCAGACAGGCTGACGGTAATTTCTTCAAGGACAACTTGAAATCTTTGGGAGTATCAAGTGGCATACAAGATGTGAATGCCATTCTTAAAATTGTACATGCTACCATTAATACACCACAAGTGCATTTCAGCTAATCTACATCTTAGCGGGGGTGTATCCCCGCAACAGGTAACATCACTCTGCTCATGCCAAACCTTGAAAAGCAAGACTAGTCCATGCAACAGTTCCTTAATGCTCCAGTCCAGGCATTGGTATGAATATGAAGAACTTATATCATTCTTCCTAAACTGCATTAAGTAAATAAAAAAGGATAAAAAACTTAGCTTTATATATGATAAGGGAAAATAGTCAACTTTCACTTTGAAGGATAAGAAGTTGCAGGCAGAGTCTGAACCATTGTTGTCAGAGATTGTCCAGATGGTGGAACAAGACTTGTCCAAAAAACAGGATCAGGAACAGGATCAACAGAGTTCCAACTGGTCCTCAATGGTGCAGAGACAAGAGGAGCAAATGAGTATGGAGTTCTTTGGACAGCCAATTCACTCAAACCTAAGGTGACTCCAGATCTATCAAGCCCACCACCAGAAAAGAAGAGAGGAGCCGCCTTTTTATGTTCCATGTCCTTGTAAGAAGTATCATCCTTCGTTTCTGATGTCTTTGACCGCTTCTCAAGAAAATTCTTAAAGGCTTCTGACTTTGATAAGATACTGCACGCAGACACACCCCGTGCATGAGGCTTCCCATTGTGAGGAAGGCCAAGTGAAGGCAACTGGTATGGCTCAGTGGGTCGTACAGAGCATTCTAGAGTTCTGAGTTCTCTAGCAACACCTTCTGCATTGGAGGTTGATTCTGACTGACGTGTTTTCTTGGGAGCCCACCACCTGATATAACTTGTTAGATCAACTTTTCTCTCCATGCCAAAGCTACCAGCATATTTTCCATCTGTAGCCACATCCCTACTTGTACCTTACAAGGAAGTAATCCAGTTATCTATCCATAAGATCGAAATGTTTGAGTTTATTTTTAAAAAAGTCTGCTCAATCTCAATCAAAGGTAGATCTTTTATGGACTTACTGCAATTCAAGTTGTTGCAATATTCATTTCCTATCATCTGTCCAAGGGATGCGTCCCATCGGGTACTTTGAGGTTGTCTAAGAATAAAACAGAAGTAAAACAACTGGGAAGAATCTATTATTGGCAAGGCAAAATATACAATATTGAGGTCTAACAATTCAAGGGATAAGCTGCTAAATCAGCTGATGTACAAGCAATAAATTAATAGCAGAATTTCAATTGTGAATGTACAGATGCATGTGTATATATGTATGCCGGAGTAATAATGCTCCCACTAAAGCAACTTTGTAGGTTGTTTCTAACAGAAACGACAAATTTAGCCCTGTATGGCATGATATTTTTATGTGCATGGGGGTAATTTTGTCCTTTGGCTCATGTTGTCGATGCACCTTTTTTTCCTGCGGCAATGGTTGCTTCACATTTTAATGTATTGATGGTTAGATGACAAAAAGCACCCCCACATACATATCCATCGAAACACATAGGGTCATATTTGTCATTTGCCACTAAGGGTGTGCTTTGGTGCCATGGTAAAGTTGTTCCATTGTGACCTGAAGGTCATGGCTGCGAGATATATAAACAGCATCTCTCTACGTGAGGTAAGGCAGCATACATTTGAGTCTCCGACCTTCCACAAACCCTGCAATGGATGGAGCCTTGTGCACTAGGCTGCTCTTTTTTTTTTTTTTTGCCATTCTAAATCATGGGAGTACTGTAACTCTACCCATATATGTAATTATGTTGTATATATGCCAAGATGGACAAGAAGATAATCATGAGAATTATTTACTCAGAATTAAGGATTTTATATCTTGAACATCACTAATATGCGGTGCCCCAGGGATGGGCATATTCATGTGGACAAGTATATACATACCCAAATGGTGCTACAAATTGGTATACAATAATAAAACTAGGAAGTAAATTACATCATCCAGACAACAATACACTAGCATGCAAGACTGCAAGTTCCTACTGCAACATATTGATGCTTTAAGCATAATGTAGTCGGAACTATTGACGCGTTTCCCATATCTTTGTCAGCATTATCAACCCTATTTGCCAATCATGTTTTACAAGCTGTCTCTAGCATTACTGGAAGATATTTAGACAACTTCCATCCATATCAACTTAGAACTTCCCCTCCATTATTCTAACCCTTCTATAGAGATTCAAGCAATTCGATGTGATAGTCCTAATAAACTTGGAACTGTTTGATGGATTAGTTTAACATTTTTCAGGTGATTCCTTTAGTTTTTGGAATATGGTGCCTCAAACAATATTTGGGTGAGTAATATAGAAGGCATTTATTTATTCAAAAAAACCTTCAAATAGGGGGGAAGATTTGCTTCAAGGTCCTTTCGTGTTCTCAGTTTAATCCTCATTAACCAGTTTCCCGGCAGGAATCCAACAATTACAGTTCTTTTTATCAATGTTTTTGGTCAATGTCTCTTTGTTTAGGTTGTTCCCCTTAGATACCTACTCTTGGAATTGTTATTTTTCCTACTACTCCTTTAAAGGATGTGTGAGGAATAACTCATTGTAAGGTGTAACATTTGTCCCTCATCTTTCAGGGAGCAAACCTCTAAAGTTTGTACTCACTGATGTAATAGCAAGGTGTATTCTTGACAAAAGAGACAAGGATTCTGTTCCATCATTCAAGGAGCAAAACATTTGAATCTGATCGCATTATCCAACTTATCTTCAATTACTTGTTAATATCATAGTAATGTGACCAAGATAGGTTGAATCGGTACTGGAGATGGTACCGGTCATTGGCCAGTATGATACGGTACCAGTTCGGTATGGTACCAATACTTGGTACGTCGTGATTACACCAAATTTCTTTTTGTTTTGTTTTATTTTGCTTTTTTTTTTTTGATTTCTAAGATATCTAATCAATTTTTCATTATTTCTTGAATGATTTCAAATCCAAATTGATCTCTTGATGTTATTTGATATTTGTATCATTCCAATACACCCGCGATTAAGCGTGTGATGTGGATCCGAATCTAACATAATGTTCTATCAAAGAAAAACAATCTTATAAAGACCAAATAGTATTAAATCCTAAAATACTAAAATCAATTAAAAATAAATAATCAATACATACCAAGATTTAGAATCTCGTTGAACATCAATGTCGTTTATAAATATCTGGATCTTTTATATAATCTGGTGGAACATCGGCCCATCCCTCTAACCATGCAGCACTATAGTCCTCTGTGCTCATCCTATGAGATATGCATGCTGGATTGTAACTTGTCCCAGATCTCTCGCTAAAGCTTTAGCTCTAAAAAGTATCCTCAGACCGATAGTAAGGTTGTGGAGAGACCCATCCAAATATGCCGACAGCAAAATCCGATCTGTAAGATGCTCTAGGCTGCATAGGATAGGAGCAACTGGAAGACCATGCCTCGGACGCACCATACCCATATCTATAGAGGCCATAAGCTGCTTGTGGCTGTGAATAAGAGGATCCAGAATATGATGAAGAATCTGATACGTCCATGGCTCCAACTCCACGTATGAGATTATCTGTGCTGCATGATATCTTGAATAACCTCGAGGAGCCCGTCATTTGCGTAAAATCGTATCCTCATGGGCTCTACTAGCTCATGTACCGTGGTCCCTATCCTATGTGGCATACATAAACTGGGACTAATTAGTGAATCCAAAACCACCTTGTGGCTGTATTTCATAAATAGTGGTCTTAGGTACCGAGTGTCAGTCTGTACCGAGTGCCAATACTGTACCGAACCAGTACCGTATCGACTGACGATCGGTACCATCTTAGATACCGATTCAACCTACCTTGAATGTGACTGTCATGCCTTGTTCCCAAGTGCATTGACCTTAAACAAAAAAAAAGACTCATCAAGGCCACCTCAGCAATTAGTGTCATCAATATGAGTCATGATTTTTACATATGTGCAATTGTGATAAGTCTTCTTTTGAAGTATCAAATTGATGCCTCAATATTTAGCTTTATTATTTATAACATAAAACACTTGCGAACAAGGATTCAGGAACCAATATCGGTTCCTGACCAGTGCAGTACGTTATCGGATACCGTACCGTACCGAGTGTCGGTATGGTTTGGCATGCCGATTCCGTATCGATAATTTTTTATTTTTTCAATCTATTTTAATTTCAATTAATTCTTTTTACTAATTTTTAAATTATTTTAGATCCAAATTAATATTTATTTATGTTATATAACAATTCTATCATCCTGAAATAAAATAAAAGAAGTCTAAAACAACGCATTAAATGTATCTAAAATACAAACTACAAAGAATAAGGTACTAACCTCAAGATCTCTACTGATCTAATATCTCGTCGATTATTTGTGACGCTCGTAAATATCCAAATCATCCACATACTCCGGAGGAATATCAAGCCATTTTTTTAATCAAGTAGCATTGTAGTCCTGAATATTTATCCCATAAGATATCCTCTCTAGATTATAAGACATCTCAGATCTCTCGCTCAAACTCTAGCTTTGAGAGATATCTTCGAGATGATGGTATGGCTGTGGAGGGACCCATCCAAATATACCGACAGCAAAATCCGATTCGTAAGATATTTCGGACTGTATAGGATAGTAGCCACTAGAAAATGATGTCTCCGATGCATCATATCCATATCCATATGGATCATAAGCTGCCTACGGATGATAGGATTCATAATACGAGGATGATCCAGATACATCCATGGATCTTACTCTACGTGCAAGGACATCTGCAGCTGTATTGTGTGCTGGACGACCTCTAAGAGGTCGTCATCTATGTGAAATCATATCCTCGTGAGTTTTATCAGCTCATGCACCGTGATCCTTATCTTATGTGCCATGTGTAAAATGAGATTTATCGATGAATTGAATACTACTTTATGACTGCATCTCATGAATAATGGTCTTGCATCCTCCAGTCCCTTTCGAGTCATCAGAACCATGACTACTATCATCACTCTCTATGGTCTCCGAATCTAAGTCAACTAACTCCTGCACTCTTGAGGGTGCTGCAAAATTTTATCTTTTCGACCTCCCCTAGTGTTCCTCTATGATTGACTTTGTTATGCCTGAGAGGATGGATGTCTTCTTCCTGCTTGAGATGATAGATATAATCTCAACATTTCTCACTCAAGTATCTAGAAGGATGTTCCGGACATGGAGTCACATGATGAATGACTTTCTTGTGGCCCTCAGACTATGGCTAATTAGTTGGAATCTTATGTGAAATATTTGTATCTTCCCATTGCCTTGGATCCACCCTGATCTCCCTAGCTACCACACTGATTCGTCATGGAGGGGATCGCAGACCATAAAGCTTTGATTCCTGCTGCAAGCCATCTGATCATCGGATCGTCATCCTCATCAACATAATCACTTAACATCGGATCCGTATACTTCAGCTGTATATCCTCTTAGATGCATTTTAGCCTCAACCTCAGATTATAGTGAACGTATACAAGATCGTTGAGGCATTTATGTGTCAGACGATTTTTTATTTGCTATAGATAAGGACGAAAGTCGACCAATTGTGCTCATAGCCATTAGAGGAGACTGTTTGGGAAAGAATGCGAATAACCACATCTTTTAAATTTTGTACAGATTGTCCAAAATGAATCCACCATTCAGCTGCAAAAATATTAAGCAAAATTATATATTAGATTTCATGATATTAATAGACATGTAATGTTAACAAAGTCTTCTCGTTATTGATATATAATTTATCTGAATTTACCTGCTTTTTGCTTATGACAACTGATGAGACTTCAAAGCTGTCTCCTCTCTAAACTATTTTATTTGTAAAAAATATATTTGTTAAATTAACAAATATTATTGATTACAGACCGAATTCAGTTAAATGCTCATACCTTAGTTAATCTAACATACCTCTTGCAGACATAAATACGATTTTTAGATCGGACATCATCTTATATATCACATTAGAAAGAGTATTAAGAAGCTCATTATCCATATCTATCTTAAATATGGTGCACCAGAATCTTATATTTAAATAGTATGCAGCAAATAAATTCTAAATGATTAAATAGACTTATACAAGTACAAGAGAAATTTTTTTTTTTGAGAATTTTGGAATTCATACATACCGACTGATGCAAATCCCTATCCATCTGGTAGTCCCAGTGGTGCTCAATGATGTTGATGTATTACTGAGCATATTTTGGATGTATCTCACTGATCAGTTTCTTTGCCCTCTCCATTATATGATATAAAAAGCCTAAGTGGGGATATCTTTCATTGTCCACAGTGCGAAGTACCTTATATAACGGCTTAATAATCTACACTATCTTATCAGTCAATTATCAGAATGACTGACTCATTATCAAGTTCTCCATATGACTTTCCTCAATGTCGGCCCTCATATATCTGCTCTTCTGCCACTCGATACTAATAAACATCTGACACAAGACTGCTTTCTTCTCCAGAAGGCTATCAAGTACTATATAGTTTGTAGCAAATCGTATGACATTCGATCTCAAGATCTTTTCTCAGAATATGTCCGCATCAATAATAGAATCCATGTATGATTGTAGATAAATCTAGTAATAATCTGGGCTGAATCCACTATCAGCTGTATGCTATAAAGCTTCGAATATCCATCAACATGAGGTCAATGCAATATACAGCACATAAAATCCAATAAATATGTGATCGCCGGCTCGCCGCTCCATCAGTAACTCTCAGGTGATCTTATTTTGCAGCTCATTATCTGTGATGACCTACATGACATTCTGCTCTACTACTAAGTCAATCACCTCCTTCAGTCTAAGGATGTACGCAGCGTCGTGTATCTTATCTGAAGCATTAATTGATTAATGAAAAAAAAATTATCATCACAATATGTCAAAAAACTGATGATACTCCATCTGATAGGACCGATCCAACCATCATACATCACCGTCAGTCCGTATGTGGGCCATTTATTCTTGTAAGAAGAAATTCATCTTTGCAGTTTCTTGTTACTGTCAAGAAGCTGACCATAGATGTCCTTAGATGCTGAAGATTCTATACTCGAACTGATAGTTTATATGACTGAAATGACAGATCAATAGTAAGTATTGCCTACTGCATTCACTGGAATGTGACTGAAATGAAACTATGATCCAATAACTTGTCACATATCCTTCTTCTAATCCTTCTTTAATATATTGTCAATCCTCTGCTGCTTTGAATTTTTATTGGAAAAAGCTTATAGATTCAAATTATAGATGATGGCTCCTGCTGGAATATCTCTGGAGGACCTCCTGCTGCCAAAAGCTTCCAGCATAGATGAAATACTATGCCTGCCTCTACTAATGGTCTTTCTGATTGAGATGGTCCTCTTGAATTCAAATTTTCTCTCATCGATCGCAGAGTCGGATCCCGATTTATAGCATAATGGTCAAAATCATTCTCTGTACCTGACAATCTCCTTAAACCGGTACTGATCATCCAGACTTGTCTGAATGGTAGCCTCAGCCTGTGCATCCTCGTCATCTGAAGTGGAGACCTCCTCTGACTCTCTAGTGTGATAAAAAAGTGACTCTAAGACTCGACGATCTACCTCCACCCTCTTATTTTGCCCTCTCCTTCGCTGCATTAGAATTAGTGAAGTATTTCATCAGCTGTTGAACCTCCTGTGGGTATTTCTGACATATGGCCACATCGGGGTAACCACCAGTCAAATGCTGCTTCAACATAGTCACCCCTCTTCTCTTGAACTTTATGTTGCACCATTTGCATTCTCAATAGTCCCGAGCCGAGAGCATCTCACCATGCTCCCAACCAATGTCATGCTCTGTATCCTTCTTCTTACTTATTTCTGCAAGTTTAACAAAATACGTCAGTTTAATAATTATATAAAAATATTTTAATTTTTTATCATAAAAAAAATTATTTTTTAAACTACAAAAAATACATTTAATTAATATGTTTCATACTTCTAATGTTCTCATAATTTTTATTTATATATATTTTTAATTGTTAATAATAATTTTAAATCTCATAAATTCAAAAAATATATTATGTATGTCAAATAATACTTTTGAATTAGATAAAATATATTACTAAATTTTATATATTTTTTAAATTGATTACATATATTTTATTATTTAAGTAATTAAAAAATATTTTTTAATTTTAAAAATTTTAAAAAAATATTTAAACTTGGATCTAAGTAGAAACATATCATGGATGCTATATATATTTTTCTAAGCATATTAACATACGTTAGATACTATTTATTTTTTTATTTTATTCGAAATTAAGCCTAGGCTACTATGCACATCATGCATTAAAATCTTCACAATTGGACATAAAATTTATACTGAAAGTCGCTTGAATCATCCTAAACTATTCTGATTTTATATTTTTTAAATTTTATTTTAAAAATATATAATTATATATATATATAATTAATAAAAATTAATGATTTTAGCATCATCGTGTAAATCATTTAAAGATTTATAATATATATTGAAATCATATCAAAATCACAAATTTTGACATGAGTTCTCCTAATTTTTCTATTTCTTATCGTTTTTCGACAAAAAAAAGGCAAAAAAAATATTTAGCAAGAGAATGGTGGATTACCTTGCTTCCGGTCGAAATATGTCGACTCCTCGAAGAATTTGTAAAAAATTTTCGAAGTGTTGGATGTTTTTTTCTTGGCTTCATGTTCGTCGTCGAAGTCACAAAGAAGAGAACTTTTTTATGACTCTGAGCCTCTGCCTTTCATTCGAAAGGTAGAGCCACAAAATGATTCCCTACCCCATAGCCCCGACCCACCCCCTCCCGTATGACCCACCCACCCCCACTTGGTACGGCTTGGTTCAGGCCCAAACCTAGCCTAACCGAAGCATACCGCCAGTTTCAAGCAGTTCAAGCCTGAACTGAACCAAACCGACCAGTTCGATGCGATTCGGACCATTTTTCGAAAATTCGATCTGAATCGAATCAACTCTCCACTGGTACTGTTCAGTACGAGATGTATCGATCGATACAGAATACCATACTTGTGAAAGTATCATATCTATAATTTGTTTATTAGATGTGCTAGTCGATTAAATGGTTGTCTAGGTAATCAACAACCTTTATTGTTCTTCTCACATTTAGAACACACCCCTTATCTGAATATATATCATATAGTATAGTTTTCTGTATCGAGCCTAACTGATCGATATATGTCGTACCGAATCATGACGATGGGGAACAAATCGAATTTCTGGAAAATAGCCCGAACCGCACCGAACCAATCAGTTTGGTCCGGTTCCGGCTTGAACCACTTGGTGTGCTTCGGTTCGGCTACGTTCGGGCCTGAACCAAGCCATACCGAGTGGGGGTGGGTGGGTCACGTGGGAGGATGAGTAGGGGCTGTGGAGTAAGGGAATCATTATGCAGCTCTACCTTTCAAATGAAAGGCAGAAACTCAGAGTCACAGAGAAGTTTTCTTCCCTGTGGCTCCAATGACGAATGCGAAGCTAGGAAAAAACATCCCACTCCAAAAATTTTTCATAATTTCTTCGATGAGTCGACATATTTTGATCGAAAGTAAGATAATCCACCATTCTTGCGCTAAATATTTTTTTCACTTTTTTTGATCGAAAAATGCTAAGAAGTAAAAAAATAAAAAAAAATTATGCCAAAATTTATAATTTTGATATGATTTTATTATATACTATAGATCTTTGAATGATTTATACGATGACGTTAAAATTATTAATTTTTATTAATTATATATTTTTTTTAAAATATATATTTTTGAAATAAAAATAAAAAATTAAAATTAAAAAATATAAAATTAAAATATTATTTAGGATGATTCAAGCTACTTTCAGTATAAATTTTATGTTCAATTGTGAAGATTTTGATGTATAATGTGCATAGTAGCCTAGACTTAATTTTGAATAAAATAAAAAAATAAATAGCATCTAACACATGTTAATGGGCTTAAAAAGATATATGTAGCATCCATGATATATTTCTACTTGGATCTAAGCTCAAATATTTTTTTAAAATTTTTAAAATTAAAAAATATTTTTTAATTACTTAAATAATAAAAAATATATAAAATTAATAATATATTTTAGCTAATTCAGAAGTATTATTTGAAGCACATAACATATTTTTTTAAATTTATGAGATTTAAAATTATTATTAAAAATTTAAAAAAATTATATATAAATAAAAATTATAAGAAATTAGAAGTATGAAATATATTAATTAGATATATTTTTTGAAGTTTAAAAAATAGATTTTTTTATAATAAAAAATTATAATAGTTTTACATAATTATTAAATCGATATATTTTGTTAAACATGCAGAAATGAATAAAAAGAAGCATTCAGAGTGTGACATTGGTTAGGAGCATGACGAGATACTCTCGACTCAGCACCATTGAAAATACAAATGATGCAACACAGAATTCAAGGGAGTGATTAGATTGAAGCAGTATTTGACTGATGGTTATGATTAGATTGAAGCAATATTTGACTGATGGTTATCCCGATGTGACCATATTCGAAATACCTACAGGAGATCCAACAGTTGATAAAGAAGCACTTTGCTAATTCTAAAGCAGCGAAGGAGAAGATAAAACAGAAAAGGATGGAGGTAGACCGTCGAGCCGTAGAGCCACCTTCCTATCACTCGAAAGTCAGAAGAAGCCTTCACTCCAGATGACAAGAAGGCACAAATTAAGACGACCATTCGGACGAGTCTGGATGATCAATACTGACTGGAGGAGATGACTAGTTATAAAGAATAATTTGGACCATCATGTTATGAATCGAGATCCGGCTCTAAAATCGATGGGGAAGAATCCAAGTTCAAGAGGACCACCTCAGTCAAAGAGACGTTAGCTGAGGCAGGCAGAGTATTTCATTTATGCTGGGGGTTTTTGACAATAAGAGGTCCTTTAGAGACATTCCAGTAGGAGCCACTATCCACGATTTGAATCCACAGACTGCCCAGCAAGAATTTAAAAAGTAGAAGATTAGCAGTATGTTGAAGAAGGATAAGAAAAATGATATAAAGCGAGCTATTGGATCATGATTTCATTTCAACCATATTTCAATGAATGCAGCAGACCATACTTACTAGTGGTCCATCATTTCAGCCATATAGCCTATCGACACGTGTAGATCCCTCAGCACCTAAGGATACTAGGGTCAGCATTTTGATAGTAACAAGGAGCAGCTGTAAAGATAGATTTCTTCTTACAAGAATAAATGACACATATGGACTGACGGTGATATGTGATGGTTGGACCAGTCCTACCGGACAGAGCATCATCAATTTTTTGATATATTATGATGAAAAAATATTTTTTCATAAGTCAATTGATGCTTTAGATAAGATGCACGATGCCGCATACATCCTTGGCTTGATGAAGGAGGTGATTGATTCAGTAAGAAAGCAGAATATCATGCAAGTCATCACAGATAATAGGCCGTAATATGAGGCCATTGGAGAGTTGTTGATGGAGCAACGACCGCATATTTACTGGACCCCATGTGATGCATATTGCGTTGACCTCATGTTGATGGATATTGAAGAACTTTATATGGTGCAGCAGATAGTGGACTCAGCCCAAACTATTACTAGATTCATCTATGAAACATGGATCCATCATTGATGCGGACATGTAATGGGAGAGAGATCTTGAAACCAAATGTCACACGGTTTGCTACAAACTACATAGCACTTGATAACTTTTTGAAGAAGAAAGCAGTCTTGCGTCAAATATTTGTTAGTGTTAAGTGGCAAAAGACTAGATATGCGAGGGCCAGTACTAAGAAAAGTCATATGAATAACTTGATGATGAGTCAGTCATTCTGACAAAGGATTGATAAGATAGTGAACATTATCAAGCCGTTATATGAGGTGCTTTATGTCATGGACAGCAAAAGATACCTCTAGATGGGTTTTTTGTATCACATGATGGAGAGAACAAAGAAACAGATCAGTGAGATAGATCCGAAACATGCCTCACGAATACATTAATATCATTGAGCACTGTTGGGACAAGCAGATGGATAGGAATTTGCATCTAGCTAGTAAGCATAAATTCAAGAATCTTCTGAAAATTTGTCTTCTCTTGTACTTATACAAGTCTACTTAATCATTTGTGAAATTTATTTGCAACTTACTATTTGAATCTGAGATTTCAATACACTATACCTAGAATAAATATAGATAATGAGCTTCTCACTGCTCTCCGTAATGTGATATATAAGATGGTGCCCAATTCATAAATTGCATCTATGTGTCTGCAAGAGATATGTTAGATTAACTAACGTATAAGCATTTAACTGAATTCCGTCTGTAATTAATAATATATTTATTAATTTAAAAATATATTTTTCAAACGAAACAGTTTAGAGAGGAGACAGACAATTTTGGAGTCTCATCAGTTGTCATCAGCAAAAAGAAGATGAATTCAGATAAATTACATATCAATAACGAGAAAACTTTGCTGACATTACATGTATACTAATATCATGAATCTGATATGTACTTTCGCTTAATATTTTTGCAGCTGAATGGTGGATTCATTTTGAATAGTCCATAAAAAAATTGTAAGGTGTAGCTATCCGCATTCTTTCCTAAATGGTCTCCTCTAGTGGTTGTGAGCATAATTAATTGACTTTCATCCTTATTCACAGCAAACAGAGAAACAGTCTGACACAGAAGTGCTTCAATGATCTTGTATACATTCACTGTAATCTGAGATTGAGGCTAAAATACATTCAGGAGGATATGCAGCTGAAGTACACATATCCGATGTTAGGTGATTATGCTGATGAGGACGACGATCCAATGATCGGATGGCTTATAGGCTAACAACAGGAGCCAGAGCTTGATGAGTCGAGATCCCCTACAGAACAGACAATATGATACTAGGGAGATCAGGGTGGATCCAAGACAATGGGCAGATACAAATATTCCACGTAAGATTTTAGCTGATCAGCTACAGCCTGAGGGGCCACAAGAGAGTCATTCATCATGTGACTCCATGTCCGAGACATCCTTCCAAATGTTTGAGTGAGAAATATTGAGACTAGACCGGTTATCTCAAGCAGGAAGAAGATATCCATCCTTTCAGGCATAGCAAGGTCAGTCATAGAGACGCATCAGGAGAGGTCGAAAAGACAAAGCAAAAGAAAAGACAGTTGCAGCACCCTCGAAAGTGTAGAAGTTAGCTAACTCAGATTCGAAGATCAAGAGAGATGATAGTAGTCATGGATCTGATAACCAGGGAGAGACTGGAGGATATGAGACCATTGTTCATGAGATACAGCGATAGGGTGGTATTCGATTCATTGGTGAGTCTCAATTTATACATGCCATACAAGATAGAAACCACGATGCACGAGCTGATAGAGCTCGTGAGGATACGATTTCATATATGCGATGGCCTCCGCAAGGATACGATTTCATATAGGCGATGGCCTTCTAGAAGTCATCTAGCATATGATGCAACTGTAGATGACCTTGTATATGGAGTAGGATCCATGGATATATCTAGATCATCCTCGCATTATAGATCCTATCATCCGTAGGCAGCTTATGATCCATATGGATATGGATATAGATATGGTGCATCGGAGACATCGTCTTCCGATAACTACTGCCCTATGCAATCCAGAACATCTTATGGATCGAATTTTGCTACTGACATATTTAGATAGGCCCCTCCACAGCCATACCATCATCTCAAGGATACCTTGCAGAGCCAGAATTTGAGCGAGAGATCTGAGATGTCTTACAATCCAGAGAGGATATCTTATGGGATGAATGTTTAGGACTACAATACTGCTTGGTCAGAAGGATGAACTGATGTTCCTTCGGAATATGTGGATCATCTGGATATCTACAAATATCACAGACACTCGACGAGATATTAGATCAGTAGAAATCTTGAGGTTAGTATTTTATTCTTTGTAGTTTGTATATTAAATGTGTTTAATACATTATTTTAGACTTCTTTTATTTTATTTCAAGATGATAGAATTGTTATATAATATAAATAAACATTAATTTGGATCTAAAGTAATTTAAAAATTAATAAAAAATTAATTGAAATCAAAACAGATTAAAAAAATAAAAAAATTGCATGCCGATACGTAATCGGCACGCCACACCGTACCGACACTCGATACGGTATGGTACCGGTACCAATTCCTGAATTCTTGTCACATACTTTCTAATTTGTCGGTTTAAATAAGTTCTCATATCTAACCTGAGAAATTTAGTTAGGTGCCCTTACAATTGGGCTGATTCAGCAATCATTCTCTTTCTATTACAGCATGTAATTCATCTTGTCCAATTAGGTTGTTTGTGTTATTCTTATATTCGATGTAAATAATATTATTTGTTAAGACGAGTTAGCTAATAGTTAAATAATGAATAATCACTTCAACATCAGTTAAGTTGATCATTTTTTGTCCTTAACATTAATTTCCCCTTACTTCAAGGTAGATTATGGGTATTGTGCACATCTACCATTATGAAGAGAGAACCAGTGATGCACTCTTCTTCCTTGCTTAATTACTACTAATGTTGTCATCACCTCCGTTATGCACAACATGAATCATGGAAACAGTGATAGTTAGCCTCCTGAAACTGCTGATAGTTAGCCTCTTCCTACCATCATTCCTGAGCTCAAAGCTAGCAACATTCATTTCAGCATGTCTCAGCTTGATGGAAAAGTTGTGCAGGTGACTAGATACTCTGTCATTACACCAATGCTTTGTTGTTAGTCTAATTAGACTGCTTGCACGACACTGCATTTTTTGCACTTTGCAACCTTAATGTAGATCTTGAGTATACAGCCAAATGCCAATTGATGGATATGATACTATGTAATATTTCATTGCATCCTTCAAACCTTTTGAAGTGATACTTCTGTTTCCGGAAGACAAATGAAGCATACAAGATTGCTTACTTGCCTTCAAGATAATTGTCATGCAATGCTCAAGCCATCGCTACAAGTGACAACCAGGGTACTGTCTTCCGAGTAAGCAAGGGACTGCAGCATACAGTTCATGTTATTAACCATCATTTCCTCAGCCATTATTTCCTTGTCTTGCCAACCTATAGTTAAAACTTGAAAGCATGCAACTCCTTAGCTTAGGATGTAAAAGATAGGGGACCCCAAAAGGCAAGGTTCCACATGGGAATCTAAGTCGGAGTTGCTAAGGTTACAAATGAAGACAATGGTAGCAACATGTCCACCAAAGATCTCCAATCCAGGCCTGCAATACCTTGTCCTCTTGGATCAAGACCCAGGATTAGAATAAAAACCACGTCAACTTCCAAACATCCTCAATCAATTTAAAATTATGATCAAACACTGAAGTATCTCTCCATCAGACACATCGGACTCATAGTGTTTGTGTTGGATGGTCTTGAATGCTTCCTTATCGCAATGTAATTTGGTGTTCCTCCACATAGACCAAAAGATATTTGAACTTTGCACCGAAACTTCGAATAAAACACAACCATAAGCTTTTACCAAAGTGATCAAATGAATCTACACCAATGAAGAAGTTGGTTCCATGTTCCATCTTGCACCCCACACAAAACACAAGTAGGATTGAGTAGGATATCTATTTTCATGAGATTGTCCTTTGAAAACATCCTAACCTTAGATAGGTGCCATTCTAAGACATTAATTTTGAGAGGTGTCATCAAATCCCAAATTTCTGAGCAAGGATTCAAATCCCGACAAGACGTCTCATGAGACATCGGAATGGGTTAACATCCCATGTGCCAGGACAAGGCCGTCCTGCTATCGTCCCAGTGTCTCGATCAGCAGGTCTTAAGGCATCCCTTATCCAAAATGTCGGGATGGGGTGGGATGGCATTGCGCCCCGTTCCATGAGAAAAATGAGACAGCCCCATCCCACAAGATTTAAAACCTTGGGATGCAGTACATATTTTACCACCACAGTTCGGCATTTAAAAAACCGACTTTGCTTCACATGAAGTCTCTTCAGAATCCTGCACGGAATGATGGAATCCCTTGACCCTGACACCAGAATCCAGATAATCATGAATGGTATTGAACAAGATATATTTTAGATGAGTTCGTGGTTAAATATATTTCACAGCACATACTACATAGGGTGTAATGCGAGACTAGGAATTCTTTTGTGTATAGCTTCTTGTTTCATAGCCACAAATCAATCCTATAGTCTTCAGCAAATTGATGTCCAAAAGAAATGTATAATCTTTAAACTATTTCTGCTTGCACCAAAGAATCTCAATGGGCATTGTATAATAATAGTTGTTAGTTTCTTCTTCCTTTTATTTCTACCTACATGTCAGAGATAACAAAACACAATACATTCCTGAACCACTTACGATCATATAATAGCATCCTAAGCTATAGAAAGTAAGAAGTCAACCTGCTATGATCCATACACATGGACTAGTGTCCAGCCAGACAAATTGTTGAATTGCAAAGAATAGGCCAAGGGATGTATTCTAGTTTTTTCTAAGCAGCAACTGAGTGAACATGTATTATCTAGATGAACATTACATACCTGGAAAGTCCACGATATTTAGGAAACCCTCTTGAGAAAGCACTGCTTTTTCTGCAGTAATTGATCGTTTTATGTCAGTGATAACAATGACAAAAGAAAAAGAATACCATGCTTCTAGGATAGATGCATGCCTTCTAAGAGACACAAGATACTCCTCCTTTGAAACCATCTGCATTTCTTCAAGATCTCTTGCATAATCGCTAACCTATATATGTGAAATATAGGATAATATATGATCAGTGGATGCATGCTAAAATCAATCACCAAAATTACAAAGCCTAGAGACAAAAATTTTTTAATGACTATGCCTTGTAAGTCAGAAGTTCATCTGTCCAAGCATCTAAAACCCGATTGCCACTTAAAAGTAGAAAGGTGTATACATTTATAAGCAAAGTTCTTTCATTGTCCCAAGCACGCATTAACTTGTATCCTTTAAATCTCTACCTAAAAGTTGAAATACATGAACTATTCGTGTAACTGAATCTCAACTTGAAGCATTGTAAAAGAAATAAAATTTTGCACCACCATGTACCAAAACATTGTAAAAAATAGGCATAGCTCAAGGTCTGAATGCATCGATAATGATGCATAAATGTAGCATATTATGGTACAAGCAGGTAGATAACCATACAGCTATTTTTTGTACTTATTCTGGAGAATAATATGTTCATTGATTCACTGTTCATGAATATCTAGTTATTTTAGTAATCACATGGTTTTTTCATAGTTTTTATCAATCACATGGTTTTCATATACCTTTTACCTCAAAGCTTTTTCTTGTCTGTTTAATCTGAAAAATGCTAGTTCACGAATGCTGTTGATCAGAATTCTTTATGCTATGTAATGTGTAGGGCCCATTTATCAACAAAAGCGGAGGCTTTTACTATAAGTTAGCCTGCCAGAACATTTTACATGGGTTAAGAATCATGTTTAACTGTTCAAACTTGACCAATTTCAATGGAACAACAATTAGAATCAACTAGATGCAGAAGAGGTTTTCTTAGCTTATTTAGGCATGCAACATTTGGGCACTGTCCTGTATCTTTCTGAGGAAGTACAAGCCAAGTGTTTACCAGGTATACTGGTACTGTGTGTTTTGCATGCTATGCCTGTCTGGCAGTCCCTGACCAGCATAGGCAAGAAGCACAATATTTTGAACTTTGATCCATGCACTCAAATTTTTCAAATGTAGTACTAGAGATGCTTGTTATTATCTCCAAACAAAACCATACTGCATAACTCTGAGATCACTCATGACATCACACGGCCACAATGGGTCAAGAATTCCCTAACTAAAGCTACCCACAATTAATGACCAAAAATGCAGATTAATATATCTCACAGGGAAGTTAATGACTGTCCCAGCACCCCAATATTTCAGAGCAGCAAGATCATAAGCTCTAGCAGCAGCCTCTTCATCATCATATGCACCTATAGTACATCAGAATGATAAAATAAATAATTTTGAAAGAATTTTCCAAAGGAGTTAATGGTTACCAACTGTATAGAAGATTGACTACTAAAAATTTGTTGACATACCTAAGTATACTGAATAAACAAGTCACATGCCAAGAAATTCCCATGCAAATCAAGAAAGGCTGAGTTAGAACTTTTAAGGAAAATACGAGCTAAGATCCTATATTGCATTGTAGATAATAATTTGATTTGCAGGAATATGTCCACATTCCTCAAAGACTAATTGACTAGAAAAACTACATGATATCCTGAAATATTCATTGTTATAACCATAATTTCATTTGGATACCAATGAATACTGTAGTCCATGTAATTTTCAATTTGAGTCAAGCATTCCATGTAATATATCACACTAGAAATGTACTTTTTTCAGAATTACCTTGTTTCCCTTTCTTATTTTGGTTTTGGTTCCAGGTACTTTTATCCCAAAGGTGAGCTTCATATCGACCTGTCCACCTGTGTCTATTATTTGAAACAGAAAATATCCAGCAAGCAGTTAAAACCTAGGTAGTACAAATAAAAGGAGCTATGTTGCTGCAAGGATCAGATGTGATCCATTATAAATTTAAGTAATTATCTAACAGCTGTTATAATCCTCACAAATCAATAGTTTACGAGTCTAACTCGCAAGACTACAGAATACACGACAAGAGAATACAATAATGCAAAATCAAATAACACTAGGAAGCCTAGGAAATAGACTAAAACATCCCAGAACTTTACATAAAAGAAGGTGGTAACATGATCCACGGTACCCCGCATGGTAAAAAATCACCAACTCCTTGACTAATCATCACTACATAATCTAAATCCATGAAGTGGTCCTTTTAATTACCCTAGGAGGCAAAAAAGTGCTGTTTTATATCGCGTGATTTCGGGCACCTTTTCATGATAATTCTTATCTCACTTTCCAAGTAGTGTAGTTTTAGTATCAAATCAACAAATAGAAATTTAACAGGATCAGCTCAACCATTTTAATTTCCTTTTACCAAACATTCGATTAAACACAATATAGAACCGGGATCTCCATTTGAATCAAAGAAATGCATTCACTCAGTTCACGTGCAATGAGCGAAAACGAACGAAGAAGACAAGGGTTTCACTTCGACAGGTTTAGTTTTTACCGGGTGACTCCTCTGTAGATGGAGCTCCGCTTGCCAGCAGCGCAGGGCGGCATCCGGCTGATGCGCTCCTTGGCGGTGCAAACCCTCTCCTTCCTCGCCTTCTTGATTCCCCTGAAGCTCATCTGGTCGCTGGCCGCCGCCCGCCGCCCCTCCGACGACCCCTCCCCTCCTCCTCCTTCGCCCGTCGCCGCCTCCGCCTTCGGAAGCCCATGATCGGCCGAAGACGACGAAGCCGTCGCCATGAGAATCGAGTTCGCCGATCCAAAAGGACAGAACGAAAAGGGATTTTTTTTTTTTTGTTTCAGTTTCATTTCATTTATATGTGATGATGGGGTAGTCGACTTGCAGGGCCTATTTCAAACGGACGGCCCGCCCGCTAGAAAACTGGAGAGCAAATGGACGGAAGGGTGGTGGGGGCCATGGAGAAGGCTCGTGTGGACGCATCGGGGAGGGGAAAAAAAAAAAAAGAAAGGGAATCCAAGGCAAGAACAGTTGCTGACTCATCGCTTTCAGGTCCAATTTGATCTTTGAGGGATCCAACGGCATGAAAAGTCTACAATTTGGCGAGGAAACTTCCAACACTTCCCTACGTTAAAGCTGTTAGGCAGGATGAAAATTTTCTTTCTGCAGATCAAATGCCTGCATTTTTGTCGGAGATATGCGCACGATGCCCATCTGCACGTCACCTCATGATACCACCGAAAGGGGAGCACAAACCATCACTGTGATGGGATGGCGGGCAGTGTAATGTCCGTTCCGAGAAGGCTCCCCCAAAGATTTCTTTTTGGTATCTTCCCAAAAAGAAAAAGGAAAAAAAGAGATTTCTCCGGTATTTTTTGTGAAATGGGGCTGATGTGCCCTATCTGAAGATCCAAAAAAAACATAAAAATCACAAGCGATTGGACTTGGATTAGCACGACCTCCAAATAGTGCTTCAAATAACAGGATTGGAAAAACAAATCCCCTTCATGCAACCATCTGACGCCGCACTTGCCAACTCCAAAGTTCTGGAGATCCCGCGAGGCATTCAAAGTGCATTCAGCCCAATTTCTTTGGATCCGGTAATGCATACCTTAGAATAAAAAAGAAAAATAGAGGATTTAACTTCGTTTGCTCATGTTGGTGCAAAAATCCGCTTGCGCCGGAGAAGCTGGAGTCGAAGGAGTCGCGATCGCCGCCGGAACCTGCAAAAGAAGTCTAAATCGGAGGTGGGATTGCTCTGGCAAGACCCTCCGACGCTCAAGTCAGTTCTCTGCCTCAACAAGAATGGAGTGCTCGAACGGAGATTTTAGTAGAGTTTTTAGGTAAAAACTAGAGCTTATCGAATAACGTATCTGGGGTTCTCCTTTTATAGGCGAAGGGGGCGACAAATTGATAGCGACGCCTGTAACCGTCTGATAGTGGGCCGCCCAGAGTCAGGAAGAATTTATTACGGAGGGTAGTAGAGTGGGATCGTGGCTATCGCCGTGGCTTGCCACGTGGAGTCAGTTACGGGAGTGGAGCGGCGTCCGCCGTCGTGACTTGTCAGGGAGTGATAGAATCGCACAGGATCCGCTGCAGGGAGTGGAGTAGAATCGTGGCCGTTAATACAGTCTGTCAGGGAGTGATGGAGCTGCGTAGGGTCCGCCGCAGGGAGTGGAGCAGGATTGTGGCCGTTGCTGCATCGCGCTAGGGGGTCCAGACTTGTCGGCCGAAGTTCGGTTGGAGTCGGTAGCGAGGTCCGGTACCCGTAGGAGTTTGAGCGAAGTCTACTTACAGTTGAAGTCGTAGGCGGAGCCCGGCTCCCGTAGGAGTCCGGACGGAGTCTTCCTTGGAGTCGCGGACGGAGTCCGGCTCCCGTAGGAGTCCGGGCGGAGTCCTCCTTGGCGTCGTGGACGGAGCCCACAAGGGTCAATCCCGCTGAGAACTTCGGCCGTGGGTATTTTATACCCAACACCGGTCCCCTCACTTCCGAGTTTGAATTTCGAATGAAGGAAGTTCAGAGAGGTTGTCGCAGCCGAAGTTTCCCTTCTGACGTCTCGGCGCAACCGCCCTCGGATATGTCAGCATTTAATGCGCGCATGCCAGAGCCCTTTTTCCGATTAGGGTGATCCGAAAAGTCTTTTCGGAACTCCCACCGAGATGCAATCCCAAGCGTCGCGCCATGAAAATTTGCGAACAGTCAATCCTCGATAGCGGCGAGTGGGACACGCGGGACACGTGGTAAGCACCGATTGGTCTAGGGATATCCGCCACCATGATTGCGCTGAGATCCGCTGCCTATTTAAACCCCCTACCCTTCCTTCGGGGCTTTACTCCGCCTAAAAGATGGCATCTTTCTTTCGTCTGAGAGCCTGGCTACTCAGCCACTCCCTCGGTACCCCTGCCAACTCCGAGCGTCTTCCGCGCCGGTCTTTGCCATCTCTCTGCCGTCCTCAGCCCCCCGATTTCTCTCTAGGGGGTAACCCCGTCAGGTCCTCCACCCCGAAGGCCATCCTCAAGAGGATGCCTAGGGCTTGGAGGAAGGCAAGGAGGAGAACAGCGGTCTGTGAGTTCTCCAGTCATCGAGCGGCCGCTGAAGGTCCCTGTCGCTTCAAAGGGGGTTTGAGGAAGAATTCCTTCAACAACAGGGGTTTAATGACGGAGATCGCCGGTAAAGGCGTTCTGCCTGAGAATTTCGGAGTAGCAAGACGGGGTGACACCGGTCAGGAGGGCAGAGTTGTCGTCGCAAGCTGTGGCGGGATCCTTGATGTCGTTGGTGCCGAGGGACCAGAAGCGGTCGGCGTCGACGGCGGGGCAGCAAAACTTGTTGCGGGGACGGTGGAAGTAGCGCACGCCGACCTTGTCGGAACACTTTGGACGGTGGTTGTCGCGGAGCATTTGGTGATAGCGCATATCTCTGGCACCGCCGCTGCCTCCGAGGTGACTCCGGTTCTTCTTGAAACAGGTCTTCGTCGCCGCTGCCGTCGCCCTGATTGCCCCGTGGAATCTATCCCATTCTTTTCCCCTCGGGGTTGGGATTTCGGAGGTGGAGCGAAACAAGGCGGGGCAAGAGCCGATAGATCTGGTACACGCACTGGAAAATGCGGTCGGGAAGGACAGGAACGGAAAGAGAAGTTTGCAGTTTGAAGCGGCCTCCGGGGTATCCTTTCCAAGCTGTATTTCGAGCCTTATAATAATGTATTCTTTTCTGGCCCTCCGGATCTTGTAACGTACATCCTGTTAGTTGAAGAATGAGAGGGAGATTTTGTTACCTCGTGAATTGCTGTCCGCCGAACTTTCTTCCCTCTCTCATCTTCTTTTTTCTCTTTTTTCTTCTTTTTTTTTTTTTGACGTCGTCCTTAGGTCACCAGCGGCTCTTTTATTTGTGTTGAATTGTCGTTTGCCGAGCTCCTTTTCGGTTTTTGCATCGCTCGAAGATACTCGGTTGCCATCATATCGATCCATCTTTTTCGCCAGCGGCTGCGGACTCGCCTGGGGGCCATTCGGGCTTGGTGTCCCCCCTTAGGGCTTGAGCTCGGAGGTCTGAGCTTCTGTCACCCCGAGAAAGTTATCCTACCTTGGATTTGCGTAGAAAGCTTTCTTGAAAGCTGGGATTCCTGATGAGGGCCCCAATCCTTGCCGCGACAGGGTTCTCCGCACCTTGGGCGCTGTTTATTTTCCAATCGTCGCTGATGTGGCCCATCGCCTTCCTTTTTCTTTTTCGCCTGAAATTTTTCCTCTACTTTCAGCGAGGCTACGGGAGTTCGGTTCCCGTAGGTGAAGCCGGGGCGAAGTTCGACTCCCGTGGGAGTCCGGACGAAGATTACCAGCCGTTGAAGTTGGTGATGGAGCCCGGCTCCCGTAGGAGTCCGGACCTTCGATTTTGCTCAAGCTAGGGCAAGATTTTTCTCCCGTCCTTAACAGGGTTGTGGGGGCGCATGTGGGCATTGCAGGGCCTCTCCCCCCATCCGGTCTGAATGGAACCGGACCTTCCGACTTTGCTCAAGTTAGGGCAAGGTTTTCCTCCTGTCCCTAACAGGACTGTGGGGGCGCATATGGGTGTTGCAGGGCCTCTCCTCCCATCCGGTCTAAATGGAACCGGGCCTTCGACTTTGCTCAAGTTAGGACGAGATTTTTCTCCTGTCCCTAATAGGGCTGTGGGGGCGCATGTGGACGTTGCAGGGCCTCTTCCCCCATCCGGTCTAAATGGAACCGGGCCTTCGACTTTGCTTAAGTTAGGGTGAGGTTTTCCTCCTGTCCCTAACAGGGCTGTGGGGGCGCATGTGGGCGTTGCAGAGCCTCTCCCCCATCCGGTCTAAATGGAACCGGGCCTTTGACTTTGCTCAAGTTAGGACGAGGTTTTCCTCCTGTCCCTAACAGGGCTGTGGGGGCGCATGTGGGCGTTGCAGGGCCTCTCCCCCCATCCGGTCTAAATGGAACCGGGCCTTCGACTTTGTCGGGACGAGGTTTTCCTTTAGTTTGTTTGAAATGTCCAAAGACATACAGGTATACAACTTTTGATTAAAATGAAGTTATTGGTAGTACATCCGTAAGTTTTCCGAGCTCCATGGTCGTGGGAGGTCGGCTCCTCCGAGTTCCTTAAGATAATAAGCTCCGGGCCGGACTACTTCTTTGACTTCATACGGTCCTTCTCAGTTTGGGGTGAGTTTCCCCCGATCCTGAGGTTGCGAGACAGCGGCTCGTCGAAGCACTAGATCTCCTGCTCTAAAGATTTTGTTCTTGACCCGGGTGTTGTAATATCGAGCGACTTTCTGTCTGTAGGATGCCATTCGAACCTGAGCTATCTCCCGTCTTTCTTCCAGCAGGTCGAGATTAGCTCTAAGACTTTGCGAATTTTGGTGTTCGTCGAATGCCACGACTCGTGCCGACGGGAGTTTAAGCTCGATTGGGATGACGGCTTCCATACCGAAGGCTAAAGCAAAGGGAGTCTCCCCCGTAGGTAGCCTCTGGGTAGTTCGATACGCCCACAACACATGATAAAGTTCGTCCGCCCAAGTTTTCCTTGCTTTTTCGAGCCTTGTCTTAATCCCCTGCAAAAGGGTTCGATTAGTTACCTCAGCTTCGCCATTCGCCTAGGGATGGGCTACTGATGTGAAGTTGTGGGAGATGTTCAGATCTTCACAGAATTCGACGAATTTTGCTCCCGCGAATTACCGTCCATTATCAGTGATTAGGGTTCTAGGCAGATCGAACCTACACACGATCGACTTCCAGACGAAATCTTGCACTTTTGCTTTTGTGATTTTCGCTAGTGGTTCGGCTTCAACCCATTTGGTGAAGTAGTCAATCGCTACAAGGAGGAACTTCCTTTGCCCAGATGCCAGGGGAGAGGGGCCGAGAATGTCCATCCCCCATTGTGCAAAAGGCCATGGGGCACTCAAGGGTGTGAGCTCGGTGGCGGGCTGTCTCTGGACGTTGGCGTATCTCTGGCATCGATCACACTTTTTGACATATTCAATCGAATCATGATGCATTGTTGGCCAGTAATATCCCTGGCGGAGCAACTTGTGGGATAAAGATCTAGCCTCCAAATGGTTTTCGCAAATTTCTTCATGTACTTCCCACAAGGCGTAGTCAGCTTCCGAGGGTCGGAGACATTTTAAGAGGGGCAAGGAGTATGATCTCTTGTACAACTTGCCCTCATAAAGGATGTACCGGGAGGCCTGATTTCGGAGCTTCCAGGCTTCTTTCGCATCCTGGGGGAGAACTCCATCTCTGAGATAGATTATCAGTGGGTCGACCCAGCTGGGCTCGTGGTCAATCTCCATCACGGGCTGCGATTCTTCTGTACTCGGGCGCCTTAGAACTTCAAAGAGAATGCCTTGGGGCAATTCGGCCGGAGCCGACGTCGCCAGCTTGGAGAGAAGGTCAGCCCTGGTATTTTCCAACCTTGGAATCTGTCTAATGTTGAAGCTGCTAAAGGCGGGAGTGAGCTCCTTTACCTTCTCAAGGTATTTGGCCATACTGTCCTCCCGCACTTCGTAACTCTCGCTGACTTGTCCCACCACTAGTTGAGAGTCACTGTGCACCCGGAGCTGACCTATTCCCAACTCTTTGGCGATCCTTAGTCCTGCGATCAGAGCTTCGTATTCGGCTCCATTGTTTGTTGCGGAGAACTCGAAACGCAGAACGTATTCCGCGATGACTCCCTCCGGACTGACCAAAATCAGGTCTGCACCTGTGCCTGACATGTTGGAAGATCCGTCCACATAGAGGGTCCAAAAGCGATCAGAGGGATCGGCCTCTTCTTCGAGAGAGTTCGGTTGGGACTTTAGGTCGTCGACTTTGCTTTGTTCAGGTTCAGCTTCCTCTGGGATGGTACACTCTACTATGAAATCTGCCAGTATTTGGGCTTTCACCGCTGGCCTGGGTCGATAGTTGATGTCGAATTTCGTGAGCTCGATCGTCCATTTTGCCATCCTCTTGGAGGTATCCGCCTGGTGCAAAACCACCTTGATCGGTTGATCGATGAGTAGCGTCACGGTGTGCCCTTGAAAGTAGGGTCGGAGCCTCCGGGCTGCGATCAATAAGGCGTAAGTCAGTTTTTCTAATTTGATGTACCTGGTCTCGGCGTCCCTCAACGTGCGGCTAACGTAGTAGATTGGCCGCTGGACTTTCGCTTCCTCTTTGACAAGAATGACCGCGAGGGCCATGTGAGAGACCGCCAGGTATAAAAATAGCTCCTCTCCGGGTTCAGGCTTTGCTAACAGCGGGGGTGAGCCAAGGTAGCCCTTCAATTCTTCGAACGCCTGTTGGCACTCGGAGGTCCAACAGAAGTTCTTCGGCTGCTTGATGGTTTGAAAGAAGGGCAAGCATCATTCGGCCGACCTTGCGACGAAGCGATTAAGGACCGCTATCCTCCCCGTGAGGCGCTGAACCTCTTTTATCGACTTTGGGGCGGTCATCTCCTGGATGGCGCGAATTTTCTCTGGATTGGCCTTGATCCCGCGCCCTGATACCATGAAGCCCAGGAACTTTCCTGAGGTTACTCCGAAAGCGCATTTAGTTGGGTTCAGCTTCATTCTATATTTTCGGAGAGCGTCGAAGGTCTCCTCGAGGTCGGCAACATGATCTCTGGAAGACTTGCTTTTTACGAGCATATCGTCCATGTAGACCTCCATGTTACGGCCGATCTGCTCCTTGAAGATTTTGTTCACCAACCGTTGGTAGGTTGCGCCCGCGTTCTTGAGGCCGAAGGGCATGACCCTGTAACAGTAAAGGCCACGATTAGTGATGAAGGCTGTCTTTTCTTCGTCTTCCGACGCCATTCTAATTTGATTATAGCCGGAGAACGCGTCCATGAAGGTGAGGAGCTCGTGGCCCGAGGTCGCGTCCACCAGTTGATCGATTCTGGAAAGGGGGTAGCTGTCCTTCGGACAGGCCTTATTCAGCTTTTTGAAGTCTATGCACATCCTCCACTTGCCGTTTGCTTTTTTGATCAGGACAACGTTGGAAATCCAATCGGGATAATTGACTTTCTTAATGAATCTGGCTTTAAGGAGCTTATCCACTTCCTCGGCTATCGCCTTCTGTCTCTCTGGAGCGTGACTCCGGATTCTTTCTTTCGTCGGTCGATGCTTTGGATCGACGGCCAGATGATGCTTCATGACCTCCGTGTCAATCCCTGGCATGTCTGCTGGAACCCAAGCGAAAACGTCCGCATTCCTTCGCAGAAAATCAATGAGATGCGTCCGCACCTCCTCCCCTAGGTTGGAGCCGATCATCGCTACATGCTCCGCGTTCCCGTCATTCAAAGGGATTGGTACCAGATCTTCGATTGGGGCGCCCCTTTCTTCGGCGAGGTCATCACGAGCATCCAGTCCATCGACGGGACAGGGGTCGGATTGATCGCTTCTTTGCAAGGCTATATTGTAGTAGTGTCTGGCCAGGGCTTGGTCTCCCCGGACCTCTCTGATCCCCTGGCTGGTGGGGAACTTCAACTTCAAATGGTAGGTCGATACGACGGCTCGGAGAGCGTTGAGGCCGGGTCGGCCGAGGATTACATTGTAGGCTGATGGCGCCTTCACCACCAAGAAATTCATCAGGGCTCTGGATTGTCTTGGATATTGACCTGCGGCCACAGTCAAAGTTATTATTCCTTCCGTCAGAACGGCATCGCCGGTAAACCCTACCAAAGGGGAGCTAATCGGCCTCAGATGGCTGTCAAGGGTGGACATTCTTGAAAAGGCGTCGTAGAACAAGATGTCGGCCGAACTTCCATTGTCGACAAGAACGCGACGGATGTCGTAGTTTGCTATATTCAAGGAAACTACGACCGCGTCGTTATTAGAAAATTGGACTCCCTGAGTGTCTTCTTCGGTAAAGGTTATGGGCTCTTCAGTCTTTTGCCGCTTGGGGGATACAGCCGGTATGCCGGTCGTTTTCTGCCGGGATCCTCCCGAGATGGTGTTGGCGGAGTCCGTCGGAGGCCGATCGCCCGGCCATTCCATGTCGGCGACCATAGTCGGAGGATGCGAGGCCTGGGAAACCAGAGGCGAGATCGGGGTCCGAGATATGGCTGCGAAGGCCGTGGGTAGCTGCGCGGATGCTTCGCGAGAAGGCATCCGGCGAGGATCCAGTGGGGGAAAGGAGGGGTGGGCGCCGGAGAAGATGACCGGAGGCGGCTCCGTTGAGCGCTCCTTTAAGAACAAGGATACTGCGAAGACACAGGCCCCTTCCTCTAGCGCCAATCCTGTTGGTGCAAAAATCCGCTTGCGTCGGAGAAGCTGGAGTCGAGGGAGTCGCGGTCGCCGTCGGGACCTGCAAAAGAAGTCTAAATCGGAGGTGGGGTTGCTCCGGCAAGACCCTCCGACGCTCAAGTCAGTTCTCTGCCTTAATAAGAATGGAGTGCTCGAATGGAGATTTTAGCAGAGTTTTTAGGTAAAAACTAGAGCTTATCGAATAACGTATCTGGGGTTCCCCTTTTATAGGCGGAGGGGGTGACAAATTGATAGCGACGCCTGTAACCGTCTGATAGTGGGCCGCCCAGAGTCAGGAGAAATTTATTACGGAGGGTAGTGGAGTGGGATCGTGGCTATCGCCGTGGCTTGCCACGTGGAGTCAGTTACGGGAGTGGAGCGGCGTCCGCCGTCGTGACTTGTCAGGGAGTGGTAGAATCGTACAAGATCCGCCGCAGGGAGTGGAGTAGAATTGTGGCCGTTAATACGGTCTGTCAGGGAGTGATGGAGCTGCGTAGGGTCCGCCGCAGGGAGTGGAGCAGGATCGTGGCCATTGCTGCGTCGCGCCAGGGGGTCCAGACTTGTCGGCCGAAGTTCGGTTGGAGTCGGTAGCGAGGTCCGGTACCCGTAGGAGTTTGGGCGAAGTCTACTTACAGTTGAAGTCATAGGCGGAGTCCGGCTCCCGTAGGAGTTCGGGTGGAGTCTACCTGCAAATAAAATCAAAGGCGAAGTCCGGCTCCCGTAGGAGTCCGGACAAGGCTTACTGGCAGTTGAAATTGAGGACGGAGCCCGGCTCCCGTAGAAATCCGAGCGGAGTCTACTTGCGGTTGAAGTCGTAGGCGGAGTCCGGCTCCCGTAGGAGTCCGGGCGGAGTCTTCCTGCAATTAAAATCAAAGGCGAAGTCCGGCTCCCGTGGGAGTCTGGACAAGGCTTACTGGCAGTTGAAGTTGAGGACGGAGCCCGGCTTCCGTAGAAGTCCGGGCGGAGTCTACTTGCGGTCGAAGTCGTAGGCGGAGTCCGGCTCCCGTGGGAGTCCGGGCGGAGTCTTCCTGCAATTAAAATCAAAGGCAAAGTCCGACTCCCGTGGGAGTCCGGACAAGGCTTACTGGCAGTTGAAGTTGAGGACGGAGCCCGGCTCCCTTAGGAGCCCGAGCAAAGTCCTCTTTGCGATTGAAGTCGTGGATGAAGCCCGACTCCCGTAGGAGTCCGGACGGAATTCTCCTTGGAGTCGCCGACGGAGCCCGACTCCCGTAGAAGTCCGGACGGAGTCTTCTTTGGAGTCGCGGACGGAACCCGACTCTCGTAGGAGTCCGAACGGAGTCCTCCTTGACGTCGTAGACGGAACTCGCAAAGATCAATCCCGCTGAGAACTTCGATCGTGGATATTTTATACCCAACAGCTCAAAAACTTATCGCACATCATTCTGAAGAACTTTGTTATGCACATCTAGCAAGCACAGAAGTACAAAATACCAAACGTACATGGCAGAAGACAAAGGGCACACTCAAAGACTTACAGTTCAAACGCAAGAAACCGTGATGGACATGAGATTACCAGCCCGTAGATCACAGGTTTTGCCATCACCGCGATGGCTACAATTGAACTCTTGATTAACGTACGACCCTTGACCTTTATCAGCCATCCAAACATGAATGCTTTTCATTAAGAAACAGATTTAGGATTGAAAATAGTAGCCTTCAAGCACCCAAGAAACAGAACATAGCTCTCTCCCCTGATGGGCAACAAGGCGAGACCTGATGATTGTAAATTTAAATACTACTTGCCGTGCCATATATCTTCCTCCAGTTCGTAGTTACAAACAATCCCATGATAAGCTCATACGAGAATCTGAGTAGAAAACAAAGATGGCTTTAACATCAGTTAAATAAACCACCAAAAACGCAATAGAAAAATTTTGAGTCACAACTCCATCTACAAATCATAACCTCAGCACAAAAGTTGCACCCAAAGCAAAAAATGAATAACAGATTCAGACACCAAACTCATCTAACAACTGTAACTTTCTCTTCCACATAGCTAAATGGATTCTCATGAACGCATAACTCTGCCACAAATTTTGGCCTCTCAAATACAATCAATAATCAGAAGGGGTGATCACGTCGTCAATTTTCAAAATCATTTTCACCACCTGTGTTGCAAGCAAGATCTGCTGCTGCTTGCCGATCAGCGTCTCAAATACATTTTGCTCTTGCATGTTGTTCGTCCCAACATCATTACAATCTATGCCACAATATGGATTGTTCTCCTGCAGAAAAGCATTCAAAAAAGCTTACAAACCACATACATCTCTGAGCCATATTAGGAAAAGTCAGGGTACAAGTAAAATCTGCCAGAACCACCGTACATAGCTACTGGTTCCTGTCAATAAAGTTGATTAATGGAATACCTACTTCAAACTATGAAGACCTATATAATGCATAGAGAGAGCCATTAAACAGAGGGTTCTAGGGGCATTTAGATGCCTGGGGTTGCTATACATGGATACCATGCCATTGTAACAGGGAAAAAGAGTCAAGAGTAAGGAAGAAATCAGAAAATACAAGAGACACAAGAAGACCTGACAATCCCTACAAGTGATTACATACCCCGCACATGCCTGTCAATTAAAAACTAATGCCCAACAAATCTCGTCAATTAGTTCTGTGGTATAGCACTGATACTACAGCCATCTTATCCTTGTACATCCAGTGTAGATTGGACACCTCCTAATTTCCAAAATATACTTAGAATTGTCTGAAAGAAATCTAATGAAAAGTGAAATGAGATGGTATATGTCCATTGTTGAACTTTGATCTTTAGCAAAATCTATGAAGGATGGCCACAGACAAGGGTTACAGCTCCAACATATCTAGATACATTGATATAACAAATCTCTGAAAAAAAATATTACTACTCAGCTGGTACATGTACTCACATTAATTGTATGTGAAAAGAAAATTTAGTATAATGGGTTGTCCCGATATTGATAATTCATGCTACAGGCAATGACATCAATATCCACAAACTCCAAGTTGTCCTTGTTCAAATACATAGATTGCAATCCATACAATAGTATCAACATTACAAACTCTAAAATAAACCATCCATCACTAAAAGATCAACATTCATCGAAAAAAGGGGAAAAAAGGTCCCCACCCCCTCATCCTTGTAACTAGGGCTGACAAACCAGCAAGCTGCTCACATGCCAACCTGTGTTCAGCTCATAATTCAACTCAAACTCAGCTTGCTAGATTACCGAACAAAGCGAGCTCAAGCCAGTTTTTCGACATCTGAACATAATGAGTCAAGCACAAGTTGGGCTCGACTTCGGTTTCGGCTCACAAGCCAGCTCAAATATAATTACATATAATATTACATTTATTATATATTATCTATATAATTTTATGTTATCTATAATTTTATGTTACAAATAATCAGCTGTTAGATTTTAATTCAACGGCTCAGTCAGGTGAATGTGATAAATGAGAGCCGTATTTAGTTTCCCTTTCTCTCCCACATTACCACACCCCACTTAGCCCTGCCACCTTCACCTGCCACCCTTTCTCACCTACCCTAATCTTCATCCATCATCATGTTGTCGGTGGCAGCAGTATAGAGGTCAACTGTACGGAGGTCAGCTAGAGTAGGGTGGAGAAAGCCTTCAAGAACATTGTGGCAACAACATGGCAACACCCATGAAAGCAGAGGAGGAGCACAGATGGTGAGAACTAATCACTACAAGGATTCCCAAGAAGATGGTGGTCCAAGTGAGGTGGCACTATGAAAGCCTCACAGTGGATGTGAAGGCAGTCAAGGCCGGCAGGGTCCCATACTTCTCACATCTTGTCTCACTCCCTCCCTTTCTTCCAGCCCTTGCAACACCACCAGCAACATCGCCGGCCACTCCATGAAACCTCTCTCTCTCTCTCTCACACACACTGGCATGTACATCATTTATATCAAGATTTGCCATACTAATTGGTACCATACCGAACCGAGCATACCATATTGTAGCTGTACAGAATACTAGGTATGCTGAACCTTACCGTACCATACCGTGTACTAATGATGTAATAAGATGGTACTAATATAGGGTCCAGGTATCAAGATGGCAAACCTTGATTTATATAGCTCCATACAAAGTAATATGGATATATGATACAAAACATCCAGACATAGAAGTTTATGAAAGAGGTTTTTTTTATTGTAATGCTTATGTGCATTTTTAAATTTTGCAAACTATTACTTTTTGCTTTGCTTCTGCTCCCAAGCATATACAGAATATTGAAAGGGAGAAACATAAGCCAAGCTAACAATGAGAAGATCTGCATATTAAATGATAGTAACTTTAAACTTTGAAGACTTTGTAGCTAGTAATACAATTAATTTTAAACTTAATTCACTTAATATGCTGTTCATATGAGGAAAATAGGATAGTCGATACACCAAAACCTGTATTCTAATTACAAAAAATGTACTGTTTTTTTGAAAGTAGACCATAATAGTGAGAACATGGAAAAGGAGACAATTCTCAACGTGCAAACAGTCTTTTCTGAGTCTTTTATCCTTTCCCCACTTGCTTTTTGCTAGATTTTTCCGGGACTAGCTTGACTTTTTTTAAAAAAAAGGATTATATGGCTCTCTGCAATCAGACCATATTGGTTGATCTACACAGTGGAAAGATGACTTATATTGGTCCAATACCTCGTATCCTAAAATTAGAAAGTGCATGGAATTAAAAGTAGGAGAACACATGAATCATGGGGCTTCCAGCTAAAACATAATGAGTTGATAAATTATCAAAAACAAGGGCAGCAAAACAGAGCACACCTTTTTTAATAAAGGCACAGCATCCCAATGTTTAATACTCTCGTACAGTAGAAACAGTAAATTTAACAACAAACCTTGATTTGCTGAGATTTGACTGCAGTGAGAGTATCAATAAGTTGGAGACCACTGTTCTCTGCCAGAGCCATCGGAATAGAATCTAAAGCTTCAGCAAAGGACCTGATAGCATACTGCAGATATAGAAGGAAAAAGGTGAAAGTAGGATCATCATATATTAACAAATATTTCAAAAACCCAAAAGCCATTTACTTGCTCGACTCCAGGGTATCTATCTGCAGCGGCTTCTACGGCGATCGAGCAAGATATCTCAGCTGAACCACCACCATAAACAATGGAATTGTTACGGATCAGATTCCTTGCCACACATAGCGCATCATGAAGACTACGCTTAGTTTCCTCTATCACCATTTTGTTACCTATTCAACCACAATTGAAAATTCACATAAATTAGCAGCATTTTTCCTCAAGTTTTTATTCCTTTACATCCATTTTGCACAACAAAAATAGATTAATTTCCAAGACAAGCATTAAGTGGATCACAAACATATGTTTAGAGCAGAATCTCAAAATCCATGGCCAGAAGCAGGCATTACTAACAAATATGACATTTCCAGGTGTACCTGCACACTGAGGTGTGCCTATACAGACACACCACTCTGCTGCACAAGATATAAATATCTATTCTCCAGAATCATTTCTCAGTGGTTCATATATATGCACATGCACTAGGCAAGTGCACCCAAAAATACATAATAAAACAGTGTTAGATGGATAAGTGTCATTAAAAGTTCTACAAGCTGCGCTGGTTCAACTAAGCTGCAGGTCTTGCTAGTGGGAGCTGAACTAGCTGATAACAGCATCAAGGCCCAATCAAGGCCCAAGGAATCAGATCAAGCATTCATGTTAGTCAGATTTACATCACAGACTTAGCTTGCACATACATACATATACATATGCATGCATGCATATATCTATGTATGTATAACTCAAACAACTTGACAAGGCAAACCACAATGAGCCAATAACAATGATAAAACCAAATGTGGACTCACAATGAGCCAATAATAATGCTTACCTGGAAATTATATGACATTATATAAATGATAACGCAAATCAACACCTTATTCCATCAATAATTAAAAAATAAGGCAGATATGAACTATATTTACATACCACCACGAATGAATATGGTCACAGCCCTTGAGTTTGCGCATTGTTCAATATACAACATCCGATCCTTCGTTGTTCCAAATGATTTTTCTCTAACTAGTCCAGCCTGGTTAGTCACAACAAGTAGAAAACAATTCTCTCAGGAAACACATGCATGCAAGCAATCAACTAAGAACAGTAACAATATTTAAAGAGATAATGTAAGAGAGAGGGCAGAAGATTCATATAGACATTGCAATGGCAAAGGATCCACCATCTTCCTTTTATTGGTTGAATAAATTTGTTTCTTCATTCATTTGGCCTGGCCCCTCATATGAAATAAAAGGGGATGGCTCGGCTATCCCACCTAGCCAAGCCAGAACCCAAAAAAAAAAAAAAAGAATAGATATCAATGAGATTTCTAAGGGGGGTCATGGAAAGAACAGGTTCCAAAATGGGAGATCACTAACCAGCATCTAGGAGAGACAAAATTGACTGCACTTACTGAACTTGTTGAAGAGTGAAATATAAGCAAGGTCTATATTTTTTATCAGAGGCTGAATCGATCATCAGATGAAAAATTAGGCCAAAAATTAGGATACATTATAGGAAAACGTAACTTTCATAGACGAGAAGCAAATGAAATGCTTTCATAAAAATTCTCATAGAATCAAGAATGAAGTTTTCATTCTGTACATGCCAGATCATGAATTAGTAACTACATCCAATCTTCGAAAAAATCTCAATTATTTCAAACTTTCTATTTTTGGAATGGGATACTTATAAAATCCCCATAAATAGATCGAATCTTATTCCATGATATTTCCACAAGATTCCTCTTTCTTATTCTTAAGCCCCCGAGACCAAGCTGCATGATATCATGCTCATGCCCACAGGTGGCATATTAACTCTATGCTGAAATCAGCCCAATGCTTGAGTCTAAATGTTAGGTTGACAAATTTCCCTCAAAATGTCTTATCTACCAGGCAATCATGTTAAAAGCATGCCAAAGGGTAGATGTTTAACTGGTTTGGCACCTACATTTTCGGTAGTGAAGTGCCAAAAGTTGGTCAAAACAACCCAAAGCAGCTGATGAAGCATTGCCTACTGAAAATGGGAAGCAAGCAAGCTTCTCCAAACAAAAGGGGAAAAGAAGATTTGGAAAAGTTGGAGAAGGTTTGACTTGCAAGTTTAAAAGGAAGCATTTAGAGCAACCTGAATTCTAGTTGTTCCCATGCATCTAAATATGGAACACTTTAGATCTGACATTAGCACTGTAGCATCTGAGCGATCTAAAACATGGAGAGAAATTGTAAGGAAATGTTTGGTAAAACAAGCAGTCTTGGTCCTTTATGGGAACAGATGGCAAAATGATTCATAGCAAAGACATAAAAAGTTGATTTCTAATATGAAAAGTACAATACAAACAATATAGATAACAAAGAAAAGCATCTATAAATGGGAAAAGATTTTAAAAGGGGAAAAAGTAGTATGAAGCAGACATGTGAAGCACCTTAAAATTATAAAAATATAATATGAAAAGATTTTTGTTGATAACTTTGGTCCTTCTCATGCGTTTATTAAATAGTCCAATGATTTGAGAATTGGAGAAAAAATAATTTGAAAATTCTACCATCATATCTAACAGATCTCAGGTAGAGTACTTGGATTTTTCTCTGTTAGACTCTGTTATAGATAGCATATTATGTTGTCTTAAGGCAAACTCCCACTCCTTTTATGAGGAAAGATGCATTCTGTGCATACAAGGGTTGTAATTCAAGAGAAAAGAGCATTAGATAAAAGGCCATCAACTCATGATATGCTGGGGATGACGGTACTATAAATTTATTTATGGGTCCTGAAATATATCCCTTTCTCGGTAAGTGTAATTCTCATATTTTTGTCTTCCTAAAGAACTTCAATCAAAAGGATCATCTTTATAATAGCATAAGAGAAACTGTTCAATTCACCCTAGGGTCTCGCATTATAATGAACCCATATATCCATAAACATAGTCTATCTATAGCTTACACGTATATACAAATAATATGTAGATTTGAAACATAATCCTAGAAGCAAGATTTGAGCCCACATTCTATCAGTGCAAATCAATGATAAGCAATCCAAACTAAAGATTTAGTCATTAAGAATGACTAACAAACATGGAGGCATTGATCATCTCATTTAGAATGACTAACAACATTCTAAAATGCAAATCACTTTTCTTTTGATAGACTTTCTACTTGTGCATTGGCTGGCCATAGACTCACAGAGGCATGAAGCAACTATTTGAACTTGAATTGCAACTTAGAAGCACCTCCCTTAAGTTTGGTTCTTATGCACTTTAACATGTGTAGATAATGATCTACAATGTGGAGCAAGGTTGGTTGTGCTAGTAGTGGGGCCCATACCGATCAGTTGGTGGTATGATTCGGTACGCCTCCATGCCATTCCGTGCTAGATCCAAACTAACACAATAGAGAAAGAGAAGAAGAGAGGGAGAACTGAAAAGAGAGAGGGGGCAGAGAGGGGCAGGGAGAAATCGGGGAGGTCAGCAGTAGCCGCTGGAGGGCCGTAGAGTTTTCGAATGACCGAAGGAGCGGGGTAGAGGAAGAATCAAGAGAGGAAAGAAGGGGAGGAGAGGGAAGAGAGAAAGGGGGTGGGGAGGCCAAACCTCCCCAACCTCTTGCAGCTTAGGTGCTCGCTCCTACTTTGATCGATCAGTTTTAAGTGAAATCGGCAACAAAAAAATAAAACAGGGGTGCTCGCCCTTGTTTCAATTGAAATAGGACAGCCAACTTCACTAAGTCATCAAAAAAGTAAAACAGATCAATCAAAACCACAGGAGGTCGAAAACGGAGGTCTAGCCATCCACGGCCCTCCAGCAGCCACCGCCGGCCTCCCTACCCTCTCTCTCACTCCCTCTCCCCCTCTCCCCCAAGAGGAGGAGGAGGGCAGAGCTCGAGTGGCCTCGACACCCCTCTAGTGGCCTCAGCGATCCTCCGATGGCCTTCCTAGCCTTTCCTTCTCCTCCCCCTTCCTCTCTCTTTTCCTCTTTTTCCTTCTCCCTCCCCCATCCTTGCAATGTCTCATTTTGCACACTAGAACCATCCCGATTGACCACCCATTTGGTTTAGCGCACCCCAAATCGGACGGTTCTATCCAGTTCAGTGAACCCTAATGTGGAGTCTTAATTTAAAAGGCCTATAAACATTTTGAGACACTAGCCCTTTTAATATCCCTTCATTTGTGTTCATTTAGTAAATACATAAGAAACTGCAAAAACATATGACTTCTTCGGTTCAGGCATTTTGATGCTATAGATGATCAGTTATGATACATTATTAACTCAAGTCTACCATTAGCTTTGCACTAGTTGCTTTCTAAATTGAATCCCACTAACAGGATTCTATCTCAACTTGATATATGTGAGAACTCTGAGTGATCAGCATGCATGCATGGTGTACCTAATGTATGTAATTACGTATAATATATCCTCAAATTCATTTTCAAATATACATGCACCTGATTTAAATAAAGAACTTGAGCACTATGACAAGAAAATGATAATACTGTAAATTCCAGGCCAACTTAAGATGTTTTTACACAGGTGATAAACTATGTTTGTAAAATGAAAAGAAGGAACTTGAAATGAGAAAGCATGATGATAAAAGGAAAAAAAAAAAAAAGGAAGAAGTTTTAGTTACACTTTTTAGTTTTGATAGGTGGTTCTGCATGAATTTGCAAAAAATCATACCTTAGTTTTCCCTTGATAAATTGCTTGAATAGATTTTTCTACGAAAAATCACACAGAACAAATGCAGTTGATTGATAAAAGAATCTACTTCACATTTTTCATGGTGAAAAATGTCATCAACACCCTTTCATGGACTCACAAGACAAACATGTATTGTAGTTATAGAGTTTTATCCATACATCCATAACAAATGTTTCAATTGTTGTGGCCTACCAAACATAGCAATGAACATCAAAAGATTTTTGCTCTAGCCCTATCAGCAAGTTCTTAATAAAAAAACAGACTGATTTCATTCCACATGCTTTGAATCTGCCATTTTACCATAAAGATATAAAATATAATCATGCTTAGGACAGCATTATCCGTGACTTTACATACCCTAGTTCTTAATCACAAATTTTATTCAAAGTATTCTTCATCAAAAGAGTATGTATATATGTGTTCCAACATACTTAATGCTCTTCAGTTTTCTAAATCCTAAATTGTTAGAAGATCTAAAATTTAGTCAGTCACTACAATTACTACAAACATGTACTCTCATATTATTTTATTGACTCTCCATAAAGTCACATTTCTATACTTCTATCTCTCATTTAAAAAATTGAAATACACTTTTCTAGTTCAATTTTCTTTAATCCAAAAATGCTCCAAAACAACTGCCAACACAATCTACCCTTAACTTGGTCTAAATATACTTGAAAGTATATCTAAACCACTATAAAATAGGAAAGTAAAATTATAGAACAAGTCATTGATCTATATTCGAGTCATCAAATTGCAGGAGTCCTACTAACTTTACCCTAGTCTTTTTATGCTCTTTATTTAGTTAAATTGTTAACTAAGTCTTATCCACCCGGCACATTATCCAGAATTTAATTATAGCACTTTGCTCACTCTACTACAAGCAATTTAATTCTCCACCAAGGCATCATCTCTTGAAGACCAGTGGTCCATTCATCATCGACACAAAAACAAGAGACTAAAATTATTTAAACAAGTTAATTTGGACTTTAAAATTTAGCTGATCAAGATATGATAGAAGCAAATGTTGAAAATTCCAAAATTATAAAACCCTTATGTTAACAAAATTCAAAATAAATCACACCCTTCCCAGCTTTTCAGGTGTCAGTTCTTGGAATCTGGGAACTATTCTTCCACCTGTCAGAATAAACAGATTATCAGTCAACTTGGTTGTATTTGCAACCTCTTCGCTGCCCAGGAACAACAATGCATTAATGCAAACCTGTAGCAATGGCAATCAATTCCAACTCAACACCACCAACCCATCTGACAGCAGGCAAATTCCGATGCATCAAAAGATGATTTGCTTCATCATCAAAACCCCATTGACAAATAATGAGGGTTGCTCCAACATCCTGTGTGTATCACAAAAATAACTACATAAAAATGCTCTCTTTTAAAAAGCAGAAACACATATAACAATTTACCTTTTCATATGATAGGATACTAAGATACAGCTTGTTTCTCATATTAATGAGCATGGAAACAATGAAAAATCAAAGAATCTAAATTTTGAAATTTCTAACAAAAACAAAGTCACTAAAAACAGAAGCAAACAACTTAACAGATTAAGGCAGAAGATCAGGTGGACAAAGTCTGAGAAGAAGGAATCATTCAAATAGACAGATGAAATACAGTATGATCTAGAATCTTGTACCATCAGCACAACCTTGAGATTCTGAAGGTTGCTTAGACAGATCAGTTCCATAGTCAATAGGTACTAGTTTTAACATATTAGATTGGGCATACACTATAAAGCTTATTTACCTTGCATTTTTGAACCATATCATCAAAGTACTTCTGCTCTTGCTGACGTAAGGTCTGAAATTTCTCCACAGTGTCAATGTCAACCTTATGCTTTGTCTTTGGCTTCGGTGGTTCAAATGGGCAAGTCAGAATAGCAATTTTCGCATCTTCAATTCTCTTTGGCATCTGAGGGTGGCTCATCTCCTTGTCAACAGTTATTCCATAGATGAGCTCGGTATCTTCCAACTTACCTCCAACCTTTCCTTCTATTTTAATCAAATCAAGGTTTACATCCTTCCTTTCGAGATCTGCAACTGCCAGAACCGCCTTAACAGCAATCTCAGCTAGCATACGCTTGCATCGATTAACACTGCAACATCACCAAAATAAACTTCTACTTGCACAAGATCATAGAATGACAGAACAAGGACTCTGACAATTATTTTTATGCTGTTATTGTTCCAAGTAGGAATGGTCCTTTACAATATTAGCATAAAAATTAGACCTATACCTTAAGCAAATGACAATTTCCTCAATCTTATCGACACAATATGCTTTGTGGGTACAGATATGCTTTAAGTGCAAGTGAATTCACAAATACAGATAAGTTTTAGTCCAAAATGGTTAAATCATACATCAAGGATAATAACCTTATATCAAAGATATCTTAAGTGAATGCATTACAAAGGTCATAAAAAATTAACCTGACTATGGGAGATACAGCTGAAAAAACCTATGAAGAAGAGGTACAATACCCAATGTCAGTGTTTTAGAGGACAAGTAGATGCATTCACTTTTACAATACATAGAAGGCAATTCCAATTTTCAGTAGTAAATACAAAGAAAAACAGGTTGGAAAAGTTATCAGATAGAAAGAAAATAAGCAACTAGAGACTCACAACCGCCAGTGACCAAAGATTTTCCCCCCACTAAACAACTTGCTGAAAGCAACATCAAGAGAGTGATGCAGCATATTTGTCACAACCCAAGACCTTAACCAAAAAGACTAGCTGAATGATATTATTTGAATTCTTTGGCCCTGTATAAGTACCCAAGATCTACCGGATACATAGCCGATATGGGATTGAACACCTGCTGATCCTCACATACTCTCCTCATTTAAGACCCAGCATCCTCACCAAGCTAAACATCCAAATCCATTCAAAAGTACCATAAATCCAATTATAAATACCATGATCGGCCCATGGTCGGCCCCAAATTTTGCTATCTCGATATCGGATCCCATACTGATACCATCCTATCATGGTGTCAATATGTGATCCAGTATGGTATAAGACAACATACTAATATGAGATCGATATAGTACAGCACGCCCTGTACTAAGCAGTATAGGATGGTATAGCAAACATAGTCAGCCCAATAGACCCGTGCTATAGCATCCCCTCGTCCACATGGACCATGGACTAGGTTCACTCCAATACCATTTGTCACAACCCAAAATCTCATCTAAAAATGCTAGCGAAAAGTATTATTTGGATTCTTTGATCCTATATAAATATCCAAAATCTACCCAGCAAGATTTTAAATTCCGTGGGATGGGGCTGTCTCAACTTTTTCATGGAATTGGATGCGCCGCTGTCCCGACTCATCCCGACACTTGAGACAGAGGATGTCCCAAGGCGTCCCGATCGAAATGCTGGAATGCTAGCAAGACGTTCTTTCTCGACACATGGGATAGTATCTCGTCCCAGTGTCCCATACAACATTTTGCTGGGACCTGAATCCTTGCTACCCAATGCATAGCCCATATACGACTAAACATATGCTTGCATAAGTCCTCACAATTGTGAGGGTTCACAAATGATGACGCATTTTTTCAAGTGATTAGATTAGGTTTGCAAGCAGAACCAATAAAGACCAACAAAGATGCAAATTTATGGTAAAGAAAATGCAACTAGTGGTGTTCAAGGTTGTCACAAAAGCAAACAATAAATCAATTATATACAACCAAACAAAATTGAAAAGATAGAAAGTTATGAATTATTTCATAGATGACCTATGGGCTTTAAGTAAGATATTATATCTAGACAAAGGGCTACCAAATTCCTGTCACATGAGTCCCTTTGCTCCAATAAACTAGAATCTCACAAGCCCTCTCATACTACACTTGAAATGTGGCACCTATGTTCATATAAGGATCCCAAGGAATCACACCCAGGAAAAGGATCCCAAGAAATCACACCTAGGAAAAGCATCCTTGGATTCACACCAAGGGATTGAGCCGCACTACTCCACCACAAAAGATGATGAACTCCCAACCAAGCACTCAAAACTTGAAATTTCAGCAATATTACAACTACATACTAACCCTAGGACCCTTGAAAGCCTTTGGCATACAACACAAATAAGAAAAAAAAAAATCCATAAACAAGACAAATCTTGGGCCGAATTATTTCATGGTCTAACGACATACCATAATTTTATTTTAATTCTAAAAGATTTTCACAAAATCGTAAAGTTGTGAACAGATTCTCTAGCATTGTTCTGGAGACATTGAAAAGCCAACTAAGTTAACTCATGAATCTTATTATGTGTTTCAATTATCATTTATTATATTTGATCACTCAAATCTTTGGTTGCTGTTTGCACTTGACAAACAAGGATTACTCCCTGGCTTCTATCTATAATGAGATATGAATCTACCCCCATTTTTTTCCTTCATTATTTAAGTCCAATGCCTTTTTGCATTACAAACAAGGATTCCAAGCACCTTCTTCTTCCTTTAATGTGTTTTTTTTTTCTTTTTTTAGATAGATCTTTATTTTTTCCATAATAAGAATATATTACTTACTCATCCAAATCTTGTATCTTCTACAAAGACATCATGTATGCTTTGATCATCAAATCATACTTCCATAGCAGAAAGATAACTGAAAGTCCCTATGATTTCTTTATAAAGATGAAAATGAATCAGATTAAGCTTCAGACAAAGCAGAACCCCAAAAAAGCATCAACATAAAATCAAATTGACCTAATTATATTCTTCCTTGACATTATGATCTAAAAGAAACTTAGATAAGAAAAGCCAAACCAAAGCAATAAGCATCTGACTGATTGCAGCACAAACCAGAGTGGGCGAGCAAGCAAGCATGCATGTGCAGAGAGAGAAAGATTTTACTATACTCATAGTACAATAGTGGTATAAATATCAACATTCCAAACGTAAACTCACAACAATCCAAATTTAAACTCAAAACTCATTAAACAAGAAAAAGACTTGAAACAAAAAATCCTAAAGTATAAATATTATGATCATTCTGCTTAAAAATAAAAAGAAACTGAAAAACTAATCGAGCTTACATCTTTGAAGACAATGTGGTCATGCAGGTCTGCACCAAAGGTTCAATATTACTAACACTGAATTCAAATTTCTGAGATATTCGCTCAAGATGCTCCACAGCTATCCTAGAGGCCATCTCATAACCCTCTGCAATCCAAATAGGATGAATGCCACGTTCCAGAAGCTTCTCAGCCTGTTCTAGAAGTGCACCAGCCACAACAACAACTCCTGTGGTGCCATCACCAATTTCACAGTCCTGACTCCGGGACAATTCCACCATCAACTTTGCAATCTGGTTGTTAACGTCCATCTGCTCCAAGATTGTTGCCCCATCATTTGCTGTCCATATAACAAAACAAAAAAAAAAAAAAAAGAAAAAGTGTTCATGAAAGTGCAAAATTTGAAAATGAATCCGATATTTATGAGCTACACTGATACATTGATCTAAAGCTATTAACCTTTCTATAAATGCAAGGAACTATTAGATCGTAAGATAGTACTTGAACTCTCAACCTAATCCTCTCTAGTTTCAGGTTTTTAGAGAACTGTTCTAAGCCAATCATAAATGCCACTCCTACTTTGTGATAATCTGCTCCCTTGACCTTCAAATAGCATGCTGTCATCATTACAGTCATCACCGGTGGCATTACATTACTTTTGAAAGTCCATCACTAGTTCACAGGAACAAATACAACTCCACCAACATTTTCCAATTTTTATGATTCTTTTAAATCGGGAAGATTTTTGAGAGGCACTGCAACATCTCCCTTCCTCTCTTCTGTCAAAAAAATACGATAAAATCCAAGCCAGTCACATTAGTTCAGTTGACAAAACCCATCACCTCACCCATCCCACAATTTCCCATCTCCCATTTCTCCAAAAAAACAGTTTGAAGAAAAAAAAAAAAGTATAAATCAATGGCAAACAAAATTAAGCAGGTACCAGCTCTCCATATCAACCATCGACCAAAACCCTAACTAGAGCTGGAAACCTACCAAATGCACCAGATCATTCCAAAATACCCAAAAACACCGTCTCTCCCGCCCTCGATCTTTCTCCGCAGTACCGCTCAATCCCACTATTATTTTCCAAACTCCTTCATCAGCCACTAAATCCATCAACATAGACATTTAAAAAAAAAAAAAAAGAAAAAAAAGTTTTTATGCTACTAAATACGCATCAAATAAAACAAAAGAAAACTTATTTCCTTCATTCTTTCTGGACTCCTAAAACCCTAGCTACAAACAGAAACCAAACAGAGATAAAGAGAGGGAGAGAGAGCGATGGGAAAGAGAACTGACTGATGGTGACATCGCCGTCGGGGCTCTGGAGCATCTTGTCCATGCCCTTAGGACCGAGGGAGGTGCGGAGGATCCGAGCGACGGCCTTCCCGGCCGAGATGTTGGCCTTCTGAGCCTCCAAGCCCCTCAACCGGCTCTTCCGCTCCTGCTCCTTTAGGATGATGAACGGCCTCCCATACTCGTCGAACGCCAACGCCATTCTCGTCCTCCTCCTCCAACCTGGAACGGAGAAGAGGAACACCGACCGCCGCAAGGGGGGAAGAGAGTGGGCGGAAGCAGTGGTAAGTTCCAGAAAAGAGGAGACCTCATTATATTTCTCGTCCAGGAGCTCCGGCCCCACGGAGCCGAAAATAAGCCGAGCTGGGGCTCGGTGATGATCGAACTTGTTCAAACCCATCCTGGCCTCCTGGGAGAGCCAAGCACCTAACTCAAAACACCCATAACGGGTCTGGTGCATGTCACGCGCCACTCACGTGGGGGGATGATTGTGATCTTCACGGGTATTCTGGTTCGAAGTTCCTTTCTCATCTCTAGTGGGCCTATTTGGTTAGGGGTACTCTGACATTAAAAAAAAATAAATAAATTTTATATTAAATTATTATATTTAATATAAAAAATTATATTTTAAAAAAAAAAGATAAAATAAATATCATCAAAAGGATTTATTTGCTAATGCTGAATTACCAACTTATGATAGTCTAAAAATATCATTTCTGCATGAAAATGGCCTCAATTATATTAATATTATATTAATTACATTAATATATTTAATGTTAATATATATAAATAAATTATAAATATATTAATATATTGATTAATAATATTAATAAATAGTATATTTAATATATTATTATATTTATTATTTATTATTAATAAATATTTATAAATTATCAATAAATCTAACATAGGATTGATTGATAATTAATATATTTATTTATGTATCAAAATATACTAAAATTGATTTCTAATAAGAAGCATATTTTTAATATATGTATAATTAATATAAAATATTTATTAAGTTATAAATATATTTTAATATTCAAATTAGCTAATATTGCCAATATTTGTGTAACTAGGTCATGGATGGCCAATAAATAGATTGAGAAGAAAAATTGTTATTGCTTAAACTCTTTATCCAAGGGTATTATTAAAAATTTGATAATACTTTTTTATAAGATTGTCTCCAATCAAATATAATAATTTTTTTTTCTAATGCATCTTGCCAAGTAATTTTTTTACATGATAAAATTTATTTCTTCTATAATTTTTTTTAGATAAATTATTCTTAGAAATCATTAGATTATATCTATCTCTTGCATATCCCAATCAAAAGAATTCTAAAGTAAATTTCGAGATATAGACTTTATATGAGATTCGACTTTAATAGTTTATTCCATGGACCACCATGTCAATTGGGCGTCCACTTTATCATATGCAAGTTCTCTTCTGTGGACATGTTCGATGAAATCTTTCCATACCATACAGCACAAGTCAATCAATAGCCATCCTCCTCTCTTACTTATATTCACTCCGCTATCCGATCAAACTTCCCGTCACTCTAGTTTCCAAAATATATATTTAAACATATTTTTATTATTATAATGTGAACTCTAATATATAAGCACCAGCTTAAAGTTCGATTCCATCCTTTTTTTTTTTTTTTTTTTGTTATTTTTCAACTTATATCTCTTAAAAGTTTTGAATTTATATTATTATTATGTTCTATCTTTTTTTAAAGAGTCCAGGTGTCCAAACTCAACTCTTTTCCTAGAGCATGCTACCATACGTCTACTTCTCCCTTAGAGCCAATAAAAAATAGAAAAAATCATGATCTTAATATTTCTTCCGATTTCTCTCTCGCACTATCTCTTAAAATGCATGTCCATTCCATATGCTATATACCGTGTCTGACACATAGTTGGATTTGCCACATGAGCAAACACTAAGATAATTTACATTAATATGCATGCATGCGCATACATACATGTGAACATATAAAATGCATATATGTTACAATATAAAAACACGAATGCGATTTCTATCTATAAACATTGAGGACCGATAAATTTATTTAATTAGAATCATTATAAAGATACAAAATCAATAAATCAATCAAAACAAGCCTTGCCTTTAGGTTGCAAAAAAGTATTTAGAATTAGAATTATGCAGCATCAAACCAAATTAGACCTAGAACGTGAATATTATAAGTGAAGCTTTGGACTCCACAAACGTTAAGCACTTCTTACATGAAGCATATCCTTATTCATACCTCGATAAGAAATTAAAGAATCAACCAAAATGAGATTCTTGATTTTGTTATTTAATGCAAGGTCTTGACCTTACATTGGGCAAACAACAATAATGTTTTAATTTATGCTTCAAAAGAAACTGCGAATTTTGGTGTTTATATGATAACTCATCAAATTTAAAGGATCCTATTGTGATGTTGATATATATATATGGATATGATATCCTTAAAAACTGAACTCTCTGAAATTCGTAATTTTAAATTATAATATTGGATTTCAAATTCATAATATATTGGTGTTCATTAAAAATCATTATCATCTTGATTTTAAGAATTAATTTTATGAAATTTTATTAAAAAGTTAGAAAAGCTGATAAAAGTATGCTTATTGATTTATAATTAATGGGTTTTAGCTAGTATTTCTGTAAAATCTCTTAGTTGAAAGTTTTCTAGTCTAAGAAGATAACTAATAAAAGATTTTTGAATCTATTGGAAGTCTCAAATATAATAATAATAATAAAACTTTGTTATGGGTGAGTTTGAATGGGATATAAACTAAACTATTTGTGTGTCAATGTCTATCCTAAGATTAGAAACCAAGGGATATATTTATGATCCCACAATAGATTTTGGCTTTTTTTCCAGTGTTCTACCATCTTTTGACTATATTAGTAGGTAACTTATACTTCGTGATGGGACTTTAATTGAAATTTATTTAGAAGGTTGTAAAATTGATAATAAATATCAAAAAATCACATCTTTCTAAGGTTAGAGCAAAATATATTAAAGTGTATGAAAATTTATAACAAATATAAATAGTCTTATTTTTTAAAGGTTAGATGGTCTTTGCTTGAGCTACAAAATAGAAAAAATAAAGGTTGGATCAAGAACCTGGCCATCTCCTTGAACTTGTTAAAAAAAGAAAATATTAAGATAATGATTGATGATAAATTATCCTGCATGATGTTTCTTAATGATTGATAATGAAGATAAATCTCTGAATAGGATATAAAAAAATTATTCAATTTATTATTCAAATAGTAGTAGAATAATAATTAAAAAAATATGAAATATTATCGAGCTACGAGCAATGATGTTTTTATAGTAGAGTTTTTCTAAAAAAATTCAATTTGAACTTCTTTGTTGGGACTTACAACAACAACTTCTTTCAAGTTTTGAACTGACGTCGGACATCAAAATTATGATGAAAATCTACTAATCCAAAATCATTTTTGTGATTTTGATTAAAAATCTACTAATCCAAAATCATTTTTGTTGAAAATTTTTGTTATCTTAGAATTAAAGAAATTATCATTAAGATTTTACTAACCAAACATGATCCGGAAGATATAGTCTAGTCAAGAATCTTCTTCATAATGGGTAGAAGAGTGAATTTATCGAATCTTAAGTCTAATGCAAGATTAATAAATGATATAACAATTAGTTATTGAGTCAATTTTTCAAATATAATGAAAGTTGTTTTACTTGTATCATCTTGGATAGTGATATTCAATTTATGCATCGTAGAGGATATTAGATTTTTATGAGATTCATTTTATAGAAATAACTATTAATTTGTTGGGAAAGCAAATTAAATTTAAAAGACTATGATTTTATCATGATATTGGATATTGACCATTCTTGCCCCATTGATTGTACTAAAAAGCATCATTATATGTTTTTACCGTAGATTTACAACTAAAGCAGGCTTTATATCGTAAGTCATAGGATGTATCAATCGATCTTAGGTTTATCTTGCATATAAATTTTGTGTTTAGAAAAAATATTGAATCAATTTAAGATTCTTATTTTGAGTATATGTTTGAGCATAAAATAATTTTGGACCATATCCGAATTAGTCTAGCTCTAATTCAAGTAATTTTTTAATTATTTTTCTATTAATAGTAACTTTCTGCTGTGAGTCAAAAATAGTTTGCTATTCAAGCAATGAGCATTTCAAGCCTATACATGAATTTTTAGCCACATCCAAATACTAAAATACAAACTCGATATTTATAGAGAACATTATTATAAGATTTTATCTCATAACCTATTTAAATATTCTATAATTTTGGATATTTATGAATCTATATAGTATCTGGATGCAGAGGGCGACGATAAACATATTATTTTTGTTAAAGATATATTGATTTGTCAGCTTTTTTAAAAAAAAAAGAGACAGAGAGAAATAAATTACCTTTGTATATTCTCACAGTCATGCACACTAAAATTATAATAATTGAACTTTTTTTTCATTCTTTGTCGTACGGTATTTTTGTTAAATTTTGTGGTGAATTTGCCCCAAAATAAACTAAAGTCTTTTTTCATACTATCAATCAAATAAAATGATTATTAATATCTCATGATATTTTATCATACTATATAAAGATACATAAGAATGGAGAGTTTAGTTATGACCTTAAATTTTCTATTTCTAGATTTCTTTTGTAAACCAACAACAATAATATAACTAATGGCATCTACAAAACTGGTAAGTGAATATGATTATATCATACTTTTTTTTATCATGAAAAGATATGCAAAGCATATCTATGCACATATAACGGAATAGAATAACATGAATGGCATTGTTCGTAATTAGTGTTTATTTGTTAAATAGAGATCATGATAATTTTTTGGCAAAAAAGCTCATCAAATTTAACAAAATTAAATTTATGGAGGGAAATAAAATCATCAGCATTAGACATGGGCAAACGGGTCGGGCCATGTAAATGGCCCGCCTGACTACTACAGTAATGGGCCGCGCCAGGCACGACCCACTAAAAGAGGCTAGACTGGGTTGAAGGTTTGCGGCTTGTGGCCTAGGCCCAACACGGCCCATAAGGGCCTAGGCTGGCACGGCCCGTGCCAGATCCGGTCTGACCCATGGGTCTGGCACGGTCCGCATGCTGGCCCAATCATTTTTTTTGAATTTAAAAAATATTATTTTCTTTATAAATTAAAAAAAAGTTAAGGAGTAAAATTAAATATAAATGTTGGATTTTTTATAAAAATAAAACATCATCTTATAATGGTGGGGGGTTTGGCGTTGATCCCTATCGATTTATTAATAACAATTAAAATGGTACAAGAGAGGGAGGGGGCTAGGTTTGACCTCCAGAATATAATGAGGGAGAAAGAAGAAATAGAGGTGACTCACCTCAATAATTAAAAGATAAAAATTAAAAAGTTACAAATATAAAAAATTAATAATTAAAAATTTTACTAATCATCATTCATCGGTAGTGTTTGTGTCGTCGTTATCATCGAATATTGTATCATGTCAATCTTTATCTTGAATTTTTGTTTTAGTATTCAACCAATCTTTGAAGCAGAGCAGTATCTCAATTATCTCGCAAGTCATCCTACTCCTCTTTTCGTCTAGAACACATCGATCTGTACTAAAAATAGATTTCAATGCTATTATGAACATCGGCACAGCAAAGATATCACGTGTAATAATAGACATTATATGATATTGAATTTTAATACTTTTTTACTAGGCTAACACTTTAAGATTCTTTATTTGATTTTCATGATATGCAGATTGAAGATTATTTCGTAAATAAAATTTAAGTTCACTACTTAAAAATGAAGGTGTAGATAAACTTGAAAAAGCATATGTATGTCTTCTATGTACAATGAATGAGAAAATAGATAATGAATAAGAAGTACTAGAAGAAGAGATGGAGGTTTGTGAATGAGAAGCAGTAGATCTATGAACCTTTTCATCATATAAAGCATAAATATCATAAAGAAGTTAGTTTACCTCAGTTTTAGTGAGTTCGAGATATTGATTCATGTTTTCACAATATGCATCAAGTAAAATTAACACATCACTTAATTTAATATGTAGATCAAATATAACAGTTAAGTTTTGCATAGGATATATCCTATCTCAATACTCATTCTATTTAGATTTTATTTTATAAATAATAGGTTCTAAAACATCATTATATCTATACTGTGTAAATTTTTGACTAATAAAATATACTTGTTGTAAAAATGAACAAGAGATTGAATAATAAATACCAGAAAGAATATTAGTAGCATTATAAAAACTAATCAAAAATTCTTCTAAAATTTTATCTTTATTTCAATCATTTTCAATCAATGTAAAATCTAATCCACGATCATTAATATACATACTTAATAAATTTTTATATGGATATGCATCACGTATCATAGTATATATTGAGTTCCAATGAGTAACTATATCAAGTTTAAATTTTTTAAAATATTTATCATGATCTATATACATTTACTTAAATTCTTGAAGTCTTGCTCCTAAAGTATAAATAAAAAAAATTTAATTTTAATTTTTATAATAATATCTTGAATCATATCCATACCAAATTGAACAGAAAGATTTAAAATATGACATGTACATCTAATATACAATAAATTTTTATTTAAATAGAGATGCAATGAGTCCTTCAATAATCTGACAGAAAAATTATTATTAGATGTCTTATCAAAAGTAATAAATAATTTTATCATTAATATCATATGATCTTACAGTTTAATAAATAGTATTAAAAATTTATTATCCAGAATGTGAAAAATCAAAAGTATAAAAAGTTAGAATACATTTATTTAATAGTTAATTATTATTAATATAATGAGCAGTAACAATAATAAAATAATAACTACCAACAGATGCTGTCGAATATCAAAAGTTAATGATACTTTTGAATTTAGAGCTAAGAGAGTTTTAATTAAATTTTATTTTCTTGTTAAAAAATTAGTCATAGCTAATCTTCTAAATATATGTCTACTAGTTCTTTTGTAAGCAGATTGTTGGGCTAATTGAACATACTTTTTAAAATTAAAAGACTCACATAAGCTAAAAGATAATTCATCCTTAACTATCCATTTTTCTAGTACTTTCTTTTGATTTTCATAATTATATGCAAAATTACCTATAAGATTACCTTTTTGTGTATTAAGGGTGCTTTGAAGACAAGCATCACACATCATATGACTTTTTTGATATCTTTTCAAATGGCTACTTTCTCCACTACTAGCACAATTATATAATTTAGCATATTTTTTATATTTTACTTTTAAAACTCTATCTGTCGTAACTCTTTCAAAATCATTTCATACAGTAGTAGTCCTCTTACAGAAAGAAAAGACAGAGCCTTGATCTTTGATATTGATTTTAAAAGGAGTAGAAATAGTAGTTTCTTCTATTTTAGAAATTGGAGGAATGTCAAAATGACTCTCATCAAAAGATGCCATATCTAAATATAAGTTATACAAATAATAAAAATTAACTAAAATACCAAATGAAGAAATTGAGTAGAGGTAGGTGGAGATTTGTGAGCTTTCTCTTATGCTCCTTAGGACCTCAATAAAGACTTCCAAGGCTCCAATAGATGGACTAATCCTCCTCTTATGTAGTACTTGAACACTTGCTAATTACTAATTACTAAATATTGAACACTTGCTAAATATTGCTAGAAGATAAGAAAAAGTAGTAGAGAATAAGAGGAGAATTGATTTGGTGTGATGAAAATAGAAGAGGCATTTATAGAAATCTTAATATTTTTATTTTCTCAAATACCCCTAAAATTAATCATTTTATGGCTGTTAGGAGGGTTAAAATGGTAAAAAAATAAAAACTAACCGTTATCCAATCCAAAAAATTAAAAAAAAAATGAATTAGTTGTTACGGGCTGTGCCTGACATGGTCTGTAACTCAAGCACGATCCGTAATGGTACTAAATGGGCTGTGCCTGACATGGCCAGTAATGAGCTTAAACGGGCCGTGCCAGGCATAGCCTATTTGGACTGCTTTTTTTTTTAAGAAAAAAGGACCATCCATCAGGCTCGCATACTACCCATCAGGCCCGTGGGCTTGACAGATCACGTGCTGTGTCTGGCACGGTCCATTAAACCTCAGGCCTAGGGCCGTGTCAGGGCAGGGTTCAGGCTAAACGGGCCGTGCCGAGTTCGGCCCATTTGGACCCTAGCCCGATGGGCCTGGACCAGGCCATGCTAGGCATGGCCCAATACCCATATATAATCAGCATCATCAGTTACTCGATAATTGTCCGTCGATTAATATAGATAATATAAGATAAATGGCAATCTTGAAATTCCTTCATTGAGCAATTTTTTAAATTTCTCGACCTCTCCTTTTCATATTGATGCTTAATTTGAAGCTCCCTATATAAAAATAACCAACATATACATATATATATATATATATATATATATATATATATATATGTGTGTGTGTGTGTGTGTGTGTGTGTGTGTGTGTGTGTGCGCGCGCGCGCACGCACGCAATATACATATATATATATATGTGTGTGTGTGTGTGCGCGCGCGCGCACGTGCGAAAGAAGATTACACACGTGCAAAAAATAGATAGATAGCAAAAGAATAATACAAATCTTGTCATCAATCAAAATGCAATCAACGCTCATTAGTTAATTTCTTACTGACCTAAGGATTGATTTTGATGATGCTAACATGCTTGAGTATAATCGATACTAATGTAAGCTTGAGAGAATGATTGTAGGATTTTTTATAAATCCATTATGCCATCAATGAATCCCATAAAACCTTGAACCCCATTATGATTAGGATGGTCATTTATTCATCCCATAAGCCAAAAGTCTTATCCATTTACGATATAGGTGATTGTTAGGCATTAACTCAAGTTTCTATGTCAAAAAACCAACCAATCTCTACAAATATATTAAAAGAGAAGCCAGTGCTCTCCCAAAGTGACAAAAGTCGCACATCCATATTGCCACCTATCAATAATATGAGATGCCATGTGTTAAGCATCTGATGGCCCGCAAATATAATATCATGGCCGAACCCATTCCATTCAACAAATGATTAAAAAAAAAATGATGAAAATTGTGGCTGAACCCATTGCGTTCAATAAATAACAAAAAAAAATGATGAAAAAATTGCAACTAAACCCATTGCATTCAACAAATGATAAAAAAAGAAAAAAATGATGAAAAAAATTATAGCTGAATGCATTGCAATCAACGAATGATCTACAGTAGGCTTACATTTACTATTAAAAAAAGAAGAAGCATGTGCTCTGAATTCACTTGCTTTCTCTCAGAGACCTTCATTTAAGAGGATGTGAGACAAGATCTAGACATTCATTATAGGATTAGACTGCCTTGAATAGAGTAATCCCTGAATTATTCCTTCTGACTGATGGTCAAGAGGAATGATGTTTTGCAGCTAGTGGATAATGCACTATTTGAGAGGGAATCAGGGCTGCTAGATGGTTCTATTCCAATCGATGGAGGAGATTGTTCAATCAGAAAAATAAGAGATATGATCCGATGTTGGATAGCCATTGAGGGAAAGGGGATTATAAATATCCCTCTCTAGGTAGTGAGCAACAGGTGTGTGGAGGATAGGATTTTTTTGATGAATTTTTTCACTGTACGTAGAGCTTTATTTGTCTACATTTTTTTTGTTTTTCAATTGAGCAAGTTGTATAGGGATGGTTGCTGTAGGTATGCTACAGCCGCTCATTCTCCTTGATGCATCATCTGAGAAAGGGAGGATTCCAAAATAACTCGAGGTGAGGTTCCTCTATGTTTTGCCATCAAAATTATGGGGGTTACTGCATCGTTTGGCAGCCTTCCTCCTTCATATTGCATCATGTGGGAGATATTAACATGGCTATGTGGCCATTGCTGATTGCCATTTGGGAAGGTTGCTCCATGCAGTAGCCTTCCGTCCCCAGAAAATATCGTGGGTGGTGTTTTTAGGAGGCCTTTATAAGGGTGCGAAGGAAAGGAAAAGAAAAAAGAAGAGGGATCGGGATGGTTGCTGCTAAAGTTCAGTGGCCCCCCATCAGTTTAATTTGGATTTTGGGTTGGATTCTGATCCAATAAAATTTATTAAGGATTTCAGGTTTGAACAGAATTATTAAAGATTTCGGGTTTGAACAAAATGTTGCGAGTTTTGTTAACCGACCTAACAAATTCGGGTCTGTGGATCTGGATTGCCAGATATTGATTGGGTTTTGAGTTAGGATCTTTTGATTGGATTTGGATTAGTCTGGATGATTGGGTTAGGGCTAGATTTATCAATAGGGTTCGGTTTAGCCTTAGGCTTTGGGTTGGGTTCGTGATTAAGGTTGCCATCGATGGTTGGGGCACTTGGGTTTGGGTGACAAGGGTGGAGACGGTGGCAGAGACAGCCTGGGCTCTCGACTAGGAAGAGCCAGGGATGGTAAGGGTTCGAATTAGGGGGATTAGGATGGTAGCGGAGAGGGTGAGGGTTGGCACTGAGGTTTTGGGTTAGGGTCGGGGTTTGGCATAGGAAAGTGGCGATGGAGCTCGAAATGATAGAGGAATAAGGTAGGGATAAAAAGGGTCCTACTTAGGGTTATGGGTTGGATTGGGATGGTGGTGGGGAGGGTTATAGTTGGCATTTGGGTTTGGTCCATGGATGGTTAGGGTTTTAGGTTGAGAGAGCTAGGTTTTAGGGTTTGATCCATGGAGATGGGGATGGCGATGGGGTTGCAAAGGGTCTTGGCTGGGGTTAGGGCTAGGTCTAGGGTTGGGTTTATGGAGATAGAGATGACAATAGAGAGGGTCGGGAGAAAATAGAGAGATATTTGTGAAAGAAAAAAAAGGGGGGGGGGGTCAAATTCATGAACGGGAAAAAGAATGAGACAAAAGATGGTACCGGACTACTAACGAGCTAGTGCTGGTGCATCTTGCTGATGGCGCACTTCTTCATCAATGGAGACGAGTTCAGATCCACAACTGTGGACTTCAGACTCTTTGGTGCGCATCCTCGAATGGTGAAATCGATCCATAGTGGTATGATCCGATCGATAGGGGAGATGGTAGGTGCAGATTTGGCACAGAGAAGGTAGTTGTGAGATTGGAAGGTGAGGGACGGAGGAGAAGAAGTGGCAAGGTGGAAGGATCGGGAGAGGAAGTGGGGCGGGTTATTTAAGAAGATGGGTGCATGGAGCAAATTATGTGCCTGTTATGCATAAAAGCTCCATGCATCTTTTTTTTATGTACCTGCCCTTATAGAAAATGGTATGCGACAACTTAATTTTAAAAGTCTTGATTGCATGAAAATTGTATGCAGTCACTTGTATGGTTTTGATGTTTTTAGATTTTTTTCTGTGGATGTCTTCATATCAATATTATGCATAAATTATAAAAAAAAATATTGCTTTGCCTTTTATTTTGTATTAATTTACAGAAAAAAGATAATATTTTGACAACCTAAATTTTATATAATATTTGCATAGATTATTGATACTTTTTTAAAAAAATTCTATACTAGTTAGTAAAAATTAGCAAAAAATATCTCTTTTCTGATATAGGATAATATAATATGTTCATTAAATAATCTTTTTTAATAATCAAGTTAATTTATGATTTAATTAATTCAATATCTTGATTATTTAATTAATGTGCCAATAGTATAACATAATATATTAATTAGTTTTTTTATAAAAAGGGATTACTTTGTGATTTACTTAATGCCGCATCTTAGTTAAGTATAACTTTTCTTAGTTAATTTATTAAAAAAAGACTATTCTATTTTTTTAAAAAAGTTTTCCTATTTTGCTTTGGATGTACAATATAAATTATCCCTTGATTGATGGAATGTGATTAAAATTTATTTTTTTTTGTTGGGTTTAAAATTTATTATATTTGCTTTACTTTATTTTTTTTGAATTGAAAAACTAATCTTTAATCGCTTATGGTTGTAGAAATGTTTACAATCAAAATTTCATCAAAGGTCATGCTCGAAAAAATAATTGATAGATTAGGAATATACAAGCCACTTTATAGATTAAAGATCTGGAATGATGGTACATAGAGGGCATATGTCAAAATTATACTTGAATATATTAATGAATCATTTAAAATACTTAAACTTGGGGTCCTTTGATGCATGATCAAAAAGAACCAGAGGAACCTACTGCAGGATTTATAATAAATAGATTATAATAAAAATTAAAATTTTATGTGGAAGATTTCAACTTTGAATATAAAAAATATTATAAATGTATGTACTGAAGAATTAATGATGCTCATGAACAGCTCTAGCATAAGTATAGACAATTGCATTGGGAATACAATTTATCAATTGATAGGTATAAAAAGTTATTAGATAAATATAGTGCCCTAAAAAAAGAAACTAAAAAATATAAAAAAATATTCCATCTAGATGCTGAATCATTAGTTGGTAAGAATATTATCTAGAATAAAAGATAAATATTTTGGGGGTGTTAACTCGAAATTGATGTGGTGTATAAGTATTGTTGTGTGGTTTTGTATTTTAGATTTAGCTAGGGCAGGTTTTCTTTTCATTATATATCTCTTATGTAATTGTAATACATTTTAGTTTACTCAGTAATATTTGCTTATATTTTGGCAATGGATATATATAATGTTAATTTGATTAATATATTTTTTTTGGCCATGCAGCTCTTGCATCATTTTTTTTGTTGATTTCGGTATTGATGTATTGAATGTATCTATTTTGCATGAAATTTAGCTACATTTCATTTGAATAGACATCAAATATTTTCTTATACATCTCAAATATGAGATCAATAAACAATTACTTTCATCTATCTGGAGAATTAGTATAAATTGTTGGGTATAATTTTTTTTAATAAAATTTTGTTGAATTGTGTTTCATTATTCTTTGTAGGCTGATTTTATGTTCGAAATTCTATCTCTTTTATCTAATTGCTGCATAAGGTATATACTAAATTACTATTATGTTCCTTCTATCTTCGGCATAAAAATAGAGATATAAAAAATAATTTTAATTATTTAAATATAGCTATGATAATTATGTGCTAAAATTAAAATAATTAGCAACAAAATTTAATAATATATAATAATAGTATATACAAAAATATGTATAAATAATATAAATAAAAAATAAAGAAGTATAATAGTTTTATCAAAAAAATAATGAGGGGTATTTATGTCATTTCAAAAAATTTATTCATCAATACTTTACCCATCCTTCCTTGCATCAATATTTTACCCATCCTTTCTTGCATCCTTCCAATTTACGAGGATGCAAATTAGTGGACTAGGGTGTTCAGAATATGAAATTTTTCTTAAATTTATTTTCCATTCATTTCATTTCTATTTATTTATGCTATATTGAAGTCTCCAAATTTTTTTATTTTGCTAAAAAAAGATATTGGTACATGATTCAGGTTCAAATTGCTTTTGAATTTAGTTTATTCTTTTACACCATAGAATGAATCCAGAAGAAATGTATAGAAAAAATAGAATAAGAAGTAGGAATATTATTTCTCAACAAAGAGCTAGAAAATTATTCAAAAAGATCAGTTGTGTGGATAATATTGATAGAAAAATTCGATATTGACATATATTTTATCATTCCATACTGAATAACAAAAAAAATTTATATACCATTGCATACGAAAGTTCTCAGAGTACTGGTCAAAATAGAGTATCTAGTGCTAAAGGTGGTACATACATGGCAATAGATGAGCATAATATATTGAGGAAGAATCTTATATTGAATGTAGAAAAGGTAACATCTATTATATTCCGATCTAAGCTAATTATATTCTGATTTTATAGTATTCATTAATATCAAAATTTATTGAAGTTTCAGTTGATGATCGATTATGTAATCGAGATGATTCCAGATCAAGTTTTCCTAATATGCAAAGTAGACCGTTCGACGATAGTACAATTGTTTGTTTTAATTTTCTCAAAGATGAAAAAAAGTTCAACTAGATTTAAGATTTTCATCTTTTTTCTTAATATTACAGAAAACTTTACTGGACCTTTGAACACTAGACTTCTTAAACATCAGTACCAATTTTGTGGAGCTTTATTTTAGTATAAAGAACATATACATAAATCACGTGATATGTCTAGACATATATTTAGTTTATGTTGTCATGAAGAAAGAGTGGATTTACCATTGTTGGAACAAACTCCAATTTTTTTGGATGCTTTATTAAATTATGCAACTCTATACTTGACTTTACATCGATTGGAGTCAAAATTTATAATGAAATCAATTATAGACCTGGCCCATATGTATTTCAGATCAATGGATAGAATCATCATAGAATGAGCTCGCTTCTTCTAGTCAAGAGAGAAAGATCTAAAGTTATGCAGTTACATATACGATACTAGAAATAAAAAAAATAATAGACTGAGTGCACTAAAATCGTATGATGGTCCATCGAATATAGATCAAAAAATTATAGGATTGATGAAGATATTTAATGAAGAAAATCAGATTGTCAAGACTTTTAGAATGGCCAGAGATTCTCAATTTTTATTTGTGCGTCTAAAATTATTGGATAGACATGATGGAGATAGTTCGTAATATAACTCACCTTCAACTTTCGAAATTGTAGCATTAATTATTGACGATCTGGACCACATAGATCGCCAACATGACATTATTGTTGAACATAGAATAGAATGATTAATATGTATCAATGATCTACACCCTAGTTTCATGGATATGTAATATCTAATTTTATTTCTATTTAGTGAAGATGGTTTTAGAATTGGCATCAAATACAAAGAATCTTCGCATGGATGTTCAAATATTAGATAATGTATTACTATGAGAGAATTCTATGCCAACAGAATATAATGGAGAATCAACCAAAGAAGGACATTGATAAATAGAGGGAGATTATTTCAATAATATATAGTTGATGCTTTTTCATATGTTGAGGAAGAAAAAATAGATTATATTAAAAGAAATAAAAAAGATCTTTAATCAAAAATTTATCAAGATATCAAAGATATTATCATTTATGGTGATGTTGATGGTGATGTAATAGAAAAGAGAATTATTTTACCATCAAATTTTATCAGAAGTCTAAGATATATGATCTAGAACTATCAGAATGCTATTGCTATCTATAGATAGCATGGACATCCTAATTTATTCATTATATTTACATGCAATGCATAATGGCTTGCAATTCAGGCTATTTTGATTTAATTTTCAGTCAGCAAGCTGAAGATAGATATGATATTATTAATAGAGTCTTCAAAATAAAATTTGAAGAACTAATATTGGATATTACCAAGAAGTATCATTTTGGAAGGACTGTCGTAGGTAATATGCTGATTTTTTGCTTAAAATTTTATAACAATAATTATAAGCAATTCTTCTAATGTGTTTTTTATTTTTTTATAATTTTATATATAATAGAGTTTCAAAAATATGATTTACCACATATGAATATATTACTTGGTTGGGTTCGGAATATAAATGTCCGACGGTAGTAGATATAGATTCAATAATATGTGTTAAATTATCCGATAAAGTTGCTAATCCTATTGAATATGAATGTGTTGTGAAGTTTATAATGCATGGTCCATATGGATTGGATAATCTAAAATTGCCATACATGATAAAAGGACATTGTTCGAAATATTTTTCAAAAAAAATTTAAGAATAAATAGTGATAGATGAGAATGGATTTGGTACTTATAGGAGAAGAAATGATGGATGATATACCGCTAAAAATAGAATTAAGCTTGATAATTGATTCGTTATTCAAATAATTTAGATTTGCTAATGTGATATCAAGTACATATAAATGTTGAATGATGCAACAAATCAAGGATGATTAAATATTTATTCAAATATATTAATAAAGGTATGGATAAAATAAGAGCCGTAATAACAGAAAATATATCAGTCAATAATAATACTAAAGAATGAAGTTACGAAGATGTTGATGAGATTAAGATATTTTTTGATTGTAGATATTTATCAGTATATAATGCTGTTTAGAGATTGTTCCAGTTCAATATTCATTTTAGAGAATCCACTGTTTAGCGCTTAGTTGTGCACCTTCTATTTATGAATAGGATTACTTATCATGGAGATCAAAGTTTACCATCTATTCTTGCAAGGAGAAATGTAGATAAAATAATGTTTACAAAGTAGACACAGACTAATGAACTTTTTGAGGATAGCCAGGATTTAACATATAAGGAGTTTCCTATAAGATGGGTGTGAAATACTAAAGATAAAATATGGATAAAAAAAATAAAAAAAATAAGATTGATAGGATTGTATATATTCATCCATTTTTGAATGAATTATATTATTTATGAATCTCTTAAATATGGTGAAATGAGCAAGAAATTATGATGAAATCAAGATCCTAAACAGTATTGTACATTCTATATTTCAATTCGTATGTAATGCACTTGGTTTATTAGGAAATGATAGAGAACGATATGAAGCATTGAATGAAATTTCTTTCTGGATAACAGTATTTGAATTAAGATTGCTTTTTATTATATAGATTATTTATTGTGAAGTACTAGATACAGATAAATTATTTCATATATATTTAAATAAATTTATAGATGATATTATATATAATTTGAAAAATATATTGGAGCTTTCTAATCTACGTGTTTTAGAATCACATTGAAAAATCATGTTCTACTTGAATTAAAAAAATTATTTAATAAAAATTTTTATTTTTTTGGATCATAATCTTTCAATATCCAACAGAATTATGATGGAAAAAATAAACAATAAATTACTGAGCAAGAAACTCGATTACGATCTACAAATTCTACAATAAGAGCATTTAATGTTGGTAGATAGATTAAATAAGGAGCAAAATAAATTTATGATATGATCTTGGATGCTGTAGGTGAAAATAAAGATGGATTATTTTTTATATATGGTCATAAAAGAATAGGCAAAACTTATCTGTGGAAGATATTATATCAAAGATTAGATCTGATGGTAAAATTATTTTGACCATTGTTTCTTCTGAAATAGCATCACTTCTATTATCCGATGGCCGAACGATATATTCTAAATTTAAAATTTTGATCTAAGTTGATGACTACTCAATATATGAAATTAAAAAAGGTACATAGCTCACAAAATTGACTAAATTAATATGTTTGATAGTTTGAGATGAAACTCCTATGAATCATAAAAATTATTTCAAAGCATCGAACAAAATTTTAAAGGATATTTTACAAATGAGAGATTCAGATGCATCAGAAAAACTATTCAACAAAAAAATTATACTATTTGGAAGAGATTTTAGATAGATTCTACTAGTTGTTGTTGGAAAAAATATAACTGATACAGTTGTTGCATCAATAAGTCGATCATATCTATGAAACTATTATATCATTTTTTATCTGAAAAGAAACATACGATTGTTAAGTAATGATATGGATGAAGAATCAAGAATATCATTAATCAACTTTGACAAATAAATTTTAGATATTGGTGATGGAAAAATACCATCTATTAAATTATATGATGAAGAAGAAGAAGTAACTTAGATAAAAATTTTGGATAATCTGCTCATAGAAATGGATAAAGATTATGTTCAGTATATTACTTATGCAATTTATTCTAACTTTGAAAAAAACTTCGTTGTTCTTATATATTTGAAAGAAAGGGCTATCATTACACTGAGGAATAAAATGACTGATGAAATAAATATGCATTTACTTTCTCTGAACTATATTTAAGTTTCGATACAATACATCGAACACAGCAGATGCTGCATACGAGGATGTTCTTTATCTAATTGAGTTTCTAAATTCTTTAAAATTTAATGGTATTTTGTATTATGAAATAAAATTAAAAAAAGGTTCATTGATAATATTATTATAAAATATAAATCAAAGTATAGATCTTTATAATGGTACCGAATTATTAATAACAAATCTCACCACAAAAGTTATTGAAGCTGAGGTTATTATGGGTGCTAATATTAGTGTCAGAGTTTATATTCCTCATATTTTAATGCATGTAAAGAAAAAAATGATTATTTATTTTTAAAAAGAGATAATTTTTGATTAAGCTTTACTATACCATGGCCATTAACAAAAGTCAAGGTCAGACACTAAATAAAGTTAGATTATATCTGCTAAATTCGATATTCTTTCATGGTCAGCTTTATATTGCACTCTCATATGTCACCTCATATTAAGATTTCAAGATTCTAATAAACAATAAACATATAGGATACAAAGATTATATAAAGAATATTATCTACAAAAAAGTTTTTCTGACCTACCTTAAGATATTTTTGTGGTATTTAATAATATACTATATACTTATATAATTATATAATCATCTGTATCATAACAAAATATGGTTGTTTTTATAAAAATTTATATATTTATTTAGATATTTTATTTATCCACATAGGGTGATTGCAAATATGGAATATAATATACTGTCAGATTTATCATTCAAAAAATGAAACTGAAAAGTAAAGATTAGGATTGCATGAATTTAGGATTCGATAAATCTCATTGCTGATGATCAGTTACTGAGTGTTGATTATATCTTCATCGATGAAAAAATTATAATGGATGTATATTTTTTTATTAATTTTAATATATACATGTTCTGTTGATTTATTTTTAAAAAAATAATTTCATATAGAAAAATACTATCCCAGCATCAATTCATAAAGAAGATTTGGTGCAATTCAAGATCATCTTCATCAAAAATTATATATATTTTATTTCAATATTGCACAGAATAAAAAAAATTTTAGAGCTACTATACATGGATATATTATCCACATTAATAAATGAGTGATTATCCAACAAGATAATGATCGACAGTGCTATACCTCTTCAAAAATTTAATTTTAATGATTTCAATAAATTATTGGTCCAAAATCATAATGATCTTCATTTGACTAGCATGTATAAATTTTATTTTCTATAATTTATTATCCTTCGAGAAAATGCTTTTACTGTATTGATCGAATTATTTTCAAATGTTATTAGTTATACATTGACTATTGGATTTCTTGAAAAAATATATGTTAGATAGAAATTAATTTATAGGAGGAATTTAGAAATTGAAATTTTGAGATAATATATATAAGCATAATTTATCTTCCAATGATCATATAGAATATTATTGTTTAAATATGTGTAAATATTTTATAGTATGCAGAGAGTATCCATTATCATTTTGCAAGATTTTAAATCTCGTAGGATAAAAAAGTTTCGATTTCTCTATGAAACGGGATACCTCATTGTCCCGTTCCATCTCGACCGTAATTTCGATCATGCATCCCAGTGGATATCCTCCATCTTTCTTTCCTTCTTTCCTTTCCTTTCTTTTTTTTTTCCTTCTTTCTTTTTTTTATTTTTCTTCTTCTTTTCTTTTTTTTTCTTTTTTCTTCATCTTTCCCTCATTTCCTTCTTTCCTCTTTCTTCTTCTCTCGTTGCAAGGATGGGTTTCGGAGTTTCGAGCCTGTCTCGATCCCGTTTTCTTATAGAAATAGGACAGGATGATTGAGACATCTCTTATCTCATCAGGACATAAAATCTTATTTTTTGGATTAAATTCGCTGAAGAGATTAATCAAAATACCTTTCGATAAAAAGAAAAAGAAGAATCGATTGTTTTAATTTTTATAGGAATGACAGTAAGAACTTATAGAGATAATTTTTTAATCTCTTACAAATTTAGCTATCATAATTAAATCCATGATTTCAGAAGTACTCTATATATTTTTTTATCTATAGAGAAAATATGTCTATCATCATATTTGGCCTCAAAATTTTTCATGGCTCTAGAAGTATAGAAAATAGAAGAGTATTGAAGTAGGTTAGAACATCAATTTTTTTTAATACTATATTCAATGAAAAAATAAAGCATTTGTTGTGATATAAATATGATTATGAATTTTGGTATTGGATAAAAATACTAATTACACCGATTGAATTTGCAGAGCAAGAGCACTGCACTGTTATCCATTCACATGATGAGAACATTACCAATAGAAAAATAATAGATGAATTATCAAGGTTGGATTGATAGAAGTTTCAGATATAAGATAAATTAATCAAAAAAATAAAATATGCTTATATTTAATATTTAAATAATTTTTTTACTTTTTTAGTGAGTAAAATTCACACACAAAGCTACTATAAAAGAAATTGACACATTTTATGGATGATGATATAAAGCATGTCATAACTGTAGAGCCGTGGTGAAAGTTTATGGTGATATTTTCTGACGTAATCAGTGCTAAAGGAATGATTAGCCTCAAGTACCATGGTATGTTCATTATATCTTCAATCATATTTCTATTTTATATGAACATATATAATTCTATATTTAAACTACCAATTCCTTAAATTTTAAAATTTATAGGTATAAATTAAAGATTGTTGCCGAAGATAGTACTGATATAACAAACTTCATCATTTTTAAAAAATTGACTTAACAACTGATCGGAGTCTTTGTGATCACCCTTGCGATTGATGCAAATGTGATCGATTCACTCTTCCTGTCATCGTAAAAAAAATTACTCAATGGCACCTACATTTTATAAATTATGCTTGGTTCACAAAATTCTATGATGGTAGATATAACTTCAAGATAACTAGCATTTTTAAAGAAGATGAATCTAGACAGAACAATATACAAGAAAGTTCTGCATCCAGATCTTCATATGCGGCACAAATTTTTAAGGAGCCTATTTTCTAAACTCCTAAAAAAAATCCAACATGAACTTTTTTCAGAAATCACTCCCACAAAATGATTATCAAGCATGATCCAGTAACATATTTTTTTATATGTATCAGCTTCTTTTCCTTTAAAGTAAAAAAAATTATATTAATCACATCACACCATATGTACAGAAAGACATTAACAATCTTACCAATGAAAAAAATTAAGTCCAAGTTACTCTAATTTTGATAGTTATATATGCACTTTTTTCTTTTATTTTGGTTTTTATTGCATTGCAGAATTTTTGCATTTAAATAATATTCCAACAAAATTTTTGTATGCTCTTTTTGTAGTTTGGGTGAAAAAGCCTTTGCGGATGAAGATTGATGATATATTCTTAATTTTTCTATTTTATAGCAAATAATACCAGCCATATGTGATGATGTTAGATGTATCATGAATGATGTCTACAACTGTTTATCATGACATTAGATAATACTATCTATTTTCTATTGAATGGCAGTATACTATTGTTAAAAAAATAGATAGAACCTAGATGGTTTTTTGGTGCTAAACAATATAATTCTAACTTAAAATTTTTATCCTTTTTAAATTATCATTATATACTTATCAATATTTTTTTTCATTAATTAATTTTGCCCCGTCACGTAGCGTGGGTGACTTACTAGTTAGTATGATGGAAACCTTAGAAATTATAAATTTCCTGTTAAGTCCTCTACGATGAAAGCAAAAATCTTACCTTATTTTTCGAACAAATACTAGTATTAAGCATCAACAAAATCCACCTAAATAAGTAAGACTTGCTTAAGACATGCACCTCAAAGAAGATTATATAACATAGCATCTAAAGATCACATAACATGCACTTCGGAGAGTAGACCTTAGTAGAGAAAAGTTCATCAAGATTTGATGGGGTCAAAATCTTTGACCGACTTAGCAATTCTTAACTACAAAGCCATAAAGATCATTTACCTATGGGGCCAACTTTTGTGAAGGAAAGTCTGTAAAGAGACAAAGATCTCGTCTATTAGCTAAGAAAACTGTTACAAAACTTGGACAATATTTATCAATAGGAGCGAGTTTATAACAATGGGGGTAGGAATATAGTTGGCTAAAAATAGGACTGTATTTTCTATACTAACCCCTTCCTCTATTTTTAAACATATTTTATACTTTTTCTTTGTAAATATTTTGCTTTAATAAATTTCAGGCATAAAAAGCACTGTTACACACTAGAACCTTTCTTTTGAATAAAAAAATCCACTCACCCATCTACCATTTCTCTTTTTTTTTTTTTTTAACTGCTTTCAAGAACCAACGTCCCTCTCTACCCCACCTCCCCTCTCTCCTCTTAAGATCACATCCAAGGAAAAAAGAGGCCAATCTTTTCTTTCTTTTCTTTGGGTTCTTTTGGTTTCTTACGAGGGAGAAGGGGTTGAGGATGGCATCAGAGAATGAAGAGAAAGAGATCATCAAATAGAGCCTGAGCGATCGAGAGCTTGAGTACTCTAGTTGTGTCTACCACTTCGGCATCAATTCCATTGACCACGAGTACTACCATCTTCAGTTTCTCTATCTAAGGGGCAAGTATGTTGCCATGTTTAAGAAGGATCCTTATAAGAATCCTGGCATCATTAATATCGTATAGAAAAGATTCTTTCTTGATCTTTTTTTTTCTTGATCTTTTTTCTTTATGATCTTTGAATTATGGATTATTTTTTGAGTTTTTCTTGAGCTAAATAAATATAGTATGAAGGCTTCTTATGTATTTCTTTGTAATTATGGTTACTGCAATGTTATAAGACATAGAGGATGCCATCATCTATATAACAGCAGAGGCAAAGGATCAGGATGATGGTATGACTGAACTAGTTGATAGATACAGAGGGTGGAGCTCATCATTGGTGTGAACAAAGAAGCAGAATCGGCAAGTGCAGCTAGTCCTATCCTTGTGAGAGTTGGAGAGTAGAGGTGCATTGGAGGAGGTCATCGTTGAAGGGAGAGGAGATTGGTTATAACAAAAGGAGGATGTTCTGACTTTATTTTGCTCATATCTTTTTGAAGATTATTTCAATCATTTTATAAAATTATTATGATGTGACATTAGGTCTCATTTAGTGTTAACGGTCTACTTAACGATATGGATTAAATAACAAACTTAAAATAAATTTTGACCCAATCTTAAGGAGATTTTTGTAATTTATTCTTTTTTGGTTTCATGCTTTCTAGCCCCAATCCATCCGTTCATCATTTATTTGAGTCCGCCCCATCCACCCAAAAGAAAAGATGAAAAATCATAAAAAAAAAAAGTCAAACAACACTCTGCAGATGTTCTTCATTTTTTTAAAGTTTTTTATAGAATTTTTCTTCCTTTTATATATCTTTTTTTTTGCTACTATCCTAATCCATCTATCCTTCATCCTCCTTTTTTTTTCCAAAAAATAAAAAAAAATAGAAAGAGAAAATTTCAAATCTTGGAACCATGGCAAATAGCTATCCTTTGCCCTACATCCTTCCATCATTTTTTTAGAAAAAAAAAATAGTTTTTTTTTCTTAAAATTCATGCATGTGTCCTGCTCATAACCATTTTTCTCCTATTTTATTCTTCCACTCTACAAAGCAAAAAAGGACAATGATTGCCACATGTCCCTCAACCACTAAATCCGACCTCTATCCTACTCAAAATAAATCAGCATGTGTCCTCTTTTCCTTGTCCTGGTATGAGAAACCAAAAAAATGGAGCAAACCGCATGTTCTTCTAATACTAGAAAAATACTAAAAAAAGAAAAGAAAATCAATATACTTTTTTCTTTCTATTGCTCTATATTCTTTCCTAATTACATCTCTTTTACTTATCTTGATTATTCTATATGACCATAAAAGTAAGGAAGTGGAAGGCTACCTCAAAAATAGCCACCCTCTCACCTCTCTCATCATAATTTTTTCATCCTGATCATGGGAAGTGGAAGGCTACCCTACCAGAAGTGACGTCCTACACGAAGAGAAAAAAAAAGATGAGGCTGAGGACCATGTGCTATGAAATCTCTTATCGATAAGGAGAAATATGGCTGAGACACATGCTCTGCACATGGATTATCATCCTTGGATTACCTGAGGTGATAGTATTGATCATTCTTTTAGATCTCAAAGCGATCCGCTATAGATCTTGCCCTTTTATATCATCCTATCCATTGTCGGTCCATATCTATCCATCCAATTTTTTTTACCCAACCTAATCAGGTTCCAAATAGCCGGTAGATGTAACTGGGTATGGATGGTGTACATGTCATATGGAGGTAACTTAAATCTTCTCTTTTTCTACTTATGTTTCGGCTTTGGTTCATAATCATCACTCAACATAGAATTTTTTCCTTCTCTAAGCAATGCCTAGCATTAAATCAGATTTTTTTTTAGCCGATGCATCACAGCATTAGCTGCATCACATTTAATGACCATTTAAATCCCTATACCGAGGGAACCATATGGGCGGCATCATATATATTGTATATCACATCAAGACTTCTTACACCAAAGGGCTAAAAGAAGAGAAGTGTCTACATCTGCAGCAGAGAGCATCTATGATAGAGCAAGAAAAAAATGTGACCCTTTCATTACATGACCCTAATTATCTATGGGGGAGTCTTGCACTTGTCTTTAATATATTGTATAGATATAGATGTCTAATTTCTAATTTTTGCTTCTTTTTTTTTTCTTTTGATGCATAAGAAGACTATAAACTTAAAAATTAAGTGTGAATAAAGAAAGTGCTATAAGTATTAGCTCTTAGCAGATAGAGTAGTTAGGTTGACACAATAATATTATCCTCAAAACTTATTTTTAAATAAAAATGGGCTGAAGCAAACCACTTTATCATCTGATTGCCTTTTCATATGAACATGTGCGGTCTTGAAAGACTAGATAGACTTCTTTAGTAGCTAGATAATTTTTAGTTGGAGCTTAATCTCATAATTTGGTCTACATGCCTCTTATCAAGTTGAATTTGAAAATCCAATATAAACATCATGTGATCTAAATTGAATGCTCTTTTATGAGACAAAAATATTGAGCTAAACCTCAATCATTAAATCAAATATCCAGGTTGCGCCTGGATTATTTATGATGCAATCTAAATTTAAATTTTATCCAGACAAAAATCAAAGTTCAATTTACATGGATAAGATCAAGATTTTAAATTCTATAGGATGAAGATATCTTGATATCTCCATGGAATGGGACGCACTCCCGATAACTATTTCAGTAGATATCCTCCATCTTTTTCTCTTTTTTTCCTTTCTTTCTTTTTTTTTTTTTCCTTTTTTTCTTTCCTTTCCTTCTGCCTTCCTTTCTTTTTCTTTTTTTTGTTATCCCTTCTTTTTTTTTCTTTCTCTTTTCTTTCTTCCTTCTTTCTTTTTTTTCTTCTTCCTTCCTTTCTATTTTTTTGTTTTTGTTTTTCTTCTTTTCTTTCACTTTTTCTCTTTTTTTATCTTTCATTCATTCTTTCTTCTTTCTTTTTCTTTCCTTATATGGATGGGTTTTGGAGTTCTCCTTGTAATGATCTTTTGATCTTTTTTTTTTTATAGTAATAGGATGGGATAGCCTAGACGCTGCCATCCTGCTAAGACATAAAATCTTGGATAGGATATGACTTATCAAATCCAAGTTTGTAAGCACCAATTTAGTAATACAAATACACATACTTTCCATACTTATTCAATGCATATTTTTTTGATCTCCACGAATATTTTTTATTTTTTTTAGTACTAACAAAGTTTTATTAAATGCTTGAGGAAAAAATACAACCTCATATGTCCATCAATACTTGAATTTATGAATATATGATAGACTAACCGAATAAAGTATAAATTAAATAGATACCCATATACACCTAGAAACATATTCTTAAACAAACACATATAAAAGGCTGGTTACCTCTACTATAACCTTGCTATTACAACAACAGCCAATATTGTTTCTTCAAGAACTAATAAGTATGAGTGACACTTTAGTTAGATTACTCTTGCTTCATCAAGGCTTCAGTAGATGCTGGAGTGGCCAAGGATGGTGGATGGTTCGAGTGCCGGAACGTCAATAGATATCTGAAAGAGAAATCCACATGCATCGGGGGTTCTTCTATGGAAGAACCTTCACTACTTAAGTCGGTTGGAGTTTGAAAATAGTAAAAGAGAGAGAGCATGAACTTAGTGTTGTATTGCACATACCTCAAGGGTCCCCTTACTGTCCTTTTATATAGCAATAGAGTTGTAGGCCGTTATATAGGTCGGTAGGTTGGTAGGCCAAATCTTGATTTGTTAGGCTATTAGGATAGGGATTCTGTAAATTGAAGGTTATTAGTCATAGGTAGTAATTATATTCTAACAAAGATTCTTAATGGTGGCCCACATGACTGGGTAGATCGGTGACCTAAGGTCAGGACATAGCTGAGATCTTGGCTCGAATATGTCGTCATTAGTGTCGATCATGAAAAATCATCCCATATAGTCGATAAAGTCCCAATGTTGAGCTTGGTAGGTGCCCGAGTCAGTGGGTCAGATAGGAGCCAACGAGATTATTTTCTTTTAGCTCTCGATGGCAGTCCCGACAGATCATCGACTATAGTCATTGACGGCATGTTGATGTCTTCGGCATATGACCGAGGATGAAAGCCAATAAAGTTATTCGCTCCATCAACAAGATGTCTAGATGATGCTTGTTATTTGGAGTCCTCCTCGGTATTGCAGCCAATCCAAAGAGTATATCCGAGGATAAGATCTAAGGGCAATAGTCGAGGTGGTATGACCCCGTAACACTTGTCCCCCACTTCTAAGTTCAAGGCATTTATTTTGGATGAAGGAAGTAGTAGTTCTCGATGTATATCCGAACTGGTGAATCTAAGTTGCCTAGCCTTCAGATGAACTGCCACATCGCTTCATGAATTATACCTTAATTATTTAGGAAGATTTGGTGCTTCATGAATCCCGATGTATTTATGAGGATATGAGGGATAGGTGGCTTGAGACAAATCATTATTTTAACTTTGAAACTTGGGAATTGATGGTTATGGCTTAACTAATTGAAGATCACCACATATTTAGCATCATTTCTAGAAGAATTAGATCTAAAAATTGCCCCTGGACCTACTCAGACTCGCCATATAGTAGGTTGTGGTAAGTTCTAAGGCATCTTTTATGAATTATTCCATGGGACTTAATCGGATATGGACATAATAAGCGATCACAAGGCCCATCGCTTCAAAGTTGGCCATATGGTATGATTTGATGGTTTGATGAATAGATCCACATCATTCAAGGTCTATATAAATAGACCATCCATCTGATAGAATTTTGTCAATTGCTAGCCACCTTTCCTGTTGCTGCACTTGTCAGAGGGTTTTTCTCTTTTAGCCATGAAACTGTTGTTGTGGTCCGTGAAGCAGGCAGTAAACAAAAAGATGGCTCCCTCTTGCAGAGAATCCTCATCCAAGAGGGTGAGGAATGCTCAGCCGAAGCTTCCTGCTATTGCTGCATTAGCTATCTCAAAGTCATCGTAAGCTCCTCAGTTGAGTTGGGCTCTGCCACCCCCCATAGGACTTGGGGTGAATCCTCCCCTGCCCAAAGGTAGTAGGGGGGCCCCCAACGCTTCCTTGTGGATTTCTGTTGAGGTCTGGCTCCACTGTGTTGAGTATAAAGCTTTAGCGATCTTCGAGGATGAGATTATCGATGCTTCTACTACCACCTTCATCCGAGGCTTTGAAGACTATAAAGCCTGCCTGAAGCCTATGATCTCAAAATTGAACCTTAGGTGCCTCCACCTCGACAACAGCGATGAGGAGGTTGGGGCATTCTCTTTGGATAAAGATTAGGTCTTCATCTTCCTATATTTACTTTTCGATGCCTTCTTTCTGGCACCTTTTAGTAAATAAGATATTTTAATTAATGAAAAGCATATTCTTATCGTATTTACTTATTGTCTATATGTCTTTGCTTATTTGTGTCATTGGTGTTTGTTGGCTTGCTGAAGTCTATTCTGACTTTAGATATCGAAATTTTTATAGTCATTGGCTTTAGATAAATCCAAGTTTTATTCACAGAGGCATGCTAATTCTCTTTGATAGAAGTTGTAAGTCGAGATCGTATGTTGTTCGATGAAGACTTCCAAGGCCTATCCCGAATTGACTATGTGGCCACATTTTTTTTTGTCAAGTCATTTTTGTCGATTGGTTTTTGACATCAAAGTTTGTCATCGAATCATTTTTGAGATATTTGCTAATGGAGATCCTAATTTGGATCAGGATATCTCCTCATTATCGGTGTCTTATCGACTAATATTTTGAAGGTCTCAGCCTGAGCTTCAAGGGATTGGTCCTTCGATTCAGTTATCAGGGTTCAGTTTGTGTTTGAATATCCTGTAATCATCATAATTATCGGTATCTTGTCGATCATAATTTCAGAGATCTCAGTCAAAGCTGATAAATCTCTGGAGGATCGTGCAAAGGGTTGCCTTGATTGGCCATCGAGAATGTGTTTGACTAATCATGAAGGATGTGTTCGACTAGTTGTCGAGGTTGTACTTGGTTGGCTACTAAGAACGTATAATTGTCGTCAATCCTCATCCGACCTTTTTCTCGCCGATGTGCGACCTGAGCCTCCTCGACCTGCATATACTTATGGGCCCAAACTAGAAGATCAGTATAATTCCTTAGGAATATCTTATCCATGGAGTAGATGAGGTGCTTGTTGCAAAGGCCTTGCTTTAGAGCCGACATGGTGATAGCTTTATCAAAATTGCAAACTTCTAACATGGCCGTGTTGAAACATGCCACGTAATCCCATAGAGATTCACACTCTTCCTGGTAGGTCGAGAAGAGCTATCTAAAATCCTCAACTAGATCCAGTTGTTTCCAAAATGAGCAATGAATTGGCATCCAAGTTTTTCGAAAGAGTATATCGACTTTGAACATAGATCAGAGTATCAAATTCTTAGTACCTTCTTCAAAGTCATAGAGAAGGCAAGGCAAAGGAGGACATCCGAGGCATCTTGGAGCATCATGAAGGCCTTGAAGCCCTCCAGATGATCCAACATGTTGATAAAGCCATCAAATGGCTCTACCTATGGCATCTTGAATCAATGTTGAATTGATTTTCGAAGAATGGTATAGGAGAAAGGTGGTTGGAAACTGAAGTCGAGAGCCTCATCGTTCCCCCTTCCCCATTGGACCTCGATCAGGCGATGCTCGATCTCCCAAATCTTTTGTTTGAGGCTGTCCTCCTGATGAGATCTTCTAGGGCATAGGGAGTAGCCCAGAATAGAATCCTTGTCGGAGGAAGTTGGGGAACACCAACATCTTTTGCCCTGGCTGGAACCACAGTGAGATGACGATCACTGATCAACCATGGCGGATTGGTGGGTTTCTCGAGAGGGACTCTTCAAGGTCGGAGATCGGTTCCGATAGTTATGTCAAGATGGCACTATCTGTGGAGCAAGCTGGGGGGCTACCGTTGCTCTGTAGTCTACTACAAGTGCTAGACGGCATCGATTAATATTTGGACCCGACAGACCACATCATCGAATTGCTATGGGTTGGCCATTATGGGCACCCTGGCTGTACAGACCCATTCAGAGCAGATAATTGTATGACTCTACCTGGCTTTGTTGGATGGACCGTCGGTGGAAAGCGGTGCAGTAGTTGTGTCTCATCGTTCAGCTGTAATCATCGACGGCATATTGATGTTTTGGACATGTAATTGGGGATAAAGTCTGATGAAGTTGTCCACTCTATTATCAGGATGTCTTGATGATGCTCATCATTTAGGATCTTCCTTGGTATCACTGTCGATTCGAAGAGTATATTTGAAGGTGAGATTCGAGGATAGTAGCTGAGATAGTATGATCCCATAATAACTCTTATTATGAGAAATTCTTTGTGCACTACGAGCGGTGTAGAAAATCCAATGTGGAGCATACCGCTTTATGTGATTAGTCCACGTAATCACTATTTTTCAACACGTATTTAATACTTGCAGTTTTGCTTTTTCATTTAAAAATTTTACATGACTAAAATATTTCTGCTCTTTAAAAAAAATTATAACATCCTGTGGCATATTATGACTTCCTATGCATAGGATGTCATAATATGGCTCATAAAATTATGAGATCTTGTGGTATATCATGACATCCTGTATTAAATTATGACTTTCTGCATACAGGATGTCATAATATGGCTCAAGATATCATAATATAGCCCAAGATATTATAATATAGAAAGGATATTTTTGTTCAACCACTTTTCAACGTGCATTTAATGCCTATAGTTTCACTTTTTTATTTAAAAATTTTGAATGATGAAAATATCTCTATTCTTTGAAAAAAATTATGACATTCTGTGGCATATTATGATATCTTGTATCAAAATTATGACTTTCTATATACAGGATGTTATAATACGGATATAGGATGTCATAATTTTTTTTAAAAAATAAAGATATTTTCGTCATTCAAAATTTTCAAATGAAATAGTGAAACTACAAGCATTAAATATGCATTGGAAAGTGGTGACTATGGACTAATTATATGAAGTGGTGTGCTCTATATCAGATATACGTTGAAAAATGATGACTATATGAACTAATTATATGAAGCGGTGTGCTTTATATTGAATTTTCTATGCTATTTATGGTGCACACAGAATTTCCCCACTTAGTATTGTTCTTTGTGTAATCAAAAAAAAAAAAACTGCTGCTATTCTTAAATAAATAATGAAATCAAAGTGGAGGTTGACTTTTTGTAGTACTCAGATTACGCTTTACAAGCGATCGGCCTATCGGGTCGGGTTGGATCAATTCATGTTGCGCTTCCTAATATTGTTCCAGCACCTGCTATCACTTTCTCTTTCCTTGGTGCTTCGTTTCGTTGGCTGGATCCGCGGCAATGGCGTCGTCGTCGGGCCCCGACCGCCTCTTCAGCCTCCGCAATAGCTTCTATTTGGGGGCGTACCAGGACGCCATCAACAAAAGCGACATCCCCAACCTCTCCCCCGACGACGCCGTCGAGCGCGACTCCCTCGTCTACCGCTCCTACATCGCCCTCGGCTCCTACCAGGTCGCCTTTTCCTCTATTTCCTCCAGATCTTTGATCTCTTGCTTCCTCTTTTCTTCTTTGATCCCCGGGATCTGCTGCTCCTCTGCAGCTTGTGATCAGCGAGATTGATTCCTCGGCACCCACTGCCCTCCAGGCTGTCAAGTTGCTCGCCCTCTACCTCGCCGGAGACAAGGTTGGTTTCCCTGGTACCCGAACTGAATCTGGTTGGACTCACTTTTAGGTCTGGTTGTTTGGATCTAGAGCAGGGAAACCCAAACCGATTGATCTGTCATGGATTTGTTTATTTCTTGTGATCTGATATGAAATTCTCGCCAAAATATGATTTTGGTCGTTAGTATGTTTCTTTGGAGTTCTTTTGTTCAGATCAGATATTGTGCTTTCATTCTTTCAATTGGACTAGCTGTGTACCACCATTTATGAGATGTGTTGCGAATTGTGTTCCACTTAGTCTAGATCATAGATCTATGTCAAATCGTTTTATATGGTACTCTGCGCTGCAATGGAGTGTCATTTCTTTGAAAGACTGAATATATTTCTGTGGGGTGCTTTTTCTCGGATCAGATATTGTACTTCCATACTGTCAATTGGACTAGTTGTTTACCACCACTGATGAGATGTATCACAAATCGTGTTACATCTAGTCTATATCATGAGTGCATATCAAATTGTATTATGTGGTACTTTGCGCTGCGATGGAGTGTCATTTCTTCAGATTTGGTCTGGCTGAGTCACATGAATAGCTCTGCTGCATGTTATTTTTGTGTGTTTACGTGCTGCATTTTTATTTACTTGTTTGCACCTAGTGCTTGAATCACTTATTATATGCTCCTAAGTGCCAATGTTGGAAGGTTGTGCTTGTAAGTTTTGCATTTTCAGCATGTGTATAGATTAATAGCAATGTAGGAATGGGTATCCACTACTTATGATGTTTGTTGTAGTATATGCCTTTGACTGGCCTTTAATTTGAGTGCCCGAATGATTTTCTTTTTTTGTTTCAATGTTTCCTAGGGCAATTACCCTTCATCAATGCATCAGGCTTTAGCACTGGGTGACAAATTATGCAATATGCAGGGCCAAGGTGTTGAGATATATCATTTATACTGATGAGTGATGATGGTCTATTATGAAGCATGAATAGCTTGAATCTATAATTTCCAAACATGTAAAGTCTTGCATTTTAAGCTTGATTTTTGACCTTTTCTTTAATGTTTAGCTGTTCTGTGTTTTGGGCAGTTGTATCCATAGGGACGTTACCTCAATTCTTCACATTAGGAAAGTTGTCACGGAACCTAAATTTCTGACTCAGATGATTGATGGAAGCTCAAATAAAAGAAAAATAAAATTAGTAATTTATTACTATAATATTTATGATTATGATGCATTATCATTTGGCTTCTTTTGATTTCAACCGTGTCTGCAATATTTGATAGTTATTGGGAAACACATCTCTTTTAGTTAGGAAGTTCCAAAGTTTCTAAAAACCCTTATGATAAATTGATCTTATCTGCTTTTTAAAAATTGTAAATTAAAGAGAAGAATAAAGACATGGGAACTAAACAAAAACTTGTTATACAAAATATTAAAGAACCACTGATTAGAAATTGCCTAGTGGCTTCTAAGAGTTTCCTAGATGCTTCTCACATATTAAAGTTTTTTTTTTTTCAATTTCATGCATTGAGGCATTATCTCTCAGCTGTACCCTGCTTGTATTTCAAGGTTAGTGATAGAAATATTGTACTATGATGCTATATTGGCTATTCAAACTCTTCTTATTCTGACTCTTGCACTTGCTTCTCAAGTGCTTTCTTAATCTATATTTCTTGAATTGCCCTCTGCTTCCCCATTCCTACACCTGAATCCACTCTTGATCTTGGAGATAATGGTTTGAATCTACTTGCCACATGTTTCAACTCACTTTCCATTCTCTCTTAATAAAAGGAAGAGAACAGCAAGCTGTAGCAGACTTTTAATTTATTTTCTGCTTATATTACGTTTACATAATTTTTCTTACCTTTTATGCAAAAGATGTGCTTGAAAGTTGAAAGTTGAAACCCTCCTTTGCTTAGCTAATTGCACCAGGTTTGTACTTGTTTCTTTCTTTTCTTTCATGAAGAGTAGTGTAGTTGCAAAATCTTTAGCAAGGCAATTCCATCAATTAATGAAAAAAAGGAAAAGCTTTTAGACTCACCAGTTAAAATTATCGAATTACTTTTTTACTATATTTTATCAGCAAAAGTGAACATATAAAATCATATTAAAAAATTAATCTGTTAGGATTTATACTCCCCTAACAAGAGTCTCTCAAATTCGAGGATGAGAAGGGCTCCAAAGGCAATAATATTAATCCTAGAAATTAAAAGGAATAAAAGAAAAATGGCAATCCATGCCCCTTAAGGGTGGTTGGTCAAGCTTATTTATAGCCTTCTACACTAGTTAGATTAATAAGAAAAACAAAGAGAAAAATAATGGCCAGGGCTGGTTTATAGTTTCAGCCATTCTTGCTTTATTTGTTGATATTGTTGATTAGCCATTTTTGCTTTATTTGCTGATCCACTGATTAGCCATTATTACTTTATTTGCCGATCTGTTGATTTATTATTGATTTGTTTTCAAGTTAAAATGAAAATCTTTTAGCTGTCCTATTTGTTTCCAACTATATAGATTACATTTCTTATCGAAATAGGGCTAAATCAAGCTAGATTTGTGACCGATCAACTGTTCTATTTATTTCTAACTATGCTGATTACATGCTTTATCAAAATAGGGCTGAATTAAGTTGGATTTATGACCGATCAAGATTGCCACTGTAACAACTCTCTGCCCCTTTGAGACACCTTGTCCTCCAGGTCCAATATCGGAAAAGCGAAGGATGAGATCATCATGGTCCTTCAACTCGTTTCTTCTTAAGATCATCACGGGCTCTTCGAAATCTTCAGATAATGCCTCCTCGCCTTCTTCTTGTGACTGTTCGTCGTAGGCTTCCTCGACATCACAATGCTCGTCGTTGAACATCACCAAGTACATTGAGTTTTGCATTTATGCTCCGATCAAGGTTTTAAATCCTGCAGGATGAGGTTGTCCTGATTTTTCACAGAATGGGACGCTCCGCCATCCTGTTCTGTCCTGACACTTAGGACAGAGGATGTCCTAAGACTTTTCGATTGGGATATTGAGACGCTAGCGAGACGGTTCTGTTGCGATGCATAGGATGATATCTTATCTCGATGTCCCATTGGGACCTGAATCTTTGGCCTCGGCCTCCAATTTTTGTCACAATGGAAACAGAGTCTCTTTTTCCTTCTTTCCTCAACCTGAGAGGTGGTAAAGCTTCACATTGCGTTGGTCGGAGTCTTATTGGCTCCACTAGTGGCCGACCCACCATGGAAGGGCCTTGAAGGTGGTCAGCCAGCAAGCGTGTTTGCTGGTTGATTGTTGTAGTTGCTTGCTGGCTGAAATTGGGATTGTGGATGAGCTTTATATGATGGGACAATCAAAGCCAACTAAGACTCCACCACTTTTGCTTCTCTGTAAGCCTCCAAAATCGATGTAGGCTCATAGGCTCATACCTCCACTTGTAGAGACTCCTTCAAGCCATCAATAAAAGAGCCAATCAAAGCATCTTCGAAGAGGTTGGGCAGTATATCAGAGATCCATTCAAATTCAGCTTGGTAGTTACCAACGGATCCCCTCTGTCGGAGTTGGTGAAGTGCCTCCATGTAGTTCATCATGCAATCTGATCCAAATCGTGTCTCGGTTACTTGCTTGAAATCCTCCCACGCCGGCTGCCCCATTCGTGTAAAATATCATTTGTACCATTGTGAGGCCTTTTCCAAATAAAGCGATGCAATTGCCACCTTACAATCTTTCGGCGTGTTTGTACATATGATATAATTTTTAGCAGCAAAAAGCCAAACTTGTAGGTTTGTCTTCCCATCAAACTTCGAAAAATCGATCTTTGAAGATTAAGGTTGCATTGCTTGTTGAGGGAAGCGATGCTCGCGTGGAATCCGGGGTTGGCGCAAAGGAGTCCGCTCGAATCCCATGTTGTTCCCTGCAGTCTCTCGTTGTCCACTGCCATGATCATAAAGATTTCGGCCATCATTATCTTATCGAGGTAGAACCTCATGATGGGCTGTTGGTATCTCTGTTTGAGTAAAAGTTGGAAGCTGTGGAAGTGCGAAACAAGTCCTTTGCTGCCCCAAAACAGTAGTAGACGGGCCGGCCTTGGTGGTAAAGGTGGTCAGCCCATAGTCTAAGTATTCATCATCATACTTCTTGCCTATGTATAGGTCTTGCGAAGGTAATGCATAGGTGAAGATGGGCTGATTATGCAAACCTTTGGACTACTGGTTTGCTGAAAGAAAATCTCTGAAAGTAGGAACAAGGGGTTTCTTATCGTGTCCCAATACTATTCCTTGGCCGTAAGGTGCACCAGTTATGTGGGGCTGCACCGAAGCACCTCCCCTACCCATAAAGGGGCCGGTGACTTGTGGGGACACCACATCTCCTTCTCTAATAAAAATCGAAGACAGAAGAAAAGCATCTACCTGTGCAACCCTACTTTTGCCTGAAATATTTTGCGCATTTGTGAGGGATCCGGTTGAAGTATGCCGCATCGGGGTTGAAGACATTTGTCTGACACTATTAGGCACCAGAGAGTAGAGTTTGAAGAATCTTTGATTATCTTCAACTTTCTTCAGCCGTCACGCTAAGGCATCGATGGAGGATAATATCTTTTGGAGAGATTGTTTGATTGATGGAGCTTGAGTGCCTTCAATTTTGTCATCGTTCTTCTTCATCATAGGTTCAGATATCAGAGAAGTGATCATGAACATCGAAGAAGAAATCAGCAAGAAGAGTGGATCGTTGTAGGGCTCTGATATCAAATTGTTAGGATTTATACTCTCCTAACAAGAGTATCTTAAATTCAAGGATGAGAAGGCCTCTGAAGGCAATAATATTAATACTAAAAATTAAAAGGAATAAGAGAAAAATGGCAATCCATGCCCCTTAAGGGTGGCTGGTCAGGCTTATTTATAGCCTTCTACACTAGCTATATTATTAAAAAAAATAAAAAGAAAAATAATAGGCTGGTTTATAATTTCAGTTATTCTTGCTTTATTTGGTGTTCCACTGATTAGCCATTCTTGCTTTATTTGCTGATCTGCTGATTAGCCATTATTGCTTTATTTGCTGATCCGTTGATTAGCTATTATTGCTTTTATTTGTTGATCTGCTTATTTATTTCCGAACTGAAATAAAAATCCTTTAGCTGTCCTATTTATTTCCAACTATGCAAATTATATTCCTTATTGAAATAAGGCTGAATCAAGCTAGATTTCTGACTGGTCAACTGTCCTATTTGTTTTCAACTATGCTGATTACATGTCTTATCAATATAGGGCTGAATCTAGTTGGATTTGTGATCGGTCAAGGTTGCCATTGTAACATTATCCTAGTATACATGGCAAATGAATATCTAACACTTTTCTGGTAGGGTGAAAGATCGACCTACTCTCTCTTTCTCTATCACTCTTTCGATGCATACATACTACGTACGTACGTACGTACATACATACATACATACATACATACATACATACATACATATATATATATATATATATATATATATATATATATACACACACACACACACACACACGTATGCGCACACACACACACACACACACATATATACATATGCATCTACATATACATATGTGTACATATGTATATGTATATATGCACACACACACACACACACACATATGTACGTACGTACGTATGTACGTATGTATGTATTCTGTTCTATAAGAAGACTAGAAAATGATAGAAGAAATTATCCTTTGTTATTAAAAACTATGGTTCTTATGTTTCCGCTTCCTCTTCTATTAATATGGTCCAGCCAAATCCTATTTTTGCTAACCAAGCAGAATATGAACTATCTTTTCTTTGATACTGGGTCTTAAAAAATCTCATGTTTGTTATTGATGTTGGGTTCTTTTACTTATAAGATGGAAGAAAAAAATGCAACATTACATGGGATAGGAACTAGTTATTGGATCAATATGGTCTTTTGAATAAAGGTAAGAGGGAAAAATGAATGGTGCTGGAAAATGTTATCTTTTCTAGTAAAACAATGCCAAAGGTCTAAAACTTGATTTTGGTCTTGGTTTTGGCTGGGCCCAGGAAGTTTTGATTTGTTTTGGTTCCGCTTCATAGTTTTGGCTTTAATTTTAAAATTTTTGGCCAAAATTATAAAATCAAGGAAATCCATTGGGTACCCTTTAGACCATATTGTGTTGTTGAGTGCCTTTTTTTTTTTTTTAAATTAAAATTTTTTTTTTGATAGTTTCATTCATCCAAATAAAGGTTTGTTCAATAAAAAGTTAAAAAAATCAATTCTGCATCAATTTATTGTGTAGCATATCTTCTTGACATTTCATGAATATTTTGCATATAACAAATTACATGGCTATGATATTTGAGATCTAGAGTATCCTGATTCATGTCAAAAGATATACTCCTTTTTTTTTAAAAAAAATTTAAATCTAACTTTGCAGTGCTTTTGAATATTTTCAAAACTTGAAAAGTCTGACATCAATCTTGAGAAAATTGCTTTATGGTATACCATGAAATGAAGAAATGACAGTCAAGGTGTCCATGTTTAATATATATTTGGCATAAATTAGTTTTACATTTTGATTGGTTTTTTATTTTTGCAATTTTCGCTAGTTGGATTATAGTTTTCTTTCCATTTCTCAATCAATTACATTAGAAAAGGATTGCAAAAATGTTAGGTGGGTGGATGTCATGAAAGCTTGTTTAGATTTATTGGTGAATGATATTTAAATAGTTTAATGTGATGGGAGGGAAATTGGTTTCCTTGAGGGGAATAGAAATATTAAAATCTGTAGAGGGTTTTAGATGGTGAATGCTTTAAGTTAGTGTGAGAATTACTTTGGTGGAGATGATCTCTCTCTCTCTCATCCATTGTATTGCTAGTAGGAGGCCTTTGTTTGTTTCTTTTTGATCACCAGAAGCAAACAGTTTCCTTCCCATAAATATCCAGTCTTGTTATTTATGCATTTTTTGTGCTTTATCTTTTTCTTACCCTATTGAGGATTTAACCTTTGCATCTTTATTGCATTTAATGTATATAACATAATGTATAGTTATACATACGTTGGAATATAGCTTATGAGCTTGGTCTGTGCCTTGTCTTTTTGCTCTGTTTTTTGTGCTTAGTCTTTGCATTTCTTGATTCTCAAGATTTTTTTTTCTTGCCTTTTTTTTCTCAAGGAATCTGCTATTGTGAGTCTCCAAGAGTGGCTGCATGATGCAGCAATTGGAAACAACCCTGTTCTTCGACTGATTGCTGGGATCATTTACATGCATGAACAAAACTATAATGAGGTTCTTAAGCACACAAACTCTGGAGGAACTCTAGAATTGTTAGTCCCATACCCCCTTATTATGTCTATTAGAAAATATTTCCTTCTACATTCATATGATTATGTGTGTGACAGACTGCATTGGATCTTTTGAAATTGTGGGATGTGGTGCATGTAATTGTGGTGATTCCTTGCTAATAAAATAATGATTTAATTGTTGGCTATATTCTGGATGAAATAATTAGTATGCTAGTCGGAAATCTCTTTGTTAACAATTTTAGATGTCATTGTATTCATGCAAAGTAAATATTATCTATTGAATTATTCATGTAGAAAAGATGGACTTATAACTCCTATCATCTCCATCTGATTTGTGCAACTTTTTATTTGGATTTCAATGCAACCCTTATTGGGTTACAAAACACTTGAATAAGGCCTTCATTAGACAAGGACTACAGTTGGCTTTTCACAAATAAGGATTATAAGGACTACATTAGGGTTGATAACAAGCAGGGATTTGATCAGGAACAAGTAGCTTGAGCACTGTTCAAGCTTTGCCCTGAATCTCAGAGCTCAATCCAGTCATGGCCAGGTTTGGGCCTAGCATTTCTTATTTATTAATTTGTTTTTTGGTATGTGTCAAAAGCCCTGGTGGGAGGTGGGCAAGTCCTGTGTAAGATGTTTGCAGTCGGACTCAATGCATAAAACCAAATGAGGAAGCTATTGCCTTGGGATTGAGGATATGGAAATTGGGATGTGATAGTAGTGGTGGAAGTGGGAAGATAGGAGAGTAGAGAAACAAAGAGATTTCGAGCAGGGAGACAGATTGTGAGCCAGGGGATTGGGGCTATAGGTTTGTTGAGTCGGGGTAGGTGATGCTACGTACTTGTAGCCATCCATATGGTGGGAAAGATTGGGCAGGATTGTGGTGGTGGATGAGGCAAGTTGAGAGTAGATGAGAGGAGGAAAAAAGGGAGACTGGAGGGGGAAGGAGAACTGTGTGGTGAGAAGAGGAAAGGAGACGGTACAAAGTAGGGATCAGGTGAAACTGATTACTTTTTTTCTTTTTCAAATGGATAATATGGCTATAAAAACAAAGAACAAGCCAAAAACTTTCTGTAGGCCCTGAATATACTGACTTAGAAATACAAATTCGTCTTGGTCAACAACTAATTTTACTTGGCCCCAGCCTAGTCTGATTTAGGCCCATGCCAAGTCCACTAACACTCTATTTGGTATCTTGAGATTGGACTAATTTTCCATTACAAAGAGAGGGATAATCACATATCTCCCAATAAGTTTGTTAGACATAAATCTTATCAAATTGTTTCATGTACCACTTTAGGTATTAATATGGAATAATACTAAAATAAGTTACATTCTCTTGTATGTATATGATGTGTAGGAAGGTTTTAGTTAGTATTAATATGAATTTGAAATTATGCTGGTTGGCTTAAAGTATTGCTGCTTTTGTTGGTGGGACTTGGGTAGCATGACTTCAAGGTTACTCTGTTGGATTGCCTATTTTTGCTCACCAGTAGGTGGAAGGTAATGACTTGGAATTTGTTCTTAGGCCATATAAAAATCTGAATATACTGATATTATTCTATGGAATAAGGTATTGCCTGGTGGTCGCAGTCTGGGTTCTGTTCTCCATCATGCTAGATGTGGGCTCATTTGAAAAAATAGGGGTACATGCCATTCTGTATTGATCAAAGCTGGTTCATGCTGGATACTACCTCAAAAGTCGAAATTTATGTCTACATGCCATTCTGTACTGATCAATTCTAATTGAATATGTAGTCATAAAATGGAGAAATCCCACCATAATTTTTTTCTGCTCTTCTGTGCTTGTGTAATAGTAGATATTTAATCTGTTTGTGTAATAGTGATGGCAGTGGGTTGACCTAACCGGTGTCCTTTTTGTTATTTTGTTTGACTCTTTTTGTTCAAATAATTAATGAATAAAACAAAAAACAAAAGAATAATTGATAGCATAGAGTCATGCGCTAGATGTATGATATATGCACCTGAAATGTACCTTTGTCCTTTAAGCTGCACTTGATGTATCCAAGTGATGCAACTCCACTGATTACTTGTTATTTATCTTGGAGCACAGATTAGAAACCTTGTTGAACCATGGTTTTCTTCTATTAGTACCATATTTTCTGTAATTGTTTCACCTGAGCATGTTAATCCAAGCTAGATTTTTCAGAACCCACTTTTCATGGATTACGAACTTTTTTTTGCCTGGTCATTTTGTTAATTTGCATAGTGTTAGATGTTTTGTTGGATTCAAATTTTTTGTCAAACTCATTTAAATCAATGGAAGAAAAGTAGTCTTATTCATATTTTATAGATGGCAGCTCATAATATGACTTATTTTCCTAGTGCATCCATACTATCATGCTCTTGGTTTTTTTGTGGAAGAAAAACAAAGGTGCAGGACTACAGATTGTGATGTGAGAAATGCTTTCAAGCAGTTGATGTGCTTGAATAGTATGATGATATAAAAGGTGTTAGAATGTATGGGGTATAAAGGATGCTTATGCATGATAAATGCCATGAGCATATTTAGATGCACTAGAGCATGAAAAAAATTTTTGGCTCTTGCAACTACTGATTTTTTCATGCTACTAATGCCTGCCGCCAAACAACACTTAAAACTATAGTGATTTGACCGAACTGCTTGTTTGCAGGCATGCATTGAATGTTCAGATATACCTTAAGATGCACAGGTCGGACTATGCAGAGAAACAACTGAAGATCATGCTACAAATTGATGAAGACCATACACTGACACAACTTGCGAATGCATGGGTAAACTTGGCGGTGGTAAGGTTTCTTTTTTTCTTATATATATACATATATTTGAATTGTGTGTTTACTTTGAGATACTCTTAACTGTTTAATATGGACCGAAATTATATTGCTTTGCAATGCAGGGTGGTTCAAAGATACAGGAGGCATATCTTATTTTCCAAGATTTCTCTGAGAAGAACCAGGTGACTCCTTTGGTTCTGAATGGTAAGGCTGTCTGTCGTATGCACATGGGTCGCTTTGATGAAGCTGAAATCCTGTTACTTGAAGCACTTAACAGGGTAAGCTCTAACATCCTATATTGTGCTTTTATATTCTTTTGTTTAGGTATTGCTTTATTTCAATGACTTATAAAGGACTAGTTGCACTGTGGAATGGACTAAAGAGGTTCTGATTTTTTGTTTTCTGCAGGATTCCAAAGATGCAGAATCACTGGCCAACATAGTTGTATGCAGTCTTCACCTAAAAAAACCTGCAGGTCGATACCTCAGGTATATGAATGAAATGCTGCATAAAAATTTTGATATAAGAATCTAAATAACATGAATTTTTGGCTTGCTTTTTCTATGCACATAAGTGTATAAACTCGTCTGTTCAGGCATGAATCCATGCTTTGATTTTCTTCTTCTTCTTCTTTTTTCTTTTTTTTTGTGTGTGTGTGTGTGTGTGTGTGTGTGGAGGTGGGGGGGGGTTGTTACAATCCATGCTTTGATTTTACTGAACCATAATTTTCTTAACATGAAATAAACCAAGGTTTTATGTACTATTGTACCATGCATATGGGGTATAGTACAGAGGCTCGACATGGTACCATACTGACACATGCTATTGGCTGACTTAGCATGCTTACCATGTGTCAGTGAAGGGGTATAACATACCATGCCACACACACAAGGTACTGATACAGGAGCTAGCATTGAGATGTAAAACCTTTGAGATCAACCATATGCTCTTGAGCCTGTACACTTCATTTTTATTCGTTGCATTCCTTGTTAACTGACTCTTATGAATCCAGAAAACTTATTTTATTATAAATTAATAGAATGCAAAGAAGACAGGCATGTACTTAAAGCATGCTAGAAAGCATAGAAATGATAGATACGAGAACATAAATGAACAAAGAGGAAATTTCAGTTAAATTTTGAAAAGCTTGTGCTTTTGTTGCACATATCTTTTTCTGTCTTTGTTGATAGGATATTGGTACATGTGTTAATATGATTGTATCCATTGATAAGATTTAACTTCCCTGCATGAGTAGTTGTATCCTTTTTTTTTTTTCCTCTTGCGGATTCTTATTCAACTGTTGCAATGTGACTCTTATTCGACTCTTGCAATGATGACCATGAAAAGCTGGTTTTATGGTATCTGGAATGAGAAATAATTTCAAGTTTCTGCCACCCATTGTTGAAGTTTGAATGCAGCTTGCTTGTCATTGGTAGATCTGTACCTAAGATCAAAACTTCATAATGTTTTCTTCGAGCATTGTATATACAAGCCAGGATTTCAGCTAAAAACCAATGACTTGTAACTGGACAATTGCCAAAGCTTCAGCCACAATTATGTCTAACAAGATGATATGTCATGCCAGGGAATCTCATCCATATCTTCCTATCAGTGGATCAATTCTCATAAATCAGATGTGAACATGATATGTTTTCCCTGTTTTGTAGAACCACAATGTTAATCTTTGGGACCTTACTCCTCATATCTGGTCACTATGGGTTTTAATGTTAATTTATTATCGAATCTATAATGTTAATCAACTTTATGATGATATCAAGGCAGTTGGATGAAGCAGGTAAAGTTCAGTGAGAGAACTGCCAGAAAGCATCTTGAGTAAAGTTTTGTACTATTACTTATGCATCAAAGTGATGTCACATTACCAATTTACTGTAATTGTACTATTAAGTGCCAAGAAATGACAGTAGTTTTCAAATTTACAATAATACTCGTAATTATATTTATGTTACAATGAAATTAGAACATATGTAAAGCTTTCATTCAACATAACTTCAAACTGCTGGATGCTTTGGCCTTGTCTAAGATCCGAGATGCACTCTAGGCATCTGGGTAGTTGCCATAAAGTGCATGTATAGCTTTAGACACTGAGTTAGGCTTTAGGCATTTATTGTAAGTCCTAACTCCTGTTCCTGATCTCCTAGTGTACTTGCCTGCAACATCCTCATTCTTACTGTATACTTGAAGCAAATTCTCCAATTTAATGCATTATATTAATCTAATCCTAGTTGAATGCTGCTGAATTTTGTGACTTTGCTTCTTCAGCCAGTTGAAGCTATCACATCCTGATCATTTGCTTGTTCATCGTGCCTCTTCTGCTGAAGTTATCTTCGAGAGAGCTGTTCAAGCCATTGCATGAGCCCTTGATATTGCAGTGTCCAACTGGTGGAGCGTAATTTCATCTCTGTTCTTTTTGATTATACTATATCATAGTTTAATGTTCAGCAATTGCTTTTTTGGTGGTCCTCATGTGGGGATTATATTTTCTCATTGAATTTGACCAAAAGATTGTTTTTGGTCACTATATTTTGGTCTTCTTTTTTAAAGCCAAACCCTGTTAGTCATCGAAACTGTCCTGTTAGATGATATGGATATTATAATGTTCCAATGGTTACACAGAACATGAAGAAAATTGTCCAATGTTCTTTATAGGTAGGATTTCTTTGTCTGCAGGGGTTTATAGCAGCTCTCTATATGGAGAAGTGCACCGTTTGACAGATATTGCAATAGTTAATTTAGTTGTTTTCAGATCAATAAATTGTATATAGATAATTATGCCCTACATTCATTTAAAGGAATAATATTTAATCTTTACTGCCCTGGAAATGACAGTCACTTCTGGCAATATTACCTGTCTCTTTTGCAAAATATGGGGATTATTGAGGCTTCTGCTAATTGGGTGTCATCAGTATGTTAAACCTCAACATAGATTTGGCGGAATCCATTTAGCAAATTAGTATAGGATAACTGTTGAAATATATGTGGAATTGTAGCTGAGCCCTTGGATTGGCTACCATTTATCATTTATGCCTAGTGATTGGAACTTTATCTTGTGCCGTTGATTCGACATTATATTCTTTAATTCTTGTCTCGTTATAAGACAGGCATGAATGTGTTCAGAAAGCAGGTTGAACTGTGTGAAACGATCCAAACTGTCTGCCGACAATTAAATGATAAATGAAAATTGGAAAAGGATTAAGCATGATTGCAGTCAAACGGCTAAAATAAAGTTTGCCAAATATGAATTCTTTGTAGGATTAAGCATCTTCCATCAGATTTGAACTTGCTGCCCTTCGATGTAGGCTTGAGCGAGTTGAATCCAACTTAGATGCCATCAACCATCTTTCACCCCTAGCTCTGAAAATTTGGGACCAGCAACCGAGACCACCCCTCAGTTGCAAAAAAAGAAAAAAAGAAAAAGGAAAACAAAGGAGACACGTCTTCGAAGGATTTGACGAGCGAAGGAGACAACCCAGAGACCCAGTGCTAACGTTGGGAAATCTGATCTTACAGTAGAAGTGCCACCAGAGTCTCCTAGGCTTTTTCCATGAACGAGGAGACTGCAAGAACCAACCTAAGCAACAAGCAAAACAATCCTTTAGCCTTCACTTGAAATAACTTGGATTTGAGTACAAATTTTATATAAAAGACATGTTATTATTTTTAAAATATCATAATAATTAGATATATTATATTAATAATATTATGGTATCTAATATGTAATATGAAACGTATTATATAATGCAACTACATTTTAAACTATATATAATAAATATAATTGCATATTAGCGTAATACATCTTACCGTTAAATTAATTATTAGGATTTAATATAGTATTTTATGATTTTCACATTTACATATTAATGGACAATATGTTTTACCACCATTCATATATGATATGTAATTCATTATGTAGTTAATAATATATTACATTGTTATAATTATTGGGTAATATATTTTCGGTATTAATATCTTATATGATTATTATAATGATAAAACTCATGTGCTAGTATATTGTAATATGCAAGCTACAATGTAATAGCATATAACATTAAGAAGACTGTTCAGACTTACCTCATCAACAAGACTACAAATTCTAGTAGAATATGAATAATACCAAAAAAAAAGCAAAAAAAGAAGTAATAATTCACGAGTAAAACAAACTGACAAGATTTATCACAGGAGGATAATTAAGGACAAGGCAGGGGTCTCCTCAGGATGAAATGATAATCATGCTGAAGAATCAAGATTCAAGAGATTCAGAAAAAGTTCGCTCCCTGAAAGTTCCTACGGAAAAGTTGGTGTTGCAAATAATTTAAATATAATCTTCAATTTCCCAGTTTATTCTCATTTTGGATGAGGCTGAGCAAGCAAGAGCTCTTCAATTTCAGATGATGTTAGGGATTTTTTCCAACATACTGTGTGTCAGCAAGCACCTACAAAGCAACTCAGTAAAGAATTTCATGAATAGGCCAGCTAACAATTGTGTCCTCTCCCTCTCCTCCTCTTTTTTTTTTTTTTTTTTTTTTTTTTTTTTTTTTTTTTTTTTTTTTTTTTTTTTTTTGCGCGCGAACGTGCGATAAAATCAGTTCTCTCGTCACCAGCTCCTAATGCAGAAAATTCAGCACGGATGATATGTCCATGCCCAATCAAGCAAGACTTCTCAGCATCAAAGTGATCCCACAGTTCAGTTGAATCGCCACCTACCTATGTGGCAGCCCTTGTGTGGATAACTTCCATTTCCGAAGGCCAGGAATATTACACCTCAAGACTCTGTTCTCTCTATGTAGATACTTCCACAACAGATTCGTACTCATTGAAAGTGGCAATTACAGCAAGATGTTCAAGTCCGAAAACCCGCTAACTGAAGTGCTTCCATGCCATTCAGTGAATTTTTAATACCTTATGTACAAGAATTGGAAAAACAGAAATTACAATGAAGATCCCAGAATGCAAGACAACAGCCTATTTTTGGTCCATGCAACAGGGTTATAAATAGCTCCAACGGGGTGCAAAAAATTCAACCGAATTATATATGCATTGCTGCAATTATCTGAAAGGACAATACAGACAACCAATAAGACCACTTAATCCCAAGGCTAACAGTCAGCACCCAAGATGTTGCTGGTCTGTAACACCAAAAATCTGGACCAAAATACCTCCCTCTCATTTTGCTTTTCCCATCTCATTTTTGTGTGAGCAATCAGCAATGACAATTTTGTAACCAGTAACAATGATGGTAAACAACTCTTGGAGAAGATTAACTTTACAGGTGTTTCTAGAGCATTTAGACTGTTGCAGAGGGCTTGTAGTCAAGCATCTCTCTAATATTCAGCCGGATGGAAGGCCCCATCGATGAGCAAATATGTGCACTTTTCCAGTATACTCCTTTCGCACCAGAAGGTTTGTTTGCTTCTACCGACCTCTGCAATATCATAGGGAGGCAAAAAATAATAATAAAAAAAACAGTCAGGTTCCACGTAAATTAGTCTCTCCTTGTAAGTTGACTTAACTCATTATTGAATGCTATTGGAGCTTTAGAAAGAAGCTAAACAACATACAACTGCAGCCATCAGATTTATGATAAGATCTTCATCAGGAAAGTTAGCCTTTCCAAAAGGCAAGTGAACAATCCCTGTCTTATCTGCTCGGTATTCAACTTTGCCCTTCTTGAACTCTTGAATAGCCTGCAATTGTACTTGTATCAGAGAACTTCTACCCAGTTGATAACTATAATAAAAATTAAAATTCAAAGGATAGAAGCTAGTCAGGGTGCCATAGGCGTGCATAAGCCACACACTACAGCATTTAGATGGGTGGGGAATAACCCTCCTAGCCTCCAAATTAAAAGAAAAAATGGTATAGCAGCTACAGCAGTTGAAGCAATGAAAACAAAGATATATGCTTTTGTAAAGCATGATATGATTTGATAATAATAGATAATCTAACTGAACAGATGTACAAAAATAATATTTAGAATGATGGATGCATCTCTCCTCACCCCTTTCTTCTGAAAAAATAGAACAGCTGGGAATTCACAGTGCATGACCTGAAGGAATGCCTATTAACATAGTGCCATCGCACCAAATTTCAGAAAATAATTTCCCTCTTATATCCAGCAGCTGAACATAATAATTCTGTGACATGACCTCCGAAACTAATACAGAAAGTGATCAATGTAACAAAATCCAACCAGTATATTCAACCAAAAGGCGTGATTTATAGTTAAAAAAAAAAAAATAGTTCTTAGCTGATGGTCAGATTTATTTGTTTAATCTTAACGTTAGTCTATGGTGTGAGAGAAAACTAATAGTTCATGAACCAATAGACTTGAATTTCTGGATCCTTAATTTTATTGCCTTACATTTTCAATGGCTGAAAGGAGGAAACTTTGTACCAAAAGTAAAGCACTTTTGTACTGGACCAAAAGTGAAAAATACTCAATTTAGAGAATGGAGAAAATTATTAAAATATATTAAGATGATGGAGCTTGGAATCTAGATGCTTGAGGCGAGGGAGGGGAACTAGTGAAAAAAAAAAAAGCCTCTTTGTGCCAACCATCTACATAAGATGGGGAACATGTTAGAATTCTTTCTTGTGATGAAATACCAATCATTTACCAGAAAATGGAGAAGCGTACACCATACAACTAGACCACATTAACTCAGATGTCAGGAAAAAATTCAAAACATGCAACTAAGTGCAGCGGACAAACCCATATGCGCGCGTGTATCCCTTGTGTCATAATTGATATTTGCTGTGTGGAGATATATTCTATCAAGATTATACACAAAAATCACTGATTTATGGTATATTAAACAGTCATAAAAAGAAAATATGCCTAAAATGTTTTTGATAAATCTCTATTTATTCATGGTTATCCTATCTCAATATGTTTTCAAAAATCTTTCTCTATTCATATTGATACTTCATCCTAACATGCTAGTTAAGGTTCAATCCAATGTTTCAAACTAGCCAAGGTGAGAAGATACTTGCTCAGGCAAGGCACACTGATTCAGTTCAACTGAAACATGCCCCAAAACCAAGATATCAAATCTTACCTCATAAATTAAGGTACTTAGTCTAGCAAAAATGAGTCTAAGAATGTTAGGTGACTTTACATTCTCTGAAGTTACACCTAGGATTTGTGTGTTGTCAAGAAACTTCACCTTCTTGAGCAATAAAATTTCCACAACTTTTGCAATCAGAACAAATCTGAGGTGGTCATAGTCAGGCCTAAGAAGCCATTACTTAAATAAGCACACTGCCACCCTTCCATAGGCTTAGCTTTGTTTCTCATTATCGTTTTAGCAGTAAATAAGGAACCGACCCAGTCAAGAAAAAGCAATACTAGGATCAACTTCTGTGCGCTGAATATTGAAAATAGCAAAGCTGCAAAATGGAATCAGCATTATGTCAGCAAATCAGCCAGTGATACCTGAGGTATATCTGCAGTAACTGTACCCGCTTTGGGATTTGGCATGAGTCCTCGTGGTCCTAAAATCTTCCCCAAACTGGCAACCTGAAGGAAGTTCAACAAGATGTTCTGGGATGAAACTCAGTTGATAGATTGTTCTCAGTTTGGGCAAAGAAATCAATGACAAATTATAAATAGAGCAATTCTTCAGACCTATTTCTATGTTGGGCAATATATTTAGTCATGGAATATATTATGAAGCTCAAATAAATAAAGAAAGACTTTCCATTGTAGAAGCAGAAACTATCTAAATATAGTGAATGTTGAAATGTAGTGAAACTTCAAAAACACAAAAGAAGAGTCACTACAGATCACAATATAATGAAGATTGAAGAATGTATACACTTTATACCAGAAATTCGGCTCCTGACAGATTTGTAGCTCATGCTGTTCTGTTAGGTACATAGCACATCAGCTGACAAGTTTCCTCTCCCTCAGAAAAATAAAAAGAAAAGAAAAGAAAAGAAAAAGAACATAAAGAGACCTTTTGTTGATGGTACATGACTATCATTTGTGGCTTTAGTATAGTAGCTGCAATTAATAGTTATGATTCCCCCTATAAGATCGGGTGAACATGGAAAAATGCCTTCTCTGTGATGCTCTCTGAGGTTAAGATGCAGCAACCCGACCCACCATATCATCCAACAGACAGGCCACATCCTCTCAAAGTCTTTGCCTCCATCCATCCATTTTAAAGACCAATTAGGACCCTTATGCCTTGTCCACCAAGAGGTCCTTCAAGTTATTGTCACCTAGAACTGTCAAGATTATGCTTCTTTGCTTGGTGGTCCACATGAACTGTTATCTACCGGCCCCATGAAGGTAAATGATTGTTATTAATGAAAAATGCTTTTACCATTATTTATTTCAAGAGACAAGTCAAAAAACAATCCAAGATGTCTAAAGCCCCTTGGCTACTTACTAATAGTGAATGCAGATTTCTCTCTAAAGGAACTTGTTTTAGCAACGTAAACCTTTAAATTGATTAGCCATGTGTACACCACTGAATACGGTTGTCAGATGATTACCTAACCTAAATATCTCCGCACCCAATACACATACTTTAAATCATGGACCAGTGTTTTTCTTTCAGATGCTAGAGAATCCACGGGCTATTCAGTCATCTAGGAAAGCTTGAATCTGTATGATAAGCAAATATATAATTTCTAAAAGCAATCAATGACAACTCCATGTGTGATCAAGTTTGGGGGCACCCAAACCTCATGTACATTCATTCAAATGCCTCCCATGGAAAGATAGATATTCTGTCACAGAACTAGCCTTCCTCTATACATGCTGATGTTGGTAATTATAAGCAATAGCTCTCTACTCCAACAAAGTACAAAGCTCAGATACCGATGCAGTGACTTACCTTTGTGAAGCAAGTTAACCAATTCTTGGCAGAAAGGTTAGCAGTCTCAGTGTTGGACCCCATGCCAGTACCCAACCAGTACACCCTGTATCAAGTGCTGGCACAGTATATACCTCAGTACTGAAACTAGGGTTTTTATGGGGGGCGGGATACCAAGTCTCAGTACCTTGCTGATGCATTATGGTATGCATCATACAGGGTGGCACAGTCTGGTGCAGCAAAACATGCTTGGGATAAGAGAAGTTCATATGTCCTATTGTGCATAATCAAGTACTTTTGAAAAGGTGACAGCTTCAATCAATCAATCTCTGGTGGAACATGAGTAGCAACCTTATCTACAAACATGACCTCAATGTGGGCTAGTTAACCATCCATTTGCCAATGCAGTTGCATCATGCACCAAGTAGTAACTCCAAGAAACAATCACTTTCGGTTGATTTCTCCCTCCTTGCCAGAACTACATGCTTTCAAAGTAAGGTTGATGTCAATGATATGTCTAATAACCATTCTTTTGGCTTCTTAATCACCAAAACATCGCCTCAACTCTGAAAAGATCATGAAACAATACACACATAAACATATACATAAATGTACACATATTGATGTATGCATATACATATACCTGTGCGTAGACAAATACATATACATGTACATATGCATATACCTATATTGCTCTAGTGCCAAGCTCAAAATATGCAAAGGCCCATATGTTTAATCAGTCTGTGATGCCCTCTCTCTTATCTATGCACTTGTCCACTGCTTCCAAACCTTTCTGCTGTGATAGCTGGAGCAGTATTCAAATGACCCCTGATCCTATTGTTCATGAGAACAAAGCAGGTCAAGATCAACCACCCATCTTGCACCATGATTCTCATTCTAGACTTGCCTATATTAAATCAAGTGGCTCACCATAAATTCATAATGACTTTACCAAGCACACTCCTCAAGTCTATGGTGTTTATCCAGTATGAGACATGGATTCTTTAGAGTAGCTTTCCTATATGAATTGCACATAAGCATCATACCAGGATAGGAATTAAGGAACAAAAGTTCATACTTCAACAAAAGTTCTGAAAAAATCAATAAAATTTCAGGAACAAAAATTAAAAAAAACACTAGTTTTTGATACAACTAAATGAATAACAAGAATTCAACAAAATAAAAAAAGCAATTCAGAAAGAAACCATGAATTGCTGAAGTCAGAAAAATAAAAAAATAAGCATAATAAATTTTAATTATTAAAGAAATTTGCCAGCAACAATGCATGTTTGTCCATCATTGACTTACATGTAAGGGGAAGCCCTACTAAGCTGAGGGCACGCAAAGTTGCATGTATGTTTGTCAAGATACTGTGTGTGTGTGCATGTCCCTCGACAACCACCCCCCCAACCCCAACGCAACACAAAAATACTTTAGTAGTGGGTATGATTAACTATTGCAACTTTCTAACATGGTTCAGAGCTAGAAGACACCAAAACCTAGAACTATTGTGGATGGTACTAAAATTCCTCCACGTGCGAGCTACCAAAAACTTAAATATAGTTAGCAGTTTTTCTAAACAAATAGTCACCAAGTCATCTTTTACCAAAAATAACATATTCTTGTAGATTTTATGACATTTCTACTGAATATTATCTCCAAAAAGAGCTTTTCTTTCACAGCTACAGTTAGACTAACCGCTAGGTGGTAGCATAAATGGAGATGAGGATAACCTTTTTGACTTTTGAGCTTTGAATGCACATATGTTTTAATCCAATTCACAATTAAGTGTGATGTTCACAATCTAAGACCTCGATCTTCTGATGCTGTTTAATGAAAGTGTTCCATTTCACATTCTAAGTGATTCTATCACATTAGTTGATAGGTTTTTTTCATTTTTCTTCTCTATAGCACCTCAAATTTATTTTTCAGTTTTCTTCTCTAGAGAGCCTAAAATTAGCATAATTGCAAATGGACACCTAAAATTTATTTGAAAACTAGATCAATGGTCATCTTTACTATACACTAACAATGCTGAACAAAAGATCCGATCCAAGATTTGTGGACTCGGTACCGGATCTTGTGCCGGCCAGCCGGCCGGTGGTATGGGTCGGTACGGATCCATACCGGATCGGACCAGCACGAACCGACACAGGCAAAGAAAACGAATCGGGAGGAAAAGAGAGAGAGAGAGAGAGAAATAGAGAGAGAGGGAGGAAGAAAGAAAAGAAAGGAGGGAAAGCTGTCGGACAGGCAGTCAAAGAGGTCGTCGGCTGGCCGCTGTGGCCGTCGGATGGCCCCGACTTCACTATTTTCAATTTTTTTAAAAACAATTCAAAAAGTGAAGCCAGCAAATCGATTGCCGGGCTTCACTATTCATCGTCATTTAAAAAAAAAAAAATACGATAAAGGAATAGGGGCTGTCGCCCCTGTTCTGCAACCGTGGCTTCGTCCGCACGGTTTTTGCCGCCTGGTGGCCATGGCAACCACCCGGCAAACTCCGACGGTCACTACGCCGGCTATGCCTTCCTCCAATACGTCGCTCCTCCTCTTTCTCTCTTTCTTTATCGCTCGTTTAAAAGCCCTATCAGATGACAGTTGAATTGTGGAGGCTTCCACGGCCCTCCGACGGCTGCAGCAGGCCTCCGACGGCATCTGCTCTCTCCCTCTCCTTCGCTCTCTATCTCTTCCTCTCTTTCCCTCTCCCTCCTTCGATATACTGCTTTCTCTGGCCGAACCATCCCGATTCCCCACCGGTCTGGCTCAGTACGGGGTGTACCGACCAGTTTGAGCCAGTATAGAATTCCTAAATCCAATCTAAATCTAACATCTATGATTCAAATATAAATTTCATCCTTGAAAATGTCTCACCATGCTCCCTAAACAGTCATAAAATATCGGATCAAACAAAACAAATATTTACCTTAAGTCAAGCTATAATATCACAAGGCCGACTACAGCTTTTGGAGTTTATATTGCATCAAATCTCTTCCAGGAGGACACAAACCTTGATTGAATATGCAATATAAACACAAGAAAGCATCAAAATGAGCTTATCAGCGAATGTTGGAAATTTATAACTCCATGCTTCCACTAGAATGACAATTGACAATTAGCGATCCAGAAAACCATAGCCTATGAAAGCAAATAATAACCATTTTGATTTTTGAGCTTTGAATGCACATATTTTGTTGCGGCCAAGGATTCATGGCTCGGTACGTGAGGTATTGTTCGCTCTGGTCTATCGGTCTCACATTCTTGCCCTTCAAAAAGTGCCTCACGTGAGAATGATGGTCCCTTCCTATATAAACCAGAGTTTTCCTTGATTCACAATCAATGTTAGACTAATGATGCCCTCCCTTCTACACCACAATATAACCCTCCAGTCAAGAAAGAGTCTGTGTATGGACTGGAGATATCCTCTTTATTTTTACTACAACTCTCCAGTAAAGGAGTCTGTGTACGAACAGGAGATACCCTCCTTATTTTCACCATAGACTGGTGTCCGGACATGAAAAGCCCCAAAGTTGCAAAGGTGGTCCCCTACCTGGTGTGCTATTATCGTAGCCAAGGGCTCATGGCTTGGCATATGGTATTGTCCGCTTTGGCTCATGGGCCTTACGGTTTTGTCCTTCAAAAGATACCCCATATGGAAAGGATGGTCCCTTTCTATATAAGCTAGAGTCCTCGACTCACAACCAATATGGGACTAACGATGCCCTCCCTTCTACACCACAATATATTGTAATCCAGTTCACAATTAAGTGTCATGTTCATAATCCAAGACCTCAATCTCCTAATGCTGTTTAATGAAAGTGTTCCATTTCACATTCTACATGATTCAATCCCATTAGTCGATACAATTTTTCATTTTTCTTCTCTATAGAGCCTCAGATTTATTTTTCAGTTTTCTTCCCTAGAAAGCCTAAAATTAGCGAAATTGCAAATGGACAACTAAAATTTATTTGAAAACTAGATCAAATGGTCATCTTTACTATACACTAATAATGCTGAACAAAAGATCCTATCTACATCTGACATCCATGATTCAAATATAAGTTTCATCCTTGAAAATATCTCACCATGCTCCCCAAACAGCTATAAAATATCAGGTCAAACAAAACAAATATTTATCTTAATTCTTCAGTCAAGCTATAATATCACAAGGCCAACTACAGCTTTTGGATTTTATATTGCATCAAATCTCTTCTAGGAGGACACAAACCTTGATCGAATATGCAATATGAACACAAGTAAGCATCAAAAAGGTGCTTATCAATGAATGTTGGAAATTTATAACTCCAGATTTCCACTAGAATGACAATTAACAATTAGTGATCCAGAAAACCATAGCCTATGAAAGCAAATAATAAGTTCATAACATAAGTATGATCAGCGGTAATTAAAGAAAAGTGGTAGGTTAACAACTGGAATTGCAGAAGATATTATTTTCTGAAGTATAGATTTCAATTAGCACAATGAGAAGAAATGGTGCACCTCTAGTTTATGTTCCACCAGAGGTTATTGAAGCACTTAGATGGTCTCTAAGAATCCTCCTCCAGTTAGGCATTCTAAAACAAGCTCAATTATCAGAAGGCAAAGGTGTAACAAGAAAATATACATAGATAAACAACATATTAGAGGCAAAATTACATATCTAGGTGGCAATATTGGATGAGTTACTGATGCAGCAGAAGAAGGCAAGATGGTTGGTGAGAGATAAAAAGGAAAACAGGAGAAGCAGAGAGGTTGTGTCATTCTCTTACCAGCCACTTCCAGATCTCCTGACCTATCTAGGAGCACTCTTTTGGTATTTTAGACAAGTCTCAACACCAATGATTATAGATATTTCATATCTTAAAGAGCTACTGATAAGAGTATGGATAGGCTGACTGCTTATCTTGATTCATTTCTTTTTGAAAGAATCCTTTAAACTGGCTCCATCCGTAACTAGAAATACATAGCCTGCCCCTAGTGCTTTCTTTCTCTTCTGCTAAGAGTCCTCATGGAAGGGTTATCACATAGAAAATAAATGGATGGACAATACATGTGTAGTAATTTCAAAATTAAGAATCCTTAAGTGATTGAGTAGTCTTCATTTAATTTTTCTCTTACTAAGTGCATTATGATAAATTATGAAAATGTGAGTTCATGAAGCTTATATAACAGCTGGTGTGTCTCTTTTCAGAGCAAGATGACATATGAATGTGATGGGAAACTCAATACAGAAACAGGCTTGCAGTTCTAAATTTGACAAGATCATGCATAGATTAACCATTCTAGTTAAAAGCAGAACATTGCTTGCAAATGACAAAGTGTTTACATATAACAATCATGTCTGTAATCTGCATATCATTCCTAGGAAAGTAGACAAAAGAATATATGCATTGTTGCTAAAATTATAACCATAAGGAATTTTGTAGATTATTGCCCAAAAAAAAATCCAAAGTTACCTAATATAACAGGTACTATGTGGCCAACCAGCTAAAAGTTACAAATAAAAATCTTAACAAAATCTAAAAAATCAACTGATTAATTCTAGTTTCTTCAACCACTGTTTTTTTAACTATGCAGTCAAATGATTAAATGGCTGATCAAAATTTCACTTCATTAGCTTTGAGGCAAAATTATATATTTAATAGCAGGTGAAAGACATTTCCTTCAGAAAGTAAAAATATAAACTCCTATGATTTAGTTTGCTTACAACCTCTATCTGTATCATTAAAAGAAAAGGCAAGGAGAAGACCCACTTTGAATATAGGATACATACCTTAGGCATCATATCTGGTGAAGCAATTAACTTATCAAACTCCATGAATCCTTCCTTTATTTGTTCTATTAGATCTTCTCCACCAACTACATCAGCTCCTATACTTTTTGCTTCATCAATCTTCTCTCCTATAAAATTTAAACCTAATAAATATCAGATTTAGGAAGCATAAAGTTTTAAAAGCTTGCTGTAGAAAAAATTAATGTAACACCATCATCATACTAAAACAAAATCCGAAAAAGGATCTAAATGGCAAAGTCTCCAATTATGCCCACAAAGACAAACTTCTATGAATTGTTCAACTTTAATAAACAACAGCTGCTTTAAGCTGATTCAAGTGCATTGTTGGATGGGCTCCGCTTTAAGAGAGGAATCTTCACTCACAGTCAAGGCAACTTAGCCAAATGATCTAAGATAGGACAAGTTTCTTTAATTTTATAATCCCAATGTTTAGTCTGACTTCGTTCTTGCTTTGACGAGCTGAGCTGCTCCATCATCAATGGGGATGTGACCTGATCTCATGTCTATCCTACAAAAGTTGTTCGTTGAGTAAAATTCATCCATAAGTTAAGAACCACTGTATTTCTTGCAAGAAACCCACTACGGTCCAGGAATTCCTTTTGTCACAGACAATAATATGCTTGATCTGTGACAAAAACAGATATCTGCAAATATTGTTGCAGCAATATGAATCCTTAGGCACATCTACCAGAAAGTCTAAGTCTAGGCATAGGCACCATGAAGAGCAAAATTTTACTATGATTGCCCACAAAAGGCTCACTATAGCTATCATAGGGACACCATCACACTATATTTAAACTTTGCCTATTCTAGCTGTCTTTGATACCCAAAAATCTGAAAGTTGATGAAATGCCAGAGAGAAATTTAGAGGTCAGAAAAGCAAAAATATTTCACCATATTAAGAAAAACATCGGCCTCCAACAATGTGGTCACTTCCAAGATTATGTCCTTCTTGGGTTACAAAAGGTTTAAGAGGATATCATCTAATTAAGGAAGAAGATTCAGAATTTGTTGAATTATCATTCAGTGTTTGATCAGCTGATTGATATTCTATGGACCAGTGGAGCAATTTGACATGATTACCAATGCAGAACTGAAACTATGTGTCTGCTGGAACTTCCAATATGATCTTAAGTTCCAGATAGTATTAAGCATAAAAAGGTGGAAACTTAATGGAAATATCATGTAGCATTGTAAGCTTAGGTGTAGGGATAATGGATCTACAGATTAGTGTATGCTTTGATGAATTTTTTGTTGAGGAACAAACAATTTTTTAGTTCTCCTGGAAGCAAGGACCATGGATCACTAGGATTACAAAAGGTAAAAAGGATAGCATCTGACTAGTGTTGAACAGACTGATTTCAGATAAAGGTAGGAGAGACCATCCAGAGTTTGTGATCCCAAATGTTGATCAGCTGATGGACATACACTATGGATCAATAGGCAATTTGACAAGGTTTTTCAGTAGAAAGAGAATAATAAGTTTCCACAATTTCTGATCATGCCTCAAATTGGACACAAATGGAATAAGAAATTGGGAATCTAAATAAAATACAATAATGAGATTCTAAACTATGAGTCAAAATGAAGGATATATGGCTTGGTTTAACTCATGAGGGGTGCAATTGTGTATTCGTATAACAGCATTGGAAAAATGTGGAGTTAGACTTCAGGGATTTAACAAAAGCAGTATGTGATGGATGGCTTTAATTCCATCTGAATCATAATCATCCAGTTCAGTTTAAGCAAGCTGGATGATCATGGCCCTCCAAGCAAATTACAATGTTATATAAAAGCACACACAATTTCAGAACAGTTTCCATGAATTAAAAAGATAGTACAGCTTTGAGACCAAGACTTCCATTCAACATGAATGAAAAGATAGGAAACAAGCAAGTTGTGCAAACAGTATTTCTAATGTCCATATAGTCAGAGTCGCTTTAATTTATTTCTAAAGCTCACTACCGATCTAGAACATTTATCTTCTTGGACATTGACTAGTTATTGAAAAATCACAATTGGAACCACAACATAAAAAAATGAGAAAAATCAAATTATTGAAATCACATTGTACAATTATACTGTCAGTTCACTGGGGAAGAGTAGGAAAGCCTTACTCATAAAGCAAAAGGCATTATCTAAACCTATTTAAACTCCGGCATAGTTGTGTGAGATGCGAAGCTACAAGCAACACCAATGTATCAGCAATAGTATCTAGTTACCCGCCTTGTGTAAGAACGGCCACTTTAACAGTCTGTCCTGTCCCCTTGGGTAAATTCACCTACAAGAAGATACAAAAACAAATAAGCAATCAATGCCGCAACAACCAAACAAATTTAAAATGCAACAAAGAGAAGAATTTAGTGAAAATCCACACCATGGCCCTCAGCTGCTGGTCATTGTACTTGGGGTCAATATTGAGGCGGAAATGGGCCTCGGCGGACTCGACAAACTTAATGTTGGACATCTGCTTGAGAAGCGCCACCGCCATCGGCACATCATAGTCCTTCTTGTTCTCCCTCAGATTCTGGATCTCCAAAAACCGCTTCGACCTCGTCTGCTCATCAAAATACCACCTTTATCCGAACTCCCTTCACTAATTCCTCTAAAATCCGACAAACAAACACGAACACAAACACAGACACAAACATCGAGAGAGTAAAGAAGAAGAAGGAAGATCGGATGAGGAAGTACTCTGTCCCTCTTGAGGAGCAAGGCGGCCTTGCCGGTCTTGGGTTTGGAAGGAGGCGACGGGGCTTCAGCGGCGGCATCATCCTCCTCCACGACGACGGTCTCGCCGGCGGCAGCGGCGACGACAACGGCAGCCTCCGCGTGGGTGGGGGGCTTCCAGAAGACGATGGGGCGGCATGGGGTGCGGGAGTGTAGGGTGTGGAGAGCCACGGAGGGGTAGGACGAGGAGGAGCGGAGGGAGAGAGTGGGGGCGGCAGGCTTGGGGCAGACGAGGGCGCCCGGCGGGGAGAGGGAAAAGGGGGAGGAGACGGCGGCCATCATCGCCGCTCGGTGGGGATCGGCTGGGGGGTGGTGGGGTAAGGGAGTGAGCGTAGATAAGAGACGCTTGGAGCGATGATAGGCAGTTTCGGGGCGGGCTGGGTTGCCATGATGCGTTGCCGGACGATCAGGATGCGGCGTGGTGGTTCTCCGTAGACCGTTGGATTCCAGGACAAAGAATGGAAAGTTACCGTATTTGAGGACTTTTATTGTAATTGCCGGGTGCCCATCTTTGTACTTGCCGGATCATTAGTACGATCCGTATTTATGATATAATTATTAATGACTTATGAAAATATATATATATATATACATATATGCATATATATTTTTTTTCTTCTGAGATTTCGTAGCCAAAATTGAGTGAGGATGGAATGAATGATTAGAATAAAAAAATATTAAAAAAAGTAACTCGGAGAAGTGTAGAACGATGAGGAAGAGACGGTGTCAAAAGACAGCCAAAGTGAATCTCCCTCAAAACTCCATATTTTTCATCTATGAGATGAAGGTACCTTTGAGTATTTCATAATTTTGGAAGTACAAAATCTATGATCTCTTGAATAAAAACTTCCACATTTCCTCACTGGCTCTGCTTCCTTTCTGTTCTCAAAGGCGTTGGAAAGGAATAGAAAAAAGAGGACAGTCCATGAGGCTTCCACCACCATGAGATCAGAAAAGGCTCAAATATACAGCCAATCTTAGCCTGTCTGCAAATACATTATTTCGATAATTCAAATGCATGATATACAAGTCCTGATGGAGTAACGTTATTGTTGTACTAAAGCTCATCCTCGGAGAGAATCTCAGAAAACAAATGCTCAATTCCTTTAGCCTTCCTCTCTTCTTTGCATTTTCTTTTCCAAAGGTCAGAACTCAAAATTCAACCATGCTATTATCATGACAAAGTGCAGAGACACCATCTCTTTGAGCAGGAGAATAAAAAAATTTTTCGGAGAGCCAATCCGCTGCTTGATTGACTTCTATGTACTACTTATCCTTTTCATTAAGCAGAAGAAAAAAAAATTGTTAGCATGGAATCTTATCATCATGCAATTAAGCTTTGATCTACAAATAGATAGAATTTGACGCCTCAAGATTTGGTTTATATTGAGCCCATAACGAGATCCACGATGAAAAACGGAGTCCAACGAGATCAAGATCATCTCAAACGAAGTTCGGACGGAGAAGATACGCACGATCGAAGATGGCATGAAATCCGAAGTGACGGAAGACCGCCGGTGGCTGGCGGCGGGCCGACAGAGCAGCAGCGGCATGGCCGCAGGCGCGATAGTGCACGGCCTGGGCATGTAGAGCCCGGCCTAGCACGCTAGGTGTGATCCATGCCCAGGCGCGCGAGCGCAGGCACGGCCCAGGTGCGCGCACGGGCGCGGCCCAAGCCCACGCAGCCCGTGCTGGGAGCTCGTAGCCCGATCCATCATGGACCGAATGGTGCATAGGGAGCTCTGTAGACCGAGGGAGCATTTTCCCTCGGTTTCTCGCGATCCATCATGGACCGCATACCATTTTTCGTACGTTTCTCACGGTCCACGGACTGTTCCGTGGACTGACGCATGATCGGAGGGCGTGGGTTGATTTTGGTATTGATCTGACAGTTCAGGGATTTGGTTTGCGCCTGATTAGGAGTCCTAATCATGTTCTAATTGGTTTTTAACCCTTTAAAGAGTCTGATGATGCAAGAATAGAGAGGTGTGGCTCGATTTTGACAGAAAGGAACCCACGAAGAGAGAGAGACGTGCAGCGCTGAGAAGAGAAGGAGCAGAGAAGCTCTTGGACAGCGGACAACAGTTGCTTCAGGGGTTCAGGGGGTCTTCCTAGAGAGAGAGCTTTTATGAGAAAAAACTTCATATAAGGGAAAAATTGGGTGTACGAGGGTTGAGAGTGAGATCTCCTCTTGTAATATTTTTTTTTCTCATAATGAAGTTTGCATGCCCCGGGAGGCAAATCCTTTTTTGGCTGATCCACATATTTGATTGTTTTCTATTTTATTCTTCTTTCTTTTTGCTGTATTGTGCGGTATCGAAAAGATCCTAGAAGATGGTGTCCTGGCTAGACATCCACCAACAAATGGTATCAGAGCGAGGCGTACAAGGATGCAGATTGCAGCAATGGTGAGCAAGATTGAAGATGGAGAAGATATGATCAATCAAGTTGGAGATCAACAAGTTTGATTGAAAGAGTAATTTCTCCTTGTGGCAGGCAAAGGTCAAGGACATACTCATCCAACAAGGATTGATTAATGTTTTCTTATGCAAGGAGAAGCCGACCACTATAGAGGTGCAAGATTGAAGACGGCTACAGATGCAGGCGGTAAATACCATCTCCATGTATCTAGTGGAAGAGGTAGTAATCCATGTGCTTAGCGAGACTTCTCCGACGGTGTTGTGGTTAAAACTCGAGGAGTTGTACATGGCGAAATCTCTCAAACACTCTTTTCCTCTGGTGGTAGTTTTACTAGCTGCGGATAATTGAGGGACAGAGCGTGCAGGAGCATCTCAGCCACTTCCAAAAGATCCTCACTGACCTCCTCAGCGTTGGTGAGAATGTTGAAGAGAAGACCAGGGTGCTGGTTTTGCTATCGTCACTTCCACCTTCGTATGAGTCATTGGTGACTGCTCTTCTAATGGGAAAAAGCACCATCAAGATAGACAAGGTCACCGCGGCGTACTCCAGAATGAAGTTCTCAAGAGGAAGAACCCGACTTCGAGCTCAGGTGGCGGTAGCTCAGTTTTGGTGATTTCTGGAGGAGCAGGAGGTGGTAGACGGAGCGACAGAAGATCGCTACGAGGGTGGTCTAAGTCCAGGAGAGATTTGAGTAAAATCAGATGTTACCGATGTGAAGAGTTGGGACATCTAGCCAGAGATTGCCCTCAACTCAGGGATCGGATGATGGCTGTTATAGCGACGGCCAGTAGCGATTCAGAGAGAGATATTCTGGAGATATCTAATGAGGTATCTACTTCTTTCCAGCAGTAGATTTTAGATTCTGCATGTACCTATCATGTATGTTGTAGAGAGGAGCAATTTGACTCCCTGGAGAACAGTGAGGGCACTGTTTATCTGTCGGATGGATCATGCTGTGTGATCAGAGGTATCGAGATGGTCAACTGGAGGACACATGATGGTGCAGTGAGAAGATTGGAGGAGGTTCGATACATATCTGATTTCAGACAGAATCTTATCTCACTGAATAGACTAGATTTGAGAGGCTACAGGACGGTAGTTGGTGGAGAAATTCTGAAGGTGCTACGCGGTGATAGGATTGTTCTGGAAGAAAAGAAGGAAAGGAGAGGACATTATTACCTGACGGAGAGCCCAGTGCGAGGTAAAGCTTTAGGAGCTAAGAGAAATTCAGAGCAAGGTAGAGCTCCAGGTAGAGGTGGATCGGGCATTAGACAGGAGACTCGGGAGGATGAAAGGCGATATCGCAAAGTGAGATTCCTATTACTGCAGGATGATGCCTCGAGCAGATCTTAGACCAGAAGGAGCATAGTATATGATGGAGATGGGATCAAGCAGCTTGGCTTGACTCCCATGTTTGCCCATTCATGTTCAGTAGGCGATTGTCCCAGGACATGGAGGCAAGGAGATCCAGAAGCTCTTAGAGTTAGGAGGAGATCGAATATCAAGTTGAGATAGAGATTATTAAGATTTGATATCTCAAGATTCGATCTATATTGAACCCACAACAAGGTCCGCGATGAAAAATGGAGTCCAACGAGATCAAGATCATCTCAAACGGAGTTTGGATGGAGAAGATACGCACGATCGAAGATGGCATGAAATTCGGAGCGATGGAGGACCGTTGGCGGCCGGCGACGGGCTGGCGGAGCGACGGTGGTGCACGGTCCAGACGCGGCAGCACGCGACCTAGGCACGTAGAGCCCGACACAGTGCGCGAGGCATGGCCTAGGCCCAGGCGCACGAGCTCGCGGGCCGGCCTAGGCCCGGGCGTGGGTGCGAGCCAGGCCCACACAGCCTGTGCTGGGAGCCCGTAGCCTGGTCCATCGTGGATTGGGCGGTGCACAGGGAGCTCTGTGGATCGAGGGGGTATTTTCTCTCAGTTTCTCACTGTCCACCATGGACCGCATGTTGTTTCTCGCATGTTTGTCGCAGTCCATGGACTGTTCCATGGACCGACTCACGATCGGAGGGCGTGGGTTGATTTTGATGTTGATCCGACAGTTCAGGGACTTGGTTTAGGCCTGATTAGGAGTTCTAATCATGTTCTAATTGGTTTTTAACCCTTTAAAGGGCCTGATGATGCGAGAACACAGAGGTGTGGCTCGATTTTGACAGAAAGGAACCCGCGAAAAGAGAGAGACGTGCTGCGCTGGGAAGAGAAGGAGCAGAGATGCTCCTGGATAGTGGACAGCGATCGCTTCAGGGGTTCAGAGAGATCTTTTTAGAGAGAGCTTTTGTGAGGGAGAACTTTTTATGAGAAAAAAATTAGGTGTACGAGGGTTGAGATCTCCTCTTATAATATTTTTTTTCTCATAATGAAGTTTACATTCTCCGTGGAGGTGAATTTTTTTTTGGCTGATCCATATATTTGATTGTTTTCTATTTTATTTCTTCTTTCTTCCTGCTACATTGTGCGGTATCGAAAAAATGCTGGGAGGTGGTATCCTGCTAGACATCCACCAACAAATGGTATCAGAGCGAGGCAGTACAAGGATGCAGATTGCAACGGTGGTGAGTAAGACTGAAGATGGAGAAGATAGGATCAATCAAGTTAGAGATCAACAAATTTCATTGAAAGAGCAATTTCTCCTTGTGGTGGGCAAGGGTGAAGGACGTGCTCATCCAACAAGGATTGATCGATGCTCTCTTATGCGAGAAAAAGCCGACCACCATAGAGGTGCAGGATTGGAGACGGCTACAGATGCAGATGGTGAGTACCATCCACATGTATCTAGCGGATGAGGTGGTGATCCATGTGCTTAGCGAGACTTCTCTGACGGTGCTGTGGTTGAAGCTCAAGGAGTTGTATATATCAAAATCTCTCACCAACACTCTTTTCTTCTAGAGACAGTTTTACCAACTGTGAATGACTGATGGACGGATTATGTAGGAACATCTCAGCCACTTTCAGAAAATCCTCACCGACCTCCTTAACATTAGTGAGAATGTTGAGGAGAAGACCAGGGCGCTGGTTTTACTAACGTTGCTTCCACCTTCGTATGAGTCCTTGGTGACTGCTCTTCTAGTGGAGAAGAGCACCATCAAGATGGATGAGGTCATCGTGGTGATACTCCAGAATGAAGTTCTCAGGAGGAAGAATCCGGCTTCGAGCTCAGGTGGCGGTAGCTCAGCTTTGGTGGTTTTTGGAAGAGCAGGAGGCGGTAGACGGAGCGACAGGAGATTGCGACGAGGGCGGTCCAAGTCCAGGAGAGACTTGAGTAATACCAGATGTTATCGATGTGAAGAGTTGGGCATCTAGCCAGAAATTACCTTCAATTCAGAGATCGGATGATGACTGCTGTAGCGACAGCTAGTAGCGATTCAGAAAGAGATATCTGATGAGGTATCTACTTTTTCTCAGTAGTAGATTTTAGATTCTTTATGTACCTATTATATATGTTGTAGAGAGGAGCAGTTTAACTCTCTGGAGAATAGTGAGGATGCTGTTTATCTGTCGAATGGATCATGCTGTACGATCAAAGGTATCGGGACGGTCAGCTGGAGGACACATGATGGTGCAGTGAGGAGATTGGAGGAAGTTCGATACATATCCAATTTCAGACAAAATCTTATCTCACTGAGCAGACTAGATTTGAGATGCTACAGGACAGTAGTTGGTGAAGAAATTCTGAAGATGCTATACGGCGATAGGATTGTTCTGAAGGAAAAGAAGGAAAGGAGAGGACATTATTACCTGACGGAGAGCCCAATGCAAGGTGGAGCTTCAGGAGCCAAGAGGAGCCCAGAGTGAGGTGGAGCTCCAGGTGAAGATGGATCGGGCACAAGACAGGAGACTCAGGAGGATGAAAGGCGATATCGCAAGATGAGATTCCTATTGCTGCAGGATGATGTCCCGAGCAGATTTCAGATCAGAAGGAGTACAGCATACGATGAAGATGTGTTGCTCCAAGAATTGATTTTGATGATCGCAAACTATTTGAAGAGACTACTAATGAGTTTCTTATCTTTGAAAAATATTTTTGTGATGTTTCAGGTAGTCCAAAAGATTGAATTTGAAAAGCTTCATCAAGTGTGTCAAAATTGAAGTTTTCTGTAAGTTGGAGAAGTTTTCGAAGCCTTTTGAGAGTATCAAATTGATTTGAATATATTTGAGAGCATTTGAAAGTATTTTGGTAAGTTTCAAATCTTAAATGTATGAAAAATTAGATTGCAACAATATGGGGTGATCCATCTGGGTCATCCCTTTTCATTGAGTAGCCAGCACGTTTCTTTTTGACTCATGGCACGCAGTGGGACGACCCACTTGAGATGATCCATACAATAGGATGACCCACCTGGGACAATCTCTGAGATCCTGAGATCAAAACAGAAAGTTTGATTTTCGGACTGGCCAAATGAGGCATCTCATGGGACTTTCTAGTCACAGTGGGACGATCCATCTGGGATGATCCATTTTGGGTGAGTTCGTAACGGTTAGTTTTCAGCTTATTTTTGATACATTTAATGCGCATTAAACACTCTCCAACGGCTCTAAACCGACTTTAAGACATTCTCAAGGATAAATGGTGACTATAAATGCTCTTTTGAAGTGGAAAATCAAACAGTTTAAGCAAGCATTCAAGTTTAAATTCGAGAAAATCTCTATCAGCCCTAAAAAGATAAATAGAAGCATTTAATCACTTCACCAACCACTCTCCAGCAGCAATCAAGTGTGAAATTCATTGAGGATATTCAGCAAAAGCTTCTTTTCCTTAAGTATTGTATTTCTATTACGTTTATTATGTTTATTTAAGGAGATAGTGTGCTGAATTTTTTGTACCCTATTTTTTTCATATTATTTTTAGATTTTTGAGTTTTGGGGGATTCCAAAATTCGGTTGGGTTGATCCGAATCCTGAATCGAATTATTGAGGGTTGGTTTGTATCCGAAAAATAAGTATTTTTACTTAGATAGCAAGGGTCGGAGGTGTCCAATGTGGTGTAATCCTTGTAATCCGTTTAGCGGATTGAATTTTCAAGTAGAGACTTGAAAAGTGGATGTAGGTGTAAGGTTGGCATCGAACCACTATAAATTTTTTGTGTTTGTTGTGCTTGCCTTTCTTCTTTATGCCTTATACTTGCAATCTTATCATTTGTGTTTGAATTTATTTTTATTAAAAATCAATCCTCTCCACTCAAACACTTTAGCACATTATTTTAGTGCATTAATCTTTAAAATTTTAAAAAGATCCAATTCACCCCATCCTCTTGGGCTCTATATCTGGGTAACAAGTGGTATCAGAGCTCAGTGCTCTAGTTCTTACTTGATTTAACCATCAAGAGTTAAAGATCTATGACAGCTCAATTTGGTACATCCCTAGCTGAGGGGCAATTCACAAACCGACCTTCACTTTTCAATGGATCAAACTACATCTATTGGAAAGCTCAGATAAGAATTTTCATTCAAACATTTGATTATGACATGTGGAGTGTCATAGTAAATGGACTACACACACCCACTAAATTGATTGATGGTGTGTCTCTCCCTAAGTCGGAAGGTGAATGAGATGAACTTGATAAAAAAATAGTTCAGCTCAATGCTAAAGTCATGAATATTTTATATTATGCTTTGGATGCTAATAAATTTAATCGTATTTTCACATGCAACTCAGCTAAAGAGATTTAAGATAGATTAGAAGTCACACACGAAAGTACAAATCAAGTAAAAGAATCTAAGATCAATATGCTTGTGCACAACTATGAACTGTTTAAAATGGAATCTAAAGAATCAATAACTCAAATATTCATTTATTTCATTGACATCATAAATAGTTTAAAAAGTCTTGACAAATATTATTCTAATAGTGATCTTGTGAGAAAAGTGCTCAGGTCCTTACCAAATCATAGGAGGCAAAAGTCACTGCAATCCAAGAGGCCAAAGATTTGAATACTCTACCATTGGAGGAGCTACTTGGATCCCTCATGACTCACAAACTGACCATGAAGCAACACACTGAGAAAAAAATCAGAAGAAAGAGGACCATAGCTCTTAAGTCGACAGCTCAGGAAGAAGAAGATACAGAAAATCAGACAATAGTAAGGAAGATGAGGACCTGGCCTTGATTACTAGAAAATTTAGATGCTTCATGAGGAGAAAAAAATAAAGGATCAAGAGAAGACCACCAGTCAAGGAGGAGCCGAGCAAAGAAAAAGAAAAGGAATAGCTCATCATCTGCTATGAATGCAAGAAATCGGCCCACTTCAGATTAGAATACCCCCAACTCAAGAAAGGCCAAAAGAAGTTCATGAAGAAGAAGATTATGATGGCTACATGGAGCGACAGTGATGACTCCACCACTGATGAAGAATCTCATGAAGAAGCCAATCTGTGCCTTATGGCATATGAAAATGAGGTAACACCCAAAATTCAAAATAAATTTACTTATGATGAACTGTTAGAAGCTTTTCATGAACTTTTAAATGACCTAAAAGAATTAAGAATAAAAAATAAAAATTTGAAATCAAGAAACCAAGTATTAGCTAAGGAAAAAGAAGAAGTTGATAAGAAAAATGGAGAATTAGAACTAAAGAATCAGTCTCTAATAAAAGAAAAAAATGAACTGTTTAGTCAAAATGAAACTCTTGTAAAAGAAAATCAAAAACTAAAGGAAGAGGATAACAAGTTAAAACCTATAGTTGATAGATTTACATTAAGTTCAAACAAACTTTTGATGATCATTGATAGTCAAAAAGTTGTATATGATAAAGTCGGACTTGGCTGTAACACTCTAAGAAAGTAAAAATTTTTGAAAAATATTTTTGTCAATACATCTACAAGAAAACTGTCAAATATTATTTGTTTTAGATGTGACAATGTAGGGTACAAAGCTTACTCATGTTTATCAAATAAATTTGATATTAGAAATGTTAAGAAAATATGGATTCCAAAAGGAACCATTGTGACTAACCCCAAAGGATCCAAGTCAGCTTGGGTACCTAAGGTTAAAATTTGATTTCATATGTGCAGGTGTGTCTTGCATCCCAAGCAACAAAATGAAGTAGTATCTCGACAGTGGATGCTCAAGATACATGACTGATGATAAATTTTAATTCATCATATTGGAAGCTAAGAATGGAGGGATGGTCACCTTTGGAGATAATGAAAAAGAAAAGATCATCGATATTGATAACATTGATATCACTCCCTTCACTTGTATTGAAAATATATTACTTATAGATGGTCTTAAGTATATTTTTTAAGTATTAATCAATTATGTGATAAAAGTTATAAAGTAGTTTTTGAATCATCTATATGCATTGTAACTAGTTCCACTGATGTTAGCATTAGATTCATTGGATATAGACGTGGCAATGTATACATAATTGATTTAGATGATCTATCCTTACGAAATATGCAATGGCTTATGGTCATAAATGCTAAAATTAATGATACTAGTTAGCTTTGGCACCATAAGCTTGCACATATTAGTATGCACACACTTTCTAAAATTATTAAAAAAGATTTGATTTTTGATTTTTTAAAAATTAATTTTGACAAAGATAAAATTTGTGATGCATGTTAATTAAGTAAACAAATAAGAATTTTTTTTAAATCTAAAAATATTGTTTCAACTTCTAAACCTGTAGAACTCTTACATATGGATTTATTTGGTCCTACAAGGACAACTAGTCTAGGAAGAAAAAGATATGGTTTTATAATTATTGATATTTTTTTTATGTTTTACTTGAGTTTTGTTTTTAGCTTCTAAGGATGAAGTATTTTCTGTATTCTCTAAGTTTTGCCGAAAGATTTCAAATGAAAAATATTTACCAATTATTTTTATTCGAAGTGACCATGGCACTGAATTTAAAAATAAAGATTTTGAAAAATTTTGTAATGAAAAGGGCATAGATCATAACTTCTCAGCACCTAAAACACCACAACAAAATAGAGTTATTGAAAGAAAAAATAGAACCCTAAAAGAAATGGCCCGTACCATGTTATGTGAAAGTAAACTCTCAAAATATTTTTGGACAGAAGCAATTAACACAACATGTTACATTTTAAACCATACTTTAATAAGACCTATTTTAAAGAAAACACCTTATGAATTATTGAAAGGTAGAAAATCTAATATAGGTTATTTTCATATTTTTGGTTGTCGGTGTTTTGTTTTGAATAATGACAAAGATAACTTAGGCAAATTTGATGCTAAATCTGATGAAGCTATCTTTTTTGGCTATTTCACTTCTAGTAAAGCTTTTAGAGTATTCAATAAAAGAACACTGTAGTGGAAGAGTCAATTCATGTTATTTTTGATGAAACTAATGATCTTCAATCAAGAAAGAGAGAGAGTGCTGATGATACAAGTATCATAGAAAATGAAATGAAAGAACTCACCTTCAATGACTCAAATAAATAAAATAAAAATCAATTGGATGAAAGCATCAATGATCAGAATATTCAAAAATAATCTCAAGACACAGGTAATCTTCTAAGGGAATGGAAGTATGTTTACAATCACCTTAAAAAATTAATAATTGATCATCCGGCACAAGGAGTAAGAACTAGATCCTCACTTAGAGATGTTTGTAATTATGTAGCTTTTATTTCATATCTAGAACCTAAAACAATAGATGAAGCTGAAAAGGACCATAACTGGATAATTATCATGCAAGAAGAGCTAAACCAATTTGAAAAAAATAATGTATAGATACTAGTTGCTAGACCTAAAATCCACCCCATAATAGGAACTAAATGGGTATATAGGAACAAATTAGATGAAGATGGAAATGTAATAAGAAACAAAGTAAGATTAGTTGCTAAAAGATACAATCAAAAAGAAAGAATTGATTTTGATGAAATATTTGCTTCTGTTGCTAGACTAGAAGCAATAAGAATACTACTTACTTTTGCTTGTTTTATGAACTTTAAATTATTTCAAATGGATGTTAAAAGTGCTTTTCTTAATAGTTATATTGCTGAAGAAGTCAATGTAGAACAACTTTCTGATTTTGAAAATCATAAGTTTTCAGATCATATGTTTAAGTTAAACAAAGCTTTATATGGATTAAAACAGGCTCCTAGGGCATGATACGAAAGATTAAATTTTTATTAAAAAATAATTTTTCAAGAGAAAATATTGATACTACTCTTTTTATAAAAAAGAAAAGATAAAGAAATTTTAGTTATACAGATATATGTTGATGACATTATATTTGGATCTACTAATAAAAATTTGTGTCAAGAGTTTGCCAAGCTCATGCAGGAGGAGTTCGAAATGAGCATGATGGGAGAACTCACTTTTTTCCTCAGACTCTAAATTAAACAAATGAAAGAAGGGATCTCTATCACCCAAAGTAAGTACACAAGAGAACTATTAAAGAAATTTGGAATAGAGAGCTCAAAAATTATAAGTACACCTATGATCCCTTCTTGTGAATTAGAAAAAGATGAGCATGGTAAAAATATTAATTCAAAGCTCTATAGAGGCATAATAAAATCTTTATTGTATCTTACTACTAGTAGACCTGATATAATATTCAGTGTATGCATGTATGCTAGATATCAATCTAATCCTAAGGAATCTCACTTAAATGCTGTTAAGAAAATTTTTAGATATTTAAAAAGAATACAAAACTTAGGTCTTTGGTTTTCAAAATAATCTTCTATGGACTTAATAGGTTATTCAGATGCAGACTTTGCTGAATGTAAACTAGATAGGAAAAGTACTAGTAGAACTTGTTAGTTTTTGGAAGAAAACTTAATCTTTTGGTTCAGCAAGAAGTAAAATTCAATGGTATTGTCTACGGTCGAAGTCGAATACATTGCAGCTGGAAGTTGCTGTATTCAAATCATTTGGATTAAGCAACAACTCATAGATTTTGGTATTGAACTTAAAAATATCCTCATAAAATGTGATAATACTAGTGTTATCAATTTGATCAAAAATTTAATTCAATATTTTAGGTCAAAATACATTGAAATTAGATATCATTTCATAAGAGAACATGTTCAAAATAATGATATAACACTTGAATATATAAACACTAAAAAACAACTAGCAGATATTTTCATCAAAGCATTAAATGAAAATAAATTTTATAAAATTAGAAGAAAATTGGACATCTTAGATCCTTCTACTTAAATTTCAATTATAATTTTACTCTCAAAATTTTTCTAAAATTTTTTGACATTATTATCTTAATTTTGGGAGCCATCTATCTTTTTTTGAGATTTTTTTAAGATAATTAAAAATTATCAGTGTTATTCAGATATCTTTTTAGATTTTTTTCTATTGAAATACTCAATCAAAAATCATATCAAAATTTATCTGAACTTTTCGTGATCATCTCAACTCGATATCACCAATTTCAAATTTTTTTTTTGAATTTTTTTTTATTTTTAAATCTTTTTCTCATTGACTGAACCTTTTCTGGAGGGGACGACCCATGTGAAATTTTTCAATTGATCGAGCAAATGGATTTCATGAGAGCCGACCCATTTCCTATTCTATTAAATAGGCTTTTGGGGCGTCTCAAACCTCAAAACCCTTCCTCTCTCTCTCATCCTAAACTTAGGAATCTCCTTCTAGATCTCTCCAAACCCCAAAATCTCACAAAACCGTGGATCACTCTCCTCAAATTTTTTGATCTCACGGCTCACTCTCTTGATTTCCCCAAATTCCAAATCCTAACCCATAGAATTCATGAGAAACTCTCCAAAATTATCTTCTCCTCTTAGTTTCACTTCAATCCACATCCTTCTCTACTGTCTTGACCATTATCCATCCTCTCCTTGGGACATGGCCCCCAAAATGAGGTTACCGCAGAGAAGGAAGTCGGTTAGATCCTTGGAGGCTGAGGAATGGAGGAAGAAGGTAGCACAAGAGCCAACCCAAGTATCTCCACCGATCACTCCAAGTAAGATTTCTCTATCTACAAGGAAGGTTGCTTTGGATAGAAATATATATTTCAAATTTTTGAGGCATGATAGTTTTTCTATTAGAGAAAAATTAATTAAGCAAGGATGGAAATTTTTCCTAAGTTTGTCTGAGCTAGTTATATTGATTTGGTCAAAGAATTTTACTCAAATTTTGGTTTTCTCTGATAATGTTTTGAGGTCTACTGTGAAGGGAGTCCAAATCATTTTTAATGCACCTAGACTAGGTAGACTCCTTTAGATGCCTTATGAGGGTAGTTGTCTAGATGAGCTATCCAAAAAAAAAATTGAACTTAGAACTATCCTTGGAGGAGAAGATGTAGAAGAATTTCTGAAAATTGAAGCCAAGGATCTGAGTGTGGAAATGAGGTTGCTCCACCACATGGTGTCTAGGATTTTCTTCCCTAAAGGAGGAAGATATGATTTGATGACTGGTAGAGATATTTACCTGATGCACCATGTAGTTTCTGAGACTCCCCTAAACCTACCTTTTCTGATGATCGATGCCATAAGGGAGGCCTCGAACAGATCCAAGGCTCTCTTGCCATATGGCATGCCTCTCACTGTGATTTTTAGGGAGTCTGGAGTGAGTTTTGAGGGAGAGGTTGTTTATAGATTGTCATACACCAACACCTACAAAACCATTCCCTTTGACGCATGAGGTTTGTCAGAGTTGATGACCATTGGGCCAAGGGCCGTGCAGCTGCAATTGAGGAAGAGGATGATGAGGAGGAGCATACTGAGGGGGAGGATCCATCTACTCCTGTGCCCAAGCCGAGTCCAATTGATCACCATATTTCAGAGTCTGAGGTAGGATCCTTAGTCAGAGTACCCCCATTGAGCCATATCATGCCTACTTTTAGCTTGGGGGATGTTGATATGAGACAGCTAGCTGAGAGAGTGGCAGGGATCTTATCTGTTTAGCTGCAGCGATTTCAGGATTAGTTTCTTCAGTAGTCTCACTTGTTCCAGTAGCAGATCCTCCTGTTGGTGCAGCAGCAGTAGCAGCAGTATCGCCAGGCTTCATCGAGTACTTTCTCTGATCCTTCCTCAAACCTTTCTATAGTGCCATACATATCTTCACTGATGGAGCTCTTGTCCGATCTGAGTACTAGACTGGAGAGTGTGGAGAGCTCCCTACTTAGGTGCAGTGGCAGGATTTTTGATATTGAGAGGGAGATCAGACGGATTTTAGTTTTTCTATCAGGAGGAGCAAGTACTTCGACCACCACTTCACCTCAGCTGGATGATTTAGCTTGAGAGATAGAGAGACTCCACAGCCAGCTTCATTCTTCTCTTGAGCTAATTCGAACAGACATCAGAGACTCCAAAGACTTCGTATCTGCTGATCTAGATGGGCTCCGACTTATAGTGAGGGGGATTTTATTTCAACTTGATGCCATTATGACTCAGCTTCAATCTAGGCCCTCTGTATGTAGTGAGCCAGCCTTTGTTCAGCCCATTACTTTCCGTCCTTCGACATCTTCCTTTCGGATCAGATCCTTCGATCAAGGACGAGGCTGATCATCTTTTACCTATCTTGGTCTCGTGCTCGATGCCCATTCTCACTGATTTCATCATTTTGTATTAGGTTACTTAGTTGTATTTTGTAGATTGGATGTATGAGAGCTTTATGCTCATGGACATATATTATGACTCTTGTAACCTCTCTATAATTAATGAATGAGATTATTATCATGGCACACTTCTTTTTTCTTAGATGAATGAATGAATGAATGACTGTTATACTTGAATGAATGCACTATTATATTGATACCTGATATGTAATCATGAAAAATCTTACCCGCTTTAGTTTATTTTTTTGATGATATCAAAAAGAAGGAGAATGATATCATAATGGAGAAAGTAGTATATTGTCTATCTGAATTTTTTAAATTTACATGCTCTTTTAAATTTTTTGTTCTGATACAATATTTTACACTGATACGTCCATTTTTTACTCTGATACATCTATTTTTATCCTCATTTTGATACTATTTGAAAAATTGCTCTAATACATCTATTTTTCTTGAGTGCTCTGATATTTCTGATAATTTTATTTTTGCATGAATGCCAAAATATCTCAAAATATTTATTTTTAATTTTACAAAACACTCCAAATTCTTCTCTTTTAATTCTTAGTTTCATCCTTGCTTTGATATCAAAATGAGAGGAAGAAATATTTTTTTCATATTTATTACTCTGATATTTAAAACAAGAAAGAAAAGAACAAAATTTTTTTATGAACCATCTCTGCTTCAATAAGAAAATTTTTTGACAAATTGAACACTTTATATAAAAAAAAGAGGAGATCTTTTTTAAAATAATCAAAATGATTATTTTATCTATTTCATACAAGAAAGGAGAAGATTTTAACTGACTAAGAACAATCCTTAAAAAAATTTTGATACCTTCACAAATGAGTTTTAGCAAAATGAATTGAAACATTAAAATTGTTGAAAATATGTATCTTATGATTCTTCATGTTTAATCTTTGGCATATTCCTACAAGTACTCCATAAATCTAAATTCTTTGAGCTTTATAAACTTATCTTATGAACACTCAAATATTTTATCATCATCAAAAAAGGAGAGATTGTTGCTCCAAAAATTGATTTTGATGATCGCAAATCATTTGAAGGGACTACTAATGAGTTTCTTGTCTTTGAAGAATATTTTTGTGATATTTTAGGTAGTCTAAAAGATTAGATTTGAAAAGCTTCATCAAGTGTGCCAAAATTGAAGTTTTCTGCAAGTTGGAGAAGTTTTTGAAGCTTTTTGAGAGTGTTAAATTGATTTGAATCCATTTGAGAGCATTTAGAAGTGTTTTGATAAGTTTCGAACCTTAAATGCATAAAAAATTGAGTTGCAACAATATGGGGCGACCCATCTGGATCATCCCTTTTCATTGAGTAGTCGGCACGCTTCTTTTTGGCTCATGACACGCAGTGGGATAATCCACTTGGGATGATCCATGTAGTGGAAGGACCAACCTGAGATGATCCCTGAGACTCTGAGACCAAAACAAAAAGTCTGATTTTCAGACTGGCCAAATGAGGCATCCCATGGGACTTTCTAGTCACAGTGGGACGATCCACCTGGGACGACCCATTCTGGATGAGTTCGTAACGGTTAGTTTTCAGTCTATTTTTAGTATATTTAATGCGCATTAAACATTCTCCAACGGCTTTAAACCGACTCTATGACATTTTCAAGGGTAAATGGTGACTATAAATGCTTTCTTGAAGTGAAAAATCAAACAGTTTAAGCAAGCATTCAAGTTCAAATCCGAAAAAAGCTCTATCAGCTCTAAAAAGAGAAATAGAAGTATTTAATCACTTCACCAACCATTCTCCAGCAGCAATCAAGTATGGAATTCATTGAGGATGTTCAGCAAAAGCTTCTTTCCCTTAAGTATTGTATTTTTATTGTGTTTATTGTGTTTATTTAAGGGGATAGTGTGCTAAATTTTCTGTACCCATTTTTCTTATATTATTTTTGAGGGATTCCAAAACTTAGTTGGGTTGATCCGAATCTTGAATCGAATTATTGAGGGTTGTGTTGTATCCGAAAAATAAGTATTCTTACTTGGATAGCAAGGGTCGGAGGTGTCCGATATGGTGTAATCTTTGTAATCCGTTTAGTAGATTGAATTTCCAAGTAGAGACTTGGGGAGTAGATGTAGATGCAAGGTTGGCATCGAATCACTATAAATTCTTTGTATTTATTGTGCTTGCCTCTCTTTACTTATTTTTCGTGCCTTATACTTGCAATTTTCTCATTTATTTTTGAATTTATTTTTATTGGAAATCAACCATTTCCACTCACACACTTTAGCATATTGTTTTAGTGCACCAATCTTTAAAATTTTAAAAAGATCCAATTCACCCCCCCTCTTGGGCTCTATATATGGGCAACAAGATGGGATCGAGCAGCCTGGCTCGACTCCCATATTTGTCCATCCATGATCAGCAGGCAATTGCCCCAGGGCATGGGGCGAGGAGATCCAGAAGCTCTCAGAGTCAGGAGGAGGCCGAATATCGAGTCGAAATAAAGATTGTTAGGATTTGATGCCTCGAGATTCGATCCATATTGAGCCCACAGCGAGATCTGCAATGAAAAATGGAGTCCAACGAGACCAAAATGACCTCAAACGGAGTTTGGATGGAGAAGATACGCATGATCGAAGATGGCACAAAATCCAAAGCGGCAGAGGACCGCCGACGGTCGGTGGCGGGCCAGCAGAGCGGCGGCAGTGCGGGGGCGCATGGCCTGGGTGCGCAGAGCTCGGCCTAGCATGTGGGGTGCGGCCCAGGCCTAGGCGCGCGAATGCGGCACGCATGGGTGCGGCCCAGGCCCGTGTGGCCCGCGCTGAGGGCCCGTAGCCCAGTCCACCATGGATCGGACGGTGCACAAGGAGGTATGTGGATCGAGGGGGCGTTTCTTTTCGATTTCTCGCGGTCCATCATGGACCGCATGCTATTTCTCGCATGTTTCTCACAGTCCACGGACTGTTCCGTGGACTGACGCGCGATCGGAGGGCGTGGTTGATTCCGATGTTGATCCGACTGTTCAGAGTCTTGGTTTGGGCCTGATTAGGAGTCTTAATCATGTTCTAATTGGTTTTTAACCCTTTAGAGGGCCTGATGATGCGAGAACAGAGAGGTGTGGCTCAATTTTGACAGAAAGGAACCCGCGAAGAGAGAGAGAGATATGCGGCGCTGAGAAGAGGAGGATAGAGGCTCCTGGACAGTGATCGCTTCAGGGATTCAGAGGGGGTCTTCTTAGAGAAAGCTTTTGTGAGGGAGAACTTTCTGTGAGGAAGAAATTTGGTGTATGAGGGTTGAGGATAAGGTCTCTTTTTATAATATTTTTTCTTCTCATAGTGAAGTTTGCATGCCCTATGGAGGTGAACCCTTTTTTGGCTGATTCACATATTTGATTGTTTTTTGTTTTATTTCTTTTTTCTTCCTGCTGCATCGCATGATATTGAAAAGATCCTGAGAGGTGGTGTCCTGGCCAGACATCCACCAACACAGATTACATCATTTGCATTTACAAAATATTTTTTTTGGTAAACCCTAAAAGTGGTCATTCTGAGAACTGAAAGAAGGCAAATCATCATATCTTGGAAGGCAATCCGAGGATCGATTATGAAAGCAGACAACATGAAATAATAGAACAACTAGAGCTGTCAATTCGGGTTGGACCCATCGGGTTGGCTCGTCCTGCCATATAAATAGGGCAAGTTGAGTTGATATTTTGCAATCTGTTTAAAAGCGGATCAAATGATCTATCCCATTTGGATCGATGGATCGGGACGGATTGGGATGGACTGATCCGTCTCTTTATATATATATATTTCAAAAGAGGATTTTAATATTATTGAAAAGATAATTGATGAAAAAAAAAAGAAGATGAAAAATTAAATGATGAGAACTACAATAATGATATGGAGGATAATTTTTTGAAATTTTAATTTGCTTCTAAATTAGTTTAAAAATTGGAACTTAAAGTCTTTTAAGTTTGAGTTGCATTAAACTAGTTTAAGTTTGACAATTTTATTTTATAACTCTAAGAATTGAGATGTGAGACTTTGATGGATTGATTTGAACTCAAATTGAATATGAAATTCAATTTATATTACTATTTATATTTTTTTAAAAAAATTTTAACGGATTGGTCCATTTAACCCACAACCTACAGCGGATCGAGTCGGATTGGGATTTTTTCAACCCGTCAGTTAAACGGATCAGCCCATCCAAACCCGTTTAGAGATAAGTCGGGATAGATCGCGATGGATCGGGATGGGCCTGCCCATCTTAACAGCTCTAGGAACAACTACCAATTAACATAACATTGCAGGCAGTGGTCTGGTCTCTTATATGCTCCCATGGGAGGCTAGGACCCAGGATGGCTACTCCAAAAGCTACAAAGTAGAGAGGAAATTTTGAAAGGAGGGAGGAAGGTAGCTTTGAAACCTCTGAAGTCTGAAGTATTCAAACTTAACCATAATTTGCATGGGCAATTGATATAAACAAGTTCAATTAGGGAAAAAAAGTGCAATAGAAGAAGCAAAACATGAACCACAAACTAAGAGATTACATGAGAAATGAAAGCAGGCTCATCAGCACTGATTCTTCTCTGGCGGAGCATAGAGCATATAAAAATTGAGACGAAAGTAGGATCTAATCAATAAATAACAATTTTTGATCGAGTAATACGATAATTGCCCAGTAAGTTATTATAATATCGATATGGTAGTTCTGTCTGCGCCTTAACAAAGAGGGGAAGACCAGGTAAACAATTCCTGCAGGCAGCAAGTGGATCCATGCACGTGATTTTTGAACCAGATTTACAACTGATTTGCCCGAGGAAATAGGGGAATTTTCAAGCTGATATGTCTAACATCTCTTTATAGATAATTAAATGTATAGATTTGAGATCTGGAAAGGAAAAACTCATGAAAAAACTGACCATTTCAGGTGGTATCATGAAATATCAAAATACAAAGTACGTAAATGTAAAAATTATTATGTGTGGTTATTAAACAACTCCACTCATTTATTTGCCTCAACAATTTCTCTGTATTTGTTCTTCATTTTCACGCCAGATACAGTCCTGCAATGTCCAAGGATTAACAGGATCAGCAGCATGACATATAAAGAAGTTAACAAGTAATAAAATGTTCTCAGAACTCAGGCTTATGTTATTTGCTATGAGAAGTAGTTGGACATAAATAAAGAATTAATGTAATATTAATGCTGCATTTTTAAGACACTAGTTGCCAAGCTACGAGTTGCCCTACAGAAATAGGGACCAGAAGGAAGAAAGCAACACCAAAAGATGCAATGTTTCTTGTGCATAAAGGTAAGGTGGGTACAACTACACACTTATGCATGCATGCTAATAAAGATATGGTAAAGTTACATATAAGATGGAATCCTACGAGAAATTTATGGACTTGCTGTTCCCTCTCATTGAAGCCACTCGTTCAAAACCCATTATTAAAATTGGAGAACTTGTTTCTTTTTTACTGGCAGGGACAGCAGTTGGTGTTGTTGCATACCTTTTTTGTAGCCATAACTCACCATTTGTTTCTGTTAGATTGTCCTAATAAAGACTAAGAAACTTCTCATAAATTCCATCAAGAGTCCAATTCTTTACAAACTCTTCAACTCAAAATAAAAATCCTCCCCACCAGTGCATGGTCAAAACTCTCCAAGTCTAGGACTTGGATCCTACCTGAATTATTATAAGTTTAGCTTTCTCCCAGACAATTACAAGTCTGTTCTATGAAAAGCATTTGATTTCATTCAAAAATTTTAACCAGGACCACTATTTTAGCAGAAACTGAACCTGAATGGAAATGTAAAACAAGCAGATAAGGATTGCAACCAAGTGCACAAGGATTGTAATGATTTCACTGATTTCTTTACATGGTTTGCATAATGCAGCTACAGGGATGGGAAATGATCCAAGAAACACAAAATCCAAAAGTTCAGGAAGAACGAAGTTCTGAGCTATTGCAAATAAACTTTAAATCAAATGTCATCAGAAGTAATAAATTTTGTAACTACTTAGTGCACGGTCAGCACTCAGCAACCTTCAATGCCATTGATGTTAAAATGTCATAGGTCATAACTGCATATGTTGCCTTTTCAATTTAAATAAAATGTTTTCAACTGACAGGATTTGAGCTCAAATCCTAGTAAAACACCATGTTTTGATGGCATTTCCGTAATATTTACCAATGTAATTTTTTGTGATCAAGAACTTGCAAGTGGGTACATACATCCAACTAAAAGAACATGGAAGGTTTTGGTAATACATGAAGATTAATCCTTAAATTATTTAAAAAACATTTTACAAGGAAAATGCTTTGGGGTGCCTATAATGAACACAAATTTTATCGTTCCCACAATTGCTGATTTGGCAACACCATTAGCAACCAACCCCCTTGTTTGGCAACAAAACCCATGAGTTGCACCAATCCATTAATAACGGGAGCCTTGCAGCATTACTCCTCTCATAATGCTACAGTTCTCACAACACTTACCCATAACGTCCTTATCGAAGATTTCTTGCTACAGGTTAAGGACTTGTGCCTAGACCATATATATCTTGAAGAAGCAAAAGCAAAACTATTGACCTGCGAGAAATCAGATCCTTGACAAGACTTGTTTGAAAATTTGATTCACAAGGATGCTAGAAATTTGACCTAGAAGGTTGCACATTTTTAGAAGGAAAGGATCGGTCAAGTTTAGACTTGTATTCTTCAGCAATTTCCTTATGAAGCAAGTCTTCTTGAGATTATCATATCTTCATCTAAATCCAAAAGGCTCTTACAGATTTTGAAACTGAGATTCTCTGACTGGAACTAAATTTCATGCAAAACAATTGAGGGCCAGAAACCTGTAAAAATTATCATCCATACCACCTATAAGTATGCTGGAAACTAAGCACAATATTGTGGATAAATCAACATTGAACAAATCAAAATATTGTCTCAAAAGAATGTGGAAACTTTAAAAACAGCCAGGAAATAGCTACAAAGTTGCTAGCTTACCAAGATGCTAAATTCTTTGATAGCTGTACCAAATGAACTGAGATTAAATCCTGCCTTCACAAGATTTAGAGGGATAGGGGCATTTGGGGAGGACTCCCCTGCATTGTATACCCCAATGCCTGTGGGTCTCTTCTACCAGAAAAACAGGAAACAACTATCAATCTTTTCAGCTTTATATGTCATAGTTTACCATTTATTTCTACCCCAAGGCAACATCATTGTATATGCTAGCATCTTGAGATCTTTCTCATAGCTTCCATCAGATTTTCTCAAATAGGCTCTCCTAGATGCAATAAGCTTTTTCGAATATAAAGCAACAGCAAAATCAGAAAATTCTGACACTTAAAATCTTAAACATGGATATACCAGACGTGAAGTACGCATTGCCACATATCCTATAGCAAAGAAAGGGATATGTCTTTCAAGTGAAACTCTTGCAGGGACTGAGATGTTAGATTTGATTGTAATGCTCTTTACATAGACATTCCATGACAATAACTCATGAATGACTTGATCCAACCAGATGCTGCAGCAACTTAAATGTTGCAATATTAACTTTTCATCACATACCAATGAAACTAAAGCCTTGTAACCGTAAGGGCAAAGAAAGTCCACTTTACATGTTTCATAGATAGCAGCAAGACAGCAGATACACACAAGCATGAATAAATCCAAGAAATTATATGTAGCTGAGCTAACAGCATCCTAAAAGGAAGCAGCATTACTTGAGCATTTCCTTATGTTTGAAAAATTGCACACAAGGTGTTCCCATAATTCCTGCTGCTTCCACAATTTCAGGATCTTCCTCAATGTCAATTTCAATAAAGTGTACATTCTGATCAAATTCATCTACTACCTGCCATGAAAGAAAGCTTCCTGTTTACTTATGATAATAAAACAAATGTTATAACTTTTGAGCAGAAAATTATCAAAATAGACAAGTACATAGAGAAAACAAAAAAGCAGGAGCTAGCTCCAATCAACTTGTCAAAATGCAAGCATAGGCACTTTAATCCTCGTTTCCTGATAAAATAAATGTAACTTCAACATATTTCATCCAAACATGAAAAACCAGAATATTGGCAAATGGCATGCTACCAACTGTCATGATATAGCTTAAATTCATATAAATTGGAAACTCCTCATAAAAGAAACTTTAACAGCAATGGTTCACTACAACTACATGCTGTAGCACATCCAACATATCTGCCATAGAGTTTTATGGATAACATGACAATGGGGTTTGGCTTGCAGCAGTGATGTTCCATAACTTTGGCATTATCTTGTTCTTATCCATCTATTTTGGCATATAACATAGACCTCTAAAAATAGGTCATCTTTTTCTCCCTGCTTTTCCCCAACACACCTTAACACTAGTTAATTACTGTAGATAAGTTGTCCAACTTAAAAGAATAACTTAAATTCCTTAAATCACCTGACCGATTTTTGATTCCATACTTCAGCAACTAATAGCACCCTTTTTTTTAAAGAAAACTAGACTCTTGTTTTCTAAAAGTAGGCTTTGTCCTTGTACAATCACATACTAGCAAAGGGCAATGAGAATCTACAAATCATGGACTTTTAATATCCTATTTTGGAAAAAAAACACCATATCTAAAGATCATATATGAACACCAAATGTCTTCATGTCATGACAATCTTGTATATTTTAATGTGCAAGGAAAAGCATGAGCACCAAGAGATCTACCATGTAAACTATGGTGATCTCACACATAAGTAGAAAAGGAAACTCTTAAGGTTGGTGGAGATCAGCCCAGGACAACCTAAGGATGACCTAAGGTCACTTTGATGACATGTAGTGACTCAACAACTCCCAAGAGAACTCCACATTGACTTAAAAATTGCCTAAAAGCCAAAACTTTAGATAAACTTGTCCACTAATAAAATTAAGATGTACAAGCAACAACCAGTACACAAAGAAAGAGAAAGCAGAAGATTAAATAAATATCTCAATATATATAAAGTATGGGATTGATAGTAAGTGAGAGAAGAAGGAAGAAAGAAGACTAAAGAGAAAAAAACGCAAAGGTTAGCAGAGAAACCTGTGGTGTGCACAGACAAGAAACCCAACTGCACACCCCCCCCCCCCCCCCAACATCCCCGGCCGCCCGCCCCATCCCAAAAAAAAAAGTAAAACCAGAAATCCCTAATAAACATTAGGTTGTCACGGGGATGCTATTTTGAACAATTTTTAGCTCAAGGTTAGCATCTAACAATACAACACTGGCTCAAAGACATGTCAGTAGGTGTGATAAAATAAACAAATTGCTGTGCAGTATGAGTCCATATAGCTCCCAAGTTGGAACTAAAATGTCAAAGCATGGCAAGTTTGCAAGTTCAATTTTCTATTTGGATCATTGAATATATTTAAAAGGATTGGTAGGGAGGGAAGGGGAGGAAGAAAGAGAGAGAGAGAGCATGATAATCAGCTTATTAATAATCATTCTTCCAAACAGGCCATCAGGCGCAACATCATTAGTTCTTTCATGATGGATACAACTAAAGCATCTATTTCATCTAAGAATGATGTTACGATAGGAAAAAAAATCTCAACTGTGCAGAAGTGCACTGTAACCACTATATTTGCTTGATGTTTCCCTGATTACTTAATTTCCAATTTTAAAAATGTTGATCCTACCATCAACCCACTAGTTTTCCTAGAAATGATAACATGTTCATGAACACATTAGTAAGTTATGTTCCGCTTTCTTAAAGTTAAAACTGACGCTCTGTTGCTCTTGATCTCATAAAAGGGCAGTACATAGCAGAATTTATGATGAATAAGAGTTGCACAATCTCTGATCATGGCCAGTTGACAGATAGCACAAGGGGGTCCTACCTCATTGATAAACATGACCAAGAACACAAAGGATACAAAACCTGATTATCAATGCAACATTCTTTATGCTAAAAATTTCGATGTACAACCATCTTATATGGCTCTTCGATCACATGGAGTGCACACACCGATAGAGAGATGAAGCAACATTGATTGATATGAGCATGTATAGAAGTGTACAATATCTTTATGGATTAGCAATAAGCTCACCATCCACAGATCTTTGGTCATTAAAGCATGAGATCCCAGAGGTTTAACACACGGCTATTTTGTACACTTCATCTGATTAGGAGATCAAGTTTGAAGATAGCAAGATAGAGAATATGACTGCAAATGAAATGGAAAAGCAGAATTTGCAAAGCCTACCGCAACAGGCATCTGTGGCATGATATATATGCAAAGTATCATATACAGATAATATACCAACATAAACTGAATTAACTCAATAGAATACAATACAGTAGTACCTTGTCTAAAATTGGTTTTAAAGTCCTGCAAGGACCACATGTTGGTGCAGTGTACAGAACACATAGTAGCCTTGGGCCTTCATGGTACAATTTCCGAAGTGCATACTGCAAAAGAAAAGAAAAAAAGAACAGCTCAAAATTAATGCCATATGTTGGCCACATATTGGTAACCTTAGAAGTTCTTTAACTGATGGTAACCCCAATCAGATATGCTAAACTCCTGTTTTATACATACCTGGCCCTTGTGCTTTGTATGCGCTATGTCAAAGCCCATTCCTATGTCTGCGTCTGAAATTTCTTTCTTTTTTACCTCTTCAGCTACAGGCTGATGAGAAAAAAGGAGTCACAAGAAAGAAAATGCGGTATCCCTTTTTTTTGGACACAAAACACATGGACATCCAAAGTGCATTACAAAATATTGTTAAAAACCAGAAGCAAACTGCTGGGGAATCACCAACAATCTAAAATGTTATAGTGATTGCCAGCAACCCAGTATCCAATTTTGATGAATCACCTTTGCTCAAAGCCTCTAATAGATATGACAGGTTCTACCTCAAACATTATGAACATGAAATGATGGTGCAAACTCTATGACAGGAAGTGACAGATTTACACGGTGGAATTCAACAAGGAGATCTTTGGAAACTAGATATCTCTCAACTGATAAAGCAGCAACACATCCAGATCCAGCAGCAGTTATCACTTGTCTCCATTCATGATCCTATCAGCAATAATCCATTAATCGTGAGGATCATGAATAATGATTTCGAGCAACAGACTGTAGGAAGTTCTTCTAGTCTAAGAAAATCATAAATAAAGCACTGTGGAGACAGACAAACTAAGGATTGAGCCAAACAGTTACTTAATAGCAGCCATAGCCTCATCACTAATTTAAAATTTCAATGAGGAAAGCTACTTCAATTACAGGCAATTGATGTGCTAGATGCTAGACATAAATAACCTGAAATGCCACCAACACCATTTTGTTTCCTCTGTTAAAATCTTAATTGCGTGGACATTTAAGGAAACACTGCCGATGAAGGTCCCAAGCCAGGATGGAAATGATAGAGTGCATGCCTGACAGACAACATGTTGTAAAGAGTATGTCAAACTATGAACTGGATCCAAATTCAGCATCCAACATCCAAGAGTTGGAAAAAGCCTGGCTTGGTAGTTATGATTATGACTATGGACATGTAAAGCCCAGAATAGAAACTTGGAGAACTCCAACTCCAACCAAGATTATATATTATACAGAGAAGAGATGAGAGTGAAAGATGGGTCCACATGAATCCAGAACCGAGCTTACAATAAATATGAAGTCATCCGGTTAACAATTTCCTGGGAGGTAAGGATGCCTGATATTGGCCGTCTAAACAGAGGAATCAGGTTGACAGATGAAATAAGTCTACAAAGGACATAGTGGTATCACCAGAGAAATATTTTACCACTGTTATTCATGATCCTAAACAAAGAGAAGTGCACAGATTGATATGTGCATCATGTAATTATCACATAGCATTTTTTTTTGGGGGAGGGGTGCTCATCTAGTGGTATCATACAAAGTAAAAAGGTCTAACTTAAGAGTTTATTTATGCAACTTTACAAGCTCATTATGAATTTAACATGAATGCAAATCCTAAGATTTATAGATAAATATTTAATATCACATCTAGTAAACATGTAATCATGGAAGGCTGAACCATCTTGAATTCGAGGCATGCCGAATCATACAGGCGGTGGACCGGGACAGCTCCAGCCTTCAAAACAAGACACCAACAAGAAACCATGGGAAGGAGAAGGAAAGAGAGGAAAAGAGAGAGAGAGGGAAGGAGAGGGAAGGCAATGGAGAGGGAGAAAAGCCTCCTGAGGTTGTCGGAGGGCCGAGAGGCCACTGCTACCACTACCGAGGCAGTGGGCCTCATCCTGACCTAACACAACTCGAGGGAGAGCAGAAGGAGAGAGTAGAAAGAGAGAGAGAAGGGGGCAGAAGGAAAAGGAGAAGTGACTCCCCGAGGGACGTTGGAGGTGCTATGGAGGCCGTGAGCCTTTGTTTGAGCAAAATAGGGGCTTCGGTCTCTATTTCTTTTTTATTTTGAAAGTATCCAGCGAAGTCAGCAATGAAGTTGCCGACTCCCTCATTATTTTTCTATTTCCTTCCCTCCCCTTCCCTCTCTGGCTTTTCCTCTCTTTCCTTCTTCCTCTCCCCCTCTCTACTGTGTTGATTTAGCCCCGACATAGACCGGTACAATGGTGTATAGAACTGTACAGCTGGCCGACCCGTCCAGGATCCGGTATCGCATGGTGAACCTTGCATGTAATAAATGTAAGAACATTTTTTTTGAGAAAAACAAAAGTCGAAACATTAATTAGAAAAAAAGACATTAAACAAACATAAAAATAAATGTCTGCATGCATGTTCATTCATATTTTACGGAGTTTATTACTTTATATTCTATAAAAAAATATTTATGTATGGACCAATCCCAAAACTCTGATTTTTTGCTATCATAAAATCTAACTGAATCACATGTCTAAATTCCACTGGATACATACACATGCATATATTCACATATAGATATACATAAATACATATATCATACAAATATACATCTACATAAGTATATAAGTTTTTGTTTTGCAAGTCAATTTATTTTTACAAAAACTATTTTTGTATGGATAGTACCCCATATCCCAACTTTTCCTATTTGCAAAATCTAAGTCTAAGATATGCATGTCTCCATGCGTACATACATAAATCTGTGCATCTTAGCTTGAAATTTTGAATTTTACAAATCTTATATATTTCCATATCTAATATCTTTACAATGATGAGTTCCCAAACCTTGACTTTCACTATTACGGAATGACATATTTCTAAAGCTCAATATATTGTGTGTGCCCATCATGATTATAAGTTATCCAAACCAAACAATGTTTCTCAAAAGGATGATACTTACCTAGGCCTAATTCAATATTTTGATTAAATTTTTAATTGAACATCCTTTAGATTTTGCCTTATTTGCATAGAATCGTATAATTATATCACTCATTTTCAGCATACACTAGTAAATTCATGAAACCACTAATATAAATCAACTTCCTCCTGGTAGTTTGTAATGACCCATGATTGCACCCAAAAAAGCAAGCCAAAAGCCATAAGGTATTGTTTTGATTCCTCAGCCCTGTATAAATACCCAAGATCTATCTAGCACACAACCAATATGGAACTAAATACACACTTGCATTGGTCCTCACATATTGTCTCTGCTTAAGCCTTAGTGTTATTACCAAGCTAAGGGTCTAAATTCAATCAAATCCAATCACAAATACCATGATTGGTTTGTGGTCAATCCAAAATGGGGCCATGCTGTAGTTATACAAAGGCCGTAGGCCGGGTCCACTCTGATACGATTTATAACAATCGAGGATCTCACCTAAAAAAGCTAGTTAGAAGGTATTGTTTGGACTCCTTGGCTTTGTATAAAAGATCTACCCAGTACTCAACTAATGTGGGACTAAAGACACAGTCGCATGGGTCCCACATATACTCTATCATGACCCAAAATTAAAAACCCTTAGTGGTCCTGATTGTGACCAATAACAATCTGATAACAAAATCAAAATCCACAAATTTCAACATTCCTTAAATTATTTTAGTAGTACAATAATATTTGAGAATACTTTCAAAGTTGCTACAAACTCAAATTTTGCAAACAACCACTACAATATGTACTACAGAAGATATCACCATCCAAATACCAACTAAAATAATAGTCCCTTGACCTTAAAGGGCAGCAACATAAAAGAAAGAATAAACTGAGACTTTTCAAGCAGCTTTCAGTAAATTAGTCATCCATCTATCATGAGTCATTGTTCAAGAACTAACCATTATCCGCAAGCTGTAATAATAGACAACGAATGAGCCCAACAACCATTTAGTAAACATTCATAACATGTCAAATAAGCTTGAGTTGGAAGGTTGAAAATTGATAACACAAAATGACATATTTATCCAAATCAAATCAAGGATGGGATGCAAAACTTTCAGTTTGAACAAAGATCAATGACAAATGGATGCCAACAAGCTAAGTATAAATTTCAAATAATTCATACTAAATTCATAATTTCACCATATTAACAACAACAGAAATCATGGTCTGCCACACCACTCGGCATAGGATGTATCGTACTATATCGGATGGGAACTGGTATGAAACTCAAGTTTTAGTCGGTAAAGGCCCCGTACTACCCTCTAACAATGTGTACTGTCTCGAACCAAGGTGTATCGATCCATACCAAGTTAAAAAGGGAGAAAAATGGTTAGAGGACTATTTCAGTATAAGATCCATATTATACCATACAGACCGTACTATACCGAACCGGTAAGGTACCAGTGTGGTATTGGCATTGCAGCAGACCTTGATAGAAACAGACTAGTACATAAGCAGACTAAATATGAAACAGACACTATTAGTTAGAGCACACAAGCTCTTATGGGCATATAATTTCCCTTAAGCAGGGGCATATACAGAATAGAATCCCTACTAAATAAGGCATATGGAAGCCCCAATTGTTGACCACAATGCATAAAAATCATATATTTATATCACATCAAATCACATAGGAGCCATAAGAATTTTGAGACACATTGACGAGTTTCGAAACATAAAAGTGAACTACAAGCACATTTTACATCAATGATATAATAAAATATAGTCAAATAAAGGAAGATGAAAGGCAGAAGTGAACAAACTGTTCATAGGGCCATGTGCGGTGCCGCATCAACTAATCGAACAATTGGGCAGAATGTTGCTACTGCTAGGGCTGAGAAGGGAAAGGACTTGCAGAAATATGGTTCCCAAATTAATGCAGAGACTAGTTATAGAAGCTGGAACAATAACAATTCCAACAAATGTTTCTCTTGCGGAGATGCGGGACACACAACCCATTCATGTCCACCAAGAAGGGTAAACTTGGCTGAATTTGAAGAGGAGCCAGAGCTTGGGGAGCCTATTTACGATGAATATGACGAAGCTGAGTGGGAGAATGTTGATATTTTGCCCATGCAAGGAGAATAATTGGTGGTACGGCGAGTCATGACTACGCCAAGGGTGAGAGAAGAAGAGTAGAGGTGCCACAACATTTTCAAAACCCGTGTGCTTTGTGGAGGAAAGGAATGTGATGTTATTTTAGATGGTGGCAGTAGTGAAAATATTGTCTCAAAAGAAGTTGAGGAGAAGCTGAATTTGCATACTGAAAAACATCCAACACCATACAAGGTTGCTTGGTTTCAAAAGGAAAATGATGTACCAGTTACTTCTCGATGCCTAGTAAAGTTTACAATGGATAATAATATTGAAGATGAGGCCTTATGCGATGTTGTCCCAATGGATGCATGCCATATTTTGTTGGGAAGACCATGGTTATATGACAAGGATATGGTCCATCACACAAGGCCTAATGCTTATATGTTCCAAAGGGGGAAGAACACTTTTACTTTGCAGCTGCTGAAAGAAGAAGCTGCCGGTAGCTCAAAAATCAGCAAGGTTAACACCTTTTTAACTAGACAAATGTTTGAAGCAGAATGCAAGAAAGCTGGAATTATTTGTCTATTAGTTAAGAGGGATGTCCAAGAAGATCAACCATTGAATTTCTCACCAGAAATTCAGCAACTGCTCGGTGAATTTCAGGAGGTTATTCCTGAAGAGTTGCCTAAAGGGTTACCGCCTTTGAGAAGTGTGTAGCATGCCATAGATTTTGTGCCTGGGGCACCTCTACCAAATCTGCCAGCTTACAAAATGCCACCTCTACAATGGCAAGAAATGAAGAGACAGGTAGAAGAATTGTCAACCAAGGGGTTAGTCCAAGAAAGTAAAAGTCTGAGTGCTGTACTAGTTTTATTGACCCCGAAGAAAGACGGAACATGGAGGATATGTGTGGATAGTCGTGCCATCAACAAGATTACTGTGAAGTACAGATTTCCAATTCCAAGGCTTGATGACATGCTAGATATGATAGTTGGATCAAAGTACTTTTCTAAGGTGGACTTAAGGAGTGGCTATCACCAAATCAGAATGCGACTTGGAGATGAATGGAAGACTGCATTCAAAACCCCTGATGGTCTATATGAATGGCTTGTGATGCCATTTGGGTTATCAAATGCTCCAAGCACTTTTATGTGTGCTATAACTGAGGTACTAAAACCATTCTTAGGTTATTTTTTGTCTATTTTGATGATATATTGATTTACAGACATTCTGAGAAAGAGCATTTAGTCTATTTGCGTAAAGTCTTTGAGGTTCTTCGGAAAGAAAAGCTTTATACCAATCTCAAGAAGTGCTCTTTTATGCAAGAACGGATTGTGTTCTTGGGCTTCATCGTTTCATCTAATGGCTTGGAACCAGATCCGAAGAAGATAAAGGCAGTTCTTGAATGGCCAACACCTCAGTGTATAGGGAATGTATGCAGTTTTCATGGGTTAGCTTCATTCTACCGGAGATTTGTCAGAAACTTTAGTGCTATCATGTCGCCTATCACTGAATGTTTGAAGAGGGACACCTTTGTGTGGACTAGTTCAGCAAAGGTAGTTTTCAAGCAGATTAAATCAGCCATGACCAGTGCTCCAGTTCTTATGCTACCAGATTTTGACAAGTTGTTTGTTGTGGAATGTGATGCATCACATGTTGGTATAGGGGCTGTTTTGAGTCAAGAAGGTCGACCAGTGGCTTTCTTCGGTGAAAAGTTTACTGACGCTAAAAAGAGGTATTCCACGTATGACCTAGAGTTCTACGCTCTAGTTCGAGCTCTACGACATTGGGAACATTATCTATTGTATCGTGAATTTGTGGTGTATTCTGATCACCAAGCTGTGAGGTACTTGAATTCTCAGAAGAAGTTGAATGACAGGCATGCAAAGTGGAGCTCCTACATGCAGAAATTCACATTTTCATTGAAGCACAAATCTGGAAAGTCAAATATTGTGGCAGATGCATTAAGCAGACGGACCTTGTTGTTAACAACAATGAAGGCACAAGTTATAAGGTTTGAGGAGTTAAAGAATCTGTACAAAGATGACCTATATTTCAGCCGTATCCTTGAAGATTTGAAGTTCAAATTCAACAGTCTGCCAGAACTCTTCCTACAAGCTGCATGATGGCTATCTTTTCAAAGATTCTAGATTATGTATTCCGGAGGGGTCCTTACGTGAGCAGATTGTTTGGAAATTGCATAATGGTGGCCTCAGAGGTCATTTTGGAAGAGATAAGACTTTAGAAATGGTTATTGCATGTTTCTTTTGGCCTAAGATTGTTGAACGGGTTGTCAAAAGGTGTCGAAATTGCCAGCTAGGAAAGGGCAGTACACAGAACACTGGATTGTACACTCCATTGCCTGAACCAAACATGCCATGGATCCATATTAGCATGGACTTTCTGTTGGGACTGCCTCGATCAGCTAGGGGACATGATTCAGTGTTCGTGGTTGTGGATCGATTCTTAAAGATGGCTCATTTCATAGCATGTTCTAAGACTGAAGATGCATCACGAGTGGCTCAATTGTTTTTCAAGGAGATAGTTCATCTACATGGAGTTCCTTCTTCTATTATTTCTGATCGAGATGTGAAGTTTATGGCATACTTTTGGAGGTCACTTTGGAGGCAACTGGGCACAGAACTCAAGTATTCTAGCACATGCCATCCACAAACAGATGGACAAACAAAGGTTGTTAACAGGAGTTTGGATAATATACTGCGTTGTATTGTTGGAGATCATATGAAGACATGGGATGACATTTTGCCTCAAGCAGAGTTGCTTATAACAATTCAGTCAATCGTACCATAAAAAGGACTCCGTTTGAAGCTGCTTATGGTTATAACCCACAACACGTGTTAGACCTTGCTCCGTTACCTCAAGAAGCTCGAGTAAGTGAAGATGGGGAAGCTTTTGCAGATCATGTAAAGCAGATTTACGAGGAAGTCCATGCTGCACTCAGGGCTAGTAATCAGATTTATGCAGAATCTGCAAATGAACATTGGAGAACTAAGGAGTTTAATGAAGGAGACTTGGTGCTAGTACATTTGAAGCAAGAGAGATTTTCAAAGGGCACTTATCACAAGCTGAGAGCAAGTTTGGGCCATGTAAGGTGATGAAGAAGATCAGTTCGAATGCCTATATCATTGATTTACCTGATAATTTACAGATTAGCCCTATCTTCAATGTTGCTGATGTCTTTGAATATGAGTGTTTTGAAGGAACGGATGGTCGAACAGAATTGAATTTTGAGCAGCTTCCAAAGAAGCCCTTAGAGGTCATTGAAGATATCTTGGATGTGAAGCAAGTCAGCTCTAGAAGGGGAAACATGTATCGCAGGGTTTTAGTGAAGCAGGCTGGTAAGCCAACCATAGAAAGTATGTGGATTTCTAAAGACGAGTTGAGACGCATTGACCCAAGAGCCTATGCAGAATTTTGTCAAGCTTTCTCGTCGGAATCGAGTTCTTTCCAACACGAAGAGATTGATGCAGAAGCATTAATTTTAATTTTCGTATTTTATTTGGAGTTAGTTGATTTTGTTTTACTTTGTTTTAAGGGTTATTTGCTGTGTTTTTTTTTAATTTTTTAGTCAATCATTTCAGTCAAGGTATTTTGGTCCTTTTAAGATATTAGGGCATCGCAGTAGGGTTTTATCCTTTAAATATTGCTGCAATTAGGGTTTCTAGCTGCCATTATTATTATTATTCAGTTTTTTCAATACAGAGAAATTCTTGAGAGTCTAAACCCTAGAATTCTACTATTTCTTCATCAATCAACGTATTTTCTCTTCTGCTACGTGTTATTGCTGTTAAATTCTATTTCTTTTCTTTCCCCTACGAGTTTTTTGCGTCAATGTGTGCCACATTCTGCAACAATTCTTCCTCTCCTTCTATACGCCAGCAACTCCTTATCCTGATATTTAGATCTAAGTCTAGCTCTATGGTCCTGGTCCTATATAGCATGGGTGAAATATGCTTCTTCAGTAAAAGGACTGATCCCGTATGCTTCGCCACCCCCTCCATCCTGATCATCAGATCTATCATCACTCTTGCTATCATTATCATCATCACTATTATCATGAGATAATCTAAACAATCCGGAATCTAATGGCTCGTGTGTCTCTCTATCACCATCTCGAACCTGCATATCATCAAGTGCCTCTAGTACATCAATTGTTGCCTTCTCTTTTAATTTGAATTTTCTACCTTCCCTCAACTGCAACTCTCTACTTTCTCTTGAGCTCTGACTGATCTTTACTTGTTGACTTACCCTACCTCTACTACTGATCCCAATGCCCTATCTTTCGAGATCCTTGTTTAATGTCTTGAACAAAATATTCTGCGATCAAATTATTGATCAGAATCCTTAGATTGCCTGCTACCTGATCCACCATCATCTCCACCAATTTCTCGCATTCCACTCTAAATGAAGGATAAATGAGAGGCCGTCCATCGGTCTACATCTTGTATCCCTACTCATGTGCTATTGTTTTGCATGGTCAAGAAGATCTCCTGGCTCATCCCACACCAATGGATCCCATGCTTTCTAATCTGCAATCTAACTCAGCATGGGATCCTCATCATGGACAAAATCCTCCTCAAATGGGTCATCTTGTCTAGGCTCTTTCTCCTAATTGATATATTTGAACTTCAACCTCATATTATAGCGGATAAAAATCAGATCTCTTAATCTTCATAAGGTTAGATGATTTCTGATTTTCATATGGATCAGGACAAATATATTCTAATTGCACTTGCATCCACTTGATGAGACAGTCTGTGATAGAATTCGAATGGCAATCTTTCTTAGATTTGATGCAGATGTGCCCCACTAGACCCACCACTTTTTTACATTCAGATAACACATGTATATAAATGTTTAAATCCTTAACTATACATAAATGTAAAGATAATAAAAAATAGTCTCATATTTATACTTGATGACATTTTAAATATGGACCTATGTGCTCCTTGTTCTCCAAAATTCCCTTTCCTCTCTCGAAAAGTTTTCTCCAACCCAATCAATATAGACTTCTCATTGAAGGTCATTTAATTTTAATAAATTAATATAATTCAAAATACACCAATAATCCTACTATAATAGGCATCTATTTTTTTATTATCTCACTTATAGTTTCTGCAGCCAAGTTCAAATCACTTTCTAGCCCATACACCACATTTCTCAGAGCCATCAGAAGCTCCTCATCCAAGGCAATATTATGGTCATACTCATATTTAGGATTGAAATAGTAGGCTGTATAAAAAATAAGAACAATATTGACTAAAAATAAAGATATTCATAGCTTATTTGATAAAGGATAAGTGAGAGTTGAGATTCAAACAAATTTTATCTGCCAAGTGCAATTCGTTCTCCATTTGAGTATCCCATCTATCCTCAGTATTACACAAATATGATGTTACTTTCTTCTATCCTACTATGACTATAATCTCTTCTATGCTGGCAGATATCTTGGGATATACATAGTCCATCTGAGAAAACTTCTCAGTATCTACTATCCGTAGCACTACATACAAGGACTCTACTGTCTTAACCATCTCAGAGCACCTATCTCAAAAATCATTATTCAATATAATATCCTCAACACGTCGTCCATTATTGGTCCTTGCATATTTGGAAGTTCATTCATTAGAAGTCATCATAGCCCTCAAACTAGGCTTATCATCAAGAAGGCTTTTTAATACTATGTAATTAATGGTAAATCTTATCAATTCTGGCCTAAGCAGCTCTCCTTATACATATTTTCTCAAAAGAGCAAGTATCCAAATGTAATTGTAGATGTATTTCGATACTGCTTGTCCATTATCTACTATGGATTTTACCTTAGGTAACTGTCTGAAATCCTTCATTATCAGGTTTATACAATATGTTGCACAAAGGGTCCAATATAGATATTGCTTTTCCAGCATTAGATCCATTTCTGCTTTCATGTAGTTTGCCTCATTATTTATGACCACTTGGACGATATCCTCTTCACTAATCTCATTAACTATGTCCCTCATCAAGCCCAAAATATAATTAAAGTCATATATTTTGTCTGAAGCATCAACTGAAGTATGAAATATAGTCATCTTATCACAATAGACTACAAAGTTGATAATATTGCTCCTGATAGGCCCAGACCAACTATCATATATAAATGTCATTCCATAAGTGTTCAACTCCCTTTTATAACTTTCAATTCAAGATTTGATATTCGTGACTTGCTATTGCAAATATTGTCCATGTATCTCATAGGGTGTAGAAGGATTAATACCAGGACCGGCTTTCTATACTATACTAATCATCGACTGAAAGTATGTATTTGCCGCTGCCCTTGCTAGAATATGACTAAAGTGAAACCAGTTAGCAATTGCCTTTCCTATTTGCTTTTCTTATCCTTATTTATATAGTTATCAATTCGCAGTTGCTTTGACTCTGGATCTAAATATGCTGTATGATCTAGATCATGGATGCTAGGACCTTTTGAGTTCTTCGACTTCTTCCCAAATGCACCGAACTATGACTTCATTGAAGATGATTCCATCCTCGTGGACTAACTCCTCTTTAATCTAGCAAATTATAAATGTGAACGTGATCTTTCTCTTGCACTAGAACCACCATCCTTCTTCAATTATCCAAACTGTGCTTTATGTCTCAATACCTTCTTATATTGCTATTAATCTTGTTGGGAGACCCTAATAGCCTTTTGTAGATGAGCTACCTCTAAATCATCTGGATCAAAATAATCGTCATCATGATCCAAGTCTACGTGAATATATGATTGAAATGTTCGACGATCAAATGCTTCCCTTCAAGCTTTGCATGCTATCTTTGCCTCCTTTTTCTTTTGCAGATGCTCTATCATCGTTCGAACCTCTATAGGTACCTTTAGACACTTCTTGACATCATTGAAGCCACCTACCAAGTGTTGCTTTAATTGGATGACTCCACCTCTTCTATTTTCCAACCCATAATAATTATATTTCCATTGATGTCGATCCTTCCCTATTTTTCCAAAATACCACCCAATATCTGGATCCTTTTATTGCTTGTTGTTAGGGTCCATCTAGTTTAAAAAAATTATAAGTACCTAAAAATTTAAGTTGCATATTCTATATTCATATTTTTTTCAAATTTATTATAATTTTTTAATAATTTTGTGTTAACTATGGTGAAATAAAAGTTTAAAATTTATTATAATTTTAAAAAATTACTTGGATATTTATATTATTTCTAGGCATTATTTTAATTAATTTTTTATTTTTAATATTTATCTAATTAATAATCAAAATCTATTTTTATTATTTTGTTTATAATCACTAAAATTTATCAAAAATAACTAAAAATTGGATTTAAGTTGTATATGATATATCCAATTATTTACCATTTTCCATGTTTAGGAGTTTTTATAATTTTTTAAATATTTTTTTATATTTTTAAATATTTTTATAATCAATAAAATTTATTTTAATTATTTTATATAATTATCAAAATTCATAATGAGTAACTAGAAATTAGATTTAAGTTGTGTACGTCGTATACAATATATGCACCTTTTTTTATGTTTTTTTCTAACTTCTAAATATGAACTTTAACATGCAAATTTTATCTTAAATATATGGACCAATAATAAAGTATACATGTTACGATATAAACAGAGCAGGACAATTTTCCACCTTAGCGAGAGAATAGCAGACCTTAACAGAATGTACAGAAGACAAAAAGAAGTTAAGCATCCGAACAAAATGCGTAAAGCCCTAACTAGAAAATAAAGTGCCATCTTTGATCCTAGAGTTAAAGCCCAACAGATGCAATATGAAATCTAAGATGAGCATCTAAATGCTTCTAACCAGCAACATAAAAGTGTGTTGTAATAGTAAATATAAAGATATTGACACTGAATGCATATTGAAAATACTATAAGGATTGTGGCACACAAGCTTCCAAGTTCAAATATTTATCAATGAGCATTGAGTGGGTTCAAATACTTCTATACCAAAAATTGATCAAATTGTTGTCTTATAAGTTATAATAAGTCTTAAAAATTTAAATTGATTGATTTCTGTTAGGGGCATGCAGACCAAAAACTTGAGGAGGCTCTACCAAGAAAAGGTGCTCAAATTTGTGGTAAAGGTTCTAGAAAGAAGAAAGGAGTACTAAAGCTAACCAGATGGAAGTTATGAAAAAGGAATTGAAAAAGCTTGCAATAACACCATAGGTAGTCCCTAACAGGAATAGTTGGACATTAGGAATTGCGACAAGTCTCTGTGATTATAGTTGTCCCAAAAAAAAAATTATACGTAAAAATTATGAGAACATTGTGGATCCCAACTTTCAATGCTCCATTATGTATTTTGTTCTGACTAAATCTCTGGCAGGACTCCTTATACATACGTTTTATATGCATGCACATGTGTTTCTGTACGTATGTATCCGAGTCCATATATAGATAACATAGATACTTACATATATGGACACAGTTACTATAGATTGTAGCCCCCATTAACATGCAGCATATGTAAACACAGTATATATAACATTATAAAACACAATAAGACTTAATAAAAGCAATATGTTTAACTTTGGAAATCCAAAAACTTCAAAGAAGCATATTAAAAGAGCACTTGATTTATAAAAAAGCACAAAATACCCTTAATCTCAAAACCATTACTTATATCCATCTAGGCATTCTTAATTGGGCATGGGAATACGGCTGTGAGTCCCAATGATATCACTGGGAATGGTGGCTAGAGACTGGAGTCTTGATTTGAGCAATCCTCTAAGTCTTCTTCCTTCCTCCCACTTCTAAGATAAGGCACTGAGGGTGAATATTATTTGCCTGATGTAAAGAAATATATAGAACAGCAACCCTGGCCTAAGCAGCTTAGGCCACACATGGATTGATAGATTATTACCATGCGAGAGTCCCATCACTGTTTTTTTAACCCTCTCCTTCGTATGTCGGCCATGTGAATTCGTTGAGAAAGTTACTCCCATGAATTCTTTTTCACGTGAATGTTGGATATGATGATCTCTTTTCATGGGAATAGCTGCATGGGCATCAATCGAGTCAAAAACTCAATCTCTCAAAATATGGGTACGATGTACGTAGATGTCCCGCTGCAAAAGTGATTTTTTTTTTTACAATCGAGTGCTTTGATAGCGTGGGTGCAAAGACCGAATGAAGTCACAGGCACAAGATCGGAGGGTTGTGGGTGCAGCCTCCGTATTGTTGCATGCACAAGGTGCAATTGGACCATGCCAAATCCCATGATGGATAACACGCCATGCTACCCCTTGTATTTCACCAAATCCTGATTGCGCACTATCCACCATGAATATGCTCCAGGATTTGCCCTGGTTCACTGGGACCTGGGGCGTGATTTGAAGATCAAATGGTGTCAAAAGGCCAGGCACGAGATACGTCGCGATGGCACAATCGGATGGATGGACTGGCAGGAGACAAGTCCGTACTAGAGCCCAAAGGCCCTGAGCCCTCTTTCCTTTTCCTCCGGTCCTCTCTCCTCCCTCTCAGTTGGCTTGGCTCCTCGTTGGAAAATCCGACGGCCTCCTTCCTCCTTTGTCTCCTCCCTTCCCCTTCCCAAATTGTCCTCCCTCCCAACGTACTTTACTCTCGAAAAATTGGAAGCGAAGGGAGAAAGCCATGCTCCCTCCGATGATAATGCCGACGCATCAGCGGAAAAAGAAAAAAGGTAGTACTCTCTTCTCCTTCATTTTTTTCCTCCCCTTACGATGATGAATGGGCTGTTCGAAGTATCATCGACATTCGATAACGAAAGAAAAAATTAGGACACGATCGTGACGGCCGTACCAACACCTAATCCGACCGGGATGAAGATAGGATGGTCGAAATGGAGGCTAAAAATGTGTTTCGAGGTCCCGTACCCAACCTCGATGCCAGAATCTCAAAAGAACGGGGCAAAACAGCTGAGACGGCCCCTGTCCCACCGAAACTTAAATCGTTGATCTAAGCTTAACAATTCACCCTATCCTCCACTTCCTTTATGCACATAATAATAGTATTATTCATGGAATGTGTCCATACAATTATTTGCAACCATTAAAAGAGTCACCTAGTAAAACAACCCACAAGCATAAGGTTTCGATTTCTAGATGCACTTCAGCTAACAAGAAGTTAATAGGATATTATACAACAAGAGAGAAAGAAAGCCATTATTGTGCCGCACAAAGCAAGTTTGAAAAGTCAACAAATGAAATATTGCAAAGGTTTGGAAAATTATATGCAAGTATGGAACACGCCAATTTTTAATGGAGGCTACAGTCATCGCTCATAACCAAATGGCAGCCTTTAGGGCCTGTTCTTTTGTGGATAAATATCATGAAGGGTTGGTCAACCTTTTCATTGACCAACTTACCCATGTTCTCATGCTTTTAAGATGGATAAGTTAGTTTTCCATAGATAGCATTTATCCATGAAATGAAAAAAATCTTGTCCACCTAGGGGGTGGCTAAATCACTTTTCCATCAATCAAGAAAATAATATTTTTAATTCATTCCTAATATATTCTTAACATAATAATAATATAATATCATAATATAATAAAAAAATATATAATATATCATAATAATAATAATATAACACAACATAATATAATATAATATATAATAATATTTATATAATATACTATAATATGTTATTATAATATAATACACTATATTATATTTTAATATAATATAGAATATTATATTACAATACTATAATAAATTATTATAATATAATATATTATATTATATTAATACTATAATAATAATATAGTAATATAATATATTATTATATATCATAATATATTATACTATATTAATATAAGATATTAACATAATATAATATAATATATTGCATTATATTATAATATAATAATATAACAATAATATTATATTATATTATTATATGTAATAATATTTATATAATGCTATAATAATAATATAATATAATATATTTTATATATAATAATATATGCTAATATGATATAATATATTATTGTATATAATAATATTACATAATATATATTATATTATATTAATATCTTAATATAATATACAATAATGATATAATAAATAATAATATAATATGTTTTATATATAATAATATATACTAATATAATATAATATAATATAATATAGTAATTGTATATAATAATATTATATAATATATTATATTAATATCTGAATATAATTTATTATAATATACTATAATATATTATAATAATTTAATATATTATTATATATTAATATATTATAATATAATAATATAACAATATATTATATTATATTAGTATATATAACAATATTTATATAATGCTATAATAATAATAATATAATATTTTTATATGTAATAATATACACTAATATAAATATAATATAATATACTATATTATTGTATATAATGATATTATATAATATATATTATATTATATTGATATAAGATATTAATATAATATAATATTATAATATATTATAATAATATAATAATATAATTATAATATATTATAATAATAAAATATCATATTATACTATTATATATAATAATATTGATATAATAAAGGATATTATAGAAAATATAGATAAATCTTAGCAACTTATCTAAGAAACTAGTAATACAAAAGAACATGGATAACAGATATCCGAACCAAGATTTTAGGAACCAGTACCGAGGTCCGTACTGATTTTTGATCGGTAAGATACCGTACCGTACCCACAATAAAAACATTCAAAAAAAACCCACCCAATGTCCAAAAAGAGAGAAAGAAAAACAAGCTAAACCGGTACCGTACCGGACCAAACCGTCCAGTATCAGGCGGTTCGGGCCGATAACGTACCGAACCAACTGGTTCAGTCCGGTTAAGGATATTTTTCGATCCGGTTAAAGATATTTTTCGAAAAATCAGCCTGAACCGAACCAATTTTCCGCCGGTACAGTACGGTACGAGGTGTACCGACCGGTACAGAATATCATGATCCGAACCATTTTTCAATGCATAAAAAAATATGGGTATATTATTTTTCTATCTACATATTGCCTGAAAAATACTTACACAGAAAAATACAAATTTCTGGATAATTTTGTTACCCTCAAAAGAATGGGCCCATAAGGATAATAATCCCATTAGGACAAGTTGAAGTTGATGAGTCTCTCTGATATATATTCCTGGTTTGCACATTTTTTTCCACCATGAGCCCGATCAAACCTCTAACCACCAAATCCATTCATCCAGACACCTATATTAATATATTAAGGTCACTTGTCATGGTTTCTCATCAGTTTCAAGAAATGTCAAATCCTTTCACAGAGACAACTCACTATCTCTTACTAAATAGAGTCAAATCACAGAAAGCACTAGCATTCTTGTCATTGCCTTCATGCATCAATCACTCATACTTCCAATTATATAAGTCACTCCTGCAATGTTCTTTTTTTTTCACATCCAGGTTTGTTGCTGTGTAATTGGAATTTTTCCTCTTACAGTCATCTTTGCACTTCCAAGTGCACATGTTTCATCCTCTTCTCTTGGTGAAAAGACTAAGATATTCAACATATCTGTGAAGTATGCTTATCGTCTAACATAGTGCCAAAAAAAGATCTTTTGGTATTAATATTCCTCCTCTTGGAGCCTTAGTCACTCTATGCCCATCACCTTACTTTACATGCTACCTCAATTAGGGCCTTGCTTCATTCTGACCCACCACATACTTCTATGCCTACTCCCAAGATCCATTTTACACCATCCTAGCATCCACTTATTTGTTATTCATACTCCTTATGTGATGCAGGAGCATCCAAGGAGTTTACTGAATTAGCTACTCTTATTATGTTCTTTTATTATCTTATTTTACCTTATGCTCAGTATTTATGTTTCTAGTTTGTATTAAATAGTCATGTGATTGGCATGTGACTTTTAATGAGTTGGGCAGCTAATATTTGATGGGGGCCATTTGTCATCAAGGGTTGGGATTAGAGAGCTATTGTAACCTAAAGATAAATGGTCTTTTAGACTCAAAGCAAGCAGCTATCTTATTCTTGTTTCAGAAGTTAGTGGTTTAAAACCCTAAAGGCCATTATTGTTGTTCCTGTTTCAATCTTGAACTTTATCCCATGTTTTGCTGTTTACTTGCTGTCTTTTACTTCCAGAACTATACCATCATGCTTCAGAATATATTCCATCTTACTAGTATATTCTACATGCCATGGTGTATTTATCCAACTTTGGAGTCTATAATCCTAAATCAGTAATATATAATCTGATGGTGTGATCCCTAGCAATTAACCCTGATATAGAATATGGATCAATTGCAATCTCCATTTTGTCTCACATTATATTTTTGAAACATTTTACGTTCTCTAGTAAGTAAGGAGAAAAATATGAGGATATATCAAGACTTCAAGAAACTAGAATAGGCAATAGTGGTAGATGTTTTTTCCTTTTTCAAAAAGTTATAATATATAAAAACATTAACATATCAATATCATAATATAATTACTACATCAAACAATGCCAGGCATGCAACCAGAGTTCTGAAATAGGAAGAAAAAGAGAAAAAGAAATACATGATATTTATAAATACAAGGAGGTAAAATTTCCATAACTTCTACATATAAGAGAGGTACAATGACAGTCTACGATAAGGATCATGTACAATTGACTGACCAAATCCACACTAAATCTAAATGACGAACATATAAAATCAGTAGACTGTGTGATTATTATACTACCTCAAATGTCTAAGTTCAAGAAATGTACAAATCGATCAAAGCTCTCTCTCTCTCAACTTTAAAAAGAATATAACACTATATTTGAGTAGCCGACTGCACTAAAATTCCTAAGTCCATTGAATTATAGAATAAATGCAAAGAGTATGCGATGCATCAGTCATGTTCATGTACATGTCTCTGTATTCTGAAATTAGTAAAGAATGGCACTTATATCCTTATTTTTTTACCTATATTTTTGTAGCTTCAGGTATTCCTTGATTGACAGAGGTCACAGATTTATAAAGTACAGGCCTCTCCTGGAGAAAACTCACTTGTGAAATTAGGATCAAACACTGCATCAAGTATGTTAATATCGATATCAGCACAAATACAAGACAAACAAAAATCACTTGATCTATAGTCAACTTCTGAATTAGTACCCCAAGAAGGTATTGAGAAAATAAATAAACAAAGGACTTCCTCTTTCTGTTCATGACCTTCATGAGCATAAAAAGAATTAGAATATTACATTAGAAGAATTGGTCTTACATATTGCCATCTTCTGCTTCAACATTTTGAAAATAGCAGAAGGCTACAGGCTCTGGTGGTGACCAAGACTTGTAAGATGCCCTCATTAAATTGTTTTTCCCTGTTTGCATCTCCTATAGCTTTGACATTTTGGAACAGCAGAAGGCTACGTGCTCTGATGGTGACCATGACTTGTGAGAGGCCATCCTTAAATTGTCTTTCCCTATTAGCATCTCCTATATCCTTTGAACCTTGACAATAAGTGAAGATAGTGACCCTTCTCCACCATATAGCTAATTATATTATTTGCTTCAGAAACCTTCCCTGCATTCCGCAGCCTCCCTACTAATGTACTATACACTGAGAAATTTGGAGTGCATCCCTTATTGTCCATATCCTTCAGCATGGTGCATGCCTCATCGAATTTCCCAGCAATGCAGAGCCCACGGATCATAGAATTGTATGTAAACACATTTGGTAGCTGTCCTTTTATTAACATATCATCAAACAATTGCTGAGCGTTCTCAAACTCACCTGCCACTACATACCCTGTTATCATTACTGTATAACATATAACATCTGGTTCGCATCCTTTCTTGATCATCTCATCAAAAAAATATTTGCAAGCATCAAGATTCCCAGAACGACTAAGCCCGTCGATCAGAGTCGTAAAATGGAGAACACTTGGAGAGCAACCAACATCATTCATATAATTCAAAAGATTTAGTGCAGCAAGTGGTTTGTCTCCTTTTCCAAGCACATGAAGCAGTAAATTATAAGTATGCAAATCAGGAGCAAACCCATTTTTCCCCATCTCATCAAGCAACCTATGGAACTGATCTAGCTTACCCAACAAGTATTTGGCACGCATTATAACATTATATGTCAAAACATCTGGAGAACACCCTTCGAGCAACATCTGTTGGTAAACCCACTCAATCAACCGATACTGATTCACAGTGAGAAGCGAATGGAGGATCGCATTGAAGGAGTGCCTGAAGGGACGATAATTGAAAGTCTTCGATTTTACAAATCTTTCTACCACTTTTCTTGCCATACCTGCCTCTCCACAAGTGCAAATCAATATGTTAAATGTGCGGGCAGTGACTGGGAGTCCATTTTCTGTCATCTCATCGACCAATCGCCACAATGCTTTCAACTCCTCCGATTCAGCAAAAATCTTCATGGTGAGATTATAGGTGTTAGTAGTGTGCTTATAGTCCTTCTGCTGGCCTGCCCAAACAAAGAACTTATAGGCCAGCTTAGCATACCGTGACTTGTTTGCACCATTGATGGACATCAGAATGCGGAGCAGGACTTCCCTGACAAGAGCATTAGACACCTTCAGCTGCAGCTCTTCTAGCACTAGCCGGGCATCGAAGCCCGGCCCATCCTGTTGGAGGATTTGGAAAACCTGATCAGCTTTGGATTTAACACCCTCGATGAACCTCCGACGTGTGTTGAGATAATCATGGTCATCACCATTCACTTTCTCTGGAGAAAATTTAAGAAGGGTCTCTTGGGGAAGGTGTTCACAATCAAATGTTTCATCATTATCCTTTGGGTGGCCAGAATGGTCATGGCTGTCTTCTGCCTTATCAGGGCTAGGTTCAAGATTGCTCTCGTCTGGAAGGTGACCAAGATCCAATTTTTCATCATTATCCTCCGAGTTTTGGGTCTTGCTGCCATCGTGAAGGTGCCCAAGATCCAATTTTTCACCATTATCTTTCAAGTTTTGCGTCTGGCTGCCATTGTGAAGGTTCCCAGCATCCAATTTTTCATCAGTATCCTTGGAATCCTCCTCATCTGCTCTGTTTCCATTGTTGTAGAGACCCATCGAAGGCCAAATCCGTGTCCGGGACCTGGAGTAGATCTTCCCGTATCTTGGACCAAAGAGAACAGTAGATCTCATGGCAATCCTGGAAGGCCAAGGAATCCAAGGATCGAGCCGGTGCTGTCGCCTTTGAGGAATCCTCTTCGCTGCGCAGCTCACTCGCCAACATTCGTGTCGGACCCTTTTTGGCTCCAATCCGGTCTGGAAGATACTCTTGATGTTGATGGCCAGAGAGTCACCGGCGACCGCCGCATGCCGGTGCTCGTGTCGGAGGCCGAGGTTGCTCGCCGGCGGCGGATGCTGATGAGGCGGTGGTCGGTCGCTGCCCTAGCCTTTCCTGTGACAGTAGAAGAGAGGAGGGAAAACAGAAAACGCAATCAAAGAAGAAGAGGAACGAGCATATTTATACCTTGGGTTTTAGTTCATTGTTGACTCAAAGTTGCATAATAAAGGGCTTGGGCCAACCACGGTGCTTTATTTTATATATATATATATATATAATAATTAAATAATATATAATTTTATTTTAAGTTTATATTTTACTATTTTGAGTTAAATTAAGTTTGTATTTTAAGTCCAGCTACATCTCGGTTTGGATTGAGTTCCTTGCTAAATGGCATGCTAAACTTGAACTAAGTTTCAAGCCGAAATCTTGATGACTCATCAACAGATTACTCAATTAGACAGCATGGTATGACTAAACCTAAAAGATGTTATAATGTAATATATGGTGACTATTTTTTCTAAATAATATTAATTTAAAAAAATTTCGAAAATAATATTCTTTTCAAAATATTTATCAAAATACTGCTCAAAATAAAATCGCCCAATGATAAGACGACTTTATGTGCTGATTCACCATAATTCACGCCATATGAAAGGTGGACTCAGTAACTAGTAAGTTGCCTAAAATAGAGCGACTTATAAAGTTGTCCTATGATAGAGCGACTTTATATTTTTTTCAACCACAATCTCTCATGATCCAACCATCTCTGTCGCCTTTCCCACTCCTCTACTCCCCATCCCCTCATCCTTCTCCTCACGCCCTCCTTGTCTCGATCAAGGAGGCCTCGGTGGCTTCCCTTAATGGTCTGAAGGTATGAGGACTCCTCCATGGGATAAGAAGAAGAGTAACGTTGATTGTTAACATCAGCAATGATGAGAAAGGGAAGAAGGAAGAGGAGAATGACAAGGAGGGCGAGAGGAGAAGGACGAGAGGAGGGGGAGCAGAGGAGTGGCGAAGGCGACGGGGATGGTTGGATCGTAGGGGATTATAGTTGGAAAAAGCACAAAGTCGTTCTATCATAGGACGACTCTATAAGTCGCTCTACGATGGGACGACTTATAGAGTTGCTCTATTTTAGAACGACTTATTAGTTGCTGACTCCATCTTCCACGTGGTGTGAATAGTGGTGAGTCAGCACATAAAAATCTCTATGATAGGACGACTTTATTTAGGACAGTATTTTGATAAATATTTTAGAAAGAACATTATTTTCATAATTTTTTAAAATTAGCATTATTTAGGTAAAATTGTCAAATATGGTGGTTGTGGATGGTGTGTTTCATTACATGTCTATTTGTAGTAATTTAAGTGGCACTATAACATGGCTAAGCTTCAATATTGGTTGGGTTTGATCAATTTTGTTTTTATCAATTGTGGAAGTGCCTCCAGATCCTCTATAAAAGACATAATTAGTTGGTTTTATCAAAAAGATATATTGTAATTTTGTTTCCTATCCCAGATAAGATAATATTTAATATATAAATTTAGGGAAACAAAGGAATACTTGATATCATCATGCTCTATCAGAAAAAATGAAAAACGAACAACATTTTTACCTCCAAAAATGAAAAGATAATATATGAACAAGCAAACAACAATCCAAAAATACATCAATATTCTAATATTTTATCATCATGTTGCTATACCCACTCAAACGTGAGTGTTTGTAACTTTGAAAATCAAATACAAGCATTTAAAGCAAAACATTGCAAGAAAACAAAAGACAAGTCATTTTCTATTTCTAACATAGAAGACCAAAGCACCATTGTCTTCTCAAAAGTTAATCTCATTCCGATAGATAACTCAATAAAAATATTATTAAAGTTCATCAAACTATCAATGGATAAATATACTCTTAAATTAAAAAATATTAAAAAAATTTCAAAATGATCTAATGAATCCATCCAAAAGTTAATAAAATAAAGTACGATCGAATAGCTAAACAAAATATTTTCCAGCATATCTTTTTCCTTCATCTTCATTCATCGGTTATCATGAAAATCTATATTTAGAATAAATAAATAATTAAAAGATGAAGAGATTTAAATATGAAAATTTATAACCTAATATGGATAAAAAAAAATTATAAAGATGGTTACTTAATATTATATCTATGTCCCAAATTTATACTCGACCTGCTCTGGGGTGCCATCATCCACATTCAACTTTAAAAAATTAGAGCAATTTGTAACTAATAACATACATATCAATCATAAATCTTCAATATATAAGCATCATAAATAAATAAAAAAAATATATAAATTTAAAATACTCATATACCTTCATCAAATTCTTCACGAAGTCAATACTGGATACAATTAAGGCCTCGATAATAGATTGGCTTAATAAACTCCGATATTGATCCACAACTCTATCACTAGTGCTAAATGCCAATATGATAAAATAGTAAAGATTAAAATAGTAAGAATATCTCTAGTCATTCTCAATAATACATGATAGACTACTGTATTGCTCTTCCATCATGATAATATATTAAACTACTTGTCTCTCAAATCAGAAAGTACATCATAATCTAAATAACTATCTAGCTCTGATCTCTTTGGCCTTTTCGAAGAACTTTGACTTCTAAACTTTATAAAATCTATACCAAATTTTATTTTACACAATTTAAAAGAAAAAATTGAACGTATATCAATTTATTCATCAAAATCAGATTTTAACTCATTTGAACCTATAGAAGGCTGCACTCTTGTTGCATCTGCATACTCATTATAAAATTTATAAGACAAGCATAAATATCATCAATTTTCTTCTTGCTTCCTTCCACATCAAATGCTACTTAATAACAAAACTCTATAAATATCAATTTTGATCTGGGATCCAAAATAGAAGCGATAATTAGTAAATAATTATATTGTGACCAATATTTTATCAAACCTCTTTTGCATCTTATTTGTCAATTGATTTAGTATATCATTAGTATCAACACTCCCATCTATCAATAAAGTCCTAATTTCTCAAACTTCTTTTATATATAAATTAGATATGGGATACTTGTAACTAGAAAATACTTTAGTAGTATCTAAAAAGCCTTCTAAAAATTTAAGAATTACATCAATCTATTTTTATTCATCATTGTCGGAATATACACATGAATGATCAGTCACATACCTAACAAAAATATCTTTATAACTAATTATATAATTCAACATTTCAAAAGTAGAATTCTACCTTGTAACAACATTCAAAGTAAGCCATTTTAGCAGGAAGTCTCATATACTATGCAATTTCATTAAATCCTTACATTCGAGATGACGTTACAGATACATATCAAATAATCTCTCTTGTACACTCAATAGCTTCATAAATTATTTTTATTAATAGTTAATATATGTGCACAATATGTAATATGACTATACTTTTATTAAATAACATTCCATAATAAAAATGATCTGGAACCCTTCTAATTATAGTATCATTTATGGAGCAATTATCTAAAATAATAGCATATATTTTGGAATCCAATTTTCATTCAAAAAGGCACTTTCTAATAGTATTTTCAATTACAAAATTTTTATAAGGATATACTAGTTTCTTGAAACTAATAATCTTCTTATATAGAATAAATTTGAAATCAATATAATATGCTAGAGAGAGATATAATTGATTTTCTGATTTGATGCCTAAATATCACTAGTGGAACTAACCTGAGGATTTAAGTTTTTAAATACATCATATAATTTTTTTCTTTTTGCTTGATACAAAGTGTACAATCACTTCTTACTAACTTACAACCAATAATAGTAAATAATGGTTGAACAAATCTCATAAAATCTAAAAAAATAGAATACTCCATAAAATGAAATAGAAGCTCGACATATATGATAAATTTTGTAAATATTTTTCTGCTCTTTTTTTGGTTAAATTTAAAAGAGTTCACTAGATCTTTTGAACTTGCTGCTATAAATATTTGATTAACCAGATTCTTTTGATACTTCTTGCAAATATTTTTAAGATATCATTTTAGATGACTTATTTTATCTTTAATACTATCACTTAATATCTTTTTATAATATTTGTATGTAACTATTGATCCATTAAATTTTTTTTTCTCAATAAAGTGATTCTACATTCAAGATCTTTTGTTAGAATCTTTGTCACTTTCAATAGCTTCAGTAGTATCTTCATTAATTTTTATTATCCTCATCCCTTATATGTTCAATAGTCTTATTTTCATCCATTTTAGAATAAGACATTGGTAAAAATAATTTGCCAAAATAAGAACTAAATTACTAAAAAGAAAATCAATATTTACAAAATCAATATTTGTAAAAGTATATATGTTAATTGGCAATGATATTCCTCTCCACTTATTTCTTTTTTTTAAATATTATTATTGATTTATTATAATATTATAAAGTGCTAATAAATTAAATCTTTTGGTTTCAAGATTTTTGAACTTTTTCATATCCATACCAGATGTTAGAAAACTTAAAAATTTTTTGAAGGTCACCGAATCTGATAAAAGACAAGAAAGAGGAGTCGATAGGAGATACCTACAAGGACTGATGAATGGTGAACAGCGGCTGACGATTGATAATGATGGATGAAGGTGATCGATGATGAGGGAACAAATGGATCTTGGAGCGGCCAATCGACAATAGAGGAAGAAAAAATTTTCAAAATCTTAGACCCCAAATCTCGAGAGCATGAAGAATCGAGGAATACCGATGATGGATGAAGATCGAAGGAAGGGAGAGTCGGTCGAAGGTGCCTGCTAGGTTGATAAATAGCGAATGATAACCGATGATTGATGATGATGGATGAGGATGACCAGTGATGAGGGAACATCGATGGATCTTGGAGTGGCCAACTAGTTGTGGAGGCGGAGAAACTTCAAAATCCTAGGCCCCAATCTCAAGAGGATAAGGAATAAAGAAATATTGATGATGAGGGAAGATCGAAAGAAGGGAGAGTTGATAGGAGGTACCTAGAAGGTTTAATGAACAATGAACGGTGAATGGCGATCGATGATTGATGATGATAGACAAAAATGATGGGCAATGAAGGAACATTAACGGACCTTGGAGGTCCAATCGATGGTGGAGGCAAAAGAGAACTTCAAAATCCTATGCCCCAAATCTCGAGGATGAGAAATCGAGGAATACCGATGATGATGGAAGGTCAGAAGAGGGATTCTAATTTCTACTAGACATTCGGACTCTAACTTTAAGATTCTTCGAAATGACAAGATTGGGCTTAAAGTTAAAACTAATTAGCTAACCGACTAACTGGCTAAATATCCGACAAATCTTTTTAAATAGCTAAACCCATGTGGCTAGGAATCAGACTCGAACAAGCTATTCGGGCTATTGATTGGGCTTGAATTCGAGCTCGGACTCGGGTCGAGCCACTGATATACCTAAGCCTGATTCAAAATTATAATGGGCTATACATCCAAGTCCAAGCACGGCTTGATACTATTTGGGCCTAGCTCTAAGTCTAATCCAAAGTCAGGCCAGTCCGAGCCCATTTCTAACCCTACTTGCAAGATATATTTTTCAAATCTTCATTTGTTAGTTCACTGGTTAAAGGTACTCTATAAAAGAGTCGGTATAGGCAAACACTATGCTATTGTCAATCCTCATTTCAACATTGTATTTTTGATTGCCCCCTCCATTTGAAGTGACTTTTGATGGTGTTGTTAGGGATGGCCAAGCTACTACTGGCTTTATAATGAGGGATTATCTAGGAGCATTAATGCTTGCTGGAGGAAAAAGTTTACCTTACCATGTTGTTCCTCATACAAAACCCATTGGGCTTGGCTTGGACTCTAATTCACACTCTGTTATTGTAATGCTAAAGATGTTCATTTGTAGAGTGATTCAACCACTATTCTAAATTAGATTAATTCCCAACCAGTTGTAGGTTAAGTCATTCTCCTATATTTTGGGATATAATGCTATGGAGGAAATATTTTAATTCATTTGTCGCTTTGCACATTTATCTCGAAGAAAATCAAGCGGCTGACTGGTTAATAGTTTTTGCTTGCAAGGGAACCATATTTCACCAATCTGGTAGGCTGCAGCCAGACTTAGCATGTATTTTGCTAGCTGATGCTAATAAGACCTCCTAACTAAGACACTTCTAGCTATGTTGATATTGTGTGTTAAAGATGGGATTGTTTAGATGTCTGGGCCTTGTATCCCATATTGTTCTTATACTGTAACCATCTATCTATGTTCAAAGTCTATATGGTCATCTAGTTGAACCAGATTTGTTCTGTACTTTGATATTATAATGCAGCCTTCTGTTTTTGCGTCCAGCCCGCAACATCCCCCTAAAAAACCCACACCACCACCCAACAAAAAAAAAAAAGAGTGAGATTAATCAAGTTTAATTTAAAAAAAATTCAAACTCATGCTGATATTGAGTAGCTTGATAATATTTATCAAGTTGAAATTATTTCAAGCTCAATTTAATTTTAGTTCAAGCTATATTTAAGATTTTCTTTTTCCTTTTCGCTGAGAAGATTTAAGCTTTTTCAGGCTTCAATCAAGCACAATTGACATTTCATTGAAGCTCACTTTAAGCTTGACTTATGGTGGAGAACTCGAGTAAATTGCGACTAAAAGAAACATCTCTGATCGAATTTGGTTAGATATGATAGATACTTATCATGTAATCTATGCACTCATCACTTCTCAGTCCAAAAATATAAAAGTTGATAAATTTGTTATATCTCTCAACCTTAGTAACACAAGTTCCCTCTTGCACTCCCTTGACACCATGGTTCTCATTCTTTGACTGCAACCAAGTCAATGCTAACTAAATACGCCCCGCTTGGAAGTCTATCAAATATTGATCATGTTGGACCATTGATCCTATATAGAGCTAGGCTAGAATCAGGTCGACTGGATTTGGGCTCAAATCCAGTTAGATTAAAACTCTATAATAGGAGTCCTACATTAATGATTCAAGTTATTAAATATGATCTGCTACCTCAAAACTACTTGCACACAAAAAATCATATAATTTGGAGACCCCTAACCTATATATCAAATAGTCAAAAATTGGACGGTCTAAATAAAATTAAATTAGATATATTTTTTTATCACTCGACACATAAGCTAGGGGTCTTTAAATCATATGATTTTTAGTATACAAGTAGTTTTGAGCTAGTAGATCACATCCAATAGCTTGGATTATCGATATAGGACCCCCATTATCTAGTTTTGATCTGACCAGATCTGTACCCAAATCCGATCGATCTTACCCAGTCTGCCTCTATAGAGAGAGAGAGCGCTAAACTAGGCTATACTTGGATGGATCTCCATCCGGATATGGTCAAGTATAGATTAGATGATGGGAGTCCTACATTGATAATTTAAGTTATTGGATCTAATGTACTATCTCTAAATTATTTATATACCAAAATTTATATAATTTAGAAATTCCTAGCTATACATCAAGTGGTCCAAAAATGAACAATAGAATACATCCAATGGCTCGGGACACCAATATGGGACCCTCATGATCCAATATAAACCTAATTGGATCTACATGAAGATCCATTTGAGTATAGCCAAATCCATCTCTCTCCCTCTCTAAGATATATATATATATATATATATATATATATATATATATATATATATAAATATAAATGGAGGCTCGGTCTATGCGAAGGTCTCTTTTGCTATGTGACACCAATATTTTAATGTGCCAAGCCATTATTAAAATCATTACTTAATATACAAAGCATGATTTATCAAATCGAACCGATCTGCCCTATTTGGCCTATACCGAACCAAACTAGTATAGAATTGGATCAGTTGGCCCTAAAAATCAAAATAGGGGCTGAAATGATCCCAACCACTCCAAATCGGATGATTCGATTCAATACAATTTAGGACAGAGTTGACCAGTTTGATCCAATTCCAAGTTTATATTCTACTGGATTTAGTGGGTATGGGATCTTTATTTTAAACTATGGGAAGAGAAGTCGGAAGACTTCTCTTTCCATCATTTTTCTTTCTAGGTATGTGAGCTTATCTCCCACTTTTTTTTTCTCCTCTTCCTCTCTCTTTTTCTTTTTGTCAATCTCAAAATTCATAAAAATTGAAAAAATAAGAAAAGATCATGTCAAAATTTTTGATTTTGATATGATTTCATTACATATTATAAACTATGGATGATCTATACAATGATACTAAAATTACTAATTTTTATTAAATATTTAATTTTTTTAATTAAAATATATTTTTAAAATAAAAAATTATTAAAAATAAAATTTAAAAATTAATTATAAAATTAAAGTATTATTTAGAAGTTTGCAAGCTATTTTTAACATAAATTTAGTATCTATTTATCAAAGTTTTGATACATTATGTGCATAGTAATGTAAGCCTAAATTTGATTAAAATTAAAAAATAAATAGCATTTCATGCATGCGCACTATCATAAAAAAATATATAGCATTCATGATAAGATTCTATATGAATCTAAGTTCCAATTAATTTTTTATAATTTTAAATTTTATAATATTTTAAATTTAAAAATATTTAAAAATAAACTTAATTTAGATAAATAAAAAAATGAAGGTAATAAAATTTTATTATTTTTACATAATTACTAAACTACTGTAATTATTCAACCTTTAAGAATGTATCCATCGAAAAAGAAGCAAAAGCATGACATTAGTTGAAATCATGAGTAAATGCTCTTTGATCGACACCATTGGAAATGTAATTGGTCTAATACAGAATTCGAGAGAAAAAGGATAACTAGATTGAAGCAATACTTAGTTGACGGCTACTCTGATATAGCTACATGCGGAATGTACCCATAAAAGATCCATCAATTGATGAAGAAGCGATTCACTAATTTTAAAGTAGTGAAGGAGAGGACTTTAAAGAAGATGAAGATGGACCGTCGAGTCATGCAGCTATCTTTCTATTATTTTAGAGAGTCAGAGAAAACACCTACTCCAAATGATGAGGAGGTATAAATTCAGGCTGTCATTTATGCGAGCTTAAAAGATTAGTAGCAGTTTGAGGAGTTGGCGAGGTATAGGGCTCAATTTCGACTATCAGTTTATGAGTTGGGTCAGGCTCTGCGAGCATTGTAGAAAAGTCAGAGTTTAAGAAAACCTCCTCAATTAGAAAGCTCATCAGTAGAGATATGAGCCGTATTTCTCTTTGTTGAAAGCTTTTGACAGTAAGAAGAAGTTCTCTAAAGAGATTCCAGCTGGAGTCACTATCCATGATTTGGATCCATATACCTTCTCTAGTGAGAATTTCAAGCAATAGAGAGTTGATAATATACTAGAGAAGAATAAGAAAAAGGATATATAGTGAGCTATTGCATTCTGTTTTTACTTCAGTCATATCCCAATGCATACGACAGACAATACATATTATCGCTCTGTCATTATATCTATAGAGACTGTCGATCTAGATGTAGATCCTTTAGGACCAAACAACATTTATGGTGAGTTTCTTGACAATAATATTAAGAAGCTACAGAAATAGATTGCATCATATTAGAATTAGTGGCTGATGTATGGACTTACAGTGATATGTAATGCTTGGACCGATCCTACCAGGCAAAGCATCATCAATTTTTTGATATATTATGATAAAAAAATATTTTTTCAAAACTCTATTAATGCTTCAGATCAGATGTACGATGTCATATATATCCTCAGATTGATGGAGAAGGTGATCAACCAGGTCAAAAAGCAAAATATCATGCATGTTGTTACCATCAATAAGCCATAGTATAAGACTATAGGGGAGATCCAGATACAACGATAATTACATATATTCTGAACATCATATGCTATATGTTGTATCAATCTGATATTGATGGATATTAGAAAGTTTAATAGGATGTAAAAAATAGTGGACTTAGCATAGACTATTACTAGATTCATTTACAATCACATATGGATCCTATCATTGATGTAGCAATATATAAGAAGAGACATATTGAGATCAGATGAGGTAGATATTTTAACAGTGGGTCAAAAATATAGTGAAGACTATCAAGCCTTTTATGAGGTGTTTCGGACCATGGATAGTGAAAAGTATCTCCATATGGGCTTCTTATATCACATAATGGAGAGTGTAAAGGATCAAATTAGGTTGGTAGATTTGAAACATACCTATAAGTATATCCAAATCAATGAGTATCGATAGAACTATTAGATGGGTAGGAACTTGTATCTAGCAGGTAGGCAATAATTAAGAATACTCTAAAAATTTGATTACTCTTGTATTTATATAAATATGCTTTACTAATTCTAAAATCTATTTATAATTTATTATCTGAACTCAAGATTCTAATATATGGTTCATAAAATTGATATGGATGACGAGCTTCTGACATCCTTACAAATGTGATATACAAGATAGAGCCTAATCCAGAAATCGCTACTATGTATATAGAAAAGGAAGTTGAATTAAGTGATTTTTATTAACTTAGTTGTATCTTCAACCAATAACATATTATAACAAATATATTTTTTAATAGATGAAAATATTTAAAGAGGGCATCGATAGCTTTGAAATCAATAGTTTGAGCATAAGCAAATACAAGATGAATTCAAGTAGATTATATATGAACAATGACAACTCTTATTTGACATCATACAGCTACTAATAAATTTAATATGATATAATATTATTTTTAAGTTTGTTCAATCTTAATACTTTTGCAGCTAAATGATGGATCTATTATGGATTAGCAATAAGAAATCTGAAGTGACTTATCATCCAGATCCTCCTCCAAACATTCTCTTTGAGTGGCTGTGAGCACAATTGATCAAATTTTATTTTTATCCATAATAAGCAGAGAAACTGTTTGACAAAAAAATATCTCAATGATCTTGTATATATTCACTACAATCTGAGCTTGAAGCTTAAATATATTCAAGAGAAAGTTAAGTTGAAGTGCTTAGATTCGATTGCAGATGACTTTATAATGATGAGGAGGATCCAATGATCGGATGGCTTGTGGGTCAGCAACAAGCATCAAAGTTTGATGAGTTGGGATCGCCTCTACAACTAGTCGGTTTAGTAGCTAGCGAAGTTTAGATAGATGCTGACCAATAGGCAATCAGTAACATTCTACACGGCTTTCTAGCTGATCAGCCACAATGAGCTTCCTCATGAGGTACGAGGAGAGGATAAGTAGCTACTCAACATAGAGATCAAGAAAAAAAAAAGATAGTTGTAGCCCAAATGGAGAGGATGAACCAATCAGTTGATCTAGTTCACTTAAATTTAGAGACTAGGCAGAGCAGTGATGGTAGTTTTTTTGATGGTCTGAATTTGATAGTCAGAAAGAGAATAGAGGATAAGAGACCACCATTTATGGGATACAGCTGCAAGGTGGTCTTCAATTTACTTTTGAATCTCAGTTTACGTATACCACATAAGATAAAGACCATGATGGATGAGCTGATAGAGCCTACAAGTATACAATTGCATACATGTGATGGACTCCTTAAAGTCATTCAAGATATCATGCAGCTGCAAATGACCTCTTATATAGAGTTGGATCCATGAACATATTAAGTTCTTTATCATATTTTGGATCCTCTTATCTACAGTAATAAGCAGCTTATGATCTTTACGAATATAGATATAGTGCATCCAAGATATCGTCCTCTAGTAGCTACTATCCTATATAGTCCGAAGAATCTTATGGATCAGATTTTATTATAGACATATTTGGATGGGCCCTTCCATAATCATACTATCATCTCAAAGATATCTCTTAGAGCCAAAGCTTCAGCAAGAGATCTAAGACAAGTTACAATCCAGCACACATACCTTATGGAATGAACACAGAGGATTATAGTGCTGCATGGTTGGAGGGATGGGCTGATATCTCTAGATTATATAAACGATTCAGATATTTATAAATAACATCGATGCTTGATGAAATTCTTAATCTCAGTATATATTGATTATTTATTTTTTATATTTTTTAATTAATTTGAGTATTTTAAGATTCAATAATATCTAATCTATATAAGGCTATCCTTAGGCTACATATTGAAACTTGTAATGTTATTCCCTTATGTTAAAATATTATGTCAGATTTAGATTTGCATCACATGCTTAATCATGGGTGTATCAAAGTGATATAAATATCAAATAATATAAACAAACATCAATTTAGACTTAAAATTATTTAAGAAATCATGAAAATTTGATTAGATATCTTAGAAATTAAACAAAAAGCAAAAAAAATTAGCATGCCAATTTGACCAGTATGCCCTACTATACTGAATGTCTGTATGGCATCAAACCGATATTGTACTGTATCGATGGTGATCGATACGGATATCAGTATCGATTCAGTATTTCTTGATACAAAATATGTTAATATTATTGTTATAAATGTGCTTGATGATCATTAAAGTTTATTACTTAATATACGATAGAAATTTAACTATTGAAGCTTTCTATATATTATAATTTATTATATTATCATATCACATTTCAAAAAAAAAAAAAAAAAAAAGTTATACCTTGTGCATCACATAGAGCTTGTATTAATGATATCGATACTAATAAGGGGAGTTTTTTCAGAGGTTTGGTTAGTATAAAATTCTTCATTCATTATATGGATCCTAGTATTAATAATAAGAGTTTCTACATGACCAATATTAAAATTCATTACTTAAGATCAGTATAAATAAGGCCACTATATATATATATATATATATATATATATATATATATATATATATATATATATATATATATATATGTATGTATGTATGTATGTATGTATGTATGTATGTATGTATGTATGTATGTATGTATATTGTATTAATATATAATACATCTAGATAAGGCTAGTATTGAGGTGCATGGCCATCATTAAAGCTTCTTGCTTCATATGCAATAAAAATTTGACTATTGAAAGTCTTCTATATAATATAATTTATTACATTATCATATACTTATGATATTGGACCAATATTATTGATGCCAATATTAAAGGTTATTGCTTAATATGCAACAAGATTTTAGCTATTAAAACTTTCTATTAATTATAACTTATTATATTTTTTGAGAAAAATATGGTTATATTGTATTTCAAGAATAGTTAGAAAAAGAAGAAAAAATCATATTCTGTGCATCAAATAGGATGGATATTAATAATATTGATACCAATATATGAGTCTCTTCATAGGGGCTCAGCTTATGTAGATTCCTCCTTTCATTTTGTGGATAGTAGTATTAACGGATGAAATTTTTGATTAGCCATTATGAAAGTAAATTACTTAATCTACAGTAAAAATTTGGCTATTGAAATCTTTTATTTATTATAATTTATTACAATGCTATATTGTATTTAAGAAATCTATAGTACCCCCTAAAAGCATATAGTAGGAGTTTTGGTCATATTACAAATTTGACTGTACCTATATAATTGATTAAAATATCTTAAACCAATTCAAAATAAATATTTTCAATAATAATAATAATATATTTATGTGTTATAAATGCATGTAATTATCCTCTTTTTTAAACTTATCTTAATTATTTGATTATCTTAGCAATGACACTTAGTAAAAGTAAATATTAGTAAATTATCAAGATGCCCCTATAGTAAATACTATAATCATGTTAATAGTAAATTGAAAAGATTTTATTTTGAAGCATTAACTTAAGATAATAGTATATAGTATTATAACATGATAATAAGCAGGAGGTGTAAAGTAGATGATTATTCAATAGCCACAAGCTTCATAAAGAGTCCCAATCCAACCACAATTAATAATTCAATAGCATCAAAATAAAATAAAAGTCATATAAAAGGCATTTTATTTCTTCAAACTAACAACAAAGAAATAATTATATATGTTAAATTAAAAGTGATCATAACAAATTTTAAGTTCTTACCAAAATCTCAACTCAAATATTACTTGACCATGTTGACAAATCAGATTGATCATCAGTGTACACACTTTTTTTTAAATCTCATAATTTTTATTAAATAATTTTATTGCTGTCCTTTTTTTTCTATGATAGTTGTTTACATTAGTTTGGTGTGAGCAAATCTAAGAAAACTAGAAAAAAATATATCTCTCAATATTTATGGGGGGATATCCAATCAGCCTATAAAGCATCAACAGAATGCTCAGTGACAAAAGAAACAATTTAATTTGCCATCTCATTCGTCTATAGGTAGACATATCTGGTGATAAAGACAGTGCCTTCATTAGCCAACTCCCAAACATCATGCAACAAAGGAGGAAGGTTCCCTTTACCCAACTCCGGATCTAACCAATTATGGTCATCGAGTCTCCTTCTAACAAAATAGATCTTGCCTTGAACAACATCCGTCGAGGATATCTGATGCCCTCCCAAGTTACTCTCAATTCCACCCATGGAATTGAGATGTCAAATATCGAACTCACACCTACTACAACAAATCTAGAGTCGGGTCCTTTGATCATAAAGTCCGCACTATCATTCCTACCTCCATCTAATACATTGCCATTAAAATTGACCTTGAAGAAGCTCGGGGGTGAAAGCTCGCAAAAGTTGAAAATCATCAATTTATTGCTGCTTGCATGGCCTCTTTTGCTTGATTAGAACTAATTTGAATATTATGCATATGTTCTAAATTTTTAACTTCTAGAAAAAGCAAATAAACATGATGCACGTCTTTGATCCGGTTCTCCACAGCATTTGAAGCATCTTAACGCCACATCTTTAGCCAAAGAAATTCGAGTATAGTAATATGGTATCCTAATAGCAAGTAGTGCTTGGTGTAGGCTCCAAAGTATCCCTCTTTATGGATATTCTAGTTACTAAATTGCTCTTCAAATCATTTGCATAACAACCCAAGAAAAGAAAAGAGTCCATGGTACTTTAAAATTTCAAAGTGAGAGGCCAAGCTCTACCTAAAAGTATCTAATGCACTTCACTTTTCTCAATGGGTGGGGATCAAATCCCTCAATTAACCTCTAACAAATAACATGCATGTGTGTTGATCACATGCATCAAATGATGCTCAAGCTCCAAAAATATATACCTTGAGAGTCTCAAGATTGCCTTGAGAGGATGCAAAAATAAGTAGTGCCTAACATAAGATAGTACTCATAAATTAAAGATTAAAAGCAATGCTCATGATCGAGACATCTTAAATACATTCTAAATGTGGCCTCAAATAGAGTCAGGATACATGTTTATAGAGTATTTTAGAGAGAGAGAGTCTGATGAGTGAGAAAAAAAATATAAGGCTAGAGTTTCTTTAGGACTTGCCTTCGAGGGGGAAAGAAGGTCTTGTAGAGGCTCCAATGGAGGTCGAGAAGCAAGATTTTGGAGGAGGTTCTTCATCTAGCATTCTCCTTAGACTGGATCGGGAGGCGAAGATGATGTCTTACTCTCAACTAGAAAGTTCGATGGTGAAAAGTGGGTCGATGGTAGAGGCAAGCTGACCTTGGGCTCAAGATGTGTAGGATTCTTGCTGGTTCCATGAGAGTCGATGAAGGCAACAGTGGAGGACATAGTGGTGCTTGAAGAGAAGTTTATCCGAGTTATCACCTTCTCCAAGGAGAATATCAGTCAGGCTTGCTCGAGGTTGAAGACAACGATACTCTGTAAGTTTGAGGAAAAAAATTTCTCCCTAGAGTTTATTCAAAAAGAACTCAAACTCAGATCGAATCTAAGTGAAGTTCTCCATATCTCTTCCCTTTTTGAGGATATCTTACTATTTAGAGTACCCATTAAGGAGGAGAAAAATAGAATCTTAAAGAAAAGATCGTGGTCCTTGGCTAGCCAACTCCTGCATAGAAGAATTGGACTCCCACCACCAAATCGGGTCGGAATGGTGTTAGGCAAGATAGAGAATGGATAAGGCTACTTAATTTGCCTTTGGAGCTTTGGAATAGAGAGAAGATTTTGAGGATTATGGCTATTGCTGAGAAGCTTTTATTATTGGACAAATAGACTGAGTCTCCTACAAGAATGGGCTTTGTTAGAGCTTGTGCTAATAGACACATCCTAAATCACATGTTCGGGCACCAAGGTGATAGTCAATGATGAAATCATATGGCAGGAGTTTATCTACGAGGATCTACTGGCTATATGTGCACCGATTGGCTTTTGATTCTGAGACTTGTGGCTTCTAAAAACTTTTAGAGCACTAATAGGGTTAGCTGATCTATGGGTCCTGGATTAAGGTAATTAAGGTTCCAGTGTGAAATCCATCACCAGAGGGTCCTAAGAGATCTCCTACTCTACCAAGATCTAAGAGTCAATCAATTGGAACTAAGATGCAACAGAAGAAAAATTTTAGGTAATCATCTCCGATTAAAGCAAAATCCCTTGAGCTAGTAGCTAGATTGGAGATGGGGTCTAAGGTTGCTTCTCTGATGCAAGATGAGGAAGAATCTATTGTGCAACCTATGGACTTGAGCTCTTCTTCTTCAGCTAAGGTGGAGTTATTGGTAGCAGGTCCTATGAAGGAGAAATGCAAGAGATCCCCAACCAAGGTCAAAACATCAATAACTTCTTCAGATTCTGAATCCCCACCTTAAACAAAGGTGTTGGTCAGAGAAGAGGTATCTATCACTAGTGACTTGAAAAGCAGATGGCTCTCTACTCTCCAGAGTTGACACATAATAAGGCTACTCATAGTATTCGAGAAGTATGGTGACCGGTGGCTAGGAAGGTAGCAGGTTCTAGCATGACACAACATGAAGATCACAGTATTGAAGGAAAGGATATTGATGTTACTTCAGATCGGAATGATCAATTTATGAAAGGTCAATTTGGTACTCATTATGCTCATATATCTAAATTACAGATAGTATTAGGTTATTCAATGAGTATGGAGGATAGTTTACAACATTATATTGGGGGTGGGGGTCAACCTTTCAGGGAATGGGGGGTATTATGGTTTGCCTTCTAATTTGTCTATGAAAGGGTCTAAGGCTATGGGGGAGGTCATTCATTCATTTATTCCCTAATGCATATATTAGTATAGAACTATAGCAGGACAACAAGACCTCCTCTTGCGAATTACACAGAGAATGTGATGAGGCAATATAATCCAAAGTATATTATTTTCTAGAAATCCATCTGTCTGAAAAGGCCTTCGGTAGGATTTAGAGGTTGATGGGACCAAGATGGAGAGCGTATATGATTCCAGCTAGAGGCCTTTTAAGGGGAGATTATGGTATATGAAAATTTGGACAAGAAAAAGCTAATTTTCTTCATGTTAATAGCCAAATTATATTTGAGATTATCACTTCTTTGACTAGTCCTGCATGGATGTTAGGGGTTGTGTATGCCAGTACTAATGGTGTAGAGCATAGGCAACTATGGGATTAGATCATTCAAATGAAGTCCTTGGGGCTATCTATGTTCATAGTAGATGATTTCAACTATATTTTACATAAAAAAGATGAGAGAGATCGTAAATATTTTCGAGTGGATTGGAAGATCAAAGAATTTCAGCAATTTCTTAGACAAACAAGACTTCTTGATGTGGATTATTAGGGACCTAGCTTTACTTTGTGCAATAATAGGTTGGGATGAACTAGAATTTGAGAAAGGCTAAATCGAGCACTCACTTTGGATATCTGGTTAAATCTATTTCCTGAATCAAGGTCTAGCATTTGATGAGGTTTGTTTTTGATTATAGGCCTCTACTGATTATAGTATCAAATTCTTGGAGCAAAAGAAGGGTCCCATTCTAATTTGAAAAAGTTTAGATATTTTGTGAAGGCATTGAAGAGAAAATTCATCAAGTATGGAAGTGTTATGGAAATTATTCTCTCAACATAGGATTATTAAAGCTTCTTCAACAAACAAAAGAGACTATTCATAGGTGGAAAGGTTCCTCAGATAATATCGTCAAGCAAGGATAGAAATTGAATGATGTTATTTTGATGATATAATACAAAGAAAAATAATTTTGGGGGCTTTATATGTAGGAGCATTTATCTTTATTCATTTTGATCATACAATACCATAAAAACTTTTATCTTCAAGAGGTGTTTTGGAGGCAAAAATCTAGAATCTCCTAGATTAAAGATGCGGATACCAAAATCAAATATTTTCATCACTCTATCATCTTGAGACATAGGCACAATTGGATCACTCAAATTACTGATCACCAAGGAATGCTTATTTCGAAGGAGGAACACATTAGATCTTTATTATTTATCTAGTTTCAGTAACAATGGCTTGCCCAAGCTTAGATGGAGGAGAAAGAGCTTCCATCAGCTAAGAATGCATTAATGGCTGCACAAGATGAAACACTTATTAAGGATGTAACTATGAAAGAGATTGAAGAAGTTGTTCAAGAGTTGAGGGCAAATAAAGTCCCCAAACCACATGGTTTTCGAGCATTCTTTTTTCATAAGTTTTGGCATATTGTTTTGCTTGAGGTGATTGATACTATTAAACATATATTTTATACTATTTATATGCCTCGTTGTTGGAAGAGAATTTTTATTGTATTGATTCCCAATACAAGCAACCCAATGCGAGGGAATGACTATAGGCCAATAAGCTTTTGCAACACAGTCTACAAATTAGTAGCAAAAATATTAGCTAACAAATTGAATCCTACTCTACTTTCGCTGGTATCTATAGAGCAGGAGGCCTTTGTACCAGGTCAAAGTATTGTGGATAATATCTTGGTTGGTCAAAAAGTCATACACTCTTTGATGCGATCTCCAAGGACTCATCGTCTTATGGCATTAAAAATTGACATGAAAAAGCATATGATAGAATACATTAGCCTTACTTGTTCAAAGTATTGCAACAATTTGGTTTTCATATTTGATTTATGAACTAGATTAAAACTTGTATGACACAAATGCAGTTTGCTCTTATTATAAGTGGTACTCCTATTGATTGATTTGATCTGACTAAAGGATTGAGAAAAGGATGCCCTGTTTTCCCTTATTTGTATATCCTTTGCTTGGATTTTTTATCTAAAATGTTTAAACAAGCAGTGGAGCTTCACTTACCAATGGCCTATTAGGTTAAGGAAAGGTGGGCCGTATCTCATATTTTCTATGCTGATGATGTGTTATTAACAACACGAGCAACAATCAGAAATTGTCTATGTATAAGAGCTATTTTCGAAGCTTATTATGGTCGGACAAGAGGTAAATGCTGCAAAATCATATATAACTTTTAGTTCCTCTACACCAAGGAGAATTAAATGCCCTTCATATGTTTGAGAAAAGAGAGAATTGGAAGTATTTGCAGGTGCCCTTATCCGGGAAGCAACTAGTTGCTTCTGATTTTAATTATCTTAGGGATAATGCAGCCTCAAAAATTAACAGTAGCAGTTGGACTACCCTCCCTTTTGCAAGCAGAATGACCTTCTGGAATCTATGTTGTCTTCTCAATTACTTTATTGTACGTCAGCTGCATATATTCTAATGACTATTTTGCAGAGAATGGAGACTGATTTTAGAGTATTTCTTTGAGGTCATATTCTGGACCGCAGAGGAACCTTGTGTCTTGGAAACAAGTTTGTTCTCCTAAAAAGAATGGTGGCTTAGGATTACATTCTGATTGAGAGGAAGGAACTACAGCTATGTAAGCTAGCTGCTCAATTTCTCCTCCATCCTCAATCTCCGTGAGGTTGGTTGGTTTCTATTAAATACAAGTTCAGAGGATCTTGGGTTCATTACAGGAAGCCTGGCTGATGTTCAAGTATATGGGCTAAAATTGTGGCTCATGGAGTAAAAGTACAATTGGAGCATTGGTTTTGGAGATTCAATTAGTGTGCTGCAGGACCCTTGGTTATCTAATGTCCCTTTGATTATGAGCCCAACCTTCATCAATGTGGATATCCTTTATGATAATTGGAAAATAAGGGATCTTATAACTATGGATTAGCGATGGGATTGGAGCAAGATAACCACTCTTTTCCCTATTGAAATGACGCACCAAATTGCTGTCATTCCTATTTCTCATGGAGTCTGGTCTGATCAATTGTGCTAGGAGAGGAATAGAACCTAGAGGATGAGGCTTGCCGATCTAAAGTGTATGATGCACAACCTGAGCTGCAGTTGGAAAACTCATAGTTTAAGTGGATCTGGAAGTTAGAAGTGCCAATGAGAGTTAAAAATTTTCTGGTGGAGATTATTGAGTAGAAGATTGCCTTGCAAAGAATTATTGTGCCACCTCAACATTAATCTTTCGAGAATTATGATTTGTATAACAGGGAGAACACAACTGCCTCTTTGCTATTAGTCTTAATAGGAAATGGCCGTTGTGTTTCTGCTTTGGTTCTGTTGTTATCTTTTATCCTTTTGTTATTTGGATGGTAATTCAGATCAGGTTTATCTATAGTTTGTCATGCATTTCCAAGACCTTTGCAATTCCTGTTGACTCTTTTGGTTAATGAAGCTTAGCTCCATGTTGTTACCCCAAAAAAAAAAAAAAAAATTCTAAACAAAATTCAATTTTTGAACACCTCTAAACCATAAACAAATTCAAAGCATTCTTTTGCAGAACTTAAATAATTTATTTTGTAATTACGTAAATGCATGAGTGAAAACATCTTTTATAACATTTGGTTTATCGATAAATAAGCATCAAAATGTTAAGCATCAACCCTAAAAATGTAGAAGCTTGTCTAGCTGATCGACCATCTAATTTGCATCGACAGGAATGAGCAATCAATCGACCTAGCAAAGTGCCTCTCTTCACCTGATCGGCCCACCATGTTTGGCTTAGTCACAAGGGCATCCAAGCTCCGGACTCAAGCTTAGAGTCGCCACGTCTGATAAAACTGAACCAGCTAACTCTTGAGTAGAGCTTCATCAAATGACTCACTCATGAGCCTTGAGTTGTGGCTTTAATTCGTCATTTCTTCCCACCAAAGGAGCTTGAAGAAAGGAAAAAAGGGATTATTGACCGGACCACGAAGTATTTAGATTCATTTGCATGCTATTGAAATCTAATAACAAATATATCAACTAATCTTCATGAATATCCATATATCAATTTACATATCCTCAAGTATAGCATAAAAACCAGCTTTAGCATCTTGCACAATTAAAAGGGACTAAACAAATATCGAGATTACAGCATGTCAACATCTAATTCATGCAGGCATAATCAGGTCAACTTCCATTATGCTCCAAAATCGCACCCATTTTCTTCAGTGCTTCTTATTTCTCTGATGAATTTGATGGATCTGCGTTGGGCTTTAAAATACTAAGTTGACCACCATCTTTGCTGGCAACAGATGCAGCTTTGATCTCATTGCAGTGGTTTATGAACTTGCTCAGTTCCTAGAAGCAAAGTGGAGTTAAAACCTATCAGTATTATATAGAACAAATAGAAACAGCATGCAAAAGAACAAACTTTCAAGTCAACATAACAATTATTTTTTTCCCAAAAAACAAAACAATTTGGAGACTTCTTGCAATATTCCATATCTCCCTGCAGAAATATCGGTGTCATGTCTTTCTTTTGTGAATGTCGATGCTTAGCTGTGTATGAATAAACATTGGCAAAACCATAATAATTTCTGAACTTGGTACAAATGCAACCACCAACAAGAAATTAAAACCATAAATCACTCAAAATTTGAAGAACAACAGGATCAGACTTTAAAAAACTTGTCCTCTTTCCTAAAGCACGTTCAATATTTTTTGTAGAAAGTTGTGTTACCTGGACACTCACAACCAGCTCCAAACTTCCGTGTGGGATATGCATCCAAGTCAAATACATGGATGCTTGAATACTTATGAAGTTTTTTTGGTTGCCACATTTAAAGATTGGTAGAGAGCTCAACTCTCCCAACAATGAATTTGGTCCTCCATTTTAACATTAGGAGTATTTGTTATTTCTCAAGATTGGTCAAGGATGTTGTGCTGAAATAACTTTGCAAAATGCTATATTTCTTACACCGTTAAGTTAATTGAAAAGTTTGAATGAGAATTGTAGACACCCGAAGATATTAAAACATAATATATTGTTAATATATTTTTTAATATTTCGACAAACAAATATTACAAGATATATATAATCAAGTATAATTAAATTCTATCCTGCGTGTCTCCATATCCCAATTTTCTCTCTAATCAAGTCAGACACTTGAATTCACGTCCAAATCCGATTCTCAAATCCATGTCCATGCAAGAAATATAAAGGATAAATAAAACATAAAAATGTGTTATTTCTATGACATGTGCTTGCGAAAATAATTTTGGAGGAACAGCTTTCGTGCAAGCAAAAGCTCGATTCTTCAAAGAAGCTAGAAGACCAATTATTAAACAACTGCTACCTTAAGACTTAATTAAGGGCAACGACTAGTGATAACTCAGTTTAGGTAGATCCAGAACTGAGAACCATTTGGACTCGACCAGCTCTCTAGAACCATGTGATTGGGTCCGAATCTCCCTCACCCACCACAAGCATGCATAGGCACACATTAAAAATAAAAATAAAAATAAAAGGAGGGGGCAGCTATATCCAACAAACAATTATGTGCACTCTTCTCGAAGTGCTTTTGAGGAAGTAGCAAAATCTATGCCAATTTCCAAATAGGTAAATCATAAGATCTTAGGGATAATGACAAGGTATCTACTATTCTCATGCAAAAAGCCTTGAATTGCCTGTCCATGAGACCTTCAGCCAACATTTCTGAAGCTAATTCTGCACATGTTCCCTTCTTCTTGAAATACACCCCACGTAGGTAGGTTTTCTATTTTTACAAGAAATAAATCAAATAGAAGTGTATTAATCAATATGCCTAATAAAATATAAAGCTCAATTTTGATGAGTTCAAAACCATCCATCCATTTTTTTTTTTTTTGCACGCCGCGCTGGGGTGTAGGGGGTTGTTGTGAGGGTACAAAAACCATTCATCCTCCTTGTTGTTCATGCTTAACACATCGATAACTTTTCAAGCAGTGAACATAATTGCTAAATGAGCTGTAAGAAGGCAACCTCAATAGGGTTAGAGAGCTTCTAAGATGCCACAAATTCACATGACAAAGTGTAACATAATTATAGACCACCGTTTTGAGGTTACTCCAAGGCTAAACTAAAGAAGTTGTGTTGCAAGACATAGATAACATAGGTATAACATAATCCCAACCGCACACTCAAGTCAAAGTGGAAGTGAAACGTATTAACTTTATATAATTGGTTTTTCATCACGCACTCCATGATTCTGTAATTACATGAAAAATGATTATATGCATAAATTACATTTTTAAGAACTTCGAAACAAAAGTCCTCCAATGTCCAAGTAATAGTAATATGCCATATGACATATAATGTGTATTACGCAACCCACTCACGACGTATCATAAGGATAGCCAATTAGTTTGTTTAATCTATTGCTGCAAAACTTTATTGCTCCACAAACTTGTTGTGGCGGTGCTTTTATCAACAACTAAGCCTTTTCATATCTTAAAATCACAATGATTTTCTCCAAAAGATACTTTCCAGTATACTTTGTACAACAATTTTTCTACCTAACACCTAGTAGAAAACTCACCAGATAACATCACATGGTTTCATATAGATGAACACCAAATACATTCTTTATTTCATTCTTCTACTTCTGCATGTAGGCAATAGAGCATATATCATAAATAAAACATGCAAACATTAAAAACTACGAACAAAGTTCAACCATGATTACTGCACTACAATCTTAACATTACATGCTAGCAATTTTAACATCACCATAGGCCATTTACGATTACTGTACTTCAATCTTTAAAAGTAAAAGTAGATTTAAAAGATGAAACATTTGAAACGTTCATACATGTACTTGTTATTTATACACATGCAGGTTAGACAGCAAGCTATACTATCTTCTACGTCAAGTTCTTATTTGCAATTCCTCAAACACAAAGTGGATGGCAGATCTTGGCTCTTAATTGCAACATAGTTGATCCAGTGAAGATGCTAAGATTCTATTAACTAGAGTTGCAGTCATAATAACTAAGAGATGAGGGTTATTTTCCTTCTGAAAAGGGGAGAAAAAGTTTCACCAATTTGTAGAGAAACAAAACACGAAAAACAACGACGACGCTATATAGTCCCCTAGTTGCTAAGAGATTTGGAATGCAAAAGCCAAGGAAAAAGAAAGAGAGCTTCTTACTCTATCGGCCTCGATGTCTTTGGTGACCTTGGACGGCTTCACGAACCTTTTCCCTGCAAGCGAGAGAACAGTGAATAGAAATTTAAAGGAAGAAAGAAGGGAGGCAGGCTCAGATTCCGAGGAATCCAAAACCTGAATCAAATCAAATACCTTTACGAGTGTGAGAGGCTTTGCCGTGGCGATTGGGAGGGATGGTTTTCTTCTTCTGCCCCTTGAAGAGGTTCTCCTTCTGCGTCATCTCCGCTTGCTCTCCACCAACCGGCCGCTTGGATGTGAGCTTTTTCTAGGGCTAAAGCCTTTCTAGGGTTTTTCTAGGGCTGCATGGGAGCTTGGAATAAAACCTGAGGTGATTGAACCAAAAGTATCTTGGGTTGGGTCTGCTTGTGATCCAATTCCAACGTCATCTGATGTCAATGAGCATGTGTAGGGTAGAAGGGGCTAATGTCTAATAGGATATTTTTTTTGGATTAAAATAGGTTAGCGTTGTGGTTAAGAGATTGCAGCTTGGATTGGTTAGTCTTCCCTCCCATGTACGAGGTATTGTCTCTACTCCCATATGTATGAGATATTATCCACTTCGACTTCGACTTATGGCATGGGGCCTCACAGTTTTAAAATTTAAAATATGCTTTATGGGGGATAGAAGGTTATATTCCATATAAACCAGACTCCTCTTTAACTCACAGGAGATGTGACACTAATGATGCCCTCTTTTCTATACCACAATATAGTCCTTTAATAAAGAAGGAGTTAGTGTACAGACGAGAAAAGCCCCATAGTTGCAAGAGTGATCTCTTATTTGAGGCACTACTATTGCGGTCAATACCTCATGGCTTGGCATATAAGGTATTATCCACTCTGATCTATAGGTCTCATAATTTTATCCTTCAAAAGATGTCTCACGTAGGAAGGGTAGTCGCTTACTATATAGGCCAGAGTCCTTAACTTATAACCAATGTAGGACTAATAATGTCCTCCCTTTTATACCACAATATTTAATAAACAATCTTGGCTCATATAACATGCAAATTTGACTTAAATTTTAGCTAGGGATGCAAATTTTTGTAGATTGGAACATCTTTTCTCTTTTGATAACTTTACCGCATCAAGAAACAAGTTATGCCAATTGTCCAAAACATAACCCCTCAATTGTGCATATGTTTAAAATGATATTTTTAATTTAAGCTATTTTATTTTGCAAGGGGTAACACAATGGAGTAGCATATGCAAAGGAGGGATAGGAATAGCATATGCAGAGGAGGGAGATAGAAGAGAACTATTGTGGCTATTGCTAATCAAGAACATTGTAATCCTAAGTTCCTAACATTGTGTGTGCATGCTTGTACTCAATTTTTTATTTCCTATAATGCCTCTAAATAGTTTTTTTTTTAAAATATTATTCCCATTAATTCTTGTACCTCACATACTTTATAATTCAAGGTCTGCTATCACTTCAATCTGTTTAGCAACCTATAACCATTTGCTTAGGATAACACATTAATATTTTTTTATAATTTAAAATTTAATTGAATTATGTTGTATTTAGAAGATCTTATCAAATTGTGCATCGGATACTTGTGTCATATTCAAGCGGACCACTAAATAGCAGATTTCCTCTTTTGTTCTTAAAAAAAAAAAGAAAGAGGGCTAGTGGTCCTCCCCAATTTCATCTGACACAAGGAGATATCCAGAAATTTTCATGAACATTTATAGAGTTCACATGCAATCCAAAACTGTGAACCTTGTCCTGTAACACAAATAATATAGACTGACATTATGGCACCAAAGGGCACCAGATGAATTGCTGAATTACTGGAGATAGAGATGCATTCACTTTATTGGGAGAAGCCATAGAAGTTCAGCAGCAGTGCCAAACTGTAATCACCCATATCTGATGCATTAACGGTCAGGTGTATGAGAGAGTTTAGGATTAACACCTATATATTTGATATCAACCATCCATATTTATATAATAATAACTTGTTTAAGTGCAAGCAAAAAAAAAAAAAAAAGATAAAGGAAAGCAAAACTCGTCTTGCTACTATCTTTATATATATGAGGCCATTACAACTTGTGTAACTCTTGTTTTCTATAAATATACATTCATCCTTTTATATTAGCTCCTTTTCGCATAATTTCTGCGAAATGGGGTGGGAGCAGCAAATCACAATTTCAGGTCAAGTTATAAATAGAGTGATTCTTGCTTAGGAACTCCTGCTACAGTGGTCAGGCATCAAGTAAAACTGCTTCAGATCACCAAGCCTTGCTGGTGCACTGGAGGAACCAGAGCAGATAAATCTATGGATCATGAAGAGCATCAAATGACTGAATCTTCCTCAGATTCCAGTGAAGGCCTTCATGGATGCTTGAGAGGAAGTCGTTGGCCATCAAAAGGTACTTGCAGCCACAATACCAATTACTCTGGTTATGTCAGGGATCAGAATTTTGAATATATGGGAAATAGCTGCCATTGAAAAAACTGCATTCTGACAAGTCCGTATAAATGAGTAGCTTGAGAAAATACTGATGGATACCACCAACAAATAAATTTTTCTCTAATTTGTCAATCAATAGATTGGAGGTATTTGATATGACCGCCAGTTGAGTTATCCTTGGCACCGGTATATGTTGGGGTGAATGTCTGGCCAGGACACTATCTTTCAGGACCTTTTCAATACCACACGATGCAGCAAGAAGAAAGAAGAAATAAAACAAAAACAATCAAAATACATACATTAGTCACAAAAAGGCTCATCTCCACGGCATATGCAAATTTTAGTATGAAAAAAAAATTTACAAGAAGAAATCTCACCCTCAACCCTCGTACACCCAATTTCTCTCTCACCTGAAGCTCTCCTCACAAAAGCTCTCTCTCTTAGAAGACCCCCTGAACCCCTGAAGTGTCTGACGTCCGCTATCCAGGAGCCTCGTGCTCCTTCTCTCTCAACAATGTGCGTTTTTGTTTCTCTCCTCACAGGTTCCGTACGGCGTCCACGGTAAAAACTAGACCACCGTTTCCCTCTGTGCCTCACAGGCCTTTTTAAAAGCTAAAAATCAAATTAGATTAGGTTTAAGACTCCTTAATCAACCCATATAAGGATCTAGACCGTTGGATCGAGAACCAGATCAACCCACGCCCTTCGATTGCACTCCGATCCACGAAATAGTACTGTGGACCGCAAGAAACATGTGGAAAATGCCCATACGGTCCACAGGCCCATCCGTGGACCTCCCGGTCCACAGTGGATCAGGGTACAGGGCCCAGGCAAGGCACCTGGGCCTGGGCCGACCCGCGCTCGCGTGCGGGCCCGTGCATGGGCTGGGCCGCGCGTCTGCCTGGGCCGTGCGTCTGCCTGGGCCGTGCGTCTGCCTAGGCCGCACGTCCCGTGCGTTGGCCCCGTCTGGGCCGCGCTCCGCTGCCTGCGGCCGCGCCGCCGCCGCTCTGCCGGCTCACCGCTGGCTGTTGGCCGTCCTCCGCCACCTCAGCTTACGTACAATCTTCAAAAATCCGTATCTTCTCCGTCCGAGCTTCATTTTGGGTGATTTTGATCTCGTTGGACTTCATTTTTCATCTCGAACCTCGCTGTGGGCTCAATATGGGCTGAATCTCTAAGCATCAAATCCTAACAATCTCCAACTTGACTCGATATTCGGCCTCCTCCAAACTTCGAGAGCTTCTGGATCTCTTCGCCCCCATATCCTGGGGCAATCGCCTACTGATCATGGATGGGCAAACATGGGAGTCGAGTAAGACCACTCGATCCCATCTCCATCGTATGCTGTGCTCCTCCTGACTTGAGATCTGCTCGGGGCATTATCCTGCGGCAATAGGAATCTCACCTTGCAACATCACCTCTCGTCCTCCCGAGTCTCCTGTCTTGTGCCCGATCCACCTCCTGGAGCTCCACCTCGCACTAGGCTCCCCGCGCAGATAATAATGTCCTCTGCTCCCCTTCTTCCCCTCCAACACAATCTTATCGCCGCGTAGCACCCTCAAGCTTTCTTCACCAGCTACCGTCTTGTAGCCTCTCGAATCCAGTCTGCTAAGTGAGATAAGATTCCGTCTGAAATCGGATATGTATCGGACCTCTCCCAATCTCCTCACTGCATCGTCATGTGTCCTCCAGCTGACCGTCCTAATGTCTCTATCGCACAGCTCGATCCATCCGATAGATATACAGTGCCCTTACTGTTCTCCAGAGAGTCAAACTGCTCCTTTCTGCAACAAACATAATAGGGGCATGCAGAATTTAATATCCACTGCTGGGAAGAAATAGATACCTCGTCAAATATCTCCAGGACATCTCCATCTGAATTATTGTCGGTCATCGCTACAGCAGCCACCGTCCGATTTTTGAGTTGAGGGCAATCTCTGGCTAGATACCCCAACTCCTCACACCGGTAACACCTGATTTTGCTCAAGTCCCTTCTGGACTTGGATCGCCCTCGTCGCGATCTCCTGTCGCTCCGTCTACCGCCTTCTGCTCCTTCAGAAGCCACCAAAGCTGAGCTATCGTCACCTGAGCTCGAAGTCGGGTTCTCTCTCCTGAGAATCTCGTTCTGGAGTATCACCGTAGTGAGCTCGTCCATCTTGATGGTGCTTTTCCCTACTAGAAGCGCAGTCACCAATGACTCGTACAAAGGGAGAAGCGACTCCAGCAAAACCAGCGCCCTGATCTTCTCCTCAACATTCTCACCAACGCTGAGGAGGTCGGTGAGGATCTTCTGAAAGTGGCTGAGATGCTCCTGCACGCTCTGTCCCTCAGTTATCCACAGTTGGTAAAACTGCCTTCAGAGGAAAAGAGTGTTGGTAAGAGACTTCGCCATGTACAACTCCTCGAGCTTCGACTACAGCACCGTCGGGGAAGTCTCGCTCAGTACATGGATCACCACTTCATTCACCAGGTACATGCGGATGGTGCTCACCGCCTGCATCTGTAGTCGTTTCCAATCCCGCACCTCTATGGTGGTCGGCTTCTCATCGCACAAGAGAGCATCGATCAACCCCTGTTGGATGAGCACGTCCTTCATCCTTGCCAGCCACAAGGAGAAATTACTCTTACCATCAAACTTGTTGATCTCCATTTTGATTGTTCCTGTCTTCTCCATCTTCAATCTTGCTCACCACCACTGCAATTTGCGTCTTTGTACCGCCTCGCTCTGATACCACTTGTTGGGGTGAATGTCTGGCCAGGACATCACCTTCTAGGACCTTTTCGGTACCACGCGATGCAGCAAGAAAAAAAAAAATAAAATAAAAATAATCAAAATACGTGGACCGTAAAAAATGCATGAGAAATGCCCACGTGGTCCACAGACCCATCCGTGGACCTCCCAGTCCACGGTGGACCAGGGTACAGGGCCCAGGCAAGGCGCCTGGGCCTAGGCCGGCCCGCTCGTGCGGGCCTGTGCATGGGCTGGGCCGCGCGCCTGGGCTGGGCCGCATTGCGCCACCTGCGGCCGCACCGCCGCCACTCCGCCGGCCGTCCTTCGCCATCTCCACTTACGTGCAATCTTCAAAAACCTATATCTTCTCCGTCCAAGCTCCATTTTGGATGATCTTGGTCTCGTTGGATTTCGTTTTTCGTCGCGAACCTCGCTGTGGGCTCAATGTGGGCTGAATCTTAAGGAATCAAATCCTAACAGTATGGTTGCAAACTTTTCAACTTGTCAAGCACTTTAGGTCATTCAAGACACAAGGACATGCATAAGCGATGCCTTAAAACTTGAAAGGGCACCATCAAAGGGCTCATAGCCTCTAAATCAAATGCCTTTATCCATTTAAAGCTATAATGAAACATGACATTATGTGATAGAAATGGTGTCTCTTGCATGTCAGAATGAAGCACCAGAAATTTATTGTTATGTTTAGAGGGTAGAAGTACGAATGCTTCTTTTGAGGTGCCAAATCTTTTGTTCTTGGCAATAATTCATACGTGGTGTAATTGGCAAAGGAGATCCTAATTGATTAACAACAAAGGGACACAGCATAATTTAAGAGGACAAAGGCAGAAATCAAGACCCACATATGAACGAATTAAAGCTTCATCGCCTTAGATTGGACAAAATAAGATTTTTCTCAAAACAATAATGAACTCAGAATTTGCTATCAGGATAAAGTTCCCCTAGGAGTTCAATCATATTCTCATAAAATTGTTCTTAAACAAAAAGATGTGTTAATGAACGATACCACCTATCAAGGAACACCAGAATATAATTTTCGAACAAGCTCAAAAGCTGGAGAAATTGAATATGGATAAAAAGGTCAACCTTTGACCTGGAGCATAAATGGATATTCTGAAAAGTAGTCCCAAGTTACCTCATTACTGAAGCAACACATCCCGTAGTTTTGATTTTTTTTCTTTTAAGAGCTCATGTCAGAATAATTATGACATTGTTTCTGTGTTAAAAGAGAACTCCATCAAGAGCGAGTCTTACTGACAAGAATCATGTGATGACTTATTTCTTTTGTCTGCATAGTACAATAATGAACCCAGTCAAAATGAGGTTAGATGGTCCAGCCCATGAGCATATTTATTTGGAAGGATAAGTGTCAGAAGTACCAGTTTTAAGGGTAAAGATGAAGGTCGAGACATTCCTGTGGATGGACCATTGACACTCCAGCTGCCAAAGAGTATGAGGTGCTTCCAGATGTTGTCACTAAAATCAATCCATCCCCTTGTATGAGTGTGACAAAGGAGGTGTCACAATAGCATTCCAGATAAGTAAGGTAGGATGATATTCAAAACAGTCAATTGCAACTTCATTTAGGACTAGGATGCGCCTGAGAATTAGCTGCTTCTCACATAACATGGCAATGTAACTGGTGGCACAATGTGATGCTAATTGGTCCCTTTAAAACTGTATCCAAACAATCCCGATAATTCTCACTTTCTTGAATATGTCAAAGATCACTAGAAGAATCTGATTTACATAACATATATATATATATATATATCTTTAAGAAATAATGAAAACATTTTTTTAGAATGAAAGTAACATGCGCATGCATGGTAGTGTGGCGAGATTTCTGACAGGATAAGGTATAACTTTCATCTTCTGTCAACTGGATTCAAGATCTAATACATATAAATTCTGTAAGAATTACTGCAAAGAAAATACACCAAGATGAATTGTTTGTGTTCTGAGGATAAACACACTAAAATTTAAGTCTTCATATAATCATCATAATAAAAATGCAATCTAGTGAACCTGAACCAAAGCATCAGTTGCAACGGGAAGGGGGAATCTATGGATGGTGTGAAAGGAGCATGATCCTGTGAACATGTTGGATCTTTTATAAATCTAAACTGAGGATCCTAAAGTCTACTATGCGTTAGATAAGAATGCCACCAGGTAAGCATATGGCTAAAGAGCCCCGGAAAAAAAAAGATTTGACCTTTTGAGGCACTGCTGTATCCATTCACACAATACATCAATGGTCTAATATGATAGAATCAGCCATCTAATTTTTCAGCGTACACATTTCTCATAAATGTGCGTATATCTTAGAATCAAGTTTTTTGTTGATAGGTTTCTTACTTTTACCAAGGTTTTGCCATCACAAATTTCGTTCTCATATTTGCTAGAAGCTGACAACTATGTATGGTAAAACAAGGTTGGCAAATCAAAATCTGATAAGGTTTTTGCTAAGCATCCATATTTGCACTCAGTTAGGAAATCAGATCCTCCGATCCTCTTCTCTAACCATCTGTTGTACCTCCTGTAAGTAAAAGACCTCTCAACTCCTCGTTAGAATTTTAATACCGTGATCAAGTCAAGACAACAAACTAGGTTCTAGAAACAGAAAAGCTTCAGCTTGTATGCTTGATTCCATTTAAGAGATGAGATATCTCTTCCTCCAATTCGCATTACTTGGATGGCCATTGCTGAAGAATCAGGAATAAACTATAGTTCTAGTATGAATAAGTAAATTATTACTTCCCCATTTTAGGTTTTCGCTTTCATACAAAACCTACAAAAGACCCTAATAAGAATCGAAGAGTTTTGTTAAACTAATCTGACCTAGTCCCCTGGAATTAGTGTCAATTGTTCTCCAACAAAACCAAAATATTTTACAAAGCAACGCAAAGTTTTAGTAGGACAGAGCAAGGTGGAATTTAATCCAAAAATTTAAATAAATAGAATAAATATCCTAGTTCACGTTTTTCCTCTAGAGCATCCATGGGTGTTATTTATCTGGTGAGATATGAGCTAACTGAACTTTACAATGCATAATTTACTTTAACCTAGTAATTCAGGCAATATACAGCCTTAAAGTTGTGCCAAAACAGCCTTCCAAGGATCTTCCTCCCACTAACCTTGTCATAGAGTTCCCTGAATTCACTTTTAATAAAGTAGTGCTCGATCAAATTCCATACCGATATGTCATGAAATCCAAAGGTTAGAAATGATGATCAGTGAGAACACGTCAACCGTGCAGGAAGCTAAGCCAAGATAGCAAGAAGAGTTTCAGCAAAGTTACAATAAACTAGGTAACCCTGGAACCTGGATGTGACTAGGTATACCTGTCAAATTTAAGTGCTCTATGTATATGATAAATTGAAGAAAGCTTTCCAAACAGTACCTACATCCATTAGGAGTATGTGTTTGTATGAACATTAAGCACGCAACGTGCATGGACAAACATGTGCCCCAAAGGAGCTGGTTAGAAAATTAATAACCTCAGGAACTTTTTATGTTCCCATGGAGGTTGCCAACTGACAATTTATTTTAGATCATTATGGCGTAGAAAGCAGTGAGTGATGATGAATCTCTATATGCAAGAAGGTACCTCAAAGGAGGACAAGAAGAGCTTGTTTTGGATATCCATAAGAGATTTTAACAAACTATTGCGAAATCAAAATAGAACAACTAACAAGAAGAGCTTGTTTTGGATATACACAAGCACTTGGAAGAGCCCTAGAGTTATGAGATTGATAGAATTAACAGAAAATTAGAACCTAGCCACATGATAGTAAATAAAATTGATGTGTCCAGAAGTAGAAAAATAACTATCATTGCTCAAAATGGTACAAAAGAAAGAGTGAATGATGAAATTCAGGGCCAAAAACAACAGAAGTAAGAAAGAATGATAAGTGGATACAGAAAGGGGTCATAAATCCCAATGATGCTCGGGAAAGTGGCACAACAGGAGGAACTGGTCCTTTGAACAACGATAATGCCAGCACAAAGAAATAAAATCAGAACTCCAATCTTAAGATTCAATACCAAAGCAACTTCAAATAATCATAGCTAGTTAATTGAGACAACCGGTGCAGCCAGTAAAGACATTAGCACTTCTAGAACACAAAAGCGAATCTGAAAAAACAAAACTAGATTACATACAGTTTTTGGGGTGGGGGGTGGAGGGGGTTGGTTTACTACTGGGTTTTGGTTATTTAGATGAAACATATAGTTACTTCTTAGCACAATGCAGATGGTAGAGTTACAGCAACCTTAGCCAACTTCTGAACCTCAAGTCCAACAGACTGAAGACTCCCAACTTGGAAATGACAAAGCTTAGCTTTAAAACATGTAGCATTGGGTGTGTCATGATAGGAGTCCAAAGAAGGTAATCAGGTGCAACAATAAAAGCACTTGAAGAATGCAATCATCAAAGCTAGATATCTAAATATATTAAAATTAGTAGAGTGAGTCAACTGGTAAAGTAGGCAAAGTCTCTTGTGTAGATACAAGAGACCTAGGTTCAACCCTGCCCTCATTCCAGATTTCTGCTATGCTTCCACCTCCTTCCCAGTACATATATACATAGATATATTTGCCTCACAAGTTAGCACCATAAAGCTTTGTTAATAATGCCGTGCACCATTTGTAAATACCTATCAACAAGAAATGGAGGATTAATCAGGAGTATATTTTTAAGGTAGACATAGTTGCAATCTATAGCATAGAGTAAATACTAGACAAAAAGTGATGTCTTGAGCAATTAGAGGAGCACTATGATAAACAGAATTGATCTTTCACATGTAGGTTTTCAGGTTGCTTCAGAATATTATTGTCTAAAATTACGTTCACCCTAGCTGCAGGTCTGACACCACCTTGGAGCTTTAAATCCTATAACATTAATCAGGTGGCGCAAATGGTGTTGTCCATTGTTTTCCTTTCCCACTACCCTAGATCATCTATTGCTTTAGATCCACCACAAGAAGAAAGCAACCACCCACTTAAGCTAAGAGCAGCTTACAGGCTTTACATGTCCAACCTGAAAGGACAGGAAGTAGGAGTATCCTGTCATGTTGACCCATCCAGAGTTTGGAACAACCATCTAGAGTTTGTGCTTTACAGGATTTTCCTTCAAGGTATCAGGAAATGTGATCGCGACATTAACACAACAGAGTCACCTCTCAAGTCTCCACTCAGCTCTAGTTCTACTACCATCTTCATCTATCTCTCCATTATGTTGGATAACATTTCAATTGCTCATGCGCTCATGGAGACATACTGAAATTAGAAAACAATCACATCTAATCCATGCTAATACCAGGAAGTGAACAAGGGAATGGTGACTTGCTTATCTACTATATTCTAACCGGAACTCCTCTAAAAGGCAATTTCCCTCGAGAAAAGAAATTTCCGATCATCTGCAAGACCTGAAAAATTAAGATTCGTATTAAAAAGTGAAGATGGAGTTAATTGGGTTAGATAGCCATATAATATCTCAATGCAGGTGCTCTCGAGATTACTAGCTTCCTCTTCAAGAAGGATTTCAAACCTGTAATCTAACATTCAAAATTCACAGGTGGCAGACAGCAGTTCAAGGTTAACTTTGTAATATAAATATTTAGAATCAAGGTGCGGACAGAATATATTCAAGCCTAATTGGTGTCCTTCTGCATGGAGAATAATCTTGCTGGAAACCATATAAATGTTGATGGCATGTTCTTTTGCAAGATGAGCATGAAGAAAAAGGAATATCAAAAGGAAAAACAAAATAGATTCTAATCGAACCAAACAGATGGATGTAGGAACACAATCATATAATTTAAAAGAAATATAAAGTAAACCCTTACAAGAATTTGAGACTATTCATATTTCTATTCAAAAGATATTTAGACGAGCTACATAACACAAAAGAATGTAAATTTACCAGGACACATTTCTTGATACAAGGATGTAAAGATGTCAGACAAAACTACTCGGAGGTAGCAATGCCAACCTAGGACTTGCATGCATGCTTAACTAGATAGCAAAATGGCATGCCAAATGCACTTGTAAATTAATCATCCCTAAACTCTACAACAATCGGAAATGCCAGAGAGAAGAACTCTCAAGCTCTTTTTCCCAAGAAATACAATGATTCTGATTCAACAGTAATAATCAATTGGTTTTTGACCAACCAGACTCGGATCGAATTGGATCTCCTGCTCGACCACAAACTTTTCCTTCCAATTTCTCCAAGCCATCCAATCTCGAAAATGCTTCCAATGGGACTCCCCTCATGCTTTGGTTCCTGCGCAACCGCAGCATTGCATCTCTATCATAAAATTCGCGGGCAACATGCACCGTCCTTGCTCTGCCGATGATAGATCTTTGGCTACCACTCCCACCCACCAGCACTCCACTGATAGGTTCACCATTAGTCCGAGCCATGAGCTCCATCAGATTCCTGGTTCCCCTGGTGCTCGCATCCGAGAACACCCTTCTTGCATTCCTCGAAGGACGAGATTCTTTTACTATAGAAGGCAGCTTCTTGACACCAGCAGGCATCTCTTCTTCTTCGGCATCCTGCTCATCATCTTTAGCCCATCTCGACACCGAACTCAAATTCCGATCCAAATTCAGGCTATTCGGATTCAGCTTCAAGATCGTCCTCTCAGTATCGACCACCGAGCAAGGATGCCAACCGAAAGCCCGTTCCAGGCTCTCAAAGGCACCGTCTTGCTGAGGACCTTGAGCTGCTCCACCACCTCCTGCATCGGCGGCCGCTTCTCCTTGCACGACCTGACGCAGCTGGCTGCGACTGATGCGAGCTGCCGCCGCCCCGCCGGATCCTTCGGGGGGCAATTCTCGGGTCGTAGAGCGCCAAGATCTTGCCTTTTCTCAAAGGGGCACCGCCCATTCGACGACGGACGGCGGCGAGTGGGCGACGTCGATGGCCTTGCGGCCGCTCATGATCTCGAGGAGAGGATGCCGAAGCTGAAAACGTCGGTCTTGGTGCTGAGGTTCTCCGGGGTGACGTAGGAGGGGTCGAGGTAGCCGAGGGTCCCCGCCGGGGGGTGGCACGGGCGGCGGAGAAGAGGCGGCGGAGTCGTCACGGAGGCGAGGCCGAAGTCGCCGAGGCGGGCATTGAAGCGGCGGTCGATAAGGACGTTGGCGGACTTGACGTCACGATGGATGACGGGGGGATCGGCGGAGTGAAGGCGAGGAGGCCTTGGCGGTCTGGAGGGCAAGCTGGAGGCGCCGCGCCCACCCCGGCGGCCGGGGATTAGAGTGGAGGAGATCATACAGAGTCCCATTGGGCATGAACTCCACCACCAAGAGGCGCTCCCGGCGGCTCACGGCGGCCGCGGAGGGGGAGGGGGTGAAGCCGATGAGGTTAACGAGGCGGGGGCCGCGGAGTGAGGAGAGGATCTGGATCTCGTTCTCGACCTCGTCGCGGGAGGGGGTCAGCGGGCGGCGGGAGGGGCGTTTGACGGCGACTGGGCGGCCACCGGGGAGAACGGCCTTATAGACGGCGCCGTGGCTGCCGCGGCCGAGGAGGGCGGTGTCGGAGAAGTGGCCGGTGGCGGACTCCAGCTCGCGGTAGGTGAAATGGTGGATGCGCGGGCCGGGGATGGAGGACGGTCCATCGTCGGCGTCGTCGCCGCCGTCTTCTTTATGTTTGTCTTTGGACTTCCTTTGGGTCTTGTGGGTGGGCGTTGGGTTGAGGAGGAGATGGAACGGCAGGTGATTATGGAGGACTCCGCCCGGCACGAAAGGTAGCCCATAGAATCAAATTCAAGGAAAGAAAAAAAAAAATTTGGAGCTTAGAAAATAATTGAGGTGGAGATAGAAGAATATAAAGAGAGGAAATGAGAGAAAGAGAGAGAGAGGTTTGGAGCTAAAAAATAAGAGAGATGTTGAGGTGGAGGTAGAAGAATGCAGAGAGGAAATGGAGAGAGAGAGAGAGAGATTTGAAGCTTAGAAAATGAGAGGAGATGGGAGCTGAGGTGGAGATAGAAGAATATAGAGAGAGGAAATGGAGAGAGACAGAAAGAGGGAAGCGATCCCAAGGGGGGGATGGTTGATGGTGGAAGGCAAAGAAACAGAGATCCCGCGGGAGATGATCAATCAGTGAAACACCTTTCCATCACTTTTAACAACGGTTGGGTGGTGACAAGTAACTATTGATGGAGATGTTAATAGGAACTTATAGAATAAACTTAGAAGTATTGATTAGCTATTGAGTTGTTCTGTTATACAAAGTGGTTGACAATAATCTTTTGGACATAGAATAATTATATAAGACTAAGCAAGGCATCATAGCTTGCGTGTGGGCCTGTAGGACCCTGTTTTATTTTAGCTTTCTTCTTTGTTCTTGCAGGATAGAATTCCTTCAGTCTCCTTGTACATTTCACCATTGGTACTTGGTGGATGAGAAAGGGAGGTTAGGACACCCTTTTAGGATGGCAGAGGAGGGACAAATTAGTAGCTATCTCTGAGATCAAAAAATAATCAGTCATAAATTCCGAGGAGAAAGAGGAAGATAGCCCTTGTCTTACCTGCTTATCTCTTTGGAATATACTCTAGACCTGTGGAAGGTTAGGACAGAATTGACCAGTTGTCTTTTCTAATGAGATGTAGGTAGCGCAAGGCTTGGGAAAAGTCTCTCAGTAGAAGCTACCAATTGATGCCTGCAAAGGATTTATGATGGATAATTTGAACATATTGTGTGCTTTCATTGGTGTTTTGTGCCAAAAAGACTTCCTTCTAATGTCACGCGCCGGCACGCATATATATATATATATATATATATATATAAATTCAAAGAAATTAAAAATTTTTGATAAATCTAAATAAAATTTTGTAAAAAGAGATCTTAGAATTTTCTATTACTGTTGAGGAGCAATTTACATCGTCATTTATTTTATCCCGATGCCGCCATCAACTACTACTATGCTTATTTTATTACAAAGTGCTGGATCCAAATCTTTTTCTTATTGATGCATATCATGGATATAGATTAGGGTCCTATTCAATCGCCCACCAACCAGAAAATAAAGAAATCATTAATTTCATTTCATTAACTTGAGAGCTAGACTAGTCCAACATCAAATCCGGATCCGTCTATTACGTGTTATCGACGACAAAAAGCCATAATTAGGCATCACATTGTAAATCTAGGAAATTTTTATAATCTATTCGAGTTATTATAGTTAGATTTTTTTTTTTTTTGGTATATGAATAAAGTTGATTTGAGTTGGTTTGCATGTCCATCAATTCCTTGTATGGATTTGACATAATCTTGGATCCTAAAGACCATAAAATCAAATTCAGTAAGGGTTCGGCAACAGCTGAATTTTCCTTTTGGTCATTGAAGGAGGAGAGAAATGTAAGGACAAATTGCAAACATATTTTCTATGCGAAGGCGCTTTCTGTCCTTTTTTCTAACAATTATCAACATAATTACAATATTTTATACGTTGGGATGTCAGTTGATCTTGACTATACTGTGACCTTGGCACACCAAGCAAGGAGAGTGAAATGTGGTGCAGAGAAATCTTGGCGCCTCAAAAGGATTAAGAAAAAAAAAAAAAAGCATTCCATGTTGGCTGTGGTTGGATTGATCCACGGGCTCAACTAGGTTTCCAATTATATCTTTCATCCAAAAAAAAAAATGATTGATCTTCCTTCATTATGTTAATAATTGGCTTCAGTATTGCACAACTTTTAAAGCACTTCAATCTTTTTTTTTTTTTTTTTTTTTCCATCTACAATACGGATCATATCATATTTTAAAATATGTGCAATATTCTTCACGTAGAAAATACCATCCAAACCTGCTCAGAATTTGGTCTTAACTAAAAATTTCATCTTGGAGCCTCCCTCCATCCAGCTGCGTCCCTTTATCTTCTTGTCTTTCCAAGATATGCACCAAAATAAAGTTGATAGGTGGCCACCTCATCTCCTTGGAAAGTTACAGGGACTCCTGTACCATGCTGGTAAGTCCCCGCTCCCCAAATTAAAAAGAAGAAAGAAAGAAGAGATGCAAAATAAAGAAACAAAAGGAGACAGGAGTATGGCCACCATTCTCAAGGGACCTGCTGAGTTTGTCAACTAACTGTAGTCCCCTGAAGGCACTTTCTTATCATCTTTTATTATTCTTATACCTTCTCCATTCCATCTTCTCTACATGCATTTATCTATGGTCTAATGCATGTTAAGTATGGATTTTTGATGATCTATCAAATCCTAGTTTCACTCCATTGCACATACTCTATCTAGACCCAACACAATCAATTGTATATTTCGGAAAAGAAAAAAAAAAAAATCATGATCTGTTGGATCATCATAAACAGTTATAGATCAAAACTAACTATTTCCCTGATATGATGTGAAGGTCATTATAGATATCTTGTGTATTGCAATTGGTTTTCAAATTGAAGTTTTGCACAAGCTTGCATCTAGCTTCTTATGACAGAAAGGGATGCATATGTTTGTTTCCTCCTTCAGTCAACTGAACACTCATAACATTAGCCCATTGCATTGAATCCATGTGCAATCTTCTTTCCTTCAACCCTTACCTCTTTTCTATCATCTCATAATTTTAAATCATTTAATTAAAGAACTAAATTATTCATAAAATTAGTCATTACAAATATTAAACAAATGCTTGTAACCATAAGAACAAATTCTTGAGGCTTATCCTAGTGGTCACCACGTGCTACTTAGCCAGTAAAGCTTTAGATTCAATCTTAGATGACACATTCAAAGTATTTGAATTTGAATTTGGGTCACTGCTTTGGTAGTAACTAGCTAGCAACAAGACAAACGAAAATAGTATTACAATATTCGTTACAAGATAAGGGAAGGTTACGAGTTCAAATATAGGATATTAATTGATTTGGAGCAGATGTCAACTACATAAAAGAAAGATCGATCTTTTCTAAATATCTTAAAGAATCAACACATGAAGTACATACTGATCAAGGAGAACTTAGAGTTGGCTATAAAATCCTAGATGTTCATGTCTATATAGAAAACACCAGTATTAAAGACCTCTTTCTTATTGGACATGTTTGTATGTATATATGTGTTGAGGCTACGTGTCCAGAGTACGGATCTTCTTTCCTCATCAAAGTTACATGAGATATTGTCTGCTTCACGATGGCGCGTGCCCCGAGGGTGCACTGAGAACGTCGTCTCTCACAGTTTTGCCCCCAAAAGGCACCTCACGTGGGCAAGAGAGAGTTCGTACTTTTAAGTAGTAGACACTCTCGACTGTGGTCGATATGGAACTTTCGAGACTCGGCTTCCGATGCCCGACCCACAACATAGCCCTCCAGTCGAGAGGATCTATGCGTGGGGTGCGGGGACAGGTTTTTCTATCTGGTACGTCAATATTGAGGCTACGTGCCCAGAATACGGACCTTTCCTCCTCACCAAAGTCACGTGAGGTATTGTCTGTTTCGGGACGGCGCGCGTCTCGAGAGTGTGCTGAGAATGCTGTTCCTCACGGTTTTGCCCCAAAAAGTGTCTTATGTGGACAAGAGGGAGTTTGCACTCTTAAGCAATAGACGTTCTCGACTGTGGTCGATATAAAATTTTCGAAATTCGATCTCTCGATATCCGACCCACAATAATATATATACAAGTGTGGACCGTCTCTTTTGCAAATACTAGTTAATTCAAATTATTTAGGCCAGGCTAGCTAGTAAAAATCTAAGAATATGTTGGCATGCCCAGTTGCCCAGGTGTCACGTTCAAGTCACGTAGTTTGTACAGGCTCGAACCAGAAAAGGTGTGCAAGGAAAAGAAAAGTAGTACAATAGGAAGTGGTCAAGACCACACTATTTCCACAGGAAAAGCCAAATTCCTTTTAAGAGGTTATTTCAGCATTACTTTCTTCTTAAAGAGTTTCCAAATTCTATTTCTCTGGATCTCTCGAGTACAGTGTTTGCTTCTGCAATTAGAGCCGTCCGTGTATAGCTGGAAGGCTCATGATACATCGAGGCCTGCATGACACAAGATAAAACATCCCTAAATAAACGGGACCCAATCTACTGCAGGTCGTCCGGCAATGCATCGAAGATCATGATTGCCAACTAGACCGTTGAAGTTTACTTAGATATTAGATAGTGTTGACAGTCATTTTGATGCTCCCGAAATAGAAATATCAAGTTTTTAAAATATTTTATTTTTATTTTTATTTTTATTTAATTAAAATTTATAAGATCCATCGAAATTATATATTATTATTTTTTAAATAAAAAAGATAAAATTTTTTTTATTATTTTTTTAAAATAAACTATTCCATGATGAAATATAGAATAGCTTAAAGGGAATAAGATGTAATTAATATATTTTTGATCGAAATTATAAAATTCATGGGTCCTATTGTCATTTCATAGTGTATTTGGAGAATAAGATGGAATAAGCTTTTATTCCACCTTATTTCCATCAATCAAATGCTATCAAGAAAATCCAAATATTATTTTGGCTCCTCCGCTGCACATCATTGTGCTACTTTGAACCACATGGACAACTAAACAATGTCTTTGATGTAGTCTGAATTATATTAGCTAGTCGAAAGATGATATGTATCCGTGGCACAACAAAAGATTAGCTAAATTTGGATTCAAGAGTTAATCTAGATAAGAAAAGCTTTGATAGCTTCTCACCCAACTACGAACTTTAAAGCTCAATTTCAGAAGAATATAGACTCATCATTTATAAAATAAAGCTTAAGATATCAGACATATATTATGAAAAATATATTCTCTCTATGATCTCCTCCTTCTTCTCCTCCTTTTGTTGCTCCCTCTAGCCCTATCTGACTTGAGCATTTGTAAGGCTTCCAGCTAAATTAGTTTCGATGACTTCAAATTTTTTCTTTCCTATGTGTGGGCAGTAGATGCGGTTTATATTTTTTTTCTTTTCATCCATCAAATCAGATTTTAGTGGCAATACTAATTATTTAGGTCCCAATGAAATATCCCATGAGATATCGAAAAGGGATATCATCCTATGTATCAGGATAGGATCATTCCGCTAACATTTTAGAATCCCAATCCAAACATCTCAGGACATCCTTTATTTTCAATATCGGAATAGAATCAGACAGCGATACATTCCGTTCCATAAAAAAATCAAAATAGTCCATTCCACAAAATTTAAAATCTTTGGCAATACATTTAATTATATTGAAAAAATAATAATTGCAAATGTACATACCACGTGTTAATTCATCATCTAGATTTAGGAAACAAAACTAATACTATGCTTATCGCTGTAATATTCTGAACAAAATATAAGTGTAAAAAGATATACATGCCATGCCATGCATTGTTGTTGCTATACTAATCTCAACTCACTTTGATTTTACCGATCTCAGCTTAACCTCGAAGAAGTTCAACATCTGCTGCTGAATTTCGAGCATAGCCGTAAATTTTTCACAAAGTGAACTCAGATCGGTATGAAAAAACTATGTTATAACTTTTTTATCTAAACAAATGTGGTAACACGAACCGAATATTAGAAGATGTCCCTTAGTATCTTAAGACAAAGCTAATTGAACCACATTTTATCAAGAAAAATGCTAAGGATGGTTAAATCAACCCTCCAATTTTTGGATATGGAAATCAATGATTGGTTCAGCGGTACCAGAGGAACGAAAGACATTACCAAGCTCATCATTAAGTACACCTATTGTCGAGTATCATATCAGCCCGGTCGACTGATTTAGCAATATGTTTGATTGCTAGCAGGAGTCCTATCATCTCTGTGCATCCTTGCCTTCCTATGTTGAAAGCTCCTTCCTTCTTAAAAAAGATGCACCAATCTCAGCCATTCCTTTAATTCTAATCAGAAAATTATACAGCAAAAAATAGTGCATCTTAAAAATAGCTGATCTTCTACCAAAAAAAAAAAAAAAAAGGAAAAAAAATAGCCGGTCTACGTGAGCTAGTGGAGCACAATTGATGGGGTAGCTAAATTCTAACTCGACTAAAGCTGACGAGCCCCACCTTTTTTTCTCGTCAAAGTAGCGCCACCTTTTTTTACTTCTCTCCTTTTGGGGCTGGGCGCCGTGGCAACCAAACGGTCACGACCTTTCTTTTGGTTCGTGCTTAGTGGCGTGCATGCGGAAACGGCAAAGAGATGCGAAATTAAATACTCTGAAAAAAAGTTACATAGTTGATGGTTATGGTCAAAGGTTCTGGTCAAGAAAGTCTGACCGTTGGAGCCCGTGGCTCGTTTCGAGTAATTCAAATGCTTAATTTTTTCTAGTAAGTGAAATAAAATAATATTAGGATCCGAGATAATCCGGTAATCCTCAAAAATTATATATTTGAAAAATAGTTATAGAAAAAAATTAATTTTTATTATTTTTGATTGATGAAAATGTTGCTTCAAAAGATAATATTGAAAAATAATTATTACTTTGAGAGGTAATCCTATATAGAAAAATGATTAAATTTATAAATATATTTATTAATATAAAATAAATTTTTAATATCATGTTGGTATTGTCAACTCCAATCAATTTTTATATAATAACTATAATCACATAATTTTTTATATAATATCCTGTATTTTAGTCGTTTTGCAAAAGCTCTTTATTGAATGGATTTAGAAAGATATCAAAATAAATTTAATGATTATAAATATATTTGATTTTTTAAATTTTATCCTTCTTAGTAATTTCAATATCATTAATATCTTATTCTGTACCTCTTTTATGATCATCTACTTAGGATATTTTTGTTAAGTATGAATTATCGTGACTTGAAATTTATCAAATATCAATATCTCATAATATTTGTTTGATCTTTTCTCTCTCAAAAATAAATATGAGATCTATCAATTTTTTTATCATCACTTTCTTCCATTTTTCACATCAAATATGATAATATGATATGAAATTTATTCTTTTGTATCAGATTAATCCTGATCAAATGGATCCTCAGAGATTTTTGTTTATTAAAAATTCCATAGATGATGAGTAACATAAGAGGAGCTAATCCTTTCTCAAAAACCTCTAATCTTTTAAAGTTTTGATGAAAATAATTTTTAATTTTAAATAATTTGATGTTATCGTTAAAGATGTTAGCAATCGTGCTTTCAATAAAAACTCATCTTCCACCGTCTCCCGATCTTTTTAAATGGAATCTTTCTACTTTGGCATGGAACTTTTAGACTCATGCACCAGCAAAGCCATACACCCAGCCAATCACAACCATCGATTTCTATAAGATGCATGCTTGATGAATGTGGTCCAAACGAACCAGCGGTCCTTATTTGCTAGGGGAGGACCACATCATGCCCATGTAGGCATAAATTTCTCCGTTAGAGAGGGGTAGGCTTTTTCATTTTAAAATTAAAAATGCCGACTCCTATTAGCTTTCTAGTATGTTTCTCTAATTTATCAGTGGTTCTCACTGGATTAGAACATGTTTAATATTAAACTATTCTGTAATCGGTTGGCTGCGGCCGCGTGGATGATTGGTAATATGAAGTAACTTCAGGTAGCATAAATGGAATAATGGAAACCAAGGCCCACCACCAGGATTGAAGTGACGGAGAAAACTGCTTTTTTTTTGCCCCCTTTTCCCCGGGGGATGGTCATAGGCTTTTGAGAGCCAGCCAAAGTTTCATTGAATAAATATAACTTACTAGTTTTATTCCGTTTCATTAGCTGCTCCTTCTCTCATATCCAAAATTTTAAACTCAATATTTAATATTGGTGTCTGAATATGTAATATGGATCAAGATAGATAGTTTCAAATAGTCCTGAAAAAAAAAAAAGCTCAGTTGCAATTGATGGTAAAAACAAACTCTTTTTCTCGGCTGGCTTGACAAGAGGCTTACTCGACCCGATATAGCCAGAGAACCAACCAATTATTGACTCCAATACTTTGGATCGGCAAAAATAAATAGAAATTTGGCTCAATTCAATTACAAACTTCTTGTTAATAACAAACGAGTAGAGTTTGAATATAGATTATGATGATTTAGCTCAAGACAGTCTCCTTTTCATATAACAAGTCGAGGCTCTATAGGTAGCCACTCATCTCAAATTATCTGCACCTCTGGTGGATTGAAGGATGGTTGAATTTAGAAAGATCAAAAATTTATAAGATCTTAGTTATCATATCGGAACTAAGATATAAATTTTCATTCAATAAATTTGAGATTAACCATCATTTCAAAAACTAATTTTGAGATATGCTAGAAAGTGCTATCTTACTAAGCTACAAAAATATTTTGATAGTTGTATTAGAAACTTAGATACTCAAATATTGTTTTCACCAAGTGTCTCTTCTACGAAATAATAATAATAATAATAATTTAAAATATAAATATTTTTTTAAAAAATAATATATCATCACTTTATTTGTCTATGGCATGATAAAAATTTTCAGCTTGAGAGTAAATAGTTTTTTCAATGAACATAATTAATTGTCCACTCACATGAAAAATAAGTTGGACTAAGTTGGACACGAACAACCCAACTCTTACTTGCCATCGTAGAAAACTCTCTTTCTCATAGAATTCGGTCGATATCTTCTGAGATTTTGGTCATAATAACGAATAATCAAATGTTTCTAATCATGCATCAATATTATATTTCTTCATAAAAATATAATTAAAATAAAACTTATATGTTTTGTTAATTACAATGTAACATCATGATACCAAGTGTTTCTATAATTTTAATCCCAAAATGTGCATGTTAAAAGCAGATGAAAATCAAATATCCATAGTTTCTTTTTTGCAGCAACTGCTCTATGATAAGAATTGTAGATATGCTATATGCACTGATTGATAGCACAAATGTTCATTTAAAATCAATTGGTAAAAGCAAATAAGAAACTTGTGATGGTGGCCTCACTGCTTAAAGAAAAAAATACTAATAATAACTTTACCCTAAAGAAAATCAAGGAGAGTCAAAATTGATGTAATGGGAAATGAAAGAAGAGGCAATTTGATCAATAAGATTATGTTTTGAAGATTAATACATAAATAGAAGAAAACTTAATTAAAGAATCTTTCACTTTAAAGAAATTCTCTTGAAAAAAATATTAATATCTCAAAGACCACCATTTTAATATCTTATGTGCATACTTATAGGACATGATATCTTAACTTTAATTCGGATATTAAATCCAATATAGAGTCATATTTGTAATAGGACTCGATGATAAGAAAATATACTAGACTAATTCTATTACACATATGAAAATTTGGCTAAATAAAAAATTTATAAAAAAAATATTTGCTTACTACAGTCTTTGCCCAAAAATTTGCTGGCTTCTTCGATATCACATATCATCTAGTTGGTTATAATATCTATTGGTTGCATCAAAAATAAATTAGAAAAAGCCACTAAAGCATAAGAGTGTTAACTTAATTTGGATAATTTCTCAATATAAGCTGGATTCTAATAACTTTGGTGGAGACTGGCCTGCATCATCTTTGGATCAATTGCAAAGAAGAGCTCATACCTGCAAGTTTGGACACCCCATCCTGCCAACCCCACCCTACCAAATATTCTCCTCAAGAAATGCGACCAGATTAGATAAAGTTCTCGAGTCAGCTTTTTGTTTGAAATGTCCATTCCGTTGTGGTCTCAGTGCGTTCTGACTCAGCAACTTCTTACATTTACTTCCATCCTCATCTCAAAACCAGCCGTTCACTTTCTGCTGCTCCTTTTCAAATGTTTGGCCCTCTCTCATCAGGCGTGGAACCTTGGGACGGCCTCACCTTTTCCCTCATCTACACTACCTTTTCTTTGTTGTCACTTGCCTCAAACGTCTTGATTCCCGGAGATGGCCAGGTTGGGCCACCCTACCATCAGAACAATCCTCATGAGAAAATGGGCCTCAATGGGAGAAAAAAACGGTACGGTTTTGGAGCTGCCATTTGTCCTGCAGATGGGGAGAATACATGGGAGGTCATTAGATTAAAATATTGGAGACAGAAGTGGAGTCCACCTTTGGGCTGGTTGATTGGCTCTATAATGCTTGTTGCCTTGCTTGCAATCATTTACCAGTAATGAACTTTAGTAATAGAAGTTATATATTAAGTTGGATTAGATTGCTTTGCAGTGTGTGTTGATGACTTAAAAAGGTACCATGGAAATTGTTTGTTAGCTTACTGTATTCCTTCCAACAAAAGACAAGTCATGTTATTTGGTTGTAGGTTGTCATTAACTTCGATGAAGTAAGAAATCTTTTCTCACAAGACTGTTAAAGTATGTTTGGTTGGAAAGAGTTAGACTATAAAATGAGAATAGAAATGAATAATTTTCACTCCAACCGTTTGATCAGAGGAAGTTTTATTCCTATTTTGATTTTAGGAGAAAATATGAATGCCCCAATTTCCTAAAATTTAATCCATACTCTCTCTTAGTATTCAACTTTAGGTTCTAATTTTGGTCATGAACCACATATGTTAGGAGATATGGCTATTTCGATTTTCATTTCATTCCAATTCAGATTCCGATTCTAATTTGGATCGTGATTTCGAATTAGTTGCGATCAAAATTGAAATTAGAATGGATTGAAATGAAAATCGAAATAACCATATCCTCCGACTTATTTGGTTCGTGATTAGAATCGAACTCAAAATTAGATTTGATTACCAGAACAAGTACAGATTGAATTTGGGAGGGATCAGGATGTTCTCATTCTCCTCTAGATTTGGAATGGGAATCGGACTTTCACTAACTAAATGGTTGGAACGAGAACTACTCATTTTTATTTCTACTCCAGAATCTAACACCTTCTAACTAAATATATTCTAAAATTATTACAATTGATTCCTCGTTGCTGGAAGGGGTGTGAACTCCATGCAGTTGGCCTGTGCTGCGGAGGCTGCATGGCCCTCTATTGCATGGACCAATTATGAGACAAACAAGGGGGAAGACTACATGATTTTGGATGGATTCAGGCTACATGGATGCAATTAGAAAGAACTAGCGTGCCAATGAGAAACAGCCATCACTAGTAATTGTTCAACAATAGTGGTAACTGATTTCTGATCTGTTGCATGGAGCCCTGTACCTTGTTTACTGTTCCTTGCCATTGGAATGCTATGGATTTCTTATCACCAGAACTGATGAAAAGATCCGCAAGACCTAGGATTGGCCCAAGCTGATCTTAGCCCAGTCACGTCAAATCAGAATCGACCGACCACGGAAATATGGGCCCATGACAGAACAGTCTTACGTGACTATCAAAAACAATTATAAGCAATTGGTTAACACTTTCTATCCCATGACAACTCTTTAAGTGAGTTTTAGGTATGCAAGTAACATATAAATTTGTACGTATTACATATTCTATATTGGCCCTTCAAAACTTCGGGTTACTTTGGATTGACCCCGTCTGTCAAGAATCTTGATCCGGCTCACTAAGCCTAGATGTTTAATTTGGCAGGAATTTCCTATGTGTAATTATTGCACCATGGAATCCTGCACTACTATAGATAACTGCCACATCATCCATATTGAAGACAAACGGCTCTCATTTATCTTGCAAACTTATCCACGTGATTTTTAATGTAATAAATGATACAAGTGAATATAAAGAAAAAGATCTCTGAAATAAATGATGTGGTGGCTATCCACGATAATTTTGTACACTATGATGCAAAAGTAATGGAAATTTTTTTGTTGTAACTAGCCTACTATAAATAATGGACTTAAACTATTTTATCATTATTTTTAAGAAAAAGATGATGAAGAAGAAAGAATTTTAAGAGAATCCTAAGAGGTCAAGCAACTAACTTTTTTGCAACCAACAGAGGTTTCCCAACTAATAACTGATGTGAGACTCGTTACATGCCCACACCAATTCCCACATATTTTTTTCAATTTAAGTCATCGCATCCTCGTTAGGTTTAAGATTCAAATCTATATATCCATTTATAAATATCACGATCGATCCGTGATCAACTCCAATAAATCTGTGCTGCAATATTTCTTATTCCACGTAGATTATGAGCTAAATCAGTTCTGATATCATGATAACTCAAAATTTCATTCAAAAAGATTAATTAAAAAATATTATTTAAATTTTTTAATCTCATATAAATATGTAAGAATTTTCCGATAAATACTTGATACGGGATTATTGCGTCAAAAAACATTTGATAGATTATTGTGTCCCAATCTCGCTGATGCAAAAGGCCGGGCGGCTGACCATGCATAGCCACTGTTGGCAGTTTTGTGTGGACCGCTGCATTTCACAATCATATCTTGTTCACAACTATTCTTGAAACTGTGGGGCCACCAAGTCCTCGATAATAACTTGTTCAACAGCGCCCCTACCAACAATTGGCAAACTATACGCGTCAATTGCTTTCCAAGTTCTGAGGCTTTCCACCTTAATTGATTGACCCTTTTTTTTTTGGTAGGAATTGATTGTCCCTTTGGTTACACCACCTATGCATGCAAAAAAGTCCATCATGTGCTCGCATTAATTTTAGGCCCTTGGGTTATTCCCTTGGGCTTAAAGTTGCAATTCGCAGGGAGCTGAGACCAAGCTTGTGCTTTAGGGATAAGCAAAAAGGGATAAGCAAGGAATACCATATAATATAACATCACATATATTATATGGTATTCCTTGAAGTATTAATATTAGTTCTCTAGCTCAAACCACCAAATTTTAGTTTGGATGGTATAACCTTTGGCTTCTTTGACTAGGGGCAAAGTTTGATTCTTTAGGGGTTGGTGCTTGCTTTGACCTCTGATAATACTTAAGCTTCAATCCTGTAAGCATGGGTCACTTTGCCAGGTGGCTTGAATTTTGACTTGGATGGGATGGTGTAGAGTAGAGGGTGGGGAGTAGCCTCTTTCATCTTTGAAAAACATTATATACGAGGAAAGACCGTCTAGTGAGAGAAAGTTTAGTGTGAGAAAGTCTCACGATTAATCAGCTTTGGTATTCCTTCTGCTTGTTAGGGTATTGAGAGTTAGGATTTCGTCTTTCTTTGATCTTAAGGGCAAAGATAGGTGATTGAAGGTCCTTATGGACTGCCATCCTTCGGGATCGGTCCATCATTCCATCTCTGAGAATTTGGAAGCCCCCTCATCTATTGGTGTCATATCTTCTTTGCCTATTTCGCACCACTCTAGCAAGGGTGGGACGGAAGATGTCGCTCAGGTAGAGATAAGGGGAAGTCTTGCTGAAAAAAAAGAAAAATCGAAGATGGAGTCTGCTTCGATCGCTACTACCTCACCGGTTACTGCTCCTTCTATTGTCATGAAGGAAATAAGGGGCTCTCCTCCTTGGGGGATGGCATCGCATGGGAAGCCTTTGTTTTTTCAACTTCACCACCAAAAACCTTAACTGTTGATCCCAATCGATCGTAGAGCCAAGTTGTTCAAGGACAGAGAAGATTTCACTGAAAAACTACTAAAACTTCTGACGTTGAGATTGCGCAATTGAAGCAAAAGTTTTCCAAAGTTATTTGTTTCACAGAGGAAGATATTCAACTTTTAGCTCAGCATTTGCATTTAGCGTTAATTGGTAAGTTCCTAGGTAAGAGTTTTTCACTTGATTTTATTGAAAAAGAACTTCATATACGATGGGGTGTGCAAGGAGATTTTCATGTCTCAGCTTTATTCGAAGGATTATTGTTGTTTTAGTGTCCATCGGAGGAAGTTAGAGATCAAATCCTGGAAAAAGGGCCATGGTCTTTAGCTAGTTAGTTGCTTGCTCTAAAACCCTGGAGACCAAAATTTTGGCTCGAACGGGATACTGTTTCTCAATTACGGGTTTGGCTCCACTTGTTGGACCTCCCTTTGGAATTGTGGGAATCGAAAAATTTTTTAAAAATTGCATCTTATGCTGCTATTCCTTTGTTTTTGGATGAATGGACTTTGAACTACTCACGTACGGATATGCTAGAGTCTGTGTCTTGATGGATTCAAACAAGCATATTTGCCCAGGCACTACTACAAAATAGGGCTACAGCTGTTGAAAAATAGGCAGTTCAAAGCATATATTTTTTAAAATTTTTATAGCATAAACAGTAGATTAAACTATTTAATCTCCTACATATGCTTTAGATCAGATCTAAACTATCTTCTTAAGGATCTATGACATAAAAATATTGCATAAAAAAATCTAATCTAAAAGAAAATACTGCATCAATTGTATCAATGCCCTGAATCAAATCTAACGCTTAGATCTGATCCGAAGAGTTCAAAATTTATTACCTGATCGCGGATCGACAATCACCACTGCTGATGCATATGGTAGGAGATCTTTCCTGATGTCGAGTAGCTGCACAGTATGTTCGGCCTCTACAGGTAATCCACTCGAAGCTCCGAGCAGATCGTCCTTTCCGGGAGTGTTAGCTCGCGACGAAGGATCTGGATGGCTGATAGAGACTCATTTCTTCGAATCAAACGGACACCTCTAGATCAGAAGAAGGAGCTGTTCAAAAAAGAGATGGCGTGGAAGAAGAAGAATAAAATACTTTTTATTTTTTTCTCTCACAAAATAAGAACTAGGAAATGCTAGAACCCCCACCCTAGATCTCATGCCTCAAAGAGGATCTTTTTCCTCTTTTTCTCATGCTAGCACGGATGCCCACCCCTCTCTCTTAAATTTCTCACACCCTCTTTGAGAATCTCTCATGCCAAATCTAATCTGGTTTAGCGCACAAAAATCAGCCCTTCTTAAAGGTGGCGTTCCATGTAGAATTTGGATAATCTGGTTCAGCTTCAAACAACCTTTGATCTTATCATGGATTCAAATTAAATTTGAATTTTTTTTAAACCAGATTTAATCCACATATAAGAGACCTAGAAATGAAGATGACACAACTCAGATTGGTACAAAAAACATCACACAAAAATTCATTTTGTGCATGAGAAGAAGGCTGGTCGGCGGCTAGGTAGAGTCCTACAAAACTTGAACTCTTGATTTAAGTTTGATTTCAAATCAATTTGAACTCAAACTCAATCTAATAAAATTCTAATCCAAAGAGAATTCGAAGAAGGCATGACACACATTCTAAGTATAAAAAATTTCACATAAAAATCATTCTCACATGTGAACAAAGAATGGGCGCAGGTAGAGGTGGCGCAAGGGGTGTTTTGATTCTATTTGAATTTTAACTTATGTTCTTATCTAATTAGGTTCTTGATCCAACCAAATTAGGTTAGACTCAATTAGATTATCTAATCTAATTAGGTAACAAATGATCTCGATTAAATTCTAATAAAATTAGAAATTAATCAAGATTGAATCAGAAATCGAACTCCCTTAGCAATTAGGTCATCTCATAACCTAATCGGATCAAACCAAATTGAATCTAATTCAATTAAATTTAATCCAAACTTCAATACTCAATCAAATTGAGTTAATCAGCAATCTAATTGTCAATCAATCCTCCTATAATTCATCAATAATTAGTAAATTAATTTATTATAACTTTTGCACAAGGTTAATTATCAATCGAATTGATGTTTAAATTCTAGAACGATTCTCAATCATTGATTAGCTACATGATCAGTCAGAAATTTCTTTTGAGTATGACCTCTTAGGTTTGAACCTAAGTCGATAACACAAAAACAACTTTCTGAACTAATCGATATTATCATCTAGCAATAGGACCCAACATCCGAATAGATCGAAAGATTGCAAAGCATCATTCATGAACCTATTGACATATGGTTATCGTATAATTCATTTCTTTGACTCTAATGCTCAAGGTGACCTGGAGTTTAACTGTCAATCCCAGATTAATCAACCACATTGTATCTCAACCTTTCAAATTCAAATCCATCACATGGATTATCCTGACCAAGGTTTTACTAAATTGAAATACACTAATGCATTAACTTCTACTTATTCGGAGGGATCAATTCTATCTTGACTCACACACCGACTTCGCAAGTACTTGACTATATCCAGAAATCTTTCATCACTGAATTAAAAATTCAGATAGTCCGACACCAAAGTACAATGAGTTACTTGCAAGTCACCATGATGATTTCAGATTAGAGGGACAGTTATATCCATATCCTTCATGAGCTTCTCTTGACAGTAGAGTGCTCAGCAGTTGGTCACATTCAGTGAGATGTACTCCTACATCTCACCTGTATGCTATACCAATATCTCTACACCACTTGATTACGAGGATAATCAATGCATATAACACACAACGATTTACACTCGATAAATGCTATCATCTTAGTAATAGCGTATCATTTGGTTGTGAACTTATTTTAAAGACTAAACGATATATCCTCCTATATCGATTAAGATAGTCCTAAGGACTTCGTCACAATAATTGGAGTTCATTAAAAAGATGTACATTACTTTATGATGAAAAAGTTAAATAATAATTTTATTAATTTATCAATTCATATACATTTATACTGTTTAGCACAACCGTCAACAGACTGACGATTGACTTTGAGACATAATTTTTAACAACTTCTACTTGACCTAAAGTCAATCAGTATAGTATCGTATACCCATCTTCTGTTTATGATCTTCGAACTCCTTGATACTAAGGGCTTTAGTAAATGGGTCGACCAAATTCTCCTTTCCGTCTATCTTTTGAAGCTCGACGTCACCTCTTTCAATGATCTCCCAGACCAGATGGTAGCGGTGCATAATGTGTTTGGAATACTGATGTGACTTTGGTTCTTTCGCTTAAGCAATGATGCCAGTGTTGTTGCAGTACAACAAAATAGGACCAGCGAAGGAGGGTGCCACTTTGAGCTCGCAGATGAACTTTCGTAACCACACAGCTTCTTTTGCAGCATCGGATGTCGTGACGTATTCCATCTCGCAAGTAGAGTTAGCCATGGTGTGCTGCTTGAAATTTTTTCAGCAGATTGCTTCACTGTTCAGGGCATAGATATAACCTGACACACTCTTACTGTCGTCATGATCTGACTGAAAATTAGAGTCTGTAAATCCCATAAGTTTTGAATCGGATTCTCTATAAATAAGCCACTGGTCCTTAGTATTTCTTAAATACTTAAGGATGGCTTTTACAACCTTTCAGTAGTTCTCCTCTAAATCAGACTGGTATCTGCTCATTATTCCAAGTGAGTATGCAATGTCTGATCTTGTACATATCATAGCGTACATTATGGAACCTACTATCAAAGCATATGGAATCTTGCTGATATATTTTTTCTCTTGAGGAGTTATCAGACAATCCTTCTTTGAGGGAGTAATTTTTATGGCCTATCGGAAGATAGTCCTTTCTGAAATTTTTCATGCTGAATCACTTCAACATGATGTTGATGTACGTGGACTGAGACAATCCAAACATCCTCTTAGATCTATCTCTATAGATCTTCATTCCAAAGATGTAGGATGCTTCTCTCAAGTCCTTCATGAAGAACTGAGACGATAGCCAAACTTTTATTCTTTGTAATGCAGGAACGTTATTCTTGATTAAGAGAATGTCATCCACATACAGAACAAGAAATATAATCACAAAATTATTAATCTATTTATATATGCAAGGTTCTTCTCTATTCCTAACGAAGCCATATGTTCTAATCATTTTATCAAAATGCATGTTCTAATTCCTAGTTACTCGCTTCAATCCATAAATGGATCTTTGAAGCTTGCATATCTTAGACTCACCTGTCGATGTGAATGTTGGGATATATGTCCCAAAAGTCAATCGTCAATCTGTTGACAGTTGAGTAATCTTGTATTGTAATTGATTTGTTAATAAATAAAATATATTTTTGGTATTTTCATCATAAATTTCATCTTCTAATGAACTCCGTTGTTATGATGAAGTCCTTAAGACTATTTAGGTTCGATAAAGAGAGAATTTATCGATTAGTCCTTAAAACTGTTCACGATCAAATGATAGGCTGTTAATAAGGATGACAGCCTCTATCGAGCATAGGTCGCTGTAGGCCATATGGGTTGGTTGTCCTCTTAATCAAAGAGTGTAGAGAGACTGGTATGACATACAGGTGAGATGTAAGGGTACATTGTCATGGAACGTGATCAACTCCAGAGTATTCTGCTGTCGAGAATATCTCTGATGGGATATAGGTATAAGTATCTCTTAGACCTGAGATCGCCTCAATGACTTGCAAGTAACTCACTGTGCTTTGGTACTGGACTAACTGAATTTCTAATTCAGTGACAGAAGACTTCTGAGCACAGTCAAATACTTGTGAAGTCAGAGTATGATCGAGATAGGATTGACCACTTCAAGAGTTGGAGAAGAATGAGTCACTGTATTTCAATTTAGCAAAACCTTGATCAGGATAATCCATCAGATGGATTTGATATTTTGAAATACAATGTAGACAACCTGATCAGAGTTGACAGTTGAACTCTGAGGTATCCTATGAGCATTTTGGTCAAGAGGATGAATTATATGGAAACTATATCCGCATGGGTTCTAAGGATGTTGTTCTATACATTCGACCTATCCGACCGTCGGGTACCATTGTTAGATGGTCACTTCGATTGGTACAGAAATTTATTTCTATGCTACCGACTTCGGTTCGAACCTATGAGATCACACACATTAGAGTTCATGATCCGATCGGAAGGTTGATCAATGATTAAGAATTATTTTAGGATTAAACGATCAATATGATTGACATTTAACCTAGTGCAAGTGTTGCAGAAGGATCGATTAGTAATTCAATTACTAATTGGCTTAATTTGATGAAGTCAATAGACTAAAATTAAGTCTAATTGAATATGATTTAATTAGATTTAGTTTGGGCTTGATTGGATCAAGTCCAATTGATTTATTGGATAAGCCAAGTGCAAGAAAAAAACTAGTCCTAGTTCAAATAGGACTTGGGTCAATCTAATTTCTAATTTGATTAAAAATTTAAATCAAATTTAAATCAAATTTAATCTGATTAAATTAGGCTCTTAATTGGTTTAAGACCTATTTTAATTAGGTTGATTTGATTTTAATTTGATTTGGTTTGAGAAACCAAATTTGAACAAGTCATAGATTGAATCCTAGTAAGACTAGGATTCCACCTTGCGCCATCTTAGCCCCCACACCCACTCTCTCTTATCCCACGCCCACTCTCTCTTATTTTGTATGACAAAACCCTCTCTCCCAGATCTTCATGCATGCCCAAAACTTTTTTCTCTTTCTCTCTTACATGGAATGTGGTTGTGGATCAAGTCAAAGTAGGAATTAATTTGGAGTTTAAATTCTATGAGATAGAGTTTTAAGAAACCAAAACTCTTTCCTTATGGCACTGATTTTATCTAGATTTTTTTTATGATTTTTGTGACTTTTATGGAATATAATATGCACCCTTTGCTGGTGGTCCATGACAGAAAAAGGAGGGGACGTCCAAGAGTTGGGCGCCCCTTGTCTTGCCTTGTTTGGATAATCCTTGACTAGGTATTTGACTTAGACAAGGACTCTTCATATCTTTCTATTTAAAATAAATTTTTTCATAAAATTTTTGTGGATTATAGATCATTGAGAGACATTTGGGGCATCCAAAAATCAAGGAGAAAGAGTCTTGGGGTGTGGAGATCTAATAGACACAAAACTAGATATCTGGGTTAGAGCAAAGAGAAGAAGAAGAGGGTCTTCTTCTAGAGTTGCTGGGTTCATCTCTTTCCTTCCTCCATCTATAAGTTTTTTAAGAGTGTCTCATCTAAAACTCCTTCTACTTTTCATCTTTAGAAGAGTCCAAATCAAGAAGAAGGAGGCATCTGATCGATCATCGAAGGATCAGCGCAGTACTAGCATGCTGATTTCTTGGACCAGAACTTCTGATCATGATTCATGGGCTCATATGGATGACTCCTAGAGGTCGGACGTATGTGCAGCTCGCAACATCATCTTCAAGCCCGGATTAGCAAAGTTAGAATGTCTAACTTGCAAGGTAATAGATCTGATCTATTATATTTTACATACATTAAATGTAGTATAAAAACATGTTGATATGATCAACATGTAGTTCTTGCTCTTTATATTTTAATTTTTGATTTAATGCCATATAATAATCATATAATAAGATCTTAGATCTAGAGATTTTTTGATTTTACAAGATAAATTTTGATTTATGTTGGTCTTCTGCTGCTTGATCTTGAAAAAGTTTCAAGATCTAACTCTGAAATCCTAGATCTGGTTCCATCAATTGGTATCAGAGCCTAGGTTGTTTATTACATTATTATTTATACATGCTTAGATTATTTCTTAGATTAGATCTAATTTATAATCTGATTGTTAAATCTGAAATTAAAATTTTTAGATCAATCACGAACTGTAGGTTGTCCTGCTGTAAAGTTTACCCCTTACAGTGCAAAGGTTATTTTAGTTCGTGTAGATCTATCTTTAATCATAAATTTGTTAGATGTGATCTAGATTAAATTTATGATTTATTAGATTTAAAAGATGTTTAAATCTAAAATAAAATATTTTTATTAATAATTTCTACGTAAAGAACCATCATATATTTGTCTAAAAAATTTGTGCAGTTTAAAGTTAAAATTGTTGCAATTACATGAATATGTTTAGATTAGATCTAAAGTAGTTTCATGCTTTTTTTTTTTACTTGCATTTTGATTATGAATCAAACATGCAACTTGGTTGGTAGAACCATGTTGTAAAAATATTTCACAAACATAAAAATTATTTTCGAAAAGTCGAACCCCAACCCTTAGCCTAAAACTTAATTGAGAATTAAGAAGTTGTTTAATTAGGTTCTAGGATTGTGAATTGAAGAACCTAAGACACAAACCATAACACATTGGGTTAATAGATTAGTGAGAATTAGGTCCATTAATTGGGTTAGACCTAAGGTTAGATTAAAGATGGACTTAATTAGAGAATTGACTAAATCTAATCAATTGTTGTCTTAAACTAGGTCAAGGATTCTCTAGATCAATTACAATAGTTGTCGTTGGTCAAGTCTTTGTCTTTAATGAGAACCAAGTGGACTTGATTCTTTGCTAAACGGTCTAGCATGAACTGTTAGGTTGATCTAATCGAAACTAATTAAATCAGTTGGTGTCTAAGATAAACCAGATCGGTGATTTTTAATTGGCAGCCCGCTTACCTGACCATTTCTGATGGTGTCTAAGGCAAGCTTTGGCAGACCCTCCCACCGATCGAACTTATCTGGCCTCTTGGTGAAATTATATTTTGATCAGATCACTTGACTATTCGAGTTGACCCATGTCAGCTAGGTAAATCAGTGTGACTGATTTAGGTGCTCCTAGACCAGCTTTTTTAATGGTCTCCCTTAAGCTGACTTGGTGAAGCCAGTAGGAGGATCATGATGAGCTGGTTCATCTGACCTCCTCCTCTAAATCAATTAAATTCTCTAAAATTATTAGATCTTTAAAATAAAATAGTTATGATGATAACTAGATCATAGCCTCCCATTAAGTGGATGATAATGGATCCATCAGTTGGATAATCATTGGAGGCCCAAAGGCCTGGTACTTATCGGCTGATGGAATTGTCATTCATAATATGATTTTTTGACTACATCTTTCTAAATGGTGGTTAGGTTAGTCAACCAAAGTTGGACCTAATCATTCATTGGCTAGATGGGCCAAATATGGTCATGTTAATGGTTGGACCTAACCAGACCTTTTCAGTGGAGGCCAAAGCCTACTGATTAGGGACTGGGGCAAAATTAAAATTACTAAAAATTATTTAAAGAAATAATTGGTTATGAACCTATCCTTAGATGTATATGGGTTGGCCAACCAAAGTTGAGCTTGTGTGTAGTCTAAGTGGATTCTAGTACCCACTAAGGAATTAGAGTAATTCTTCGAATTGGAGATAGAGGTTACCAATTCAAATAAAATAGTGGGAGAAATATTTTGATTAAAGTCTAAATCTTTAGGTTTAATGAATCAATTACTAATTAGGTTATAATTTTTCTTTGTGCAGATATGGCCACTTCTCTATCGCTCCGATCATTGTTGGACAATGATAAGTTGGTGGGATCCAACTTCGGTAGCTGGTACCGAAAGTTGAAAATAGTCCTGGAGCATAAACGGATCCTATATGTAATAACGGATCCTGCACCTGAGGAGCCAACTGCCAATGCACGTGGAACAGTCAGAGATACTTACCAGAAGTGGCTCAGTGATCGGACCATGGTGCGCTGCATAATGCTGGCTGCCATGAGTGACGAGTTCAGTCGTAGATTTGAGACGACTCAGTCAAAGGATATGCTTCAAGTGTTGGAGGATGTCTTTGGCACATCCGATGACGTGGAGAGGCACAAGACTAGTTGTGGCATCTTCAATGCCAAAATGTGGGATAGTGCCTCTGTCACTGATCATGTATTGTATATGATCGAGCTGATAGAGCGTCTGAGCAAGCTCGGCTTTTCTTTGTATGAGCAGCTTGGGAAAGATGCAATACTGAACTCACTGCCCAAGTCTTATCTCCTATTCCTCACTCATTATAGAATGACAAAGTCTAAAGTAAACTACCATGGGTTACTGAGGTTGCTTCAGAACTTTGAGAAGGATCACCAACTCCACAAGGAGTCAGTGAACTTAGTGGAAGGTTCATCTTCTGGTTCTCGATCCTTTAAGAAAGGAAAGAAGAACAAGAAGAAGAAAGTGAAGAAGATGCAAGTTCAGGCTGGAACATCAGTGCAGGGCCAGACCAGAAAGATCAAGCCCGATAAGAGTCAAACTGAATGCTTCTTTTGTAAGAAGCATGGGCACTGAAAGAGGAACTGTCCTCAGTACATTGCCTCCCTGGATCCGAACAGGTAGAGAAAGAAGCAAGCTGTTGCTGGGCAAGGTATTTATATGATAACTCCTTGCAATTTCTCTATTTGTGATATAACTGACTGAGTATTGAATATCGGTAGCCTTTACCATATTTGCAATTTGTTGCAGGGGTTGCAGGTCAGTAGGAGATTCGAGCAAGGCGAGAGGTTCCTGAATGTTGGAGATGGAAGACCAGTTTTAGTTCTAGCATTAGGAATCTTAAAACTTGTATTTGAGTCCTATACCGTTGTTCTTAATAATTGTCATTTCTGTCTCAGTTTCTTTTTAAATGTCATTTCTGTAGGCCTTCTGGCCAAAAATAATTATGAAATTTTAATAAAGAAACAAGTTTGTAATATCATTATGAATGGTGTTACTATTTTTAGTGGACATTTGAACAATGATGTGTATATGTTATCAGAACCTGTTAACGTAGTCTATTCCACTGGCAAGCATCCTAGATTAGATAGTGTATCAGATATCTACTTATGGCACTGTAGGCTAGGTCATATAAACAAGAACAGGATAAACATGTTAACTCAAGAGAAAATCCTCGAAGTCAGTGATTGTGAATCACTTCCAACCTGTGAATCCCGTCTTCTTGATAAAATGACCAAGTCACTTTTTACTGAAAAAGATGAGAGAGCTACTGAGCTCTTGGGCCTAGTACATACTGATGTATGCGGGCCCATGAGCACAAGTGCTAGAGGTAGATATTTCTACTTCATCACTTTCATGGATGATCTATCGAGATATGGATATGTCTATCTAATGAAACATAAGTCGGATTCATTTGAAATGTTTAAACGATTCTGAAATGAAGTAGAAAAATAAACTGAGAAGAGTATTAAAACTCTTCAGTTTGACCGAGGAGGAGAATACCTTTTTGGTGAGTTTCTCACATATCTAGGAGAGAATGGGATTCTCTCCTAATGGACTCCTCCAGGAACACCACAGCATAATGGTGTGTTTGAAAGGAGAAATCGGACTCTGTTAGACATGGTCTGATCCATGATGGGTTTTGTCAGCTTGCCGATATCCTTCTGAGAATATGCACTCGAATCGACCTGTTATCTGTTAAATAGGGTTCTAAGTAATTCTATAATTAAGACTCCATATGAGATATAGACAGGGCATAAGCCAGCACTTTCACACCTTAGGGTCTGGGGGTGCCTGGCCTATGTCAAACGATTAGTTACAGAAAAACTTAGACCTAGGTCTGATAAATACACATTCATAGGGTACCCCAAAGAGACCAAAGGATATTTTTTCTACCATGCTGATGAACAAAAGATGTTCGTCAGTCTTAAGGCAACTTTTTTAGAAAAGAAGTTCTTTGGTGAAGGAACCATTGCCTCTAAGGTTGAACTTGATGAAGTTCAACAGGTAGAAGGACCGACACCAATAGCTGAACCTGAGTCGGATTTGATTAGATCAGATTCGGAGCCTAATATACCTACACTATTAAGATGATCCAGTAGAGTACCGCGTCAGTCGAACATATACTATGATTTTTTGATCCGAAATGATGATCCCATCGAACTCAATGAGAACGATGAGGATCCGATTACTTATATGGATGCAATGTAGAGACCTGATTCTGAGAAATAGCTTGAAGCCATGCAATCCGAAATGGAGTCCATGAAGGTCAACGATGTATGGACATTGGTTGACCCACCTGAAGGGGTTAAACCCTTTGGGTGTAAATGAGTCTTCAAAAGGTAGAGGGGCACAGATGAAAAGGTAGAGACCTATAAAGCCCATCTGATTGTCAAGAGGTATCGTCAATATTATGGTATTGACTATGACGAGATGTTCTCCCCGGTGGCAATGCTCAAATCCATTTGGATAATGCTTGCAATAGCTACCCATCTGGATTATGAGATCTGACAGATGGATGTAAAGACAGCTTTCCTGAATGGAGAGCTGACCGAAGAAGTGTATATGATACAACCTGAGGGGTTTACATCCATAGATGAGTCCAAGGTGTGCAAGCTTCAGAGATCCATTTATGGATTGAAGCAAGCTTCAAGGAGTTGGAACATGCATTTTGATAAGGTGATCAAAACGTATGGCTTCGTTAAGAATGGAGAAGAGCCCTGCATCTATAAATGGGTAAATGATCTAGTTATGGTATTCTTTGTCTTGTACATGGATGACATTCTCTTAATCGGGAATGACATCCCCGCACTACAGGGAATAAAAGTTTGGTTGTCATCGCAGTTCTCCATGAAAAACTTGGGTGAAGCATCCTACATCCTAGGGATGAAGATCTATAGGGATAGATCTAAAAAGATGCTTGGATTATCCCAGTCCACGTACATAAACACTGTGCTGAAGAGGTTCAGTATGAAAAATTTCAAGAAGGACTATCTACCGATAGGCCATGAAATTTTTCTCTCTAAGAAGGATTATCCAACAACTCCTGAAGAGAGAGCATATGAGTAGAGTCCCATGTGCTTCGACCATGGGATCTATCATATACGCCATGACATGTATAAGGTCAGATGTGACATACTCACTAGGAGTAGTGAGTAGATACCAATCTGATCCTGGAGAAAATCACTGGAAAGTGGTTAAAGCCATCCTTAAGTATTTGAGAAATACTAAGAACCAATGGTTGGTTTATGGTGAGTCAGATCTGAAACTTGTGGGGTTCACAGACTCCAGCTTTCATTCTGACCATAATGACAGCAGAAGCATATCGGGTTATATCTTTATTCTGAATGGTGGAGCTCTGCTAGAAGAGTTCCAAGCAGCATACTGTGGCAGACTCTGTTTGTGAGATGGAGTACATCGCAGCTTCGGATATTGCGAAGGAAGCTGTGTGGCTGAAAAAATTTATCAACGAGCTCGGAGTAGCATCCTCCCTCGATGGTCTGATCCTGCTCTACTGCGATAGCACTGGTGCCATAGCTCAGGCAAAGGAACCCAAAGCACACCAACTGATGAAGCATATTTTACGTCGCTTCCATCTGATTCAGGAGATCGTGGATCGAGGTGATGTTGACTTTCAGAAGATCGATGGAAAGAAAAACTTGACCGACCCCTTCACTAAATCCCTGATGATAAAGAAGTTCGACAATCACAAGTCAAAGATGGATATTAGATACTGTGCCGAGTGGCTTTAGGACAAGTGGGAGTTGTTGGAAAATATGTCCCAAAATCGTCAATCTGTTGACGGTTGAGCAACCTTGAATTATAATTGATTTGTTAATAAATAAAATATATTTTTGGTATTTTCATCATAAGTTTTCATCTTCTAATGAACTCCGTTGTTATGATGAAGTCTTTAAGACTATTTAGGTTCAATAAAGAGAGAAATTATCGATTAGTCCTTAAAACTGTTCACGATCAAATGATAGGCTGTTAATAAGGACGACAGCCTCTATCGAGCATAGGTTGCTGTAGGCCATATGGGTTGGTTGTTCTCTTAATCAAAGAGTGTGGAGACACTGGTATGATATACAGGTGAGATGTAAGGGTACATCATTATTGAACATGACCAACTCCAGAGTATTCTACTGTCGAGAATATCTCTGATGGGATATAGGTATAAGTATCCCTTAGACCTGAGATCGCCTCAGTGACTCGCAAGCAACTCACTGTGCTTTGGTACTGGACTAACTGAATTTCTAATTCAATGACGGAAGACTTCTAGGCACAGTCAAGTACTTGCAAAGTCAGAGTGTGATCGAGATGGAATTGACTACTCCAAGAGTTTGAGAAGAATAAGTCGCTGTATTTTAATTTAGCAAAATCTTGACCAGGGTAATCCATCAAATGGATTTGATATTTTGAAATATAATGTGGACAACCTGATCAAAGTTGGTAGTTGAACTCTGAGGTGTCCTATGAGCATTTTGGTCAAGGAGATGAATTATATAGAAACTATATTCGTATGGGTTCTAAGGATGTTGTTCTACACGTTCGACCTATTCGACCATCGGGTACCATTGCTAGATGGTCACTTCGATTGGTACATAAATTTATTTCTATACTACCGGTTTAGGTTCAGACCTATAAGGTCACACACATTAGAGTTCATGATCCGATCGGATGGTTGATCAATGATTAAGAATCATTTTAGGGTTAAACGATCAATACGATTGACATTTAACCTAGTGCAAGTATTGCAGGAGGATCGATTAGCAATTCGATTGCTAATTGACTTAATTTGATTAAGTTAATAGGCTGAGATTAAGTCTAATTAAATATAATTTAATTAGATTTAGTTTGGGCTTGATTGGATCAAGTTCAATTGATTTATTGGATAAGCCAAGTGCAAGAAAAAAACTAGTCCTAGTTCAAATAGGACTTGGGTCAACCTAATTTCTAATTTGATTAGAAAATTAAATCAGATTTAAATATAATTTAATCTGATTAAATTAGGCTTTTAATTGGGTTAAGATCTATTTTAATTTAGTTGATTTGATTTTGATTTTATTTGGTTTGAGAAACCAAATTTGAACAAGTCATAGATTGAATCCCAGTAAGACTAGGATTCCACCTTGCGCCACCTTAGCCCCCATGCCCACTCTCTCTTATCCCACGCCCACTCTCTCTTATTTTGTATGACAAAACCCTCTCTCCCAGGTCTTCACGTATGCCCATAACTTTCTTCTCTTTCTCTCTTACATGGAATGTGGTTGTGGATCAAGTCAAAGTAGGAATTAGTTTGGATTTCAAATTCTATGAGATAGAGTTTTAGGAAATCAAAACTCTTTCCTTATGGCACTGATTTTATCTAGATTTTTTTTATGATTTTTGTGACTTTTATGGAATATAATATGCACCCTTTGCTGGTGGTCCATGACAGAAAAAGAAGGAGGGGACGCCCAAGAGTTGGGTGCCCCTTGTCTTGCCTTGTTTGGATAATCCTTGACTAGGTATTTGACCTAGACAAGGACTCTTTATATCTCTCTATTTAAAATAAATTTCTTCATAAAATTTTTATGGATTATAGAGCATTGAGAAACCTTTGGGGCTTCTAAAAATCAAGGAGAAAGAGTCTTGGGGCGTGGAGATCTAGTAGACACAAAGCTAGGTGTCTGGGTTAGAGCAAAGAGAAGAAGAAGAGGGTCTTCTTCTAGAGTTGCTTGGTTCATCTCTTTCCTTCCTCCATCTGTAAGTTTTCTGAGAGTGTCTCATCTGAAACTCTTTCTCCTACTTCTCATCTTTGAAAGAGTCCAAATCAAGAAGGAGGCATCTGATTAACCATCGAAGAAGGATTAGTGCAGTACTAGCATACTGTGCTGATTTCCTGGATTAGGACTTTTGATCATGATTCATGGGCTCGTGTGGACGACTCCTAGAGGTCGAACACATGTGTGGCTCACAACATCATCCTCAAATCTGAATCAGCAAAGTTAAAACGTTTAACTTGCAAGGTAATAGATCTGATCTATTATATTTTACATACATTAGATGTAGTATAAAAACATGTTGATATGATCATCATGTAGTTCTTGCTCTTTATATTTTAATTTTTGATTTAATACCATGTAATAATCATGTAATGGGATCTTAGATCTAGAGATTCTCTGATTTTATAAGATAAATTTTGATTTATTTTAGTCTTCCGCTGTCTGATCTTGAAAAAGTTTCAAGATCTAATTCTGAAATTCTTGATCTGGTTCCATCAATGAAACCTTCAGGTTGTATCATATGCACCCCTTCTTCTAGCTCACAATTATGAAAAGCTATTTTCACATCCATTTATCTGATTTTATAGTCTAGATGTGCAGCTATCACAAGCATGATTCAAATGGATTTCAGCATTGTCACAGAGGAGAACATCTCGTCATAGTCAATACCATAATGTTGACGATATCCCTTGACAATCAGACAGATTTTATAGGTCTTCACCTTCTCATCTACGCCTCTGTTCCTCTTGAAGATCCACTTACATTTTATGGGTTTTATTCCTTCAGATGGGTCAACTAATGTCCACACATCATTGATCTTTATGGACTTCATTTTGGATTACATGGCTTCTAGCCACTTATCGGAGTCAGACCTTTGCATTGCATCCATATATAAGATCAGATCTTTGTTGTTCTTATCAAGTTCAACAGAATTTCTATCTCCGATCAAGAAACCATAGTATCTGTCTGGGGGGCACGATACTCTATCAGATCTCCTTAATGGTGTATCATTAACAGGTTCTGGATTTGACTTGGTCAAATCGGGATCTGTGGGTTCACTAGATTATGTCGGTTCTTCTATCCATCGAACTTTATCAAGCTCGATTTTAAAAGCACTAATTTTTTCACTAATTTTTTTTAAAAAAAAAGTGGTCTTTCTTGCTCATGAACACTTTCTGTTCATCAGCAAGATAGAAGTAATATCCTTTGATTTTTTACGATACCCTACGAAGATACACTTGTCAGACCTAGGTCCTAATTTGTCTATTTTTAAATGTCTAATATAAGTCGGACCCTCCCAAATCCTAAGATGTGAGAGTATTGGTTTACGTCCAGTCCAGATCTCATATGGTATTTTATTCGCAGACTTACTTAAAACCCTATTAACTACATAGCAAGCTGACTCGAGCGCATATCCCCAAAATAAGATCGATAGATTTGAAAACTCTATGATGGACTGAACCATATCCAACAAAATTCAATTTTATTTTTATGAGATGCCATTATATTGTGGCATTCTAGTAGGAGTTTATTGTGAGAGAATCTCATTCTCTTCAAGATGTGTCAGAAATTCACTGTAAAGGTAAAATACCTCCTCGATCAGATCGAAGAGCTTTAATGCTCTTTCCAGTTTGTTTTTCTACCTCACTACAGAATCATTTAAATATTTCAAATGATTCTGACTTATTTTTCATCACGTAGATGTATCCATACCTAGATAGGTCATCTGTGAATATAATGAAGTATTGATGCCCTCCTCTGGTACTTATGCTCATTGGTCCACATACATCAGTATGTACATGACCTAGAATATCACTGGCTCGTTCATCTTTTTCAGTAAAAGGTGGTTTGATCATCTTTTCAAGTAGACAAAATTCACAAGTTGACAATGATTCACAATCATTATCCTTAAGGATTCTTTCTCAGATTAATCTATTCATCCTGTTCTCGTTAATATGACCTAGTCTACAGTGCCAAAGATAGCTATATGAGACATTATCTATCCTAGGTTATTTTCTCGATGTGTACATTACACTAGGCTGTGATACAATGTAAATCCCATTATTTAATTGTCCGTGCATTATAGTAACACCATTCAAAATGATATCATAAATTTTTTTATTAAAATTTCAAAATTTTCTTTGGTTAGAAGGCCTAAGAAAATTATATTCAATAAGAAACTAGGACAATAATGACAATCATTAAGAATAATAATATGAGAATTGAATACAAGTTTGATGATTCCTAAAGCTAGAACTGAAACTAATCTTCCATCTCCAATGTTCAGGAATCTCTCATCATCTTCAAATCTCCTATTAATCTGAAGTTTCTATAATGAATTGCAAATATTAATAGGACTATCAATATCTAATACCCAGGTCATTGTATCATAAATTGAGAAGTTGCAAAAAGTTATCATATAATTATTTTACTAAGCAACTAATTGCTTCTTCTTTTTTGGCCTGTTCAGATCAAGGGATGCAATATATTGAGAACAGTCCCTCTTCCAATGACCCTGCTTCCTGTAGTAGAAGCACTTTGCTTGACTCTGGTCGGACTTGGACTGGGACTTCATGGTCTGACCCCCAGCACTTGGCACCTTATTTTTCTTCTTCTTCTTTTCTTTCTTAAAGAGACGACGCCCGCTTGAAGAAGATGCTCTCCCTACATTTACCATCTCCTTGTAGAGTTGGTGATCTTTCTCAAAAGTCTGTAATATTGAGATTTGATGCTTCGAGATTCGATCTATATTGAGCCCACAGTGAGGTTCAGGATGACGAACGAAGTCCAACAAGTATAAGAATAGTCCAAACGGAGTCCAGACGGCGAAGATACTTGTGAAAGAAGCTCGAAGTAGGTGGCACAATGCACGAGGCGATGGTGCGACTTGACAAATGTGCGAGTGCGCAGGCATGCGCAGCCCGATGCTCGAGCAGGCCCAGCATGGGCGTGCGTGCAGGCTAGCCCAGTGTGCGTAGGCACCTAGGCCCAGCGCCCTGTGCGGTCCATCATGGACTGCAGGGTGCTGGGCGGTCCATAGAAGCCGCATGGATTGATCACGCGGTCCACGGGAGTTTTTGCATGATCTGACAGTTCGGATCATATGTGGTCACGATCGAATGACTGGAACTCAATTCGGGTGTGATTAGGTATGATTAAAAGCTATAGTGTGCGATCAGACGATTCTGGTGTAAGTCGATCACGATTGAATGGCCACGAATGGTTTTAGGATTGATTGAGACTCTGTATTCCTATTATGACAGTGTTTTTGAGATTCTGGAACCTATATAGTTCTGATTGACAAGCTGTTTATTATGTTGGAGAGTTGGTGACATCCTGGATGTGTAAAAAGACTTCAAGAGAGATTTTAGAGAGCTTTTGTGAGGGTTTTGAGGCTTCTTTTTGAGAGACTCTTGTACAAGAGTTGAGTGATGAGTTCTTCTTGTATTGATTGTATTTTATTCTTTCATAGTGAAGCTTGTACGCTCCGTGGAGGTAAGCTTGAGGTCGATCCATATATTTGTATTGTATTTATTATTTTATTTTTTTTTCTTCCTACTGCACCATGTGGTATCGGATCATGAGCAACAATTGGTATCAGAGCAAGGTAGTACCAGAGCATAGGTTGCGGTGGTGGTGATCAAGATAGAAGATGGAAAAGATAAGCACAATCAAGATGGAGATCAACAGGTTTGATGAAAAGAATAATTTCTCCTTATGGCAGGCAAGGGTGAAGGACATGCTCATTCAGCAAGGATTGATCGATGCTCTCTTATGTGAGGTGAAGCCGACTACTATGGAGCTACAAGATTGGAGGCGACTCTAGATACAGATGGTGAGTACGATCCGTTTATGTCTAGCGGATGAGATGATGATCTATGTGCTTAACGAGACTTCTCCAATGATGTTATGGTCGAAGTTTGAGGAGTTATACATGGCGAAGTCTCTCACCAACACCATTTTTCTTCTGGAGGTAGTTCTACCAGCTGCGAATGACTGAGGGACAGAGCGTGCAAGAGTATCTCAGCTACTTTCAGAAGATCCTCACTGACCTTAGCATTGACGAGAAAGTTGAGGAGAAGATCGGGGCATTGGTCTTGCTAGCATCATTTTTTTCTTCATATGAGTCCTTGGTGACTGCTCTTCTAGTGAAAAAGAGCACCATCAAGATGGACGAGGTCACCACGATAATTTTTTAGAATAAAGTTCTCAAGAGAGAGAACCCAGCTTTGAGCTCAGGTGGCGGCAGCTCAGCTTTGATGGTTTCTGGAGAAGTAGGAGATGATAGACAGAGCGACAGAAGATTGCAGTGAGGGTGGTCCAAATCCAGAATTAGAGACTTGAGCAAGACCAGATGTTATTGGTGTGATGAGTTGAGGCAACTAGCTAGAGATTGCCCTCAACTTAGGGATCAGATGAGGCCTACTGCAGTGATGGCTAGTAGCGAGTCAGAGGATGATGTCTTAGAGATATCTGACGAGGTATCTACTTCTTTCCTACAGTGGATTTTAGATTCTGCATGCGCTTATCATGTATGTTGCAAAGAAGAGCAGTTTGACTCCTTGAAGAGCAATCAGGGCACTATTTATTTGCTAGATGGATGGAGCTGTGCAATCAGAGGCATCGAAACGATCAGTTGGAGAACACATGATGGTGCAGTAAAAAGATTAAGGGAGGTCCGATACATATTCGATTTCAAAAAAAATCTTATCTCAGTGAGTAGACTGAATTCGAGAGGCTACAGGACGGTAGCTGGTGAAGAAATTTTGAAGGTGTTGCATGGCGATAGGATTAGTCTGAAGAAAAAAAAGAAGATGAGAGGACATTACTATCTGATGGGAGCCCAGTGCGAGATAGAGCTTCAGGAGCCAGGAGGAGTCCAGAGCGAGGTGGGCTCCAGATGAAAGTGAATCGGACACTAGACGGGAGACTCAAAAAGACGAGAGACGACGACATAGAGTGAAGTTCTTATTGCCACAGGAGATTTTTTTGAGTAGGTCTTTGGTCAATGTGAACACAGCCCATAACAGAGGTGGGATCGAGCGGCCAGCTCGACTCCCATATTTGCCCGTTCATGAGACAGTAGGTATACTCCAGGATGTGAGGGTGAGACAGATCACAGGCTCTCAAAGATCGATGGAGGTCGAATATCGAATCGAGATGGAGATTGTTGAGATTTGATACTTCAAGATTCGATCCATATTGAATTCATAGTGAGGTCCAAGATGACAAATAGAGTCCAACGAGCCCAAGAACAATCTAAACGAAGTCCAAATGATGAAAATACACACGAAAGAAGCTCAGAGCAGATGGTACGATGCATGAGGCGGTGGCGGCCAGTGGCGAGCTGGCGGCGGTGCAGCCGAGCCTGACGAACATGCGCATGTGGGTCAGCCCAGCACGTACGCCTAGGCCCAGCATCCTACGCGGTCTACCGTGGATCGCAGGGTGCTGGGCGGTCCATAGAAGCCACGTGGATCGATCACGAGGTCCACATGCAATCCAGGGGAGTTTTTGCATTATCCAACGGTCCAAATCGCATGCGATCATGATTGGATGGCTGAAACTCAATTCGAGAATGATCAAAGGCTATAGTGTGTGATCGAATGGCTTTAGTGTAAGCCGATCATGATCGGATGGCCACGAATAGTTTTAGGATTGATTGGAACTCTGTATTCCTACTATGACAGTATTTTTGAGATTCTGGAGCCTATATAGCTCTGATTGATGAGCCATTTATTGCGTTGGAGAGCTGGTGACATTTTAGAGGCACAAAAAAAGGCTTCAAGAGAGATTTTAGAGAGCTTTATAAGGGTTTTGGGACTTCTTATTGAGAGACTCTTATACAAGGATTGAGTGGTGAGTTCTTCTTGTATTGGTTGTATTTTATTCTCTTATAGTGAAGCTTGCACATCCCGTGGAGATAGGTTTGAAGCCGATCTACGTATTTATATTATGTTTCTTGTTTTATTTCTTTTTTCTTCTTGCTGCACCGTGTGGTATCGGATCTTGCACAATATGTAGCAATCCCAATAGATCGAGGTAGTTTACTACAGGCTTCGTTATTCGATAATGATTGAGAAATGGTAAGTGGGACTTCGATAGAAAATGTAGAATCACATCTTTTTCAAGCTGCTCGTGCAAGAAAGGGCCGAGCTTGCTGAGGCTCTCGATCTATTCGATCATGTACTGTACATGATCAGTTACCAAGGCCCCCTCCCTCTTCTGGCATTGAAAACAATACAACTGGTCTTGTGCCACTCAACATTGTCGGGAGTGCCAAAAGAATCGTTCAACACTTTGAATATTTCTTCTGGCCGAGCTTCTTCGAATTTGCAACTAAACTCGTCGTTCATAGTCGCTCGTATAATATAACGCACCATGGTACGATCGTTGAGCTACTTCAAGTAAGTATCTAGAATTGTACCACGAGCATTAAGAGCGGGCTCCCCAGGTGTCGGATTTATCAGCACGCATAAAATTTGCTCATGCTCTAGGACTATCTTCAATTTTTGATACCAGCTATCGAAATTGGATCCTCTCAATTTATCACTATCCAACGGCGATCGGAGCGATAAGTTGGTGGCCATAACTGTAAAAGAAAAATCAAAATCGTATTAGTATATGAATCGATTAAGCCAAAAAATATGAATTTTAGTTTAAAGGTTCTCCCACTATTTTAAACGAATTGATATCCTCTACCTTCAATTTGAGAAATTATCGTAATTTGTTAGCGGATACTAGAATCCACACAGTTATACATGAGCCTGACTTTGGCTAGCCACCCATGTATATCCATGGATAGATTCTTTAACCAATTATTTCAACAAATAATTTTTAGAAATTGATTTTACCTCAAGATCCTAACAGTAGGCTTTGGCCGCTACTGAAAGGTCTGGTTAGGTCTAACTATTAACATGATCATACTCAGAAATCAAACCACAAATGATCAGACCCGGCTTTGGTCGATCATCCTATCACCTATAAGAGAGACTCGATTGAGTGGTCATATTATAAATGATAATTCGAATAATAGATAAGCACCAGGCCTTTGGACCATCCAATGATCATCCAATTATTGGATCCATTATCATCCAACTTAATGAGAGGCTATGATCTAGTTATCTCCATAACTATTTCATTTTTAGAGACCTAATAATTTGAGAAGATTTAATTAATTGAATTGATAGATGAGAAAAGACTCGACCAGTTATTCTTAATCCTTCCACTGACTTCACCAAGTCGGATTAAAGAAGATTAGGTTTAATCTGATCCACCCAATGAGTTATAAATTCTCCCACTGACTTCATTAAGTCATGAAGAGGACTCAAGATAAGTTGAACTAGAGGTACCTAAATCAGTCATACTGATTTTCTAGTTAGCATGGGTCAAGTCCAATCATTAAGTGATCTAATCAAAACATGATTGACTATGTTGGCCAGATAAGTGAGATTGATGGGAGGGATATGCCATTAACTCGTCATAGACTCAATCTATACGAGTAGCTTCCAAATAGTGACCACCAATCAAGATTGTCAAACTTATCTTAGACACCAACTGGTTAACCGATTTCAATTTAATCGACTTATAGACTTGGGTTCGACCATGGAGCTACGATCAAGATCCATCTTGATCTAATCAAAGACATGAACTCGACCAACTACAACTATTAAAAATTGATCAAGAGAAGAAATTGACCCAATCAGAATTAACTTATAATTAGATTTGATCAATTACTAACATGATCCATTATCAATGATTTCTAACTCTAAATCTAATCCAGTTAAATGGATTTGACTCGAGCTAACCCATTAACCTATGAATTATAAAATTGATATCTTAGATCTTTGATTCTCAAATCTAGATTGCTTAATTCTCAATTAAGTTTTGGTTTAGGTTTCGAATTTAATGTTTGAAAATAGTTTTTAGTTTTGTAAAATATTTTTACAAATAATCATCCAATGATCAAAATTTTAATTTTAGAACTAAGATACATTATTTCAGATCTAAAATAAAATTTTAAATTTTTTTTTATTGTTCATCATCATGAAAGATCGTGCAGCACCCTACACGCCATAGAAGATTCCATCAAATTGATAAATAGGACTGTGAAATCCTAATTTCTCCTATGATCGGATGGCTATGAGGATCTATCCAATCAAATTACTATACTACTAGATTTTAAATTAATTATTTAGATCTAATCTAAATTATTAAAATTAAATTAATATCAGATTTATACAGAAAATTCATGTCATAAGAAACCAAAGCTCTGATACCATTATTGGGAAACAAGCAGTTCAAAGCATATATTTTTTAAAATTTTTATAGCAGAAGTAGTAGATTAAACTATTTAATCTCCTACATATATTTTAAATCAGATCTAAACTACATTTTTAAGGATCTATGATATAAAAATATTACACAAAAAAAATCTGATCTGAAAGAAAACACTGCATCGATCGTATCGATACCCTAAATCAGATCTAACGCTTAGATCTGATCCGATGAGTTCAAAACTCATTATTTAATCATAGTTGATGATCACTACTATTGATGCACATGGTAAGAGGTCCTTTCTGATGTCGAGCAGTCGCACAGCCTGTCCGACCTCTATAGGTAATCCACTCGAAGTCCTGAGCAGATCGTCTTTTTCGAGAGTGCTTGCTCACGATGAAGGATCTAGATGACTAATGGAGACTCCTTTCTTTAGATCAAATAGATATCTCTAGATTAGAAGAAGGAGCTTTTCAAGGAGGAGATGGTGTGGAAGAAGAAGAATAAAATACTTTTTATTTTTCTCTCTCATAAAATAGGAACTAAAAAATCCTAGAACCCCCACCCTAGATCTCACACCCCAAAGAGGATCTTCTTCCTCTTTTTCTCATGCACGGATGCCCACCCCTCTCTCTCAAATTTCTCACACCCTCTCTAAGGATCTCTCATGCCAAATCTGATCTAGTTTGGTGCACAAAAATCAGCCCTTCTTAAAGGTGGCGTCCCATGTAGAGTTTGGATATTCTGATTCAGCTTCAAATAGCCTTTGATATTATCATGGATTCAAATCAAATTTGAATTTCTTTTAAATCAAATTTAATCCACACATAAGAGACTCAAAAATAAGGGTGACACAACTTAGATTGGTATAAAAAATATCACACAAAAATTCATTTTGTGTGTGAGAAGAAGGCTGGTCGGCAGCTAGGTAGAGTCTCACAAAACTTGGACTCTTGATTTAAGTTTGATTTCAAATCAATTTGAACTCAAACTCAATCCAACAAAATTCTAATCTAAAGAGGATCAGAAGAAGGCACCACACACCTTTCAGGTATAAAAAATTCTATGTGAAAACCATTTTCATGCGTGAAGAAAGGATGGGTGTAGGTAGAGGTGGCGCAAGGGGTGTTTTGATTCCATTTGTATTTTAACTTGTGTTTTTATCTAATTAGGTCCTTGATCCAACTAAATTAGATTAGACTCAATTAGATTAGCTAATCTAATTAGGTAATAAATGGTTTCGATTAAATTTTAATTAAATTAAAAATTAATCGAGCTTGAATCAAGAATCGAACTCCTTTAGTGATTAGGTCATCTCATAACCTAAATGGGTCAAATCAAATTGAATCTAATTCAATTAGATTCAATCCAAACTTCAATGCTCAATCAAATTGAGTTAATCAGCAATCTAATTATTAATTAATAAATTAATTTATTATAACTTTTGCATAAGATTAATCATCAATCGAATTGATATTTAAACCCTAGAATGATTCTCAATCATGGATCAGCCACATGATTTGTCGAAAATTTTTTTTGAGTGTGATCCCATAGGTTTGAATCTAAGTCGGTAGTACAGAAATAACTTTCTGAACTAATCAATGTTACTATCTAGCAATAGGATCCGATGTTCGAGTAGATCGAAAGATTGTAAAGCATCATTCGTGAACCTATTGACATATGATTACCGTATAAATCATCCCTTTGACTCTAATGCTCAAGGTGACCTGGAGTTTAACTGTCAACCCCAAATTAGTCAACCATATTGTATCTCAACCTTTCAAATTCATCACATGAATTATCCTGATCAAGATTTTACTAAATTGAAATACACTGATATATTAACTCCTACTTATTCGGAGGGGTCAATTTCATTTTGACTTATACACCGACTTCATAAGTACTTGACTGTACTCAAAAATCTTTCATCACTGAATTAGAACTTCAGGTAGTCTGACACTAAAGCACAGTGGGTTACTTGCAAGTTACCATAGTGATATCGGATTGGAGGGACACATACCTATATCTTTCGTGAGCTTTTCTTAAAAGCAGAGTGCTCAGTAGTTGGTCACGTTCAATGAGATGTACTCTTACATCTCACTTGTATGCCATACTCGTGTCTCCACACTATTTGATTTGAGGATAACCAATACATATGACATAAAACGACCTACATTTGATAAATGCTATCATCCTAGTAATAGCATATCATTTGGTCGTGAACTTATTTTAAGGACTAAACGATATATCCTTCTATATCGATTAAGATAGTCCCAAAGACTTCATCACAATAATTAAAGTTCATTAAGAAGATGTATCCTACTTTGTGATGAAAAAATTAAATAATAATTTTATTAACTTATCAATTCATATATATTTACACTATTTAGCACAACCGTTAACAGGCTAACGATTGACTTTGGAACATAATTTCTAACAACAGCAGTGGTTGAAAACCACTGCTGTAGCTTAAAAAACCGTTGCTATAGCCTACGGTAATGATTAGACAACCCCTGCCACTGTGTCCGTCATCGTAGGCCAATGGCAACGATTTTTTGGGATATGACAACAGTTGTGTCAATCGCTGCCATAGAAAGGTATGGAAGCGGTTTTGTAACTGCTGCTATATTAACAGCTGCCATAGAGGCTATGGCAACAGTTGTCTAATCGCTGCTGTACATCTATGGTAGCGGTTGTCCAACCACTGTCGTAGCTAAGCTGCCGTAGTTATATCAACAACTGCCATAGAAAGCTACGACAGCGGTTGTGCCAACTGCTGTCATAGATACTACGGCAGCAGTTTGCCGTAAACCACTGTCGTAGCCTTTCATCGGTCAAAAAGGCTGGTAGGTAACGGACGGTGGCCAGTCGATGGGAGGGGATGGCCGACGGCGGTCAAGTGGACGACGGTGGTGGTGGGGGCCGACGGTCGGGGGGCAACGGTGGTGGGGGGTGGGTGGGGGCGGTGGGTGGTGGGCGATTAACTATTTAAGTCATTATATACAGGTCATTCATTTCTTCCACAACTGATATGAGACTATCATAATTAATCATAAATTGAACCTACGGTATCAATAACCGCTATCATAGGCTGACCTATGGCAGTGGTTATCGGTAACCGCTGCCGTAGGTCCAGTCTATGGCAGCGATTGGTGATAACCGCTGTCGTAGGTAGAGATATGGTGGTGATTACACTTAACCATTACCATAAGAAGATATGGCAGTGATTAGTAAACCACTGCCATAGATCTATAGCAGCGGTTATTAGCAACTACTATTATAGAGGTAGAATATAATTTTTTTTCTATTTTTCTCTGAATATAATATAATTTTAAAATTTAAAATCTATCTTAATCATTTATTATTTAAGTAATTATCATTAGAGTATCATCATAAAAGATCGTCTCGATCCGACAGTCCTAGATATGTCGATTATTAAAATTTAAATTCGACGTCACGAATGGCTGCATGATGATCTGATAGATAGAGATTACCGATGGATCTGAAAACTTACAACGATGATCTCAGTAATATTTATATTATACTATCAAAATTTTACTTCAATCGACATTATTATCATGATCAATTTAGTATGGAATAATTTAGATCGTTACATAAAAAATAAGTGATGAAAAGGTCAAACGGCATCTGGTTATAAGATAATTTTTTAGATGAATGATCTTTGCTATTATTTTGATCATTTGTATGGTGATGATCGTAAAATTTAAACTGTGTATATATGAACGATCTAAAACTATATGTCGCTTGCTACTCATTCTTAAATTTTTTAAGTAATTATACTTGTACTTTTGTAAGATATGCTCAAGTGGATTCCAACATATATGCATGATTTGAATTTTATGATTATCACTGTATAAATGATTAAATTACTAACAAAGATCATTTATCCAAAAAATCACCTCAATTGGACGTCGATTGGCCTTGTGATCACTCATTTTTTATTTAACGATAAAAATCATCCCATGCTAAATTGATCATACTAATGATGTCTGATTGAAGTAAAATTTTGATAGTGTGCTATAAATATCATTGAGGTCATCATAAATTTTCAAACCCATCGGTAGTCTCTATCTATCAGATCATTGCACGGTTGTTCATGGCCTTCAAAATTAAATCTTAATGATCGACAAAGCTAGGTCTATCGGATCGAGGTAATCTTTTGTGAGAATACTTTAACAATAATTATTTAGATAATGAATGGTGAAGATGTACTTAAAATTCGATTTCACTATTACAGATTCACATAATCATCCAAAATTATTTGTAAGTATCGACTAAATTTTTTTGAAACTTCAATTTAAGGGATAAAATAATATTTTTTCATAAAATCATCATCACAGCCATGTAGATTTCAAAAAGTTATATGAAATCAAAAAATAAAAAATAAAATCTAACCCCTGGATCAAAAGTTATAGAATAATAAAATTTTTACCTACGGCAGTGGTTACAGTAATCATTGCCGTAGGTCTGACCAATGGTAGCGGTTATCCGTAACTGCTACTTTTAAATCTTTCATTTGCTGCTAAAGGTAAGGTTTTAATGCTTAAGATATGGAAACCTGTAAATATGTCATCTCCTAAGCCCCTTGATACTCATAATGATCTCGGTGAATCTTCAAACAAGATGCATGCTCAAATTCACAATTCACCCTCCCTATTAAATGAGCAATCAATCCAAACTCATGAGGAAGCATGCCAACATCTCCAATCTGCTTTGCAAGGTAATCTCCTTCCTCCTAATTTGATTACAGTGCCTATAATTCAAGGGGATGTGAGTTCATTTGACGAAAATGTCAGGCTGATATACGGCCAGTGGATCAACACCCGACTACATCATCATGAAAATGCTTGTATGGCATTATCGGGGTGCAGCTAAGGCCCCTTTTGTAAACCACACAAAATCCTTGTTAACACAATATCATCTTGACATGCTATGTTTTTTAGAAACCTGTCTTGGTGTGAATGCCTGTAATCATATTCGTAGGATTTTTGGCCCGGCTTAGAATTTTTATATCATTCTTATAGTAGGATTATCAGGTGGCATTATTATAGTATGGAAAAAAGTTCTTGGGAAGATTAATTTTTATCATATCGATCATCAGATCACTTTTGGAGTTCTTTCTTTGACTAATGGCCTTTTGTGGATGTTAGGTGCTGTGTATGCTAATACTTCGATTTTTCAATGTAGGTTTCTTTGGTCTCAGATTCAAGATGTTCTAACTCTTCAAGTTTCTTTTCTTCTTATTGGAGATTTTAATTGCATCTTAAATGCATCTGATAAAAAAAGGGATAAACCTTTCATTATTAATTGTGATATTAGGAAATTCTATGCTTTTCTTCGATCAACTGGTCTTATTGATTTGGATTTTTTGGATCCCTCATACATTGGTGCAACAATCATTTGGGTCCCACTAGGGTTTGGGAACAGATTGATTGAGGATTTACGAATGATCTTTGGGTTAATATTTATCCGAAATCTTCAATCACTCATCTAACCCGATTTGCCTCCGACCACTGTTCTCTTCTTCTATCAATTCTTGATCACATTAATCGGGGTCCCTAGCAGCTCTGTTTTGAAAAGTTTTGGATAACATACCCTAAAGTTGCTGAGTTATATCAAAAAAATTGGGTTGGTTATACTATGCATAATCCTTTGTATAGACTTTCCTTTCTTCTCAAAAAGATTCGTCATGCTATAAATAAATGAAAATATACTTTGGGCAATTTAAACACACAAGCTAGACAGCTATATGATCAGATATATGACATACAACTTTTGGAATCTCAAGATGAAACTCTAACCATGAATGATCATACTTTGCTGCTTTCTTTACTTTGGGACTATAACATGACTCTTCACCGAATTGAACTAATGTGGCACTAGAAATCCCGTGTCCAGTGGCTAAAAGAGGGTGATGCTAATACAAAATTTTTTCATTGTTCCACCATTCTGTGTAGACAATCTAATCATATTAATACTCTCTCCTTGCTGCAAGGTGGTACCACTGATGACTCTACAATTATCTAGCATCTTATGCTTGATCATTTCGGGATAGATGGACCATAGATGTGTCGATTCTTGATCTTATATATCCAACTATCACTCTGATGCTATCTCCTCCCCAGAGTTCCTTACTTATTCACACTGTTACGGATGAGAAAATTGAGCATGCTATTATGTCTTTTCATCCTAACAAAGCCTCTGGTCCAGATGGGTTTTCAGATTTTCTTTTTTAAAAATTTTGGCCCATAATTCAGCATGAGGTCGTTTCTGCAATCAACTATTTCTTTCAACATGCTGATCGTTTTGCTTCTTGGACTGACATGTATATCATTTTAATCCCTTAGAAAGCTCATCCTTAGAATCCTAATGATTGTCGTCTGATCAGTTTATGTAATACGGTGTATAACTCATCGCTAAAATTCTGGTTCAGAGATTAAAAACTACCTTACCTCACCTAATTTCGCAGGAACAAAGTGCTTTTATTGCTAATCGTAACATAATGGATAATCTTTTGCTTGCCCAAAAAATTATGCATTCTCTTTATTCTGCTCTTCCTTCAAGAGGCTTGATGTTGTTGAAGCTGGACATGGAAAAAGTGTATGATTGGTTCATTGGTCCTTTTTGTTTAATATTCTCATGCAGTTTGGTTTTCCTGACCAATTCATCTCTTGGATTCGTGGATGTATCTCAAACCCCCAGTTTTGCTGCTTTTCAATGGTACAGCTTCCCCACCTTTGTTACCACTAAGGTTTGCATTAGGATTGCCCTCTTTCACCTTATCTTTTTATTTTATGCTTTCAAGTTTTTTCAAATTTCTTGCATACTTCTATCCAATTAAATTTGCTTAAAGGATATAACATCCGTGGTGATCCTTATATTTCTCGCATATTTTATGCGGATGATTGTTTACTTGTTGCTTGTGCGACCATGCAAAATGCTATTTGTATTGTGGCCATTATTGATGCTTATATTACTTATTCTGGTCAATCTATTAATGTTGCAAAATATCATGTTACTTTCTCTCTGGATATTAATCGCACCACTTGGGATAATATAATTGATTTGTTTCATATATCGGAAAAAAGGAAGGGTTGGCATTATTTGGGGGCCCCGTTATTAGGTACGTCACTCAATGCCTCAGATTTTATTTTTTTTAAATAAAATCACAAATAAGATTACAGTTTGGAAATGGCAAATCTTATCCCTTGTTGGCCGTATGACTTTACTTCAGTCTGTTTTGTGCACTATTCCCCAATATATTTATTCCTCTATTTATGTTCCTATGTCTATACTTCATAAGATTGATAAAGAGTTTAGATCCTTTCTTTGGGGTCACGTATCTGAGCGCCGTGCTTTTCATCCTATTGCTTGGAGTCAAGTTTGCACTCCAAAATCGAAAGGAGGGTTGGGGTTTCAAATATCCACTCAGAGACATCTTCATTATCTATGCAAGCTAGCTGCCCAATTAGTTTTAAGTCCTACTACTTTATGGGCGCAAGTGGTGAGAGTTAAATATAAATTCATGGGATCTTGGATTGACTATACTTGCTCTAGAAAGACCTCTACAATATAGCGAAAAATTGCTCAGGCTGGATCTCTTCTAAAGTATCAATTTCAATGGGTTGTTTGATCAGGCACTGCAATTAATGTTTATAAAGATCCTTGGATAACCATAATCCCACTTATGATCTGGCCTACTTATATTAATATGAATAATTTGGATCTTGATATAAATGTTTCTGACCTTATAGAAACTAATAGAAAGTGGAACATTCAGTTTCTTGCTCTTCTTTTCTCAACTGATCTTCTGAATCTTATTTGTATGATACCATTATCGCAGGGTGAGTGCCCAAATCAGTTGGTATGGGGCTCTTCAAAATTATTACATATTTCTTTAAGTGATATGAAGAGGTTATCTCTTACTAATGATGTTCAAAATGTGCAAGTAAATTCTGCTTGGATCAGGTCTTTATGAGTACCTTTGCATGTCAAAACATTCTGGTGGAGACTAGTGTGGAACCGATTGCCTTATAAAGATGTCCTGAACTATTGCAACATAATTCCTATGACTGAAAAATACTGTGATGTATGCTTTAATCAGGTGGAGGATTGTGAGCATCATATTCTTCAATGCAGTCATGCACAACTATTTTGACATCAACTGAGATGTATGTACCGATTGACATTTTGTTCTAACTTGTTGCCGGCGTTTATATATCATTTATCTAATGCCTTGGTAGCGATGGAATAGAGATCAATTCTGGCATATGCAGCTTGATTGCTTTGATGGGCTTGAAATGAACGTATTTTTAATAACAATCAAATGATGATTACACAACTTATATGCAAACTGATGGTTTTTGCTAAAGATTTTGGTTTTTTTCAATTTCAACTTCCACAAACCCCATGTCAGTATTGAGAGAGCCAATTGTGAAGAAATCCTTCTTTGCATCCTCCCCATCCCGTGTTTTGGCTACCCCCTCCTATTGGGGTTTTAAAAATTAATTTTGATGCATCAGTTGTTCAAAATAAAGTGCCTGTAGGTTATGTCATTAGGAATCATGATGCTTTCATGCTCCGTGCCGGAGGTAAATTATTTCCTCATTTATCTATTTTTTTTGTAAATTATTCCCTCATTTATCTGTTCCTTTTGCTGAACTAATGGCTCCATGGCTTGGAATCAGGGTTGCTGTAGAGGAATTTCAAGCTACTCAGATCTGGTTGGAGGGGGACTCTGCTACTGTAGTATCTTGGTTAAAAGCCCCTCATTACAATTGCTCAAACATATTCCTTATGTCATAGATTTTCAGCAGTGGAATGCAAGTGTGAATATTTATGCAATTTCTCATACTTTTAGAGAGGCAAACCAGGTGGCAGATTTCATGGCTAACAGGGCACTACAAGGGGATTTTGTGTGGTCTTATGATGAAATCTTGGATCATCATGCTACATATTTATTACAAGCTGATGCACATGAGATCTCCTATAATCGATAAACGATGCTTTACTGAGCAGGACATGCATATGATCTCCTCATTCGCATGTAATTGACTTTCATGGAATAACTACTTTTGTATTGCAGGACTGGTCAACAAGGTGGTTCTATCTAAAACTGAACATATGTCATACATTGATTCTAATAATTATGGGCAGTCCCATTATAGGAAGCTGGTTGGGGTTTTATGGGACCATTCAAGAAAAAATGAAAAAAAAAAAAATCATTTGAGAGGTGTTTTTCCATACTCAGTTCATGCCAACAAATCTATTCCATTCTCCACCAAAGGATTGAAGAATCAAATTGAAATACATGGATTTCTCTACTATAACCATCACAGTCTTTGTATGGTTCCTGGATGCTTAAATCATTACTTTGACTGCGCCGAGATAGCCATCTTTTCACAGCTGTTCTTACTACCTATGTTGATACATGGTGGTATATATTTCAGTGAAAAAAGGTCATTGATGGAAATAAATAGAAAAGAAACAGGGAAAGAAAGAATATGGAACAAATTGGGATTATCTAAAAGAATGTTGTATAGAGGTAAAGCAATGAGAGTTGTTAAAATATCTGAGTGGAAACAAGGAAAAATAAAAGAGAAGGGGAAAAAGAAGGAAAAATCAAAACAAAAAAAAAAAAAGAGGAAAAGAAATATGTAACCTTTGTTGTCTTGTATGTACAAGTATCAGATCATGCTTCTAATAATCTGTTGATACGTATATGTCCTGTTGAATTCATCATGCTTGTTACCAAAGGAATGTTGTTGGCTGATCCTCAAAGCTCGACTCTAATGTTTTATGCTATTCAAAGGGTGTTGCTTCAATCTTCTTGCATCAAAATTATCAGAGGAATTTTGCGAAGAACTATGTACATATACTGGCTAGCTGAAGATGATATTTCAGTACCTTCAACACATGGGACTATTGGCTCTTATAGAATAGCTTCATACTTCTTATGGTTCCTGTTAAATGGTTTCCTTCATCAGTCTGGGTGCCTGCATCGACTTTTATAGCATATTTTCTTATGCATATTCAATCTTTCATGATGTGAACTTTATAGTGCCATCTTTTATGTACTGGATCCTGCTCTCGAGTGGTTACCAAGACCTTGTATTCTGCCACATCACATACTACTGCAAAGACAAAAAGAACAAAAAGAGAAAAGAAAGATGAAAAGGAAAAAGGAAAAAAGAAAAAAAGGAAATAAAAAAGCAAAAGAAAATCATACAAACAAAAACTAACATTCTTTTGGGTTTTCTTGCAGGTTCCATTGGTCTATGTTAGAATATATCTTCCTCTATTATGCCTGCTTCACCCCTTTACTTCCCTTAAGATACAATATATTGACACTTACAGGGGCTGGGAAGATCAATCTGTTTTGTCTTCCATGATTTTATGCTTGCGCTATTTTGTCTTTGATGTGCTCAACATATTGCAGGCTTCAGATGTTCATTTCAGATCTTTCTACATATTTTTTTCTGTGTGCCAAGGCTGTATCAAGGTCCCATACAATTCAATACAAAGATCAATCTGCTTGTCTGCTCTGTACATCAACATCATTCATCCTTCACATACATATTGCTGACACTGGTGGTTTTTTGTTCATCTGTTTTCAAAGATTTTTACAATCTGAATCACTTGTTTATACATCACAAAGAGCTCAACAAATTATTATGTATCAGTACACTTGCTGGATGGATCCAATGGTATCCCTGATAAGCCGCATCATTTCTTGTGTTATAAGGTATGATTGGTTCTATATGGCAGAATTTATCTTTACATACAGGTGCCATGATTACAATTGGGAAGATTCAGATTCACAATAATATGTTATCAACAAACTGGGTGTTTAGGCAGTACACTGGCGGTGCAATTACTTGTCCTACAAAATTTCTTTTCTATCAGGTTTCACACATTATTATGGATGCTGGATCTTTATTATACTCCTCTCACAATGTATATATTTTACTTGACAGTCCTCATGTATAGACACAGGTTCTGTTTTAGTTTTGGTTTATTTTCATTTTGCTGCCAGGCTGCTGTTTTGTTATATCCTTGTACTCAGCAGTGCTGTGTTATACTTGTGTACTGCAGACTTTGTTTACTATAATGCTTATATGATACATTTTACCAAAAAAAAAAAAAAAAACATTATATTACCAAATACCAAAATATCCATTGATAATTATTTAATGCAATTAGGGGACTGTATTTGATTGCCAAGCAAGTTCGGCGAGAGTATTTTTTAAACTAATTCAAAAGTAAACTTATTAACTTACTCATACTTCATCATTGTTCCTGCTTTTCTTATTCTTGAAACAAACATGATGTATGTAATAATAAGGTTAAAAACTATCTATACCTACTTCCATATCTGAACCTCTTTGGCTACCTATATGTATTTCATTATGCAATTAACGTCTGTTTCTATATCCATAATTTATAAATGAACTTGGACTTGTCACGGTAATCGTACTCTTCGACATAGCAACTAGAGATTTTGAATTTAATTCTTGACAATGAGAGGGCCTATTTGGAGGTCATGACTTCCCATGGCCCATGATCATGTGGGGCCTATGTGATGCATGAGATTGCACACCTTGCACTTCATGTGGTCCACATGATCATGATTCATGAGGTGTCCATGGTATTCAACCATATGCTCACCGATTCAAGTACAGATCATAAGTTTGACCTTGAAATTTAGACATAGATAATTAAAGCTTGGGCTACAACTTGGGTGCATTGGATTGGGTTGAGGGTAAACCCTAGCCCAACCCGACGTCTAAAGCCCTCAACCCTAATCTGATCCAATCTAATCCTATTTTAAGCTAAATTTGGATAGGTTAGGTTAACTAAGTTTGGTGGGTTAAGTTGAGTTGTGCTAATTTTAAATAGGATAAATATTTGGGATATTCTTCTTGTACTAATATTTGGTTAATAGAGACCTCAATTGTTTATAAATTTTCATAGAAAAAAAAATATTTTTGTATAATAAAATATAGGGTACTAGCAATCGAGTTATCCAAGTTTCAAGTATATCAATTTGGTCAATGAATTGGCAAAATTGAACCAAATCGAAAAATGGATGGATGGAGCTCAACATTGTTTGCTCGTGATAGTTATGTGATTGCACGTGGCCCATTAACAATCTAATATAGCAAAATAAAAAATGGATAATGATTGGTTAAAAGAAAAACTCCATCTTATTCCTCCATCCCTCCCAACTCGATAGTTTCAGGTCTTCTTCTTCGACGTCGATCGTATCTTGATCTAGCAAGCTTGCGACTTGTTTATCGAAATCGATTATTAATCCATTGCCCATTGGAATGCTACCATCGCTATGAAGAAATGGACTCCTGCAATATCGAAATTGAAGGTATTATGATAACTCGAGAGGTATGACATTAAGAAAATACATTTATGATCAGGGGCAGTAGGATTTTCGCATAGATCTTTGCATGTGGGGATCTGTATTTTGTTTATAGAATAGTTATTTTGATGTTGATATTTTTATTTTTTCTCTATGATATGTTTAGTGGTTCTCTGGTCTCTGCTTTTGGATATTGAAATGCTAAAAATTTCTCGCATAATGCTTTAGTAGTTGACCCCTAATGTCACTTCTGCATGCTATAAGACCCTTAGTGCTTGCTTCCGCCTGCTAAATGGCCTATTATATGATATTTCAGTGGACCTTTAACATTTATGCTAGGTTACTATCTAATGGTTCTAGTGTACCCATTTGTCATATTTAGAAATACTTTCGTATCTTTATAGAATATTTACATAAATTTTTTAATCCTTTGAAGCATAAATATAGTTGTTACAATTGTTATTCGTCATGATGGCTCATTTGTCAACTATCTTGCATTCGATTATATTGGTGGATCAATGATAGAGGTGAGGATATTGATGTAGATAAAGTATGATATATTGATGCCATTGATAAGTTAAATGAGTTAGGTTATAGTAATATGAAAAAAATGCACTATGGAGGACTAGGAAGGGATTTCAAGCATAGTCTTTAGACTTTTATATGATGACCAACAAATTTTTAAAATATTTAGTCAAGTCAACCATAGGGGTATAGTGTATCTTTATGTTGAACATCACATAGATATACCTAAAGTCATAGATATAGCTCAATTTATAAGTAAATCTGGAAAGGATGAGAATATGGGTGCTAATGGCGATATTGATGCTACTGATAATATTGATATAAATATTGATAAAAAGGATGATAAAGATGTTAATAGCACTGATAATGATTTTTATACTAGTACTGATAATGATACTGATAATGATTTTGATAGTGATGGTAATACTAATACTGACTACGATAGTGATTTTATAGATGCGAATGTGAAGAAAGTTGGTGATAGTACTAACTCTAAAAATTACTTTTGAGGCAAAGACATATGTGTACAAACACATAGGCCTATCTAATCAATTCTTGAAAAATATGGTAGAAGAAAAAATGCCTCAATTTGATTATTCTGATTCAGATCGTGATGGTGATTGTAACACCTTAAACTAGCAAGATGGTAATTTAAAAGATTTGTATTTGTATTTAGTAATTTATTTATAATATAATGGAATATTTAAATGCTAAGCAAGCAATAGTAATGAAGCTTAAATATGGTTGTTAGTTAAGAGAAAATGGTTGAGAAATTTGAGCAATAATAATAGTATTAGAATTAAATTTTGGAGGTTATTAAACATGGAATAGATGATATTTTGAAGGATTCTTAAGATAATTTTAGTAGGGGTAATAATTTTAAAGTGTAAATTGATGATTTACAGTAAATTTTTCTGAATCCCAGGGGATTGGGTCAACTAAGTTTTTAGATGGATCGGCTCAGTCATAGGAAACAGAAAGCATATCATAGAGAGAACTATGGTGGTGCAGATTGGTCGATCCAGTTTCAGGATGAGTCGGTTAAGTTGTGGACTGAGCCGGCTCAGTCTCAGACTGAGTCGACTAAGCTGCAGAAAATTTGAGTCAGGATTTGTTCTAATGTTTGAAGAGCTTGAATTTTTAAATAATTTTTAAGGGGTAGCTCAGCAGCTTCATGGAATAAATAAAGAGAGAAAAATCTGTGTAGTAGCACCTCAGCATGTTTATTATTTGTGAAATTTTTATGGATGGACACCTAGCAAACTATCCCTTAATCTAGTCTTTTCCCAAAATACTAGTCACCGATTTTCCTTATCTGCTATTTTGGATTCTTTAGCAAAAGTAGAAAGAATAGAGAGGGATAGGAGCTGGAGAAAGTTATGTCTTCAATAGAAACCAAGAGAATTCAGCTAGGAAGAAGATGAATTATTGGTAATTTGATGTGGAAGAAAAGATGGCTGATGGTGGGAAGAAGAAGAAGATTGGGTTTGTGTAGGTAGCTATAGTGTTCTAACAGATTGAGGTAGAAACTCTAAATCTTTAACTAAATTTAAATAGAATACTGAATGATAATTAGGAGATCTGATGTCTTAAGTGAATTGAAATATATAGTTGTAAATTTAAATAGAGAAATTAAGGATTGTTGCTGATTTTAGTTAAAGCTATATGAACAGTATAGTAAGTAAATAATATGGTTGTGTTGGTTGAACTTGGGATAGGTTATAGAATTGAAATATAGTAAATTTGCTAGAAACTCTAAAGCTTATATTGGTGTTTAGCTAACCCTAAGCAAGGTGAAATAAGATAGAATTACTGCTGATTTTCTTAAGAACTGATTATTTTAGCAATTAAGAGATATTGTTGTATTAGCCGAACTTGAGATAATTGATGAAAGTAATGAACAACCAAAATTACTGGAGATTTTAAGGTTTATATTGGGGTTTAACTAACCCTAAGTAGAGCAAAACAAGATGAAATAAAAGAAAGATTAGAAGAAGTAAAGAATAAATATAAGGAAGCAAAGCATATAGTCTTGCACTTATATATCATATTAGAATGGTATTAATCAGCATGTATCAATGTTGTACGAAAGAAAAAAAGAAACTTCAGGAATGCCTTGGGTAAGCCAAACAGCAAGGTAGTTCAATCGTCGGTTGAGGTGAGTGGATTCCATCTAATTGTGATGTTTTCAATATACTGTTGCTATGTAAAAAAGATTATTTTGACAAAAACAAGATAGTCTTTTAATATTTTACAGCTTATATACTTGTAGACAAACATGAAAATAGGAATGGTATTTCTTAGGTGTATTGCATATGCAAGTATAAGTGCACATGGTTTAACTAGCATAGTTTTTATGATTTTAAATGTGTTTTACAGTGATCTCTTACATGGTTTAGTTTTTCACATGATTGATTCTTGTTTGGAGGCCTGTGGGGGCTTACTGTTATAAGTGAAGATAGGCTACTCATAGGAATAGTTTACCTGTGAGAGTGTGTTGTCTGGATAATATAAGATAGGCTTCTCATAGGAATGCTATGAGAATGTGTTGTCCTATGGATGATAAGATAGGCTGCTGATAAGAAATCCTATGAGATTATATTGTTTGAATAATGATGAGGTAAGCTGCTCATAGGAGTGTTCCATATATGGGATATATTGTCCTATTGGTGATAAGACAGGCTGTCCATAGGAGTGGTCCATCTATGGGAGTGTGTTGCCCTAATGATATAAGATGGTTGGCATGGTATAGTTGATGTTAAAAGTTACTTGTGTCTCAAAATATTCTTTTACATGATTTATTCCAGTTTAATAAGCATATGTTTGAAAGCAACATGCTATGTATGATATTATGAGCATTATAGCCATCTTGTTTCCCCATTGTTAGATGGATACACACTCATTGGGACTTTAGTCTTATTATGTGATTTCTTTTATTTTTTGGACAGATTGAAGAATCATAGCCCAGTATAAAGATTGCCAGTATCAACATTTTGGATTGTCTATGTTAGCTTGTGGAGAGCTTACTTATGGTTATATTTGGAATGTATTATATGTTTTGAGCTATATAAATCAATAAAAGCTAGATGTATTATATTGTTGATTTATATGTATTAAGCATAGTTAGATGAATGAAATTAAGTGTTTGATTTTCAAAAGATGACGAGTAAATAGAGATACTTGAATTGGCAAATTTGAATCATTGATTGAGTTATATATATATATATATATATATATATATATATATATATGAGCAGATAATTAGAAAAATAAGTTCCTTCATCCTTATTATTTAAGGATGGGGTGCAGCACTTCCATCCGATAATTAGGGATGGGGTGTTGCAGTGATGGTGATGGTGTTAGGAGAAGTGATGGAAACTTTGGAGAGTTTAATGTTAGGACAAATTTGATGGATCTAAAATTTCCTAATAGAATAAAGTTTGATAATCATAAGGAGTTTAAAGATCCTGCAAGGATATATGGGATATTGAAGGAATATAATATTAGGTTCAAAAGGAATATCAGTTCTTACATTGCTATTATATTTGCTGATGGCTACCCATGGAGAATATCTTCTTCATGAATAAGTCTAGAAAGGTTAATCTAAGTATTATTGACTGGAATATAAATACAGCGAAAGCTATGCAAACTACTAGATAAAGTCATTATGGCTTACTAGACACTAGTTAGATAAATTTAGGAGCGATCTTGATTTTAAAGCCAAGAAGTTATAAAATAATGCTCACAAGAATTTTATTATTAATGTTTTAATAAACTAGTGCTATAGGGTAAAAAAGAGGGTATTTGAGAAAATTTAAAGATCTTATAAAGTTTAGTATGCAAGACTGCATGACTATGCTCAATAATTGAAAAGGTCAAATCCTAATAGTACAGTTGTTATTCATGTATCGAGGCTGTAGATTGAGGTAAAGTCTATTTTTCAAAAGTTCTATGTATGCTTTGATGCATTCAAGAAGAAATTTCTAACTAATTATAAGCCCAAAATATGTTTAGATGGTTATTTTCTTAAGTCAATTTATCAAGGACATCTATTAGTAAAAGCTAGAAGAGATGCCAATAAGGAGATGTTTCCTATAGCTTGGGCAATAGTAGAGTTAGAAATAAGAAAGTCATGAGAGTGATTTTTAAATTTACACTTGATGGACATTGACTTTGTAGGAGAGAAAGATTGGATTTTTATGTTAGACCAATAAAAGATAACGTTGAGTAATTATTTTTTTTCAATTATTTTCTAGATATTCTCTTATTACAATTATACAAACTTATTTTGTATTCTTTCTTTCTTGCAATGCAGGGTCTGATTCTATAATTTTAGCAAGTTTTGGGAGGGGTTGAGCATAGGTTTTGTGTGAGGTATATATAAAGTAATTTTATATGAGGGGTTGAGTATACAATACACTATCTAAATGACTTCCTCCAACAATCATCTCAGATTAAATTTCAGAGGCAGAATAGCAGTGTAAAGCAAAAATTAGTAACAAATCAACAATAAAAGAGAAAGCAAAAAAAGAAAGATAATTGATAAGTAGAGTTTTTTCTGAAATTAACTTAAAAACATACTAACAAAGATTATTTGATAGATGATAGAGGTCTTAACAATTTCTATTAGCTATAGGATATATGTCTCAAGTCAAAGTTAAACTTTTTTTATGATTGAGAGGTACGGGATGAATGTAAGTTCTATACTTGGTGTCATGATACATGTGAGATAAAAGTTAGGATCAATATGCTGTTATATTAATTTATTAATAGCTTTATCTATTAGATATGGCTTTGTAGAATCTTAATAAAGATTGTACCAGCACCATAAAGGATAGCCCCAGAAGGTCATATGAGAAAAGGAAGATTATTATTAGTAGGCAGATATCAGTGATTCAGTCAAATACTCCCAATCAGTCAAGCCAAACATCATAGAAGTGAATATGAAATGTTAAAATTTTAGGTTATAGTTGTTGTTTTGTTGATTTGCATGTATGTTGAACATAGAATTATTAGAGTTGTATATATGCTAAAATTGTTTTGAGTCTATGAATGTTAGAGTTGGCCAATAAAAACTAAAATTGTTTTGAGTCTATGAATGTTAGAGTTGGCCAAGGTTATTCATTTTTTTAGTATATTTCAAAATTCTTATAGCCAATGGAAATTGTTGCTATTCGTAGCACTATATGCTTGGTTACAATGAATTGGACACCAAAAAAATTAATAGCTCTTTGTGATTTCTCATCTCATTGCTATTTATTATGTCAGTCCATGTATAATCATTATTTGGCAAGAAGCTAGTTGTTTAATGAAAAATGGGGATGGGATAATATCAGCTGAGTGTTTATAGCATAATTGTTGCTAACAAATGGATGAAAGTATTATATTGCTATTACAAGTATTGAAATGATATAGATTCATATTACCTACATGTGCTCAACAGTAACTTCTATAGCAAAATAGAGGGGACATTTATATTGCAATTATTCAATTCTACAAGTGAGCTATGTGCTCACAAGTATGAATGCTGTAGAGGACAAGCTATGTGCAACCAAATTATAAGTGAGTTGGTGGGTGCAACTTGGAAAGATCTTCCCAAACTTGGACAAAGCATATTTGGCTGGTGTAGCAGGTTGAAAGCTTGGAGGGACATTTCTAGTGTTGTAGTTTTGGTAGTAGAAATAGAGTCCATTTATGTGGATGTCAAGCTCTTGTTTTCATAATGTAATGTAAATTTATTAGACTTCTTAATACAACTTCAAGCTCCCTTTCTTATCACAAAGGGAAAAAAAAAACTTAGGGAGTTACATTTGGATCCAAGTTGTGATCAAAGTCAGCTTTTATGGAATGCTTGAAATGATAGGATCTTTTGAAATTGTGTTAGATTGCCCTCCCATATTATCAACAGAGCATATGCTATGTGCACAGCTGTTATTGAATCCAATCTCCTCTCATCTTCAAATACTCAATTAAGGCACTGGGGTATCTATTTTTCTGTTTCTTCTAATCATGCAAATGATGCCATTGTAACTTGGCTGCTTCCTCTTTTAAGAGTCTTGAAGGTGAACTTCGATGTTTCAATCTCTGGTACTAAAATAGCTATTGGATTCATTATCAGAGACCATAATGGGGTGCTGTTAAGAGTGGGGGCAAACTTCTGCTACCCTCTTTGGTACCCTATACTGAGCTGCTTGTCGTTTGGTTTGGTCTCTGCTCTGCTATAAATGATCTTCGAGCATAAAATATTTGATTGAAGGGTGATTCCTCTATTGTTATCAGCTAGCTACTAAAATCAGATCGTTATAGGAAAATTCAATCCCTGATCTTGGATGACATCAAGAGTGGAAGAAGAGTAGTTCAATTTCTATCTCATATACCTTCCGAGAAGTAAACTAAGCAGCTGCTACTTGGCTAACTATGCTGTAAATGTGACATCATTGATATTCATCAATTAGTCTCCAGTCCACAATTTGTAGGTATTATATAGGCTGATTGCAGGTCCATTCCCTTTATAAGGTATAAAAGATGAAGCTCATGATTTTATTAGTTATACATCCTCCTATTTATCAAATAATTTAGCCTGCTGGTCTAAATGATAAGGTTTATTTGAGCTTTCTGGATGTTATGTGTCTATGTTTGGCCTTGCCCCCTAACTGCTACTGTAGTATGTTTCTCCTTTCAAATACATTTGATCCTAGTTCAATACTTCAACAGATGCATGCTTGGATTATGGAAATTAATCTATTGCATTTACTGTTCTGGTATAGAGAAAGGTCAACCATCAAAATTGAATTGCTTGCGGGCATATTCAAGGATATCTGATGTCAGATGTTAAGGGTCCTCTTATCTCCCAAGGCAGTATATCAACTTCTTGTTGCAGGGGGTTTATCAGTTAGCTAATATTCAAATATTGGGTACTACTCAAATGACATATCTTATGCTCCTGCTACTGTTTCAGTGCACAGGGTATTGGACTAGTCCAAGGCTAAATGATTTCCTTTCTCAGCTTCTCAAATTGATTATATTTGAAGAATGGGTCCTAATTGTGTTTGCTTATTTAAATTATCATAACATTATTTATAAACTAGGGAATTCTCACTACCACACTCTGCGAAGGAAGTTTTGGCTCTATCACTTACCTTTGAATGCTTGGAAGGTGCTGTGTTACAGGTTGATTCCAAATATGGTTTTACTTAGCCCCTTACATCTGAGTTCCTTCAGATTAGTTGGCATGGAACATATTAATAATCTTTTATGGTATTATCAATTATGTCAGTGTTGTCTAGAGGAATAGAACCCAAACTATCGATATCATTTTCTGATAAGAATCCCAGATGGGGGTGTCCTTTGGAGGCTATATTCAATTTACTATATTGCTCTTCGGTTATATTGGGTTAACTTTCCTACTCCAATCCAGGTTATTGTGATTTGGACTTCTGGCCACTGCCCATTTTACAATGTAACTGCTCCTAAGTTCTTTTATCTTGATTGGTGGACTCATGCTTCTGCAAGCAATTTCTGGCCTCTTACCTGTTCACACTTTTCTTCCAGTTATTGGTTATTATTATTATTGTTAATCCTTAGCCATCAAATAGTATTTTGATGTATCTAGGAGGACCATAATAGTTATTGGTATTCTGATGCATTTATCCTTCAATGCTTTGGTCTATACAACCTCCTTTTGTTCTCAGTAGGCTGTTGATTGTAATCCTTTATAATAACTATCTATTTATTGGCAAAGAAGATCTGTCCCCTTTTCTACCAAAAAAAAAAAAAAAAAAAGTGATGGAAGATGACAACTTGTCAAGAGCACTCGTATGAAGCAGAGAGTAGGCCTTCAAAAAAATAAAATCCTAAACTAAAAATTACCTGTATGTACTAAATCTTTGAATATTTTACAACCCAAAACTTTTGAACGATTTACAGTTTCAGTAGCAATAGCTATACCAAGAATCACAACCCACATATAATGAATAAATATTTTATATTTTTATATAATGATTGATATTAGTTGATTTCAATTATAATAGAAAGAAAATCATAATTAATGAAGATCATTAAAAACCCAATCACTGAACAGATGTAGGTGAGTTGACCAAAATGCCTCTGATTTTTTTATGAACCGTAGAAAAAATTAAATTTAAAGAGTATAACATCTTAATTATCATTTTAAACGATCCAAAAATATACTCAACCTAAACGGCAACCACCTTTGCACATCTACAACTTTGTAAATTACACCAAGATCCTAACATTATCATTACAAAATAGGTTTATCATCCAAAAAAACACAATCCATGATAGAAATAGTGGAAACAAAGCCATTTTTCTGAAACTCTCATGCTAAGCTTTTGATTTTTATAATTTAACTCAATTTTACAAAATCTATTTACTTCATTCTTAACGTTAGTAAACTTGTTTGATAAGCAAAAGCCCATAAATTTGCATTTTCTCTCCTTAAACTTTGAATTTCATCATGTAATTCAGAAATGATTATTATTGATCGAGCACACATAAGAGGGTCTATCCAACTGAAATATCCATAATATGACTCGTCATCCTACACAATCAAACCATCCATTAACTAAATAACAACAAACATTGGAGAAACATGCCTTCGATTCTATTAAATCATACTTATATGGTAGTTAGGATAGCTTACAAATCTTCTATCAGGATTATTATTAATCCATAATATCTAGTATCGAACAAACACATTGTAGTTGTATTTTTTGTGACCAACATTGCTTTTCTTAGCTGGAGTAAAGTGCTGAAATGGAGATGGAATATTGCTTGTTGAGGAAGAGGTTGAACTATAGCTAGATAATTATATTCCTGGCTTAGAAGGGACCAAAAATATGAGAAAGAATGAAATTTTTTTGTCATACCTGGAACTATAGAACTATTGGCTTCTTCTTTACTTTTCACTTTCCATCTCCATCCCTTTTGACAAGGATGATAAAAAGATAGGAAAAAGAGAGGTACTATTAGAAATCAAACTACATTTCTACCTTAATTATTTATAAACATCATAAGATGCCATGTCAGTAGTGATTTAATTTATTTTATCATATTAGACCATTTAATGGGCTACGTGGAGTTATGTGAGAGTCACAAGTAAATAGTGTTGAGCTTTGTTTGTCTATTTTTTTTATTTAACTTAATTTTTTATTATTTTATTGATCAAATTGATGTACTTGAAATTTGGCTGGCTGCTGGTGCCTCTAATTTTTATCGTACAAAAACATATTTTTTTTATTTTAATAATACATCAACATAAAATTTAAAAAGATCAAAATATATTTATATAAATATAAATATAATTTATATTAAATATATATATAATTTATTTATTTATGTATATATCAAATCTGATTGGATTGGATTCCGAGGTTGGGGTGAGGATTGATCACTCCGGATCCAACCCTTGACGTATTGCAATTTTTGAGTGAGCTGCAGCCCTGCCGTGGGGTTCTCTTTTCTTCATCTAGAGCAATTACTGTTATTAATTAATTGCCTTCCAAAATCCAGTGAAGCCAACTAGCCGTTTGACATCGGAAATGGGGGCAGAAGAAGCGAACGGCGGCCAAGCGGACCGCAGCACCGGCGTGGTGCATCTGCAACTGCCCCTCAACGACCCAGGCTTCAACCTGGAGACCGCCGTGTGCAGCCACGGTCTCTTCATGATGGCCCCCAACCGCTGGGACCCGGCCTCCAAATCCCTCCACCGCCCCCTCCGCCTCCCCACCTCCTCCTCCTCCCTTCCCGTCCGCATCTCCCACCCCTCCCCCTCCCACCCCCTTCTCCTCGTATCCGTCTTCGGCGCCTCCTCCCTCTCCTCCCAAGACCAGCATGCTATCCTTGTATCCCATCACCTCTCTCTTTCTTGATGCCTTTTTTTTTTTTTTTGGGGTTTTAATGGTGTCGGTGATTGGTTGAATGGTGGTTTTGGTTGCAGGCACAGGTGCGCCGGATGCTTCGGATATCCGATGAGAATGACCGGGTGATAAGGGAGTTCCATAAGCTTCATGCCGGCGCGAAGGAGAGGGGTTTCGGACGAGTTTTCCGGTCTCCAACCCTGTTTGAGGATATGGTCAAGTGCATCCTCCTCTGCAACTGCCAGTGAGTCATCCTTTTTTTGTTTTTTAGCTTATCATTGTTGTTGCACCACAGATAATGAATAAAGATGAAGTGTGAAATGCCTTGAATTACTGCATATGAATTAGTTATTTATGATCGAATACGTTTATTTATCTGCAAGTGCATGATTTTTCTGATTACTTGAACTGATCTGAGTATGGATGTTAGTTGTTGTTGTGTTAGCATTGGGAAAGTTAATATGCATGTAGCAACTTAGCCGAAGAGTCTCCTGAATGGCTTTTTACCATATGTAGTAAAATGATATGCACTTGCAACATGATATCTTCTAAAGCATTCAATTTGCTGACAAATGGTGGACTAATCAATATAGTCTTGGTGAAAACTTTCTGCAAACAAAACTATTAGTTAATGTTAGTTTTAGTCATGCTGCTGACCTCTGTTATACAGAATAAATTTTATTGGGTGCATTTATAGTAATGTCATACATGTGCAATTCATTCTTCTCATCTCCCATTTGGTAATTTTTCCTATGTCTGACCCCTTGTGGTTGGATGTGATTGAAGCGAAATAAGGACTGCATGATTCCTTTATGAAGGGAGATGAATTCAATTTTGATGCCACACTAAAAGCTTATATTACATTTACAAATTAGAAATACTGATTGATTAGGTTATGAATTCAGTGACGGGTAAGTGGGTAAACATTTATGTCTATGTGTCTGTATATATGTATTCTTCCTTTACTTTTTAGATTTTTGTTGTTATACTATAACTATCCATGTCTTTGTGTTTGACTAGTTATTCCTTTGGGTCTTCTATATGCTACTCCTGCAAAATAGATTGGAGAAAGTGATTATTATTACACTGATGGACTCAAGTACCCAACCTATCAAATTTACACCATGCATCTTTTGTTAATATGCAAACCGTTTCAAGTAAGGAAACAAACTTGTGACCCATCTATTTCCCAAAACATGATATTCCTATGGATCTTGACCTGATAACACTTTAACTGAGACCCTTCTAAGCAATTGCATATGAAATGCCCCATGGCAGGTATAACCCTAAATAATCTAGAAAAGGAAACTGTAAACATCGACAAAGCATGAATCCAACCTATCATTATATTTCATGTCCAACATCATTGACGTTTTCATCTGTGAGTGAAGGTCCTTTTTCATGCACCCTTTCAATGATCTGTAAATCCTTTTAACCTGGTTTCTTGGTGAAAGTAATCTGATTCTCTACCAAATAAGTCAAAAACCTACAACCCCTTCAACAAATTTCATTGGTCAAAATCTTATTTATCTTTTACTTGCTCTATTGTAAAGATCAGAGATATTGGAAATAGTGTCAAAATCTTTATTTAACTTCGTTAATAAGAATGTTTCCATACAATTGTACAAGGTTCACCTTTTTAGCTTTTTCTATAAAGTTTGATGACATTTGGTTTAATGCTTTGACGGGTGGGAGTTTCAAAATTGCCATTCCAATCACTTTTAACATCTTTAAGATGGTTGTTGCATGTGTTAAACTGTGACCCTTCATTTTGTGCATGTTAATGACATTGATAGTATTCTTGGTGTCATCATCATCTTTAGATACATATTTGACTTAAAAAATTGTATACTTCTGTGATCTTTGATTAAAAAGTTCTATTGTTCTTTCTTTTCTGCTTCATGTGATGCTTTACTTTTTCCATGTTTGTCGGGCTTAGTTGTAGCTATTGAGATTATAGGTAAGGTAGAGGAGCTTGAAAATGGCAACCAATTGGTAGAGTTGGTTAAGCAAGTATTTGTAAAAATAATGCATACAAGTGAGAACTAAAGCTAAGGGGGACCTACAATTGACACCATTAACTCATGATTCAATATTTATATGAAGAGATGGATAACATGGGCCTGCATCTAATATGTTGCTGGACAGAAGGCTGAGGTGAATAGTGTTAAGGGGAAAGATTTTCTGGAGGTTGATGTGTAATTATCATAGCATGGACAATGGATAATGCAGTTATAATAGCATTTATTTTGTAATTTATGGTTCATTTGCTGGTGAGAATGAGAGAAGATTGAAGAAAATACCTGCTTGAGAAGCAAATGTTGGAATGGCCACATATCACTTCTGACCATTTTGCCAATATACAAAACCAAAATTGGTGAGTTGTCACCCAATACATGCATGCATGCATATATATATATGGAGTGATTCAAAGAACTCATCACTATATGAGTGAATAACTTAATGAGTAAGGTTCGCAATTTCGGTACCAGACCCTATATTAATACGATGCTAATATGGTGTCAGTGCACTTGGTATGGTTGGTTCGGTGACCAAGTCTGAGTTTGCTGCTGGTACAGTACAGTCGCCCAGGATGGGGCTATTTGCATCAGTACAACATGCCTTGATAATGAGCATGTGGGTGATATAATATTTGTGCACCATATGAGTTATTGTGTCAACTATCTCAATTGCTGGCTGCAATCTTAAGGTGGATCATCCACCGAAAGTTTTCCTGAGAGTGATGGTTCAACTATGTGATGAATATCGGATCCACCATAAGATGGATTTCCAAGAAGGTAAGATAGAGGCCAGGAGTGGCGGTCCAGGTTGTAAGTCCAAAAATGAGTCGAGAGAACACTTGAGGATTCACTAGCATGAAGTAGGTTGTTGGCTTTAATGGCATATCCTGTAATTAACTGGGAAAATGTAAATTATAGAGCTCAGTGGGCTGAGGATTTAGGATGGTGAAGAGATGCATTTGCAAATAAAGTTAACAGGCAAGAAATGAGAGTCGCTTATAAAATCAACTGGCATCAGCATAAACAAACATAAACAATGTGATGCCATGGGCTGAAAGTGCCAGACAGTATCAAAGAGAAGCTAGTTGACATATAAGCAGCTTCAGATGCTGAGCATAAAAAAAAGAAAGTTGTATCTGAAGGAGTGCATTGCATAAAAGAGATGAGCAACCATTATTTGTTAAGCACAATAAATTAGCTTTTGTCTTTATGTGGAAGAGGAGGTTGATGCGCAATTCATTGAAGCTAATCTCAAAATTCATGGATGCAGTCATGGAGATATACCTACAAATCTTAACTTCTTAGTCCAATATTGAGGGTGAACTGAACTTCTGAAGCAACGGCGCATGAACTTTGAGATGGAGCAGAAAGTGAAGGTGGAGCATACAGTATATTTTGTTTAACAAACCAAACCTGAAGGCAGGAGAAAACAATGAGTTCAAACATTCAAAAGAAGAGTAGTTTGAAGCAAAAAAGATCAATGATGCAATGGGGTGAAATGTACATATGAAAGGTGTATTGCATTCAAGTTTGCATGAGTCATAGCTGAAAGAGTCAATTGAAGGCCAGCAAATTAGACAAAACCAAATTAAAAAGTGCTTGAGCAAATCATCCAACAAAACAACAATGGATTCTCATGTTGGTCTTTGGATATTGGACCTGCTTAGTGACACTTAAATACAGCTTACGAAAACCTAAAACTTTCAAGATAAGTAGTAAACTGAGAGCTGTGGACAATTGACTATTAAAGGGTGGTCTTGCTGGCTGGAAACGATATTAAGGAACATAATGGCTAGGAGAGAACTGTAGCTCTAAAGGCTAAGTTGGAGATGGTTGACCATGAATACAAGAGGACATTGGTGCAAAGGAGGTGGTATGAGCTAAGGATGGGACATTTAGATGTGGCTCATAAATTGGCAAGGCAGCAGGCCTTGCAACGGGAAACACAGAGGATTCTGTCGCATTTTTCCAAAAGATTCTTGTAGGCTGATATGTCAGCTAAAGTCAATAATTTTGCATGAGGCAAAAACTTCTCTTGCTATCCATGTAGAGCATATTGTATGCCCCTATCTTCTGATCTGGGATGTAAGGAACTTCATTTTAAAGAAATCCAAAGGACCGCATATAAGATTTTAGCCATATCACTAGATTTGTTGTATTTGGATGATATTTACTTGCTAGTTTGCCGGATTTAACTATTGTTATGTAATTTTTTAATTTCTTTGACTGATTGAGACCAAAAGCACATGGTGGTCTTTGCATAATTTCTCAGTATAAATTCCATATTTTTTATATGCAATTGAATATCGATAGGATTCAGAAAAATGCTTCTTTTAGTTCAATAATAAAAAATTTCTCACACAATGATCTGAATACAAATGAACAGATCAAGGTTAGGTTTATTTATTTATCATCTGCATAAATCATAAATTGGGAAGACAAGAAACATGGGGCCACTGTGAAGAGATTTCATATTTTAGTTTCTCTATTAGTAGTTTTTTGCTGAAGTCCTGTATAAGCTATGTGTGTGATGATGCATGGATTCCCTCTTATTGTAGATGGCCTAGAACTCTGTCAATGGCTAGATCGCTCTGTGAGCTTCAACTGGAACTGAAGCTTCGCACTTCTCATGAAGATTTTCATCCAAAGACACCTGAAGCAAAAGAACTAAAAAGAAGAAAAGGAAAGAAAAAGAAAATAATGGTGAAACTAGAAACCAAGTTGATAGAGGATAAAGCTGAATCAGCGGAAGGTGGCAACTCAGAGATAAACCATGACAACCAGCCGAACAATTCGCAAGGGAAGGAAACACCTTCAAGCACACCCTTGTGTATGGAAGAAATAAGCAATTTATGTATGGAAGAGACAAGCAACAAACTCTCTACTGTTTCCACTCCCCTTCATGACTTGTCAGGAGATACGTCTTGTCCATCCAAACAAATTGGTGATTTTCCTAGTCCAGAAGATTTGGCAATGCTTGACGTGGATTACCTGGCCATGCGTTGTAAACTTGGATATCGAGCACAGCGCATAGTGTCACTTGCTCAAAATATTGTGGAATGCAAGCTACAGTTGAGAAAGCTTGAAGAAGCTTGTGGTGGATTCACATTATCCAGCTATGCTGAAGTGGATAAGGAGTTATCTGGCATCTGTGGTTTTGGTCCTTTTACATGTGCCAATGTCCTCATGTGCATGGGATTTTACCACAAAATTCCAGCCGATACAGAAACCATCAGGCATTTGAAAAAGGTCTGTTTCCATGACTTCCTATCTATGATTCCATAATCACATAGAATAATGCTGTCTAACATTATATGCAGTTTCATGCAATAAATAGTACCATTCATTCTGTCAAGAGGGATGTAGAATCCATCTACAGGAAGTATGCGCCATTCCAATTCCTGGCTTATTGGTATGTGATTCATATCCATATGAACCTTCTGATTTTCATTTTCATGCCCCTTTTTATTAGCAATACTCCTATTGATTTGCTTCTTGGTTTTGACTAGGTTTGAGCTGTGGGATGATTATGAGAATATATTTGGGAAGACGAGTGAAATGCTCCCATCTGATTATGGACTAATTACTTCAACCAATTTGAAGAGCAAGCTATCTAAGAAAAGAAAGTCGAATAGTTGAGTAGGAATCAGATGATCTAAATGGTACTACACTGGTGTTGCGGTACTTCCTCAAGGAACTTTTGAGCCCATGATGAGCGATGCATTTATTATGCTGATTTATTGATGCCCTTATGAATTGTGGAGTCAAATTTGAAATATCTGCTTAAAGCTTACATAGATGATTGACAGTTGGAACTAATGGTAATTGCTAGTGATTCAGGAATTATGGATCAAGTAAATGACATCCGTTATAATTATTTGTGTCATCAATAGGAAATTGCCCCTCTAGAATCTTGGTTTGGAAAACATAATGGATCCTCTGACTTCATGGACAAGGCAAAGAAAGCTGAGACATTAATGTCAGCAGGATCACTTTAATAGTTTGTAGGTTATGGTTAAGTTTTGGGTGATGACATCCTGTAATTCCAAATTGACATCTTAACCGACTGATTGAAAAGAGATTGGAGTTTTTAGATAATAATGCCTCACTTTTGGATTGTTGGTCTGAACTAGAAGGTGAGACCCAATCCATGGTGGGTGAGGAATCTTCTTCGGTATGTGTCAGAATTTGGCAGGCAGCGCATCAAAGGACAGGGTTGAAACTTAGCCCAGCTTGATAGAGTCTGGGTCCAATCAAGCTTAACTTGAAAATAATGTTCAGCATAGAACTAAGGATTAAGCTCGACTTGTTTTCTATTTGATAGAGCTTCATTTCATCTAATTTTTTATGGATTGAAAGTTATGTTGGTAAAAATATTTTTTGAAGAGATAACTTGTGATTTGACCGATCTGTTTTGCGGTCAAATAATGAAATTTGGCTTGAGCATTTGGAGTGCCACACTTTGTAAGGGATGGCACCACATCGTAGAGCTCAGAAAGTTACTCGTTTTGACAAAAAAAAAAAAAAAATTCTGTCAATCGGATATCCTATGGATAAGTTATAGCCTTCGGAATTTGGCTCACAATTAGATTTTTTGAAGTGACAAATTATGCTTTTGTATCCTATCCGGTCTTTCTTATGGTAGTCATAGTAGTCCGTATGGGCTCTTGCAATTCTTCTTGATCAACCGGATGCTTCAGATAAAAAGAGAGAGTTTGTTGCTGGATACTTTACTGAAAAAGAAAAAGAGCTTGCTTATCGTAGGTGATGTGAGCTTTGTAGTTCAAGTAAAGCCCACTCTACAACTTTACAAATTAGAAGCAATTCACTCTACATAGATTTTGATCCATTAAAATCTTCATTTACGCATTGAGATCTGCTAGGAAATCTTTTATTTTTTGATACATGTAGAGGATTCTGGGTGATTTTTTTCCCAAGTATTTTTTAGAATAAAATATTTTCAAAATTAATAAGTGTGTGCACTGCACTACTTTGAACTGATTTAGTTTGGTTTGTCCTATGCAAACTAAAGGTTCTAATGCATTTGAAACCCTTACTCCCACCATACAAATATAAACTAAATGGGTTGCATAATATCTAAAGGCACCTAGATGGCCTTGTTATGTCTTATCACACTTAAAATAAAAAGAAAGAAGCAACTGTAATTGTTAATGTCCTTCATGGGCATTAAAATTCTCTCCAAAGTTGTGCGACTTCTTCCAATGGCCGATGAGGGAGATCAAAATAAGGATGAGAATATGTTTGTGCGAGGGCATGTGGGATAATTGCGGATACCAACATATTTGCAGCTGTCCCTGAAAATTTTTAATCTTGAAAGAAAATTAAAAAATGAGTTAGTGACATGGAGTAATATTAGAAGTTAGCTGAACTTTATTAGAGAGGGAAAATTAAATATTGACAGAGATGATGTTGGCACAGAAGTTTTATGGCTAATCTAAATGCGTTATTAGTGGAACCATCCTCCAAAATAAGTTCAGAAACATGTAAAAACTAAGCACTGCTTTTTGCTTGCTTTTAGTACACTGCCAATTTTAATATTTATGCGAGCCACTTTCATCCCTTTTCTTATTCTTTCTTATCTTTCTTTTCTTTTTCTTTTGAGTTCCTTCAACTTTTTCTTTCCTTTATTTTTTCTTCTTTTCTTTATTTTCTCATTTTCTTTTTCTTTCCCCGAATGGATGAGCATCAAAGTCTCATCCTCTTTTGATCCTATTTTCTCAAAGAAAAAAAATGAGATGGTTGAGATGTCTCCATCTAGTGGGACTTAAAGCCTTTAGATCTAGATACCGACTAGCTTGGAATTGTTAGGTAGAGAGCCTGAATATAGACTTTGGAGGTATCATATATATGCAAAACTTTTAGAACTTGTAACAAATCTCAAAATCATGGTAGATTGAAAACTATTTTATTAATGCAACTTCAACTTGCTTTATCAAAATTTGAAGGATAGAGAATCTAATATAAAATTTCTGTTGATTTATCAAAAAATTGCACCCACATAACTGGTAAGCATTTCCCATAACTTGGGCTATAGAGAATTTACCGTCTTGTGATCAGTTGAAGGTATATCGTTAGAGTAATTTATACAACAAGTGAACTCTTTTTTTAGTTCTTCTGGAATTAGGTAACATATTCTTTATATCCAATCAACTTGGATGCACGATAAATTATTGTCAATTGTGAACATTCTATAATCTTAGCAGTAAAAAGAATTTTTACAATCAAGATATATATGGCAAATTTTTTAACTTGGTACAAGAAAAGGAGATAGTTCTGAACTCAAAAAAATAGTTCTAAAAGTACACTTAATGTCTTAGGAAAGAAAAACTATTGGTTACAAGAATTCTACTATGTGTACTTTATAATAACAAATCAGTATACTATTAAAAAAAGTGAATTTTTTTCATTCAAAACAGTAAAAATTGCAAGCTGGCCAATTATAGTTAATAGTGAAATTTTTTTATTTAAAATTTTCAATCAAATATAGATAATAGTATATCTTTTTTCAATAATAGATGATATATTAGTTTGTTATTGGATGGTACAAAGTACATGCAATAGAATTATTCAAACCAATATTTTCTTCTTTGGAAAATATGAAGTCTCTATTTAATGCCTATCCTACAAACCAATTTAGAGCCTAGTTCCCTTCATGATGGATGCATGTTGCCATAAATACTCATATTGTCGCCTTCCAAGTTACTATATCTTTCAGTAGAAAAATTTGCTGCCCTGTTGATAGAAAACTTGTTAATCCGAAGAATGATCATAGAGAAATTATCTTTTATCTTGTGCAGTACTGTAGGTAATTATAATATATATTTTCATTCAAGCTCCAATTAAGCTCTACATGGGAGGCTGAATAAGGGGATAAAAATTAGATACTAACCCACAATAGGTCAAACATTAGCATCTTTAATAACAAACCTAGCAGCAGCATTGGCTCCTCTTATTGCACCATCAAAGTTAACTTTTAGTACTTTAAAGGAAGGGGGCAGCCACCAGACTAGTAAAGTATCATTCAACTAATGCCCAAATATATGAAGACCACCAAATGCCTTGACTGAGTTCTAGAGGCATTGCACAGTTGGTGCTTCAAAATATCAATAAATAAGAAGTAAAATCTTCTTACCACATTAGTTGAAGAAAGGTGGGCAGATTGGAAGATTTGTTCATTATGAGCTGACCATATAAGCCGGACTCTATAAGCAACTAACGATTGATATCCCTTTTCTACCTTGGCTGTGGATGGTTCTTCCATCAAAGTTGGCAATGAAACATAAGAGGATCCAAGGTGACATAAGATATATAGTTGTCATCAATATTGAGAAGCAAATGGGCAAGATATAATAACATGTTGGCAATCTTCAAATCAAACAGAATATAGATCATAAGATTACGAATCCTCATGGAGAATGTCCCTCTTGTAGAAAACATCCTTACAAGGGATTTTCAACCATAGCAACTTCCACTAGAAACATTTAACCAGCATAGAATCATCTAATTTCCAAGCACATTTAAACTTTACGGTATTCCCTATGAAGGAATCACATCCAGAATAGGATACACATCCTTCAAAGAGATGTGATTTAGCCTACTTGTGCCCCACTAAAGGTAATTAGATCGGATGCCTTGTTCTGGGAAAATATGATAGATCTGGTCATATCAGTATGAAAGAATATAGCCAGCTGATCTATATTTCATCTTTTGTTAGTAGTGATTAAATCAGCCACATTCAACTCTGATAAATCCACATTGTATAAATATAAGTGAGCCATTGACTTAAAGGAATTGTTGAAAACTAGGAGTTTTGAAGAACACTAGTAGTGCTAGTCCTTATGGGCCAAAGAAATTGGTAGTGAATTTTTAGGCCATGCCTACAAATTTTATGCCAAATAGATGAACAATCTTTTGGTCTTTTGTAGTTGGGACAAGATTCTTGAAGCTAATATTTGGAGCACACAACTTTGGCCCACAAAGAGTGAGTGTGGCACAAGGTGGGCAACTAACTTGTACAATATCGCTTACTACCTAGCATGGAGTGACTGCCAAGGCGTCTCTTGTCCTTCAGTGTATAGATAGTTCTCTAGGAGATAAGATGAAGACTTTTATAGTTGATAGAATGCCCCTACAAGAAAGCTCTAAATTTTCTTTCCAATGCTTTGAACAATGAACAAGGCATATGACACACTACCTACCATAAATGGGCATAGATGACAGCATGGATTAGAGTAGGATTATTTTACCCACAAAGGATAAAGCCTTCCATTTCTAGCTTATAACCTTAGCTAGCATTTTATCTATTAGAAAATTAGAATCAGAAGCCTCAAGGTTCATACAAAGCCATAAGGTTCATATTTAATAATGGAACCTGTTGCGGCCAATCCCCTTATCGCTTGGTCGCCGGAAACGAGCGCCTGCAAAAGAAATCTGCACTGATCCGAGGTGACTCCGGTGGGGACCCTCTGACAGTCAAGTCAGAGAGGAGACTTGGCAACAGTAGACAAGAATCAAGGAGAGCTCAGCGAGAGAGAGTGAGAGCTAGAGCTAGAGAGGAGAAGGGATTCAAAGGGTTTCGAAAAAGGACCTCCCCGCACTGTTGTCTTCCCCGATATATATATAGTGGAGCGCGGTATGGCGTCGTCATTAATGGCGCAGACAATGAAAGAATTATCAAATCGTCGAGAACTGTCAGAGCCACCGTGAGGTTGTCAAATCACCGTGGGGCTGTCAAATCACTAGGGTTGACCCATGCCTTAAGTGGGATAATGCCTCAAGGCGGCTGTGCCGCATGTCGGTGTCAGGACTGGCAGCCTCCAGCAGTCGTACGGTGTTTGGACGAGCCGACCGACTAAGGTCGGCGGCTGGTTGAGGAGCATCGGACGGAAGCCCAGGAACCCTCCGGCAGTCAGTCGGGCGCGTTGTGGGAGTCGGGCATCGGGCTCTATAGTTCGGTCGTTCGAGAGCAAAGAAGGTCTGCCCGACCGACGTATATTCGGTCGGTCGGTGACGGCAGCCGTCGGTCGGCAGAGTCGGGCGCTGGTCATGTAGGCCCGACGGTGAGTCGGCGTCAGTGGGGTCGGTTGGTATGGCCCAACAGTTGCCCCCCTCCACTCCTGAGTCGGATGGTGCGCTGGCTAATGTCTTTGTATGGGCGGCAGCGTCGGGCGAAAGGAGTGGATTCCCATCGCATTAAGTCTCGAATCTGACGACCGCACCGCTGGCTGATCCAGTGTCAGGCGTCTCATGAGTGTCGGGCGATTCGACAGTGTCAGACGTCCCATCGGTGTCAGATGTTCCGTCGGTGTCAGATGTCCTGTCGGTGTCAGATGTTCTGTCCCATCGGCGTCAGACATCTCGTCTCGTTGGAAACGAAAACCGTTGTTCCCGCCGCCCCTTCAGGGATGCAAAACGTCATGGCCTTTTCGCCACGTGGCAGGCGGCCATTGGGCCGGGTCTGTTCGAGCGGATGGAGGTGACGTGGCTCGATCTGAGGATGGGTGCATCGAACCGTCGGGCTGAAAGATGGCCCGGATGTCGCCACGTGGTGTGATTTGGGAGTTCCTCGTTGGTCGTGCCTCTATCTCGACCGTCGGAGGGCACTATATATACAAGGTCGTCTGCATCTAGATTTCTACTCTCCCCATTTTGCTGTCGAAACTCTGCCTGCGTAGTCCCTTATTCCAGGTAATCATCTCCGCTTTTCTTCTTCTTAGGAGTCTTCCTTTTCTTCCGGGAGCTTTCATCATCACTCGTCTTCTTCCTTGCTTTCTCACGGTTCTCTTCCTCCTTTTCTTTATTTTCTGTCTTCTGTTCCGGTCCATAGCTAGAACATCTCCAAGAGGAGGTCGGTCGGGGGATCCGACTGAAGATCCTCGGTCGACCCCAGAGGTGGAGGTCTCTTCACTTTTGGGGCCGAACGTCGATCGACTCCGGGAGCAATATTGCATCCCGGAGCAATTTTGGCTGTTTGCTTCTGGTGCCAACGGTCGGGTCAACAGCCCGCCCGAGGGTCAGGTTGCCTTCTACGTCGAGGACCTCCGGGCCGGTCTTCGCTTCCTGATCCCGGAGTTCGTCCGGAACATCCTTGACTATTACGGACTATGTCCGGCACAACTTGTGCCGAACTCGGTTCGGCTAATAGTCAGTTTTGCCCTGCTGTGTCGGCTTTTGCCGACTATCCCTCGGATTTCGCTCTTCTGAGCATTTTTTGTCCTCCGACCCCATCCTAAAGCCCGAGGGTGGTAGTACTTTAATCCTCGGAAGGGGCTTTCTTTCATCACCGGTCTTCCGTCGTCCATTCATGGGTGGAAGAACCAATTCTTTTTTGTCTCTTCGTCTATTCCTTGGGGGTTCCCTGTCCGTTGGGGGGACCCTCGAATCCAACTGAACGAGAACAGTCGGGTGGAAGCCGGGGACCGGGAAGACTTCCACCGCCTCAAAGATATTTCGGTACCGAAGCAGAGGGAGCTCGTCACCGAGAAGGCCCTGTACGACGTCGGTCTCAGCCCGGTCTCTCGCTTAGGTTCGCCTTCTGTTTTCCCCCTCCTTTCTTCCTTCCTTTCTTTTTGGGTGCTGATCATCTGTCGTTGTTTGCAGATATGCCACCGAGGGCGAGACTGACGGCGACCGACGTTCGGAAGTATGCCATGCGGAAGAGGCCGGCGCAAGGGGCCGGACCATCGCGGCCTCCCAAGAGGCCTCAAGTGGCTCCACCGAGTGAGCTGGCTGGGGCGGAGGCGGAGCCTGTTATCGCACTGTCGGCGCCGACAGTGCCTGTCAAAGTCCCGTCCGAGGGACCATCGGCCGAAGGGGCAGCCTCGCCCGAAGGAAGGGCGGCCGAGGGATCGATCGAGGATGTGCCGGCTGCTCAGCCGGCAGAGGAGGTTCGGGAGGAGACGCACGAGCCCGAGCCACCCGCATCTGCTGCTGCCGTGCCTTCGGGAGGGACCCGGTCGGGCTCAAGCGTGCCCTCCTTCTCTGATATCAGGGCCTGGGTGTCTGCATGGGGGAAGGCCCCGATGGCGTCCGACGATGAAGGAAGATCGGCTGGTGGCGGAGCGTCGACCGACTCTCCACTGCCCGACGGAGCGTCGGCCCTGGCCAACCACGATTTGGCCAGGAAGCTATGCCAGACGCTCATCCTTCCGGCCGACATTGAGGCCATGAAGAATCAGCGGGTCTCTGACATGCTGTCTTCGTTTTACCCGACCATGATCCGGGTAAGTCTTCCTCTTCTTTGTTTCCATTATCATTTCTCATGAGTTCGGCCTTCTGATGGTTGGTTTCGCCTCTCGCAGCTGATTTACAATATATCCGAGCTGGAGGTCGGATACCGCAGATTCGGCGATCTGCGTGCAGCCTGGAAGGACAAGGCCGCGACCGTCGAAATCGATAAAGTTATATTGGTCGATCAACTGCAGCAGTCGGTCGACCGGGAGGCCCGGCTTGAGGGGGAGATCTCTCATCTTACTGAGGAGGTCTCCCGACTTACAGGTGCCTTGGCGACTTTGGAGATCGATCTGCAGTCGGCCCGGGATGATGCCAAGAAGAAGTCCCGAACCGTCCGTCGACTGCGTCATGAGAGGGACAGCTTCGCCAAGGAGCTCAAGGCCGAATGCGAGCAGCTCCGACTAAGCCTCGGGAACCTCGCTAAGGCCGAAGAAAGTCTGTCCATCGCTCAGGCCGACGCAGACATCGCGAGGGCGGAAGCGGAGTCGGCGAAGGAAGCCATGGGTCGGGCTATAAAAAACTTCCGCAACTTGAAAGAGTACCGGGAGGAACTTCTGGAGAGCGGCTTCCTCTCGTACCGAGTGGGGTACGAGGATGCTCGGAAAGCCGTTCGGGGCTTGTACCCGGAGCTCGACCTCGACAGCATCGTTCCGCCAGAGTCGGAGGCCTCAGCTGCGGAGAAGACAGCCGACCCATCGCCGGGAGGTCGCAGCACCATAGCGGAAGCCGAAGCAGACGCGGACTAGGCTATCGAAGGTCAAGCGTCTCTGACTCCCGAAGCCCGAGTAGATTCGCCGACCGTCCCCAACCTTCGTCCAGCGGAAGAGGCCGATTCTGAGGACTAGTCGGTCTTTTATTTTTCTTTACTTCTGTTTATCATACTTGTATTCGGGCTTTGGCCTAGTTTTGTAAACTTAGCCCGAACTCCTAATGAAATCGAAGTCAAAGTTTTTTTCAACTTGGACTCTTCTCCTTTGTATGTCTCTCTTCCTTCATGTGTCGTGGGATACTTTTGAATGCATAAGTCGTTGGCCCGGTAGATTAGTTAGGACGTTAGGTAATGCGCGCCGCAGCAAAGGCAGAGTGAATTCCGACTTTGGACCAGCCTCCCGATTGTCGTATAATCCGACGATCGAGGGCTTAAGTCGGATGTCTATCACCTGATCGTGAGTCGGGCATATTTGTCGAGTTGAAAGTCGTACGACCTCCGGGCATGATTCGATGGCCGGATCATTTTATATGGTCCGATAGTCAAATGTCGCTTGAGGCGCTTAGTCGAATGGCATCCGATGCGTTTAGTTGGGGAAACGATGACAAGTTGGATTCCCATTACCCAGACCCAGGTCGGGTACTTACATCGCGTCGTGTGATAATCGGTGGTAAGCCGAATATCCTTCGACTGGTCGTGATCTGGTTGGCAAGTTGCGGATGCGGCATTGGTCGCGTCGGCGTATTGCTTTTGTTGGCCGAGGCATAGTCGGCGAGTCAGCCGATCGTTTTGCCCAGGATTTTGACCGTAGAAGGAGTGTAACTCCCGTTGTCATGGATATATCGGCCCTTTTAAGCGTCCGATGCGTTGTCAGCGATCGGGCCGTTGGTCCCCAGTGGTACGTTAGGTTCACGTCGGGACATCGGGGGTTCGCACTTCTTGGCGAGTGCCGACCCACAGTCGAAGAGTCGAGATTCCAGACTCCAAAGTTTTGAAACTGAATTTGCATTTCCAGAGTGGGCACAAAGTTCATTGGTAATACAACTTTAGGTTGTCGGCATTCCAGGTCTGGAGAATGGGGTTCCCTTCCAGTGTCTCCAGTCGGTAAGCTCTCGGCCCGTAGGTGTCTGCTACTTTGTAGGGTCCTTCCCAGTTCGGAGCTAACTTCCTTTGGTCTAAAGGCTTCGAGATTTCTGCCTTTCTTAGGACTAGGTCCCCAGGCCTGAAAAGTTTTGGTTTGACCTTGGCGTTGTAATATCGGGCTACCTTCTGTCGGTAAGAAGCCATGCGAAGCTGAGCCTTGTTCCAAAGCTCGGGTAGGAGGTCTAGGTCGGCCCTCCGGCACTCAGAGTTGTCTGGCTCTTGATACTACTCGACTCTAGTCGATGGTAGTCCGATCTCGAGTGGTATCATCGCTTCCGTCCCGTAGGCCAAACTGAAAGGTGATTCTCCGGTCGGGATGCGGGGTGTCGTCCGATATGCCCACAGGATGGAGTTCAACTCCTCGACCCAGAGACCTTTGGCTTCATTCAGTCGGGTCTTGAGTCCATGCAATATGGTCCGGTTGGTCACCTCAACTTCGCTGTTGGACTACGGGTGCCCGACCAAGGTCAGTCGGTGCGTGATATAGAATCTCGCATAGAAGTCTCTGAAGTCCTGGTTGTCGAATTGCCGTCCGTTGTCGGTGATAATAGTGTGCGGCAATCCGAACCTGAAGATGATGGACTTCTGAACGAAGTCCTCTATCTTCCGCTCGATAATCTGCGCCAGAGACTCGACTTCCACCCACTTGGTGAAGTAGTCAATGGCGATGACTATGAACTTTCTTTGGCCAGATGCCGGAGGGAAGGGACCGAGTATGTCGATTTCCCACTGGGCAAAGGGCCACGGGGCGACGATAGAGGTGATTTGGCTGGCTGATCGGTGTTGTATGCTGGCGTACCTCTGGCATGGCTCACACTTCCGAACCAACTTAGCCGCATCCTTCCTCATGGTGGGCTAGTAGTAACCCTACCGCAGGACTTTGTAGGCCAAGGATTTGCCCCCCAGGTGATCACTGCAGATCCCTTCATGTACTTCTCTGAGGGCGTAGTCCACGTCGGTCGGCCCCAGGCACTTCAGCAAGGGAAGGGAGAATGACCTTTTGTATAGTCGGCCGTCCATCATCACATATTGAGAAGCCGCCCACCGGAGTCGTTTGGCTTTCGCAGGGTCTTCGGGGGTAGATCCATCGGTCAGGTACTGAGCGATCGGATCCATCCAGTTCGGCTCTGTCGCCAATTGTAGCACCTCTTCGACCTTGTCGATGCTCGGTTGTTCAAGACTTTCTATGAATGTCCGGCCCAAGGTGCCGTAGTCGGATGTCGCGAGCCTGGAAAGCACGTCGGCCCGAGCATTTTTTGACCTGGGGATGTGGAAGATCTCGAAGTACTTGAAGGGTGCTACGAGATCTTTTACCTTTTGGTGATATTTGGCCATGGTCGGATCTCGCGCTTCGAACTCGCCTTTGACCTGTCCAACGATCAGTTGAGAGTCGGAGAAGACTTTGAGACGATCGACCCCGAGCCCCAGTGCCAACCCCAAGCCTGCGACGAGCGCTTCATATTCGGCTTGATTGTTGGTGGCCTTGAAGTCGAATCGGAGGGTATGCTCGGTAACCACTCCCTCTGAGTTGGTGAGTAGGAACTCGGCCCCGCTCCCTCGAGCATTGGAGGCTCCATCGATGTGCAGCACCCAGATTGAATCAGGGTCACATTCGGAGGTCCCAACCTCTTCGGGGCTTCCTTCTCCCGACGCTCGGTCGGTTGTCGGGCATTCCATGACAAAGTCGACCAGAACCTGGGCTTTCAGAGCCGGTCGCGGTCGGTATTGAATGTCGAACTCGCTCAGTCTGACAGCCCACTTTGCCAGCCGTCCTGATGTGTCAGGGTAGTGCAGGATTACTCTCAGGGGTTGGTTGGTGAGGACCACGATAGCGTGTGCCTGAAAGTATGGACGGAGCCACTGCGCCGAAATGACCAGAGCAAATATCATTTTTTTTGCCTTCGAGTATCGGGTCTCGACTTCGTGAAGCACTTTGCTGATGTAATATATCGGTTGGTGAACTCGGTTTTCGTTCTCTCGGACGAGCACCGAGCTAACTGCCTCCGGGGAGGTAGCTAAGTAGAGATACAACACCTCCCCGACCTCCGGCCTCACAAGTAGGGGCAGAGAAGTCAGGTATTTCTTCAGTTCCTCGAAGGCTTGTCGGCACTCATCCGGCCAAGAGAAATGCTTCATCTGTCTCAGGGTTTTGAAGAATGGAAGGCATCTCTCGATCAATCGAGAAATGAATCGGCTGAGTGCGATGATCCTTCCGTTGAGTTGCTGCACCTCCTTCTTGGTGTCCGGATGGCGCATGTCGATGATTGCTTTGATTTTCTCGGGGTTGACCTCGATTCCCCGCTGCAAAATGAGGAATCCGAGGAACTTCCCCAGGTCACTCCGAAGGCACACTTAGTTGGGTTCAGTCTCATCCGGTGTCATCGTAAAGTGCAAAAGGTTTCTTCGAGATCCCGCATGTGATCCGAAAGTTGCGCACTCTTCACCAACATGTCGTCCACGTACACTTCCATGTTGCACCCGATTTGGTCTTTGAAGACCTTGTTGACAAGTCGCTGGTAGGTAGCTCCGACATTCTTCAGACCGAAGGGCATTACTCTGTAGCAGTAGAGGCCCTTGGCGATCACGAAGGCCGTATGCTCCTTGTCCTCAGGGGCCATCCGGATCTGGTTGTACCCGATGAAGACATCCATGAAGCTGAGCAGTCGATAATCGGATGTCGCATCCACCAGCTGGTCGATTTTCCGAAGTGAAAAGCTGTCCTTCGGGCAGGCCTGATTCAAGTCGGTGTAGTCGATGTAGATCTTTCACTTTCCATTGGCTTTCTTCACCATAACAACATTAGCGAGCCAGTCGGGATAGGTGGTCTCTCTAATAAAGCCTGCCTCGAGTAGCTTGTCCACCTCTTCGTCGATGGCCTTCTGTCTTTCAGGAGCAAAAGACCGTTTCTTCTGCCTCACCGGCCTCACCGCTGGATCGATGTTGAGTCGGTGTGTCATTGTCTCCGGGGGGATGCCTGACATATCTGCTGCCGACCAGGCGAATACGTCAGCATTGGCCTTCAGTAGCTCCGCCAACTGTTGTCGCTCGGGGTCGGGTAATTGAGACCCGACCCATACCTTTCGGTCGGAATTCTCCGCTATCGAGATAGGAACGAGCTGTTCGGCCGGTTCACCCTGTTCTTCTTCTTCCTGTTGGTCCAACTTGTCGACCGTCAGGGGGCCCTTCGATTCGTCACTTTGAGCAGAGATCTGAAAGCCTCGCCGAGCGAGCTGCTGGTCCCTGCGCATCTCGTCGATTCCATTCCTGGTCGAAAATCGAACCAGGAGATGATACGTCGAAACTATCACCCTAAGGGCGTTTAGTCCGGATCTTCCGAGTATGGCATTGTAGGCCGACGGCACTTGGACGACCGCAAAGGTCAAGTGGATTGTGCTCTGTCGTGGTTCGATTCCAGCCGTCACGGGCAAAGTAACTTCGCCTTCCACCATGACAGCATCTCCAGCAAAGCCTATTAGGGGCGTAGAGACTCTCTTGAGTCGGTCGGTCGACAGTCGCATCCGAGAGAAGGTCGAGTAAAACAAAATATTCGTTAAACTTTCATTATCTACAAAGATTCTTTTTACATCATAATTTGCTATTGTTGCCGAGACAACAACAGCGTTGTCATAGGGAGTTTGAATGCCTCGATCATCTTCATCTGTAAAAGTAATTACGTCATTCGAGTGCGACTTCTTCGTCGGCTCCCCTCCAGCAGACGTCCCCGGGCCTAGTCGTTTGGAAATCATATTGATGACCCTGACCGTTGGTTGGTTATTCGTCGCTTCTTCAGTCGGATGGGGTCGTTGGTCGGCGACGGGCCGGATCGGTGGATTCTTCCAAAACTTGCCGAGATATCCCCGGCGTATGAGAGCTTCAATCTCATCCTTAAGTTGGATGCATTGCTCAGTATTGTGACCGTTGCCTCGATGGAATCGACAGTACTTTCGTCGGTCGAGGCCCTTTGCCTTCAGAGGCGGAGGCCGTCGCAGGTATTCTTCCCCTTCGATCTCCATCAAAATCTGCACACGAGGAGCAGAGAGAGGAGTGTAGGAGTCATACCTGGGGTGTGTCGGCCTTGGACTCCACCATCGAGGTGACCTTTGGTTCCGTCACGGGGGTGAGACCCGACCATCGGTCGGGGGCCTGCTAGGCCCGACAGGGTCCCGACCCTTCCTTCGCTTCTCCTTCGCGCCCTTGGACTCGGTCAGGCACTGGTCGGAAGCTTCTTCGTCTGTGCGTATGTACTTGTACGCGCGCTCCAGCAGTTCGGCGTACGTCCGGGGGAGGGTCTTGTCCAAGGAATATGTGAATCGGGATTCCCTCAGCCCTCGCTTCATGGCCGAAATGGCCATGTCTTCGTTGAGGTCCCAGACCTCAAGCATGGCCACGTTGAACCACGTCACGAAGTGTCGGAGTGTCTCATTTTCTTCCTCTTTGAGGGAAAAAAGGCTGTCCGAGATTCGCGGTGGCTTCCGGCTGGTGCTGAAGTGGGCCACAAAAGAGTGCTCGAGCTGCCCAAAGGAGTGGATACTTTTCGATCGAAGATCGGAGTACCAGGCCCTGGCAGCTTTGCGGAGCGTGGCGGGGAAGCCGATGCAAAGCTGCCAGGGCCTGGTACTCCTTATAGGATTGTGTTTGGTAAACCATGTCACTTGCCTATTGAGATAGAACACAAAGCCATGTGGGCCATCAAACAACTAAATACAAATTTGAACGACGTTGGAAACTATAGGAAGCTTCAGTTGAATGAATTAGAAGAACTTAGAAATGAAGCCTATGAAAATGCAAGGATATACAAGAAACGAACCAAAGCATTTCATGATCAATCAATTATGAGAAAAACTTTCAATATCGGACAAAAGGTGCTCTTATATAACTCTAGATTACATCTATTTCCAGGAAAGCTTAGGTCTAGATGGACAGGACTATTTTTAGTAAAGGAAGTCTTTTCACACGGAGCTGTTGAGATAGAAAACCCAAGTAATGGTGTTATCTTTAAAGTTAATGGTCAACGTTTAAAACCATTCTTGGAATTACCTGTCGAGACTGTTGAAGATGCCATGATTCTTTATGAACCAACTTATTCTGATTAAATTGCTTCGAGGTTTGGTCTGGCTGAAGACATAAAATTTAGCGCTTCTGGGAGGCAACCCAGCTTATTTAATTTCTAATATTTTTTTTTTATTTTCAGTTTGCTTAGGACAAATAAATTAGATAAACTCCATTGGGGACAATGTCGGTCAAGTTGCGGGGAGAGCTTGAACAAAATCAGGTGTTATCATTTCCTTTTCCTTCCACTATGAGTTATTTCTTGTATTTAATATATTAAAAAAAAAAAATTGAAATAAATTAATCTAGAAAAGAAATAAGAGTAAGTTAGAAAGTATTTGCTAATAAATGTAGTGAGTCACGGAGAAGATTAGCTGGTTAGACTCTTGGTGGCCTAGGTCATTTAAAGACTATTAGCACTTCCAATTGCATATGCACACTAACAAGGTAAAGTAGGTGTTAATTGTAAGGCCAATTAAGGATTTGAGTATTATTTAAATTAGATAATTTTGTCTACACCCCAATTGAAGAAATTTGAATTTAAGGAAAGAGCTACCTGTCTGAAATAAAATGCAAAACACACATGTAAATGTGGATTGCCCTAAGCCTAGTAACCGGGTCTCTTCACCTAAGTCAAGTGTTGAGATTCGCATCAAACGATGGTGGGAAGGCCAGGATGCTCAGCAAAAAAAAAAAAAAAAAAAAACAGTGTGAAAGCTACCTTAGTTCTTTGTTTAATCTGGAGTGTATAGAAAATTAATCGAACTAAGTTATGAAAAATGATACAATTGGCCTGTACAAGTTAATACTGAAATACTAAGTTAGTTATCACTCACACAAGTGCTATAAAACTTTAAGTGTACTCTAAGAAAGCTCCTAAGTAGACTGACTACCGATTCTAATTCGAAGCTCATTACTTAGTAATACTAGAAAACTTCTTGAATTTCGATCTTAAATTAATTTGCAAAGGAAGAATTTTTTTGGAATATGATCTTATTTTGGTACATTGCTAAGGGACTAGCAATGATTAAGTTGGGGGGTGTGATTTATGTCACAAATTGACATAAAAAGTATCAATTAATATCTAAATTATCTAACTTTATTAGGAAATTGATACTTGTTATTATATTTTGCAAAAGAAGAGGTCATCAATAGAAAGAACAAGGAAAGAGGATTCCAACGATATAAATTTTACGCAAAATGGAGTTAAATTGACTCAGGAATTGAAGAATGAAGAAAGAAGACTCAAATGGGTCAAACCAGAGTCAAATCAGGTCAAAATTGATCAAAAATCAACTGATTTGGTGATCTGGTTAGCCGCCTGGTCCACAGCAACAGGCGCCTGGACCATGAACCCATCGGCGCACCATAAACCAGTCAATCAACGAGTCTCGGCTCACCGCAATGCATCGCGAGCTCGATCCACGCGCGCGGTCCAGGGCTCATGAGGAGAGAGAAGAAAGTCCGAAGGGCAACCTGGTAACTTCACATCACTCGATGGTCCGATCTTCTCTGATCAAGATCCAATGCTCAATATTTTTGCACCATCGGACGGCCACCATCGCAGCCGGTCAAGATCCAACCGTAATCAAGGCAATTGCAAGAATCAATAAACACTAGGACAACACGGGATCCTTCTGCAGCGCGATCCAATGGACGAAATCTTCCAGCACCTTGATCGGACGGTCCGTGACACATCCGACCTGATCCCATCTCTGCAGCGCGATCCAACGACAGCGCTTCACCCAGATCGTGATCCGACGGCCCAGAATCGCTTCCGGCTTGATTTATTAGATGAATTGGGTCCTTTAGATGAAGATCGGACGGCTGAAACAATTTCTAAGGTTTCTTGATGGATTTAAATATTTTTTGAGCGAGATTTGAGCCCCTAAACATCTCTAACAGCCCTCTAAAACCTTTTAGTCCCATATCTAAAGTTTTGAAAACCTTATAACCCCCAAATGTCTATAAAAAGCCCCCAAAGGCCCTTGTTTTAAGGATTCTTGCCTTCCGATCAAGCTTGTAACCCTAGATAGTGGGGTTTTTAGCTTTCTTTTCAAGCTTCGAGCTTTGAAATTTTTGTAATAAATTTTTTTTTATAAAATCTTATTTTTATGTAATTTTATCTCTTTACATTATGCAATTTATTTTTCTTGCAATTAGGATAGTTTAATTTATGCAATTTAATTTTATGCAATTAGGTTAGTTTAAATTATGCAGTTTAAATTTATGCAATTAGGATAGTTTAATTTATGAAATTAGGATAGTTTATTTTTCTGTATTTAAATTTTGCAAGTAGATTTAGATCATGTCTAGCTAAGCATCCCTTCTAGGGTTTGCGATGAAGCTAGATCATGAGTAGGGGTTTTACATAGGGTTCTTTATTTTTCTTAGGGTTTTTTTTTCTTCCTCTTTTGCCAAGAATTTTTGATGAACTACAGTTGGGTCAGAGTCCCTTCATAGTTCATGCTTGATTCAGTGCATAGGAGGAGAAAATCCTAAGGGATCCTAGTTACTACTCCCCTGTAAAAAATCTTGATGGGTTATCGTTGGGCCTTAGTCCCTTCATAATCTATGCTTGGGAAAGACAAGAGGAGTAGTCGTTAGGATCAATAAAAAAAATTTTAGGTAGAATTTTCTAATCTAGATCTAGTGAATTCAAAAACCCTAGATCCTTAGTCTTATTGTCTTTAGCAAACAACTTTCGATTTTCGATTTTCGTTAAAGCTCGCTTGAGCATAGATTTGAAAATTATTTTTAAATCAAGTCTCTGTGGGATCGACCCGTACTCGCTGGTCATGCTACTCTGCACACTGTGCGCTTGTGGTTTTATTTACAAATTTTAAGATTTGCACATTAAGTTTTTGGCACCGTTGCCGGAGATTTGGCGTTTTAAATTATTTTCAAATATTTGTTCTTCATGCTTTATAACTCTCTTTCTTTTTTCTTTAGGTTTCTAGATTTAGTTGGTGATTGCTGGAAAACTCAGGTACGCTTCTAATTTCTCTTTTATTATTTTTAGTTAATTACTTTTCCTTTTAGACCTAATCATTTGAATTTACTTAATCATAAAAAAAAAACAAAACAAAACAAAAGATATTTCATAATTGTGAAGTAAAATATCAAAATAAAAAAAAATTTAAAATTAAAATCTTTTACATTTTTGGTCATCTTGTTTATTTGCATTTGTATTTTCATAATTAATCTAAGGGCATCAACCCATTAACAAGATAAGGTGGGGATTTCATTACCCTTCCTTAGCCCAAAAACCATCTCCATCATATTGCATTACCTAGACCTTTAATCTTAAAATCAATTAGACGTCAACCTTAAGGAATTCGAGCTCAATAGGACAAGGAACCCTAAGAGTTCTACCAAGTTTGAGTTGTTTGATTAATTGGTGTCTAGGCAAGTCCCTGAGGGTGGTTGTTAAATTGGTTCAGTTGCTGGCCTGGCCAACTCGTTTGGTGTCTAGAAAGGCAACGATGAGTGAACCTCCCACCTCTTATACTTACCTGGCTAACTAGTTGATCAATCTCCACTTGGAAGGCTTGAAGGGTCATCTTGGAACAGTTAGGAGCTGTCTAGATTTAGATTAACCCTAGGATAGATTGAGTTTAATTTATTGTTTCACTTGTTTGAAAAATAAAAAAAAATTTTATTAAAATTTAAATTAATTTGGTTACTTTTCTTTAGATTTAGGACTCCTTAGATCTTTTCTTTAGAACTTTTTCTCTTTTCTTTCTTTTTCTTATACATAAAAATTTTATAAAAAAAAATTATATAAACATCGAGAACCGTACACCTCGTGTGTGGAGAAGAGTGTCGGGTCATCTAGTTAGAATTGAGTCAATTCCTGTTGTTCCAATGGCTGAACCAATCCAACCCATGACCCTTAAGGATTTGTGTTATCCAGTTGGCTCCATCCAACCATCTTGTATCAGGTTGCCACAACCCACAGCTAACAATTTTGAAATCAAACCTCAAATCATAAATATGCTTCCAAAATTCACAGGATTAGAGGATGCTTATATATTTATTAGAGAATTTGAGGAGGTATGTGCAACCATGAAATTGCAATTAACAGAGGATGAGGTCAAACTTAGATTAATCAACTTTGCCCTTAAGGATAATGCTAAGAAGTGGCTTTATAGTCTGCCAAACCATTCTGTCACTACCTGGGAGGGCTTTGTGAGAATATTTTTGAAAAAGTATTTCCCCCATCATAAAACAGCTAGGATTAGGAATGAAATAAATCAATTTTACCAACTAGCTGGTGAATCATTTTGGAAGTACTTTGATCGTTTCAAGAATCTTTTGACCCAATGCCCACACGATGGAATAGAAACTTGGAGACTATGCCAGATCATCTATGAGGGGTTAGATTCAAACTCAAGAACCATGCTAGAGTCCATGTGCCAAGGCCAATTTATGGACAAAGAAACTACTGAAGCTTGGCAATTCTTAGAAGACCTAGCCGAGAAAAATTTACAGTGGGAAACAACTAGGGAACCTGATAAAGCTACACCTTCAAGAGGAGGAATGCATCAAATTCAACCAACCCTAGCATCAGAGGTCAAGATTGCAACCTTAACACGTAGATTGGAAGCCTTAGAATTACAGAGACCAGCCAATGTAAATCAAATATCTACACCCATGTGTAAAGGGTGCAATGCACCAGACCATGTCTTAGAAGAATGTTCCTACTCGAATGAGTGTGCACAGGTGAATGCCACCTATCAAGGACCATTGAACAATCCTTATGCACCCACATATAACCCAGGTTGGAGGAATCATCCGAATTTCTCATGGTCCCAGAATCCTAATGTAGGCAATCCAAATTTCAATCAGCAAAATCTAAGGTCCAACCCAGTGATGAACTACCCGCCAGGCTTCCATGATAATGACAAGAAAATTACCTCTTTAGAGAAAAGTCTAGAAGCCATGATGAAGACACATACCAGCTTTATGCAAACCACGGGTCAATTCATAAATAATAACACCCAAGCTATAGCCCGTCTGGAAATGCAAGTAAGTCAGCTGGCTTCGACCATTAGTGAACGAGAACATGGTAGGTTACCTAGCCAACCTGAGCCAAATCCTAGGAACCAAAATGGTCCATGACCCCAACAAGGAAACCAAGTTAATGGTGTAAATGCCATTCATACCTTAAGATCGAAAAAATAAATAGACAATACGGTAGTTGCACTTGATGATATAGAGGACTCATCTACCGAGTCACCTTCTAAAACTACTATCTTTCAACCTCAAGCACCAGAAACTGAAAATTCACCTAGTCCAGTATTTAAAAGTCCTAGAGCTCCTTTTCCAAACAGACTGAAATTCAATAAATCTGAACATTTAGACAAAATTTTAGAGGTATTTAAACAAGTCCAAGTTAATATTCCTCTTTTAGATATAATCCATCAGGTTCCAACTTATGCCAAATTTTTAAAAGATCTTTGCACTAGGAAAAGGACCACTAATGTACCAAAGAAAGCATTTTTGGCTGCAAGTGTCAGTTCATACCTATCTAGCCATGTGCCAATTAAATATAAGGACCCTGGAGCTCCAACAATTTCTTGTGTTATTGGAGAAACCAATATAAAAAGGCCTTGCTAGATCTAGGAGCTAGTGTGAATATCCTTCCATATTCGGTGTATGAGCAACTAGGATTAAAAAAATTTCAACCTACTGGGATCACATTACAGTTAGCCGATAGATCTCTCAGGATCCGTAAGGGAATGGTCGAGGATGTTCTGATAAAGGTTGAAAATTTTATTTTTCCTGTAGATTTTATTATTTTAGAGACTGAGCCAGTTGCGAATCCTAAAGGACATATACCTGTCATTTTAGGAAGACCATTCTTAGCTACGGCCAATGCTGAAATCAATTGTCGAAATGGTCTAATGAAGTTATCCTTTGGGAATATGACCATTGAGCTTAATGTTTTTAACTTAGAACAGGAATCCTCTTCTCATGCTGATGTCAATGTAGTCCAAGATGGTATTTATGAATCCATTGACATTAGTGATGATGAAGTCGACCTAGAGTCTAACCCCTGGTTAATCCATGAGTCTGAGGATGTCAATGAAATACTTAAAGAAAATCAGATTAATCAGGAATCGACACTTCCTACTGAACCAATCATTGAGATGGTGAAATCATCACCTAAACCATCGATAGAGGAAGCACCCATTTTAGAACTGAAACCCCTCCCAGAACATCTCAAGTATGCATATCTAGGACCCAAAGAAACTTTGCCTGTAATTATTGCATCAGACCTAGATCCCAAGCAAGAGGAGGAGTTAGTGTCAGTTCTAAAAGCAAATCAAGAAGCAATAGGTTGGACCATAGCAGATATCAAAGGAATAAGCCCTTCTATAGTTCAACATAGAATATACTTAGAGGAAGAGGCTAAACCAACAAGAGAAGCCCAAAGAAGGCTTAATCCAGCTATGAAGGATGTAGTTAAAAAGGAGATTCTGAAACTCCTAGATAGTGGAATAATTTATCCTATTTCTGATAGCTCTTGGGTAAGCCCAGTTCAAGTAGTATCCAAGAAATCTGGGGTAACAGTGGTCCAAAATGATGCAAACGAACTTATCCCAACTAGGACCTAAACGGGATGGAGGGTCTGTATAGACTATAGAAAGTTGAATGCTGCGACAAGAAAAGATCACTTTTCTTTACCATTTATTGATCAAATGTTGGAAAGACTAGCCGGACAAGAGTTTTACTGTTTTCTTGATGGATACTCCGGTTACAACCAGATCCCCATAGCCGCTGAAGATCAAGAAAAGACTACATTCACCTGTCCATTTGGTACTTTTGCCTATAGACGAATGCCCTTTGGACTATGTAATGCACCGTCAACCTTTCAGAGATGCATGATCAGCATGTTTTCAGATATGATAGAACGATTTCTAAAAATTTTTATGGATGACTTTTCTGTTTTTGGCCTAACCTTCTCCGAGTATCTGAATCACCTGCAATTAGTTCTAGAACGATGTAAGGAGAAGCACTTAGTTTTCAACTGGGAAAAGTGTCAGTTTATGGTCAAACAGAGAATAGTTCTTGGCCATGTCATTTCTAAAAAGGGGATTGAAGTGGATAAGGCCAAAATAGATCTAATTGCAAGTCTTCCACCACCTAAATCTGTGAAAGAAATACGTTCATTTTTAGGTCATGCTGGATTCTATAGAAGGTTTATTGCCAACTTTAGCAAAGTAGCACATCCACTGACTAATCTTTTGGCAAAGGATACCAAATTTGAATTTACTCATGAGTGCTTGGAATCTTTTGAATTTCTAAAAAAAGCACTTGTATCAGCTCCAATCATTCATCCTCTTGTCTGGTCTGAACCATTTGAATTAATATGTGATGCGTTCGATCATGTTGTGGGTGCAATCTTAGGTCAACGGATAAATAAGCTGCCTAGAGTGATATATTATGCAAGTAAAACCTTAAACGATGCGCAGCTTAGCTACACCACAACTGAGAAGGAGTTCCTTGCCGTTGTCTTTGCTTTAGAAAAATTTAGATCTTATTTGGTTGGGACCCACATCATTGTTTACACCGATCACTCAGCCATTAGACATCTCCTAGCAAAGAAGGATGCCAAGGCATGCTTAATCAGATGGATTTTGCTCCTTCAAAAATTTGACCTAGAAATTAGGGACAAGAAAGGCACTGAGAACGTTGTAGCAGATCATTTGTCCTGAATTTCAGTCGCACCATCTAGTGAACCACCCATCAATGAATCTTTCCCAGATGAGCAACTCATGTCTGTGTCTACTGAACCTTGGTTTGCTGATATTGTAAATTATTTAGCCATAGGTAAGATACCTTCTCATTGGACTAAGCAGGATAAATATAAATTCTTTGCCCAAGTGAAGTATTTCATTTGGGATGATCCTTATCTTTTTAAACAATGTCCTGATCAAATTATTAGAAGGTGTATCTCAGATAACGAAGTCATGAATATTTTATCTTTTTGTCATGATCAAGCATGTGGGGGTCACTTCGCGTCTAAGAAAATTGCTGCTAAGGTTCTCCAATGTGGTTTTTATTGGCCCAATTTGTTTAAGGATGCTCATGAATATTGTAAAAATTGTGCTCAATGTCAGAAAATGGGTCGAATCACCAAGTGACACATGATGCCACTCAACCCAATCTTGGTAGTTGAAGTTTTTGATATTTGGGGGATCGATTTCATGGGACCATTTTCAAATTCTTTTGGAAATGAATATATTCTAGTAGCAGTTGATTATGTTTCAAAATGGGTAAAAGCAATTGCATGTAGAACACCCGATAGCAAAATGGTCATTAAGTTTCTTAAAGAAAATATTCTCTCCCGTTTCGGTATTCCTAGGGCAATCATTAGTGATCGGGGAACCCATTTTTATAACCGACCTTTTGCAACATTGATGAAAAAGTATAATGTCACCCACAAATTGGCCACACCATATCATCCTCAAACTAGTGGGCAAGTTGAAGTGTCAAACCGACAAATCAAACAGATCCTGAAAAAAACTGTTAGTGCCAATAGAAAGGATTGGTCTTTGAAATTAATTGATGCACTTTGGGCATACCGAACCGCTTTCAAGATCAATCTAGGAATGTCTCCTTATAGGATTGTGTTTGGTAAACCATGTCACTTGCCTATTGAGATAGAACACAAAGCCATGTGGGCCATCAAATAACTAAATACAAATTTGAACGACGCTGGAAACCATAGGAAGCTTCAGTTGAATGAATTAGAAGAACTTAGAAATGAAGCCTATGAAAATGCAAGGATATACAAGGAACGAACCAAAGCATTTCATGATCAATCAATTATGAGAAAAATTTTCAATATCGGACAAAAGGTGCTCTTATATAACTCTAGATTACATCTGTTTCCAGGAAAGCTTAGGTCTAGATGGACAGGACTATTTTTAGTAAAGGAAGTCTTTTCACACGGAGCTGTTGAGATAGAAAACCCAAGTAATGGTGTTATCTTTAAAGTTAATGGTCAACGTTTAAAACCATTCTTGGAATTACCTGTCGAGACTGTTGAAGATGCCATGGTTCTTTATGAACCAACTTATTCTGATTAAATTGCTTCGAGGTTTGGTCTGGCTGAAGACATAAAACTTAGCACTTCTGGGAGGCAACCCAGCTTATTTAATTTCTAATATTTTTTTTTATTTTCAGTTTGCTTAAGACAAATAAATTAGATAAACTCCATTGGGGACAATGTCGGTCAAGTTGCGGAGAGAGCTTGAACAAAATCAGGTGTTATCATTTCCTTTTCCTTCCACTATGAGTTATTTCTTGCTTTTAATATATTAAAAAAATTTTTTTTTTTGAAATAAATTAATCTAGAAAAGAAATAAGAGTAAGTTAGAAAGTATTTGCTAATAAATGTAGTGAGTCACGGAGAAGATTAGCTGGTTAGACTCTTGGTGGCCTAGGTCATTTAAAGACTATTAGTACTTCCAATTGCACATGCACACTAACAAGGTAAAGTAGGTGTTAATTGTAAGGCCAATTAAGGATTTGAGTATTATTTAAATTAGATAATTTTCTCTATACCCCTATTGAAAAAATTTGAATTTAAAGAAAGAGCTACCTGCCTGAAATAAAATACAAAACACAGAGTAAATGTGGATTGCCCTAAGCCTAGTAACCGGGTCTCTTCACCTAAGTCAAGTGTTGAGATTCGCATCAAACGACGGTAGGAAGGCCAGGATGCTCAGCAAAAAAAAAAAAAAAAAAAAAATAGTGTGAAAGCTACCTTAGTTCTTTATTTAATCTGGGGTGTATAGAAAATTAATCGAACTAAGTTATGAAAAATGATACAATTGGCCTGTACAAGTTAATACTGAAATACTAAGTTAGTTATCACTCACACAAGTGTTATAAAACTTTAAGTGTACTCTAAAAAAGCTCCTAAGTAGACTGACTACCAATTCTAATTCGAAGCTCATTACTTAGTAATACTAGAAAACTTCTTGAATTTCGATCTTAAATTAATTTGTAAAGGAAGAATCTTTTTGAAATATGATCTTATTTTGGTACATTGCTAAGGGACTAGCAATGATTAAGTTGGGGGGTGTGATTTATGTCACAAATTGACATAAAAAGTATCAATTAATATCTAAATTATCTAACTTTATTAGAAAATTGATATTTATTATTATATTTTACAGAAGAAGAGGTCATCAATAGAAAGAATAAAGAAAGAGAATTCCAACGGCTCAAATTTTATGCAAAACGGAGTTAAATTGACCCAGAAATTGAAGAATGAAGAAAGAAGACTCAATTGGGTCAAACCCGAGTCAAATCAGGTCAAAATTGATCAAAAATCAACTGATTTGGTGATCTGGTTAGCCGTTTGGTCCATAGCAACAGGCGCCTGGACAATGGACCCATCGGCGCACCATAAACCAGCCAATCAGCGAGTCTCGGCTCATCGCAACGCATCACGAGCCCGATCCACGCGCGCGGTCCAAGGCTCATGAGGAGAGAGAAGAAGGTCCGAAGGGCAATCTGGTAACTTCACATCACTCGATGGTCTGATCTTCTCTAATCAAGATCCAATGCTCAATATTTTTGCACCATCGGACGGCCACCATCGCAGCCGGTCAAGATCCAACCGTAATCAAGGCAATTGCAAGAATCAATAAACACTAGGACAACACGGGATCCTTCTGCAGCGCGATCCAATGGACGAAATCTTCCAGCACCTTGATCGGACGGTCCGTGACACATCCGACCTGATCCCATCTCTGCAGCGCGATCCAACGACAGCGCTTCACCCAGATCGTGATCCGACGGCCCAGAATCGCTTCCGGCTTGATTTATTAGATGAATTGGGTCCTTTAGATGAAGATCGGACGGCTGAAACAATTTCTAAGGTTTCTTGATGGATTTAAATATTTTTTGAGCGAGATTTGAGCCCCTAAACATCTCTAACAGCCCTCTAAAACCTTTTAGTCCCATATCTAAAGTTTTGAAAACCTTATAACCCCCAAATGTCTATAAAAAGCCCCCAAAGGCCCTTGTTTTAAGGATTCTTGCCTTCCGATCAAGCTTGTAACCCTAGATAGTGGGGTTTTTAGCTTTCTTTTCAAGCTTCGAGCTTTGAGATTTTTGTAATAATTTTTTTTTTATAAAATCTTATTTTTATGTAATTTTATCTCTTTACATTATGCAATTTATTTTTCTTGCAATTAGGATAGTTTAATTTATGCAATTTAATTTTATGCAATTAGGTTAGTTTAAATTATGCAGTTTAAATTTATGCAATTAGGATAGTTTAATTTATGAAATTAGGATAGTTTATTTTTCTGTATTTAAATTTTGCAAGTAGATTTAGATCATGTCTAGCTAAGCATCCCTTCTAGGGTTTGCGATGAAGCTAGATCATGAGTAGGGGTTTTACATAGGGTTCTTTATTTTTCTTAGGGTTTTTTTTCTTCCTCTTTTGCCAAAAATTTTTGATGAACTACAGTTGGGTCAGAGTCCCTTCATAGTTCATGCTTGATTCAGTGCATAGGAGGAGAAAATCCTAAGGGATCCTAGTTACTACTCCCCTGTAAAAAATCTTGATGGGTTATCGTTGGGCCTTAGTCCCTTCATAATCTATGCTTGGGAAAGACAAGAGGAGTAGTCGTTAGGATCAATCAGAAAAATTCTAGGTAGAATTCCCTAATCTAGATCTAGTGGATTCAAAAACCCTAGATCCTTAGTCTTATTGTCTTTAGCAAACAACTTTCGATTTTTGATTTTCGTTAAAGCTCGCTTGAGCATAGATTTGAAAATTATTTTTAAACCAAGTCTCTGTGGGATCGATTCGTACTCGCTGGTCATGCTACTCTGCACACTGTGCGCTTGCGATTTTATTTACAAATTTTAAGATTTGCACATCAAGAGCTCAATGAGAGAGAGTGAGAGCTAGAGCTAGAGAGGAGGGATTCAATGGGTTTCGAAAAAGGACCTCCCCGCACTGTTGCCTTCCTTGATATATATATATAGTGGAGCGCGGTATGGCGCCGTCATTAATGGTGCAGACAATGGAAGAATTATCAAATCGCCAAGGACTGTTAGAGCCACCGTGAGGTTGTCAAATCACCGTGGGACTGTCAAATCACTAGGGTTGACCCATGCCTTAAGTGGGATAATGCCCCAAGGCGGCTGTGCCGCATGTCAGTGTCAGGACTGGCAGCCTCCAGCAGTCGTACGGTATTTGGAGGAGTCGATCGACTATAGGTCGGCGGCTGGTTGAGGGGCATCGGGCGGAAGCCCGGGAACCCTCCGGCAGTCAGTGGGGCGCGTTGTGGGAGTTAGGCATCGGGCTCCATAGTTCGGCCGTTCGAGAGCAAAGAAGGTTTGCCCGACCGACGTATATTCGGTCGGTCGGTGACGGCAGCCGTCTGTCGGCAGAGTCGGGCGCTGGTCATGTAGGCTCGACGGTGAGTCGGCGTGAGTGGGGTCGGTCGGTATCGCCCAACAGAACCCAAATATTTCAAACCCCACCACCCACTCACCCCCCCCCATACTGGTATTTGAAAAATTATTCTAATGTGAACTTTCATGGTGCTTGATGTTGTTGGAATGAAAATAATATGGGACTTTGACCCATTGATGGCTTGTTCAAAAAAAGAATAATAAGTACCAATAAAGTTTCAAGCACAAACAATCTCTAGTTGTTGCCTTGGCCACCAGCAAGTAGTGATTGGCAAATAAAACAAGTGATATAACATGTTTCATTAGGCTTGGTTGATACACCCATAGCATCTTACTTTGCACTGCAACCTGCAAAATTTTAGAAAAAAATTTAAGAACATAAAATAAATACATATGGAGATAAAGGGCATCCTTATCTCAAACACATGGAGGAGCAAATCATTCGAGAGAAGTACCATTAACTAGTAATACAAATTATGGATTTACGATACCGGCCTTGACCCACTAAATAAATTTTGCGTGAAATCCAAAATGGCTAAGCACTTTCAAAAGATCATGTTGTGAATCCTATATTATATGCCTTCTCCATACCAACTTTAACTATCATCAAGTTTCCTTGTTTAAGGAGATTTTATTGGAGAATGCGTTATTTCTTGAGCCAATAATATATTTCAATGATAATACAACCCTGAATGAAAGCCACCTAAGTGATGATATTGAAGATCAAAGGATATGTTTCAATCTATTTACTAGAATTTTGGCAGCTATCTTGTATACGGTACTAAACAAACTAATAGGTTGAAAAACATTGACCTTTGATGGGCTAGCTTTCTTGGGAATTAGAGTAGTGACATATGTTTGCTTCTAGGATCTTGATATTGCTTTATTCATGCAAAAGTTCTTAGTTGCAAGGATAATCTCATATTTGAGAATATGCCCAAATTCTTTAAAAAAGAATGGCTGGTCTAGATGCTTTATCAAGGTTCATATTCTTAATAGCTTCTTTAATGTCATTCTCATCAGTCATAATAGCAATTAGTACCTTATTCTGATTCCCACTAAGTGCAGACGAAATAAAAGGCAACCATATTGTCACCTATAGTTTGTATCTCCCATATATGCTTGAAATGATTGATGGGTAAGGCCCGAAAACCATCCTCATCTTCCACCCTACCTCATTATGCAATAAGATGACTCTGTTTCATCACTTTTCGAGGACAAACTATTGAGAAATATGTCCTAAAGCCAATCATCTAAGTGGTAGATAATTAAAATTAGTATATGAATTATCTAATAATAATAGTTATTTGGCAGGTTCATCATAAAAGTTTTATCTTTCTTAAATGAACTTCTAAATTATGATGAAGTCCTTAGAACCACAATCAATCGATAAAGAAAGATTTATTGGATAGTTCTTAAATTATTCACGATCAAATAATAAGTTATTAATAAGGATGATAACTTATCAAGTGTAGGTCGCTGTATGCCATATGCGTTGGTTGTCCTCATAATCAAGTGGTGTGGAGACACTGGTATGGCATCCAGGTGAGATGTAGGAGTACATCTGTACTGAATGTGACCAATATAATACTGTACTATCAAGAGTAGCTAGCTAAGACCAATGGGTATAAGTGTCCCTCTGATCTGAGATCACCACGGTGACTTGCAAGCAACTCACTGTACCTTGGTGCCGGACTGTCTGTATTTTTAATAATGGTTCGAAAAATTTTTGGGTACAGTCAAGTACTTGTGAAGTCGGTGTGTGAGTCAAGATGGGATTGACCACTCCTGATTAACTTCAGAAAGAGAATGTCTCGCTGTGTTTCAATTTAGCAAAACCTAGGTCTAGGTAATCTTCGTGAGGAGTCATGAGATTTGTAAAATTTTGAGACACAATAGAGATGACTTGTATGAGTGTTGACAGAATACTTGAAGTCGTCTTGAGCATTATTGATCAAAGGGATGAATTATATGATAACCATGGGTTAGAGTTCTTAGAATGTTGCTTTGCATACATTTGACCTATCTGGATGTCGGAAACTATTGCTAGATGGTTACTTCGATTGGTACAAAAATTGGTTCCTGTGCTATCGATTTAGGTTCGAACCTATAGGGTTACATATATAAGATATTGTAATCTAATCAGATGGTTAATCGATGATTGAGAATCATTCTAAGGTTAAACAATCAATGTGATTGATGTTTGACCTAATGCAAATGTTGCAGGAGGATCAATTAGTAATTGGATTGCTAATTGGCTCAATCTGATTGAGCAATTGGGCTGAGATCAAGTCTAATTGAATTTGATTTAAGTAAAATTAGTTTAGACTTAATTAGATTAAGTCTAATTGGTTTATTGGATAAGCCAGTTGCAAGGGAGAATAAGTCCCTGTTCGACTAGGACTTGAATGCACCTAATTCCTAATTAAGTTAGGATTTAAATCAGAATTAAATATGATTTAATCTAATTTAATTGGACTCTTAGTTAGACTAAGATCATTCTTAATTAGGTTGTAATTAATCTGAATTAGGTTCAAAGAGTTTGATCTAGTCTACATGAGAATCCTAGTTAGACTAGGATTCCATCTTCTCCCTTGCGCCACCTAAGAAAACCCACGCCCACATATTTATTTTTAGATATTTTTTTTGTGATATCTACATCTAAGGAATGTAATCTCATACCACTTATTCTAGAGATTTGAATCAGATTTGATTTGGTTCATTATGGAAAGTGGTTTGGATTTATTTCCTTTGAAAAAGTCTCTCTTGACAAAAACTCCTCTCTCCTCTCTTGCGCCAACTTTCTCCATGCCTACCTTTTCTTTTTGTTGCCTTTTTTGTGTATGGTTTCTTGATCTCCATGCAGATAATAAGAAAAGGGGCATCCAAGAGTTGGATGCCCCATGGTTTCCTTGTTTGACTAGGTCATTTGACCTAGTCTACCTTATCTAGTGGTGCCTCCTATATGATAGGAGGTGGGAGTCAAAAATCTATGGTTTTTGCATAGAAAAAGCAGAGAAGAAAGAGGATGGCATGGGTATTTTGAGGTGTCAGTTTTTTTGGAGGAGAGTCTTCTATCAAGACATCAAAAGTTGATGTCTTGTAGAGACAAAAGGTAAGAGAGAATATTGTCTTCTCTTATTATTTTTCTTTTAGTTTATTTTTTCTTTATTTTTATGATTTTTATGTGATAAAAATCTGAGAGAGAAAGAGGGATGGCATGGTGGATCTATGCTCCAATGAGTTGGGGCATGGTGATCTGATTTTGGACATGATCCGATCATGTCCTGATGAGAGAAGAAGAAGAAAAGAAGGTCATCTCTTAAGGTTTCTTTTCGAACCCTTCTTCTCCATCAATCATGAGATTTTTTTATGAGAAAAATTAGATAACATAAGATCTGAAAGTTTGAAAAATATCTAGAGGAGAAGGTCTTCTCATGTCCTAGCATAGAGATATTTTCAGAACATCAATCGTTGATGTCTTGAAAGAGAAGATCTGTCTTCTCTTAGGACCTTTTCTATTATATATTATTTTCGATTTTAGGAAGGTCCAAGGATTTGACTTCTCTCTCATTCCTCCTTATATTCTTCATCTCTTGGAATGTCCAAGAGATTTGAAGAATATTAACTATCCGGAGGGATCCACAAGAAGCTAGCACTTCGAACGGATCTTCGTTCGACGAACCTCCAATTTTGTTGCAGCCTCGTGTGGATCTCTTGTAGTGGTCGGATATGTGTGCAGCTCGAAAGGCAACAAAAAAAATCAACCATAGAGTTCTTGATCCATGTGAAGGTAAGAGATCTGATCTCTTCTCTTACCAAGATGTGATCTAGATTTTAGATCTAAAACTATTTTAGATCTAGGATATTGATTTGATCAATACCAAAGCTTTTATTTTCTAACTTATAAATATAATATGACATATTATAGGTCTTAGTTGTAGGGTTTAGTAATCTGATTACATGCATTTATAGATTAAATTATTTAATTTACATATTTTACTACGTTACATTTCAAAAATATTTTAAAATTCATGCATGAAACCCTGTACTTTTTTCATCAGTGGTATCAGAGTATCTAGGTTCTTTTATAATATGTTCATGATTGTATTAAAATAAATTTTAAAAATAAAATAATGATCGCACGGACTGCAGGTTGTCCTGCTGTAAGGTTTACCTCTTACAGTGCAAAGGTTGTCCTGGTACGTTGCGATCTAAAAAATTTAAAAAAAGTTTAAATTAATTTTGTCATAAATATTTTAGATTATATCTATTTTATTGTTAGAAAATATATCCTAAAGCCTATCATCTAAGTGGTAGATGATTGAAATTAGTATATGAATTATCTAATAATAATAGTTATTTGGCAGGTTCATCAGAAAAGTTCTATCTTCCTTAAATAAACTCTTAAATTATGATGAAGTCCTTAGAACTATAATCAATCGATAAAGGAGGATTTATCAGATGATTTTTAAATTATTCATGATCAAATGATAAGTTATTAATAATGACGATAACCTATCAAGTGTAGGTCGCTGTATGTCATATGCATTGGTTATCCTCGTAACCAAGTGGTGTGGAGATACTGGTATGGCATCCAGATGAGATGTAGGAGTACATCTATATTAAACGTGATCAATGTAACACTCTACTATTAAGAGTAGTTAGCTAAGGTCAATGGGTATAAGTATCCCTCCGACCTGAGATCACCACGGTGACTTGCACTGTGCTTTGGTACCGGACTGCCTGTATTTTTAATATATGTTCAAAAGGTTTCTGGATATAGTCAAGTACTTATAAAGTCAGTGTGTGAGTCAAGATGGGATTGACCACTCCTAATTAACTTCAGGAAGAGAATGTCTCGCTGTGTTTTAATTTAGCAAAATCTAGACCTGGGTAATCCTCGTGAGGAGTCACCAGATTTGCAAAATTTTGAGACACAATAGAGATGACTTATATGAGTGTTGACAGCATACTCGAAGTCATCTTGAGCATTATTGGTCAAAAAGATAAATTATATGATAACAATGGGTCAGGATTCTTAGAATGTTACTTTGAATACATTTGACCTATCCGGATGTCGGGAACCATTGCTAGATGGTTACTTCGACTGGTACAAAAATTAGTTTCTGTGCTACCGACTTAGGTTCGAACCTATAGGGTCACACACATAAGAGGTTGTAACCTAATCAGATGGTTAATCGATGATTGAGAATCGTTCATAGGTTAAACGATCAATGTGATTGATGTTTGACCTAATGCAAGTATTGCAGGAGGATCGATTAGCAATTGGATTGCTAATTGGCTCAATCTGATTGAGCAATTGGGCTGAGATCTAGTCTAATTGAATTTGATTCAATTAAAATTAGTTTAAATTTAATTGGATTAAGTCTAATTGATTTATTGGATAAGCCAGTTGCAAAGAAGAATAAGTCCCTGTTCGACTAGGACTTGTATGCATCTAATTCCTAATTAAGTTAGAATTTAAATCAGAATTAAATATAATTTAATCTGATTTAATTAGATTCTTAGTTGAACTAGGATCATCATTAATTAAGTTGTAATTAATTTGGATTGGGTTCAAAGTGTTTGACCTAATCTACATAAGAATCCTAGTTAGACTAGGATTCCATTTCATCTCTTGCGCCACCTAAGAAATCTCAAGCCCACGCCCACTAATTAATTTTTAAATTTTTTTCTATGATATCTATGTCCAAGGAATGTTATCTCACACTACTTATTCCAAAGATTTGAATTAGATTTGATTTGATTCAATATGAAAAGTGATTTGGTTCAAATATGGAAAGTGGTTTAGGCTTATTCTTTTTTTTGAAGAGTCCCTCTTCACAAGGACTCTTCTCTCCTCTCTTGTGCCAACTTTCCCCAAGCCTATCCTATCATTTTGTCACCTCTTTTAAGCATCTTATCCTGATCTCCACAAAATTCATAAGGGTGGGGGTGTCCAAGAGTTGGATGCCCCATGGACTTCTTGTTGATTAGGTCTTTTGACCAAATCTGCCATATAAAAAGTTGCCGCCCCATATGCTATAAAATAAGAGTCAAAAATTCATGAGTTTTAGATAGAAATAGTAGAAGAGAAAGAGGATGGCATGGGTGGTTTGAGGCATCAATATCCATGGAGGAGAGTCTTCTATCAAGAAATCAAAAGTTGATATCTTGTGGAGAAAGAAAGGTAAGAGAGAAGATTATTTTCTCTTATTATTTTCCTTTCAGATTATTCTCTCTTTATTTTTTATTTTTATATGATAAAAATTTGAGAGAGAAAGAGGGATGGCATGGTGGATTCATCCTCTAATGAGTTGGGGCATGGTGATCTAATTTTAGACATGATCTGATCATGTTTTGATGAGAGAAGAAGAAAAGAAGATTTTCTCTTAAGGTTTCTTTTAGAACCTTTCTTCTCCATAAATCATGAGATTTTTTTTATGAGAAAAATCAGATATCATAAGATCTAAAAATTTGAAAAATATCTAGAGAAGAAGATTTTCTCATGACCTAGCATAGAGATGCTCTTAGGACATCAATCGTTGATGTACTGAAAGAGAAGATCTGTCTTCTCTTAGGATCCTTTTCTTTTACATATTTTTTCTGATTTTAGGGAGGTTAAATGGTTTGACTTCTCCCTCATTTCTCCTCATATTCTTCATCTCATGAAATATCCAAGAGATTCGAAGAATATTTTTAGATTAACCATTCAGAGAGATCCGTAAGAAGCTAGCACTTCGAGCGGATCTTCGTTCGACGAACCTCTGATTTTGTTGCAGCATCGTGTGGATCACCTGTAGAGGTCGGACGTGTGTGTGGCTCCAAAGGTAATAAAAAAAATCAATCATGGAGTTTTCGACCCACATGAAGGTAAGAGATCTAATCTCTTCTCTTATCTAGATGTGATCTAGGTTTCAGATCTAAAACTATTTTAGATCTAGGGTATTGATTTGATCAATATCAAAATTTTTATTTTCTGATTTATAAATATAATATGACATATTATAGGTCCTAATTATAGGATTTAGTAATCTGATTACATATATTTATATATTAAATTATTTAATTTACATATTTCACTGTATTAAATTTTAAAATTATTTTGAAATTCATGCATGAAATCCTGCATCTTTTTCCAACAGTGGTATCAGAGTATCTAGATTCTTTTATAACATGTTCATAATTACATTAAAATAATGATCGCATGGATTATAGGTTGTCCTGTTGTAAGGTTTATCCCTTACAGTGCAAAGGTTGTCCTGGTACGTTGCGATCTAGAAAATTTAAAAAAGTTTAAATAAATCTTGTCATGAATATTTTAGATTAGGTCTATTTCATTTCATAAAATTTTATGTAATGTAGATAGATTAAAATCAGCCAAGAACAGGATCTTGCGAAGGTTCTGTTTGCTTATCGGGCCAGCTCGACCAGCAACCCAGTTTGACTGAAAAATTGGCTCAATTATTTTTCTGACTGATTTTAATTGTTAATATTTGTTAGTAAAATAAGCTGACCCATTTTTGAAATGAGTCGATCTATTTAGTGAAACAATACTAAATTGTATTAAATCTTTCAAAAGTTAAAAATGATTTTCAAAATGCCGAACTCTAACCCTCAGCCATGAACTTAATTAAAAGAATTAAGTAATTATTTAGGATCTAGATTTGTGATTTAAAGATCCTAAGACAATTTCATAAAATATAGGTTAAAGGATAATGGATTAGCTTTGATCAGGTCATTAACTGGATTAGACCTAGGGTTAGATTAAATATGGACTAAGTTAAGAAATTGATCAAACCTAATTAAAAGTTAATTAGGATTAGGTCATTCCTATAGATCACTTCAATAGTTGTAGTTGATTAAAGTCTATATATCTAACAAATGGACACTGATCGTGACTCAGTGGCTGAGCCCGAGTCTTTAGGCAGACCAAATCAAAATTGATAAATCAGTTGGTGTCTAAGGTAACCTGACTGATGATTTTTAATTGGGAGCCCGCTTACCTAGCCATTTCTTATGGTGTCTAAGGCAAGCTTTAGCAGACCCTCCCACCGATCATACTTACCTGGCCAATATGGTTAATCAGGTCTTGATTAGGTTGCTCAGTGATTTATGCTAACCCATGTCACATAGAAAATCAGTGAGTCTGATTTCATTCGGTGAGACTGATCTAGGTGCCCATGGACCAAATTTGATCCTAGTCCTTGTTAATAACTTGAGAAGTCAGTGGGAGGACTTGACTTGGTAAAATCAGTGGGAGCAAATTGGTCCATGTCCTTTCTATCCTTAAATCACTAACAATTTTAAATCCTCTAAAATTATTAGATCCTTAAAATGATAAAGTTATGGAGATAACTAAATCATAGCCTCCCATTAAGGTGTTTGATAATGGGTCCATTAACTCAATAACCATTGCAGACCTAAAGGCCTGATGCTTATTGACTAATGAAATTATCACTCATCATATGATGACTTGAAAGTATCTCTCTAATGGTGGTTAGGTTAGCCAACCAAAGTTGGGCTTAATCATTCGTTGTTTAGATGCATCAAGTATGGTCATGTTAATGGTTGGACCTAACCGGATCGTTACAGTGGAGGCCAAAGCCTACTGATTAGGTTTCTGGGGCAAAATTAAATTACTAGAAGTTGTTTGGAGAAATAATTGGTTAATGAACATATCTGTAGATGCAGGTGGGTTGGCCGACCAAAGTCGGACTTGTGTGTAGTCTATGTGGATTCTAGTACCTACTAAAAAATTAAAGTAATTTTCGAATTAGAGGTAGAGGCTACCAATTTGAATAAAATAGTGAGAGAATCTTGAGACTAAAGTCCAAGTCTCTAGGCTTAAAATAATTCATATACATTAGGTCATTATTCTTTTTTTTCAAAATAAGGCTAAACCTTAATTGCTTCAATCGCTGTTAGACAGTGATGACTTATGGGATCCAACTTCGTTAATTAGTATCGAAAGTTGAATTTGGTTCAGCAGTACGAATGGATTCGTATTGGGGCTTCTTAGTTCAGTCAAAATAATTAGTCCAAAATCGATCCAAATCAGGCATGTTGCTTCTACTGTCAGAAGCAGGATCATAGGAAGAAGAATTGTCTTGCTTTCCTTGACCATAATAGGCTGAACAAGAGAAAGGAGCAAGAGTTGCTCATCAAGGATGTTATATAATAACACCTTAAAGTTTCTCTATGAAATTCTACTACCTAGGTATTAGATACCGATGGTCTTATGCAATTTATTGCTAGGACTACAAGAGGAATATTTGAAAATGGTGAGAAATTCTTGAATGTTAGGGATGGAAGTCTTATTCTAATCCTAACTTTAAGAATTGTAGAGCTTATTTTCAAATATTGTCTTTTAGAGTAATTATTACTATTGTCCATTGTTTATGATGAATGTAATCTTTGTTGACCTTTTGGCCAAAGATGATTATCATTCATTAATAAAGGAAGATTATTATGATATTATTATGAATAATGTTACAATAATATATGAACAATAAGGAAATGACATTTAATATTTACACAGCCTATTAAGTATAATGTACACACCCAAGTTAGATAATGTCATGGATGTCTATCTTTGGCTTAGTCACCTTAATAAGAATAGGATAAACGGATTAGCTTGAGAGAAAAACCTCACATCAATGATTGTGAATCATTGATAGCCTGTGAGTCTTGTCTTCTTGGAAAGATGATAAAGTCACCTTTTAATAAAAAAGATGAAAGAGCTTATAAAATTCTAAGTCTCATATATAGTGATGTATGTGGACCTGTGAACTTAAGTGCCAGAGAAAGATTGTCACACCCCCGACCCGAGATTGTGAATCGAGGGTCGCGGCAACTGCCGCATACTCATGAAGAACCCTCTCCATAAGCATGCAAGGCATCTCATCATGATATCAATGCATCACAGCGGAATAAATTTAAATAATTATTATTCAATTGTAATTCAAGTAATTAAATCAAATATCTTACATCCAATAAAATTTTTGCTAAAAAAAAATAAAAACAATAGATCTAAGTTTATTGAAGTTGACAATGCTAAATCTCGCCTCTAAAAGCTCTGTCTCAATATTTCTTCCCACACTCAAAATTAATTATCTGAATCTGAAAAATAGAAAGAAAGGTAATGAGCTAGACAGCCCAGTAAGTAACAAATATCTCAACTAGATAATTCAGATATTATATAATTTTCAAGAATAATGCTGCAAATAAACATAAGAGTATATTTCATGCTGATTTAATACAAATCAAATATTTTCAAATATTCACATATAATATAATCATAAATCTGATTCGATTCAAAAATACTCGTAACTCAACAGCCTTGACTATGACCAACGTTTAACCCCCATTGGTGGGGTCCACAGAATACCAGCGCACAACCTCCACTGGCAGGGTCCACAAATACCAGCACACAACCCCCACTGGCAGGGTCCACAAACACCAGCGCACAACCCCCACTGGCAGGGTCCACTGAAACATAGTTAGGCTGAGAGCATAAATCCGATCTGTATCAAAACACTTTGTACCATAATATATATCATAATTTTTCACTAAACATGTGCATAAATCGATATACCATAACATTTCAAAAGTACTTTTCTTTCAAAACATAATTTCATAAATCATGCATAATTTCAGAGAATAATTATTTATTTTCAGAATAAATATGGAATATCTCGAGAAGATGATTCATTACTTACCTTTCACGAAGCACTGAATGAACAGATCGACTAACTTCTAGGAGATTCTTTCGTGCCTATTATCCAAAATTATATTTTTATATTAATTTTAATTCAAAATTCAATCTAAACAGATCCCAAATCAAAATCTCACTTAAAATCAGACTCTTCCCTAAACTTGATCAAAATCATCAGATGAAGCCTTCCACTACGCTAATCCTAGAGGAATAACTTTAGAGAGAGAAAAATCCATCAAGAGAGAGAAACAATCTAGAGAGAGAAAATTCTAGAGAGAGAAAGTAGAGAGAGAAAGTCCAATTCTAGAGAGAGAAAGTCAGGGTTCAGACTGAAAGAAGAGAGAGAAGAGAGAGAAACTCTCTCTCTCATTATTTTTTATTTTATTTATTTATTTATTTATTTATTTATTTATTTGTTCATATATATATATATTATTATTATTATTATTATTATTTTCTTTTCTTTTCTTTTCTTTTTCTCTTTTTTTTTTCTTTTTCTTCTTTTTCTTTTCTTTTCTTTTCTTTTCTTTTCTTCTTTTTCTTCTTTTCTTTTCTTTTTCTTTTCTTTTCTTTTTCTTCTTCTTCTTCTTGGTTCCTTCCGGGCCAAACAGAGGACGGCGGTGGTTCTCCAGCCTTGACCGACCGTTCGGGCCACGACCACCGCGGCGGAGGCCGGCGGCAGAGGGGGCCATTCCCCCAGTCACGGAGGAACATGGCCGGCGATCGATTTTGATCGCCGGCGCCGAAAAATTCACGAAAAAGAGGCCCAAAAACAGAATCTTTTTCCCCGATCGAAAATCAGTGACGCTCGTCGCCGGCCGTCATGCGTAAAGGTATGGGAGGAAGGAGGAGAAAGAGAGAAAGAAGAAGGAGACTCACCTTGGCCTCCGGTGACCTCGTCGGCGGGCAATCATGATGAGAAATCAAACGGTGTCCGCGGCTTTGATCGAGAAAGACGGAGAGAAAGAGAGGGGAAAGAGGCCGATGTTCGGTCTCAAGGGAGAGGGGGTCTTCTTATAGAGGACCCTAGGACTCCAAGGGGTCCTAGGATTCCCGATCTCGCCCGGATCTCATCGGAGAAGAAGACTCCTATCGGGAGTCTTCTTCCCGGTTTTGATTCCCCTATTTTTTTTTTTTGGGCTTAGGTCTGCTGGGCTGGCTTGGTTGGACTGGTTTTGAGCTATAACAAAGATATTAATATTTCATTACAAATGACCTATCTGGGCATGGGTGCATCTGGCCTGAATCATTTGAAATGTTCAAATGATTCAATAATGAAAGATTGAAACAAACTGGATAAGGTGATAGAACTCTTCGATCAGATCGAGGAGGCGAATACTTATCCAGTGAGTTTGTGACATATCTTGGAGAGAATTGGATTCTCTCTCAGTGGATCCTTTTTCGAAATAAAGTATATCTGAAAGGAGAAGTTGAACTTTGTTAGACATGGTTCAATCCACAATAGGGTTCACTTCTCTGTCTGTTTCAGGATTGTGCTCTTTTGTGATTACCTGTTTTACTCTGAAAATATACTGAGTAAGTCTGTTGTGCAGATTCCATATGAGATATAGATCGGGAATGGACCTACACTCTTTCACCTTTAGGTTTAGAGTTGATCGGCCTATGTCAAAGGTTTGCATACAGATAAACTTGATTCTTGGTCCAATAAGTGTTTAAGGGTTACTAATTCTATTATACTGAAGAACATAAGATGCTCATCAGCAGTAGGGCATTTCTTTTGGAAAGGAGTTCCTTAGAGAAGGAACTGATGCCTATTAAGTTGAACTTAGAAGTTTGACTGGTAGAAAATGAACCGACATAATCTAGTAAACCTACAGGCCCAGATTTGATTAGATCAAACTCGGAGCCCATTAAAGTAACACCTTTAAGAAGATCTGATAGAGTACCGCATTAGCCGGACAGACACTTCAGTGTCTAGGTCTGGGATGGCGATCCTGTTGAGCTCGATGAGATTAACAAGGATCTGATCACCTATAAGGATGCAATGTAGTGGTCTAACTCTGAGAAGTAGCTTGGAGCCATTAAATCCAAATTGAAGTCCATGAAAATCAATAATTTATGGACACTAGATGATTCACCTGAAGGGATAAAATCCATTGGGTATGAATAGATTTTTCAAAAGGATCAGAGTAGCGCAGATGGGAAGGTGAAGACCTATAAAGCCCATTTTCGTTATTATCCCAGAGTTGGAACATACGTTTTAAACATATGCCTTTGTTATGAATAAAGAGGAACCCTGCATTTATAAGTGGGCAAAATATTCTGTAGTATTATTCCTTATGTTGTCTGTGGATGAAATTCTCTTAATCGAAAATGACATTCCAGCATTGTAAAGAATAAAAATTTGGGTGTCATCTAATTTCTCCATGTTCAAGAGCAGATATGGTATACTCACTAATGGTAGTGAGCAGATACCAGTCTGATCTAAGTAAGAATCACTGGAAGATTGTATGGACAATCCTTAAGTATTTGGAAAATACTAAAGTCCAGTGACTCAAATATGAAAATACTGACTTTAAACATGTGATTGTTTCGATTTTAGTCAGATCAAGATGACAACAAGAAAGTATCAGATCATACCCTAACTGTAGGAGCAATCTACTGGAAAGATTTCAAGCAGGATACTTTAGCCTACTAAGTTAGTGATGTAGAGTACATCGTAGCATATGATGCTGCTATGTAAGCTGTGTAGTTGCTGAGCTTCATTAGCAGGTTGGGAGTGGCACCCTCCACCGATGGCCCAGTCCTATCGTAGCATTGGAGCCATAAATCTGGCTAAAGAACCGAAGGACTAGCATACTCTATATTGCTATCACTTTTGATTTTAGATCAGGGTGACATCGATTTTTGGAAGATCGATGAAAAAGGAGAACTTGACCGACCCATTTGCTGAGACCTCGGAACTAAGAAGTTCTACGAACTCAAGTGGAAGATAGGATATTTGATATCATTTTGATTGGCTTTAGTATAATTGGGAGTTGTTGAAAAATGTATCCTAAAGTCTATCATCTAAGTGATAGATGATTGAAATTAGTATATGAATTATCTAATAATAATAGTTATTTGGCAAGTTTATTATAAAAGTTCTATCTTCCTTAAATGAACTTCTAAATTATGATGAAGTCCTTAGAACCATAATCAATCGATAAAGGAGGATTTATCGGAGGGTTCTTAAATTATTCATGATCATATGATAAGTTATTAATAAGGATGATAACTTATCAAGTGTAGATCGCTGTATACCATATGCGTTGGTTGTCCTCGTAACCAAGTGGTGTGAAGACACTGGTATGGCATCCAGGTGAGATGTAGGAGTATATCTGCATTGAACGTGATCAATGTAATACTCTACTGTCAAGAGTAGTTAGCTAAGGCCAATGGGTATAAGTGTCCCTTCGATTTGAGATCACCACGGTGACTTGCAAGCAACTCATTGTGCTTTGGTGCCGGACTGCCTGTATTTTTAATATAGGTTCGAAAGATTTTTGGGTACAGTCAAGTACTTGTGAAGTTGGTGTGTGAGTCAAGATGGGATTGACCACTCCTGATTAACTTCAGGAAGAGAATGTCTCGCTGTGTTTCAATTTAGCAAAACCTAGGCTTGGGTAATCCTCGTGAGGAGTCACGAGATTTGCAAAATTTTGAGACACAATAGAGATGACTTATATGAGTGTTGACAATATACTTGAAGTTATCTTAAGCATTATTGATCAAAAGGATGAATTATATGGTAACCATGGGTTAGGATTCTTAGAATGTTGCTTTGCATACATTCGACCTATCCGGATGTCGGGAACCATTGCTAGATGGTTATTTCGACTGGTACAGAAATTGGTTTCTGTACTACTGGCTTAGGTTTGAACCTATAGGATCACACACATAAGAGATTGTAACCTAATCAGATGGTTAATCGATGATTGAGAATCATTCTTAGGTTAAACGATCAATGTGATTGATGTTTGACCTAATGCAAGTGTTGCAGGAGGATCGATTAGCAATTGGATTGCTAATTGACTCAATCTGATTGAGCAATTGGGCTGAGATCAAGTTTAATTGAATTTAATTTAATTAGAATTGGTTTAAATTTAATTGGATTAAGTCTAATTGGTTTATTGGATAAGCCAGTTGCAAGAGAGAACAAGTCCTGTTCGACCAGAACTTGTATGCACCTAATTCCTAATTAAGTTAGGATTTAAATCAGAATTAAATCAGATCTAATTTGATTTAATTGGACTCTTAGTTGAACTAGGATCATCATTAATTAGGTTGCAATTAATTTGGATTGGGTTCAAAGTGTTTGACCTAATCTACATAAGAATCCTAATTAGACTAGGATTCCATATCATCTCTTGCGCCACCTAAGAAATCTCAAGCCCACGCCTACTAATTAATTTTTAGATATTTTTTTATGATATCTACATCCAAGGAATGTTATCTCACACCACTTGTTTCAGAGATTTAAATCAGATTTGATTTAATTCAATATGGAAAGTGATTTGGTTCAAATATGGAAAGTGGTTTAGGCTTATTCTTTTTTTTGAAGAGTCCCTCTTCACAAGGACTCTTCTCTCCTCTTTTGCGTCAATTTTTTCCAAGCCTATCCTATCATTTTGTTGCCCCTTTTAAGCATCTTATCTTGATCTCCATAAAATTTATAAGGGAGGGGGCATCCAAGAGTTGGACGCTCCATGGACTCCTTGTTGATTAGGTCTTTTGACCTAATCTGTCGCCCCATATGCTATAAAATAAGAGTCAAAAATTTATGATTTTTAGATAAAAATAGTAGAAGAGAAAGAGGATGGCATGGGTGGCTTGAGGTATCAATATCCATGGAGGAGAGTCTTCTATCAAGAGATCAAAAGTTGATGTCTTGTAGAGAAAGAAAGGTAAGAGAGAAGATTATTTTCTCTTATTGTTTTCCTTTCAGATTATTTCTTCTTTATTTTATGTTTTTATATGATAAAAATCTGAGAGAGAAAGAGGGATGGTGTGGTGGATTCATGCTCCAATGAGTTGGGGCATGGTGATCTAATTTTAGACATGATCTGATCATGTTCTGATGAGAGAAGAAGAAGAAAAGAAGGTTTTCTCTTAAGGTTTCTTTTAAAACCCTTCTTCTTCATAAATCATGAGATTTTTCTATAAGAAAAATCAGATATCATATGATCTGAAAATTTAAAAAATATCTAGAGAAGAAGATCTTCTCATGTCCTAGCATAGAGATGTTCTTAGGACATCAATCGTTGATGTACTGAAAGAGAAGATTTGTCTTCTCTTAGGACTCTTTTCTTTTACATATTATTTCTGATTTTAGGAAGGTCAAAAGATTTGACTTCTCCCTCATTCCTCATATTCTTCATCTCATAGAATATCCAAGAGATTCGAAGAATATTTTTAGATTAACCATCTGGAGGGATCCGCAAGAAGCTAGCACTTCGAGCGGATCTTCGTTCGACAAACCTTCGATTTTATTACAGCATCGTGTGGATCACCTGTAGAGGCCGGATGCGTGTGCGGCTCCAAAGATAACAAAAAAAATGAACTATAGTATTCTCGACCTGCATGAAGGTAAGAGATCTGATCTCTTCTCTTATCTAGATGTGATTTAGGTTTTAGATCTAAAACTGTTTTAGATCTAGGATATTGATTTGATCAATACCAAAGTTTTTATTTTCTGATTTATAAATATAATATGACATGTTATAGGTCTTAATTATAGGGTTTAATAATTTGATTATATATATTTATATATTAAATTATTTAATTTATATATTTTGCTACGTTATATTTTAAAATTATTTTAAAATTCATGCATGAAATTCTGCACCTTTTTTCAATATTTCATGAATTTTTATGTAATGTATATAGATTAAAATCAACCAAGAATAGGATCTTACGAAGGTTCTGTTTGCTGATCGAGCTGGCGCTCTCAGGAATCGGGCTGGCTCGACCAGCATGCCAGCTTGAAACAGCATTGTAGAATGCTGTTCGGGCCAGCTCGATTAGGAATCGAGCTGGCTCGCCTGAAAATTAGGTCGGCTCGGATAGGATCCGAGCCAACTCGACAGAAAGAAGGCTTTCTACCTTTTCTGGGCTATTACTCGAGCTGGCTCGGATTGGATCCGAGCCAGCTCGACTGAAAAGTTGGCTGAATTATTTTTCTAACTAATTTTAATTATTTTAACCTACAATTAGTGTTTGTTAGTGAAATAGGCCGATCCATTTTTGAAATGAGTCGACCTATTTAGTGAAACAACACTAGATTGTATTAAACCTTTCAAAAATTAAAAATAATTTTCAAAATGCCAAACTCCAACCCTCAGCCATGAACTTAATTAAAAGAATTAAGTGATTATTTAGGATCTAGGTTTGTGATTTAAAGATCCTAAGATAATTTCATAAAACATGGATTAAAGGGTAATGGGTTAGCTTTGATCAGGTCATTAACTGGGTTAGACCTAGGGTTAGATTAAATATGGATTAAGTTAAGAAATTGATCCAACCTAATTAAAAGTTAATTAGGATTAGGTCATTTCTATAGATCACTTCAATAGTTGTAGTTAATCAAAGTCCATATATCTAACAAATGGACATTGATCGTGGCTCAGCGGTTGAGTTCGAGTCTTTAGATAGACCAAATCAAAACTGATAAACCAGTTGGTGTCTAAGGTAAATCAGATCGGTGGTTTTTAATTGGTAGCCCGCTTACCTGGCCATTTCTTATAGTGTCTAAGGCAAGCTTTGGCAGACCTTCCCACCGATCATACAGACCGGCCAATATGGTTAATTAGATCTTGATTAGGTTGCTCATTGATTTGTGCTAACCCATGTCACATAGAAAATCAATGAGTCTGATTTCATTCAGTGAGACTGATCTAGGTGCCCATGGATCAAATTTGATCCTAGTCCTTGTTAATGACTTGAGAAGTCAGTGGGAGGACTTGACTTGGTGAAGTCAGTGGGAGCAAATTGATCCATGTCCTTTCTATCCTTAAATCACTAATAATTTTAAATCTTCTAAAATTATTAGGTCCTTAAAATGATAAAATTATGGAGATAACTGAATCATAGCCTCCTATTAAGGTGTTTGATAATGGGTTCATTAACTCAATAATCATTGCAGACCCAAAGGCCTGGTGCTTGTTGACTAATAAAATTATCACTCATCATATGATGACTTGGAAGTGTCTCTCTAATGGTGGTTAGGTTGGCCAACCAAAGTTGGGCTTAATCATTCGTTGGTTAGATGCACCAAGTATGGTCATGTTAATGGTTGGACCTAACTGGATCGTTACAGTGGAGGCCAAAGCCTAATGATTAGATTTTTGGGACAAAATTAAATTACTAAAAGTTGTTTGGAGAAATAATTGATTAATGAACCTACCCGTAGATGCAGATAGATTGGCTGACCAAAGTTGGGCTTGTGTGTAATCTATGTGGATTCTAGTACCTACTAAAAAATTAAAGTAATTTTTTGAATTGAAGGTAGAGGCTACCAATTAGTGGGAGAACCTTGAGACTAAAATCCAAGTCTCTAGGCTTAAAATAATTCATATACATTAGGTCATTGTTCTATTTTCTCAAAATAAGGCTAAACCTTAATTGCTCCAATCGCTGTTAGACAGTGATGACTTATGGGACCCAACTTTGATAATTAGTATCGAAAGTTGAATTTGGTTCAGCAGTGTGAATGGGTTCGTATTGGGGCTTCTTAGTCCAGTCAAAATACTTAGTCCAATATTGACCCAAATCAAGCATGTTGCTTCTACTGTTAGAAGCAGGGTCATAGGAAGAAGAATTATCTTGCTTCCCTTGACCATAATAGGCTGAACAAAAGAAAGGAGCAAGAGTTGCTTATCGAGGATGTTATAACATAACACCTTAAAGTTTCTCTATGTAATTCTACTACCTAGGTATTAGATACCGATGGTCTTATGCAATTTATTGCTAGGACTACAAGTAAGTGGAATGTTTGAAAATGGTGAGAGATTCTTGAATGTTAGGGATGAAAGTCTTATTCCAATCCTAACTTTAGGAATTGTAGTGCTTATTTTCAAATATTATCATTTAGAGTAATTGTTACTATTGTCCATTGTTTATGATGAATGTAATCTTTGTTGGCCTTTTGGCCAAAGATGATCATCATTCATTAATAAAGGAAGATTATTGTGATATTATTATGAATAATATTACAATAATACATGGACAATAAGAAAATAATATTTAATATTTACACAGCCTGTTAAGTGTAATGTACACACCCAAGTTAGATTATGTCATGGATGTCTATCTTTGGCATTATAAGCTTAGTCACCTTGACAAAAATAGGATAAATGGATTAGTTTGAGAGGAAAACCTCGATATCAATGATTGTGAATCATTGATAGCCTATGAGTCTTGTCTTCTTGGAAAGATGATAAAGTCATCTTTTAATGAAAAAGGTGAAGGAGCTGATAAAGTTCTAAGTCTCATACATAGTGATGTATGTGGATCTGTGAACTTAAGTACCAGAGGAAGATATTAATATTTCATTACAGATGACCTATCAGGACATGGGTGCGTCTGGCCTGAATCATTTGAAATGTTCAAATGATTTAATAATGAAAGATAGAAACAAACTGGATAAGGTGTTAGAACTCTTTCGATCAGATCGAGGAGGCGAATACTTATCCAGTGAGTTTGTGACATATCTAGGAGAGAATTGGATTCTCTCTTAGTGGATTTCTTTTCGGAACATAGTATATCTGAAAGAGAAATTGAACTTTGTTAGACATGGTTCAATCTACGATAGGGTTGACTTCTCTGCCTGTTTCAAGATTGTGCTCTTATGTGACTATCTGTTTTACTCTAAAAATATATTGAGTAAGTCTGTTGTGCAGATTCCATATGAGATATAGATCATTCATAGATCTAGACTCTCTCACCTTTGGGTTTGGAGTTGATCGACCTATGTCAAAGGTTTGCATACAGATAAACTTGGTTCTTGATCCAATAGATGTTTAAGGGTTAGTAATTGTAACATGCTGAAGAACATAAGATGCTCATCAGTAGTAGGGCATTCCTTTTGGAAAGGAGTTCCTTAGAGAAGGAACTAATGTCTATTAAGTTAAACTTGGAAGTTTGACTGATAGAAAATGAACCGATATAATCTAGTAAACCTACAGAACATGATTTGATTAGATCAAACTCGGAGCCCTTTAAAGTAACACCTTTAAGGAGATCTGGTAGAGTACCGCATTAGCCAGACGTCTAGTGTCTAGGTCTGGGACGGCGATCCTGTTGTGCTCGATGAGATTAATAAGGATCCGATCACCTATAGAGATGCAATGTAGTGGTCTAACTCTGAGAAGTGGCTTGGAGCCATTAAATCTAAATTGAAGTCCATAGAAATCAATAGTGTATGGACACTAGATGATTCATCTAAAGGGATAAAACCCATTGGGTGTGAATGAATTTTTCAAAAGGATCAGAGTAGTGCAGACGGAAAGGTGGAGACCTGTAAAGCCCGTTTCGCTATTATCCCAGAGTTGGAACATATGTTTTGAACATATATCTTTGTTATGAACAAAGAGGAACTCTGCATTTATAAGTGGGCAAAATATTTTGTAGTGTTATTTCTTATGTTGTCTGTGGATAAAATTTTCTTAATCAGGAATGACATTCTAGCATTGCAAAGAATAAAAATTTGGGTGTCATCTAATTTCTCTATATTCAAGATCAGATATGGTATACTCACTAATGGTAGTGAGCAGATACTAGTCTGATCTAAGTAAGAATCACTGAAAGATTGTATAGACAATCCTTAAGTATTTGAGAAATACTAAGGTCTAGTGACTCAAATATGAAAATACTGACTTTAAATATGTGAATATTTTGATTTCAGTCAGATCAAGATGACAACAAGAAAGTGTCGGATCATACCTTAATTATAGGAACAATCTGCTGAAAAGGTTCCAAGCAGGATACTTTAGCCTACTAAGTTAGTGATGTAGAGTACATCGTAGCATATGATGCTGCCATGTAAGCTGTGTAGTTGCTGAGCTTCATTAGCAGGTTGGGAGTGGCACCCTCCACCGATGGTCCAGTCCTATCGTAGCACTGGAGCCATAGCTCTGGCTAAAGAACCGAAGGACCAGCATACTTTGTATTACTATCACCTTTGATTTTAGATCAGGGTGACATCGATCTTTGGAAGATCGATGAAAAAGAAGAACTTGACCGATCCATTTGCTAAGGCCTCAGAACTAAGAAGTTCTACGAACTCAAGTGGAAGATAGGATATTTGATATCATTCTAATTGGCTTTAGTACAAGTGAGAGTTATTGAAAAATGTGTCCTAAAGCGAATCATCTAAGTGGTAGATGATTGAAATTAGTATATGAATTATCTAATAATAATAGTTATTTGGCAGATTCATCATAAAAGTTCTATCTTTCTTAAATAAACTTTTAAATTATGATGAAGTCCTTAGAACCACAATCAATCGATAAAGGAGGATTTATCGGATGGTTCTTAAATTATTCACGATCAAATAATAAGTTATTAACAAGGATGATAACTTATCAAGTGTAGGTCGCTGTATACCATATGCATTGGTTGTCCTCATATCCAAGTAGTGTGGAGACACTGGTATGGCATTCAGGTGAGATGTAGGAGTACATCTGCACTGAACATGACCAATGTAACACTCTACTGTCAAGAGTAGCTAGCTAAGGTCAATGGGTACAAGTGTTCCTCCAATCTGAGATCACCACGATGACTTGTAAGTAACTCACTGTACTTTAATGCAGGACTGTCTGTATTTTTAATATAGGTTTGAAAGATTTTTGGGTACAGTCAAGTACTTGTGAAGTTGGTGTGTGAATCAAGATAGGATTGACCACTCCTGATTAGCTTCAGGAAGAGACTGTCTCGCTGTGTTTCAATTTAGCAAAACCTAGGCCTAAGTAATCCTCGTAAGGAGTCACGGGATTTGTAAAATTTTGAGACACAATAGAGATGACTTGTATGAGTATTGACAGCATACTCAAAGTCGTCTTGAGTATTATTGATCAAAGAGATGAATTATACGGTAATCATGGGTCAGGGTTCTTAGAATGTTGCTTTGCATACATTCGACCTATCTGGATGTCGGGAACCATTGCTAGATGGTTACTTCGACTGATATAGGAATTGATTTCTGTACTACCAACTTAGGTTCGAACCTATAGGATCACACACATAAGAGATTGTAACCTAATCAGATGGTTAATCGATGATTGAAAATTATTCTAAGGTTAAATGATAAATGTGATAGATGTTTGACCTAATGCAAGTGTTGCAGGAGGATCAATTAGCAATTAGATTGCTAATTGGCTCAATCTGATTGGACAATTGGACTGAGATCAAGTCTAATTGAATTTGATTCAATTAGAATTAGTTTGGACTTAATTGGATTAAGTCTAATTGATTTATTAGATAAGCCAGTTGCAAGGGAAAACAAGTCCCTGTTCGACTAGGACTTGTATGCATCTAATTCTTAATTTAGTTAGAATTTAAATTGTTGGGTATAAAATACCCTCAGCCGAAGTTCTTGACAGGATTGACCCTCCCAGGACTACTCCGACTTTCGACCGCAGATAGTATCTTTCCGGACTTCTCCAACAGTCGGATTTCCACAGTGCTGACTGAATTCCCCCGATGGATGAACTCTCACTGCACCACCCGAGCTCCTTCAACATGAGTTCCCCCAGTCATCTATTAAGCCGTCCCAAGTGCTCACTGAGCTCCGCCGCCAGCCGATTTTCTACGACTATCAGCTGTTCCCCGAATCCCTTCCAGACTTCTTCCAGCCAGGTTCAACTCCAATCCGAACTACCCCGGACTTCGTCAACGGCTGAACTTCTCCAACGGTAGATTCCTACAACTACCAGATTTCATCCGGACTCCTACGGGAGCCGGACCTCGTTCCCAACTTCGGCTGCAGGCAGACTTCGCCCGAACTCCTATGGGAGCCGGGCTCCGCCCATGACTTCACTTACAGGTAAACTTCGTCCGGACTCCTATGGGAGCCGAACTTCACCCACAACTCCAATTGCAGGAGGACTCCGTCCGGACTCCAACGGGAGCTGGATCTCGTCTCCGACTCCGGCTGCAGGCGGACTTCGCCCAGACTCCTACGGGAGTCAGACTCCGCCCACGACTTCACTTACAGGTAAACTTCGTCCAGACTCCTACGGGAGCCGGACTTCACCCACAGCTCCAATTGCAGGAGGACTCTGTCTGGACTCCAACGGGAGTCGGATCTCATCTCCGACTCCGGCTGCAGGCGGACTTCGTCCGGACTTCTACGGGTGTCGGGCTCCGCCCACGACTTCACTTACAGGTAAACTTCATCCGGACTCCTACGGGAGCCGGACTTCACCCACAACTCCAATTGTAGGAGGACTCCGTCCGGACTCCAATGGGAGCCAGATCTCGTCTCCGACTCCGGCTGCAGGCGGACTCCGCCCGGACACCTACGGGAGCCGGGCTCCGCCCACGACTTCACTTACAGGTAAACTTCGTCCGGACCCCTACGGGAGTCGGACTTCACCCGCAACTCCAATTGCAGGAGGACTCCGTCCGGACTCCAACGGGAGCCGGATCTCATCTCCGACTCTGACTGCAGACGGACTTCGCCCGGACTCCTACGAGAGCCAGGCTCTGCCTACGACTTCACTTACAGGTAAACTTCGTCCGGACCCCTACGGGAGCCGGACTTCACCCCTGACTTTGATTGCAGGTAGGCCTCACTCGGGCTCCTACGGGAGCCAGACCTCGTCTCCAACTCTGGCAGCGGGAAGACTCCGTCCGGACTCTCACGGGAGCCGGACCTCATCCCCAACTTCGGCTGAAGGAAGACTTCGTCCGGACTCCTATTGGAGCCAGACCCGAGCTCCTCTCGAGCAGGTAGCTAACCACCTCTCTCCGCTAGACACTTCAGCCGACAGGCCCCATCACTCCCTGGCGGGCCGCAGTAACGGCCACGACTCTGCTCCACTTTCTGCGATGGATTCTGCGCGATTCTTCCATCCTCTGGCAAGTCACGACAACGGACGTCGCTCCACTCCCCGCGACAGACTCCACGTGGCATGTCCCGATGATAGCCACGATTCCACCCCACTACTCTTCGCAACAAACTCCTCCTGACTCTAGGTAGCCCACTGCCAGACGGTTACAGACATCGCTATCAGTCTGTTGCTCCCTCCGCCTATAAAAGGGGGACCCCAGATACGTTATTCTCTAAGCTCTCATTTTTACCTAGAAATTCTGTTAAAATTTTCGTTCGAGCACTCCATTCTTGTTGAGGCAGAGAACTGACTTGAGCGTCGGAGGGTCTTGTCGGAGCAACCCCACCTCCGGTTTAGACTTTTTTTGCAGATCCCGATGGCGACCGCGACTCCCTCAACTCCAGCTTCTCCGATGCAGACGGATTTTTGTACCAACAGGATTGGCGCTAGAGGAAGGGTTGAACCTTCGTGGTATCCTTATTCTTAAAGGAGCGCTCAACGGGACCGCCTCTGATCATCTTCTCCGACATCTACTCCTCCTTCTCCCACTCGATCTTCGCCCGATGCCTCCCCGCAAAGCATCCACACGGTGATCCACGGCCTCCGCGGCCAGGTCTCAGGCTCCGGCCTCACCTCCAGTCTTCCAATCTCTACCCCCTCCTCCGGCAACGATGATTGGCATGGAGCAATTTGACCTACTGGTGCAGCAGGTCAGGGGCCTCACTGAAGCTGTGTAGGCCATGCAACAGCAGCAGCAGCCGTAGGCATCAGTGCGACCGGAAAGGGCATCGCCAGAACTGCAAAATCCGACGGTGGAACGGGCCACTTGGGCCAGCCGCCCAGTCTTTCCCGAGAAGATGAATCCAAGGGTAGAAAGCCCCCAATCGGACCACGACTCCACCCCCGGAAGATCTCTACCTCCATCCTGCCAGAGGACCCTCAAGACCTGTAGTCGAGAGGATTTTCTGGACTGAAGGCTTCAGGAGATGAATCGGCAGATCGAAGAACTCTACCACGCTCCCCCCGCTTATGGTGAGGACATCTGTACTGACTCTCCCTTTTCTCAATTGATCATGCAGGAGCCAATCCCGCCAAACTTCAAGCTCCCTCAATTCGAAAGCTACGATGGGACTTCGGATCCGGTTGACCATCTGGAGGCCTTCCAGACAATGATGTTGCTTCATGGCGTGCCCGACGCCATTCTATGTCGAGCCTTCCCATCCACCTTGAAAGGAGTGGCGAGAAACTGGTACTCGACACTGAAGTCGGGCACCATCTTTTTCTTTGATCAGATGAGCCATCAGTTTATGGCTCATTTCGTTAGCAGCCGGCGTCCCTGGAAGGGCTCGGAGTCCCTCATCAACATCAAGCAGAGGGAGGGGGAGTCCATTCGGGCCTACATCAACCACTTCAATGTCGCCGCGCTGGAGGTCCGAAACTTGGACCAGTCGGTAGCAATGGCCGCTTTGAAAGGCAGCCTTCAGAAGAACGACCTTTTGTTCTCCCTGGAGAAAAAGTACCTCAGGGATTTTGCTAACTTGTTGGCTCGGGTCGAAGGGTATGCCCGAGCGGAAGAAGCCTTCAGGATGAAGGATGAGGAGACCGCGAGAGAGCGACAGGCGGGAGACTCGAGTAAGCCCGCGGTCGAAAAAGGGCCAAGAGAAGCTCGGCCACATTCTCGGACTCCTCCCAGGCACAAGTGCGCCCAGACCCCTCCTCGAGCATGCAGGCAGGGAAGCCCGGAACGTCGAGCTCGACGGGGCTCTCTCCCAGGAAGGTTTCGCAACTATGCCCCCCTCAACGCGTCGAAAGCCCAAGTATTGATGGAGGTCAGAGAGTAGCTCCCTAGGCCAGAGAGGATGTGCACACACCCCGGAAAGCACAATCCTAACAAGTTCTGCCTCTACCATCGTGACCACGGCCACGACACGGAGGAATGCATCCAGCTCTGAGACGAGATCGAGGAGCTCATCCGGTGAGGTCGACTCGATAGGTTCATTCGACGTCGGCCTGAGGGTAGAGAAGATCGGTCAAGGGCCCTGCCGTAGCCCGAGCCACCGAGGAGGGAAGAGCAACCTGGAGATCGACCTCCAATTGGGATCATCAACTCCGTCGCCGGAGGACCCCAAGGGGGAGCAGACCTTCCACGACCACGGGACTCGAAAAACCTGTAAATATACTACTAACGACTTTGCTTTGAATCAAAATTCCTTTCGACTTTACATGTCTTTCCCTTTTGACACGAACTTGTTATGACTGGGGATAACCCCTTCAAACAATTAAAACAAGGTCATGTTAGGAACAGGAGGAGAACCTCATCCTAGCATGAGCAAAATGAAAGTCCAATTATTTTAAGATCAGATCGGGGGAGAGGCCCATATAACGGCCCTTATGTGCCCCCATGACCATGTTAGGGACAGGAAGAGACCTCGTCCTAACATAGGCAAAGTCAAAGGCCCGGTTCTTTTAGACCGGATGGGGGGAGAGGCCCTACAACGCCCTAATATTTCTCCACAGCCATGTTAGGGACAGGAGGAGAACCTCGCCCTAACATGAGCAAAGTCAAAGGCCCGATTCTTTTAGACCGGATGGGGGGAGAGGCCCTACAATGCCCTAATGTGCCCCCACAGCCATGTTAGGAACAGGAGGAGAACCTCGTCCTAACATGAGCAAAGTCAAAGGCCCGATTCTTTTAGACCGAATGGGGGGAGAGGCCCTACAACGCCCTAATGTGCCCCCACAGCCATATTAGGAACAGGAGAAGAACCTCATCCTGACATGAGCAAAGTCGAAGGCCCGATCTTTCTAGACCGGATGGGGGGAGAGGCCCTTGCAACGACCCTTATGTGTTCCCACAGCCCCGTTGGAAACAGGAGGAGAACCTCATCCTAACCTGAGCTGAGATCGACTACATTAGGAACAGAAGGAGAACCTCGTCCTGACGGTGACAAAACCCGATTGCCCAACAAGACCGGATGAAGGGGAAAGGCCCCTCAGTGGCACCTCTACACTTCTACACAACTCCACAGAAAGCATGGAGAGGATCCTCACTCTGAAAAGAGGAGGGAAATTAAAAAGAAAAGCGACGAGTTACATCGGCAACAGATGAAAGACAAACTACGCCAAAGACATAGGGGACCTCGTCTCCCCAAAGACGGGAGTTCCTACCGGACACCCCTAATCTTCAGGAGGGCTCTCGACACAGGTCAAGAAAATAATGACTCCTTCGAGGTAATGTGAAGTTCGGACCACCGAGCTCGAGCCCACAGCCATGGACGACAAGAAAAGCAAATCAACGTGGCGACGACTGGGCACCTCCAAACGACATCGACGTCGAATAAGTCAAAAGGCAAAAAAAGTTCGACGGACGATAATTTAATACAACACGTGGACGAGGTAACACAAAATTCTCTTTTCATTTCATTCGCAAAATAAACGCTACAAAGCCCATCAGGCTAAAGGAAGAAAAGCAAAACAACAAAAACAAGACAAAACAACAAAAGAAAAAATATATACATGGGAAGATGGAAGGACAAAAAGAGCCCTAAGGGGATCCGGCTTCCTCCGACCTCAGACTTTCGGCTTCGACCCTCACCAGGGAACCCCTTAAATGTTTGACTTCTGCTTCCAATTCCCTCTCTCTCATTAATATCTCCATGTATCTTCGATGAAATCGCTGGCTTTCATTCTCCGCCTCTCGACGCCTTTTTCTCAAGACCTCGGATTCTGCCTCTGCATCCTTGACGGCCTGCTGCTCGCATACCGGCTGGATCTTCAATTGCTGCAGCTCGGCCTTCCCCTCCCCAAGAGTGACAGATAGTTCTTCTGCGGTCCTTCTCAGGGATTGTAGTTTGTCAGAATCCCGGGCGGAGGCAGATTGAGCCCCCTCAGTCAGCTGCCTTCGAAGGCGGGCAACCTCTGAAGGCTCCCCTTGTATTCATCCACCTGCTTGCGCCAGCCGGTCCGGTACGCATCATAGCTCACCTCGGCATCCTGGAGCTGTTGCTGGAGGTCAGAGACCTTCTTCGACCACTCCCAGTCGCTGTCAATCCGAGTCAAAAGTCGGGATGAACTTCCCTCCAGCTGGCCAATCCTCTCCTGGGCAGCCGACAGCTCCACCCTGAGGGAACTGATCTTGACGGCTTGAGCCCAAATTTGATCGCTGGTATGCTTCTTGTATTCCTCAAGCTCCTTCTCAAAGTTCGCCTTCCTCCTGCTGTACTCCATGATTCTCTTCACGTGGAGATTTCGAAAGTAGGTGGCCTTTGCGGTGGCTTCAGAATGACTCTCCCTCAACCTGCGAAGCTTGCCTTCCATCTTCTTCGACCTTTTCGTTAAATGGAGGACTTCCTTCTTCAGCCGCTAGATTGTAGACTTCAGCGGAATCCCCTGAGGCAAGGGAAGTGCTTCAGCAGGGTGCTGCCATCGGGAGGTCAGCGCATTAAGACGTAGCTCATTACAAAGAAGAAGAAAGAAAGAAAAAGAAGAGAAGAAAAGTCCCCCACAAGGAAGAGATCAATTTTATTGACTGAACATTTCTTGAAGACAAAAGAAAGAAGAAAAATGGCAATAAAGGAAGAATATAAGGTTAGAGGTCTCGGACCTCTGGATCAACGGGGTGACTCGGTACCTCTGGGGGGTGGTCCGCGGTGGCTGCAACGATGGTGGAGGGTCCGGCTTCATCCTCGGACGCCTCGTCCAAGAAGCTGAGGTCGAGCTCGAGAAATTTTACGACCATCTTCTCCTGGCAAAGCTCGAACCCTTTATTGAATGCGGCTTGGCCGAACTCAACCTTCAACTTCTTCATTTCGGTGGAAGCTTTGAACTCCTCCACCGCTTGACCCCTGGCCTCCGAGACCAGGGTCAGAATCTGTTCCGCCATGTTGGCAACCTCGGCCTCCGCCCTCCTCACCATCTCCTCCAAGGCGGCCTTCTGTTCCACCAAGGTCTGTCTCTCTCTCTCAAGCGCCTCTCGGAGACCGACCGCCTTGAGGGTCATTTCCTTAAGATGAGCAGCCTCGACCTGCTGACCTTCCACCGCCTTGTTTGTCGTCTCGATGTTGGTGAGGAGTTGGTGCCCGAGCTGCAAGGACGACCGGAGGGTCAGAATGGGAGCTGGGAAGTTAATTAAATGAAGAAGCGAAAGGAAGAAAGGAAGATGAATCTGCTTACCTCGAGGAAGGCCCCCAGTGAGTCCCAGACTCGTTGTGCGGGATCGACGCGGACGATCCTCTGGACGACTTCGGGCAGTGAGCACCCATCTACCAGCTTTTTTATTAGGTCCCTGTCACTAAAGGGATCATCTCCCTGCTCCTCTTCGGAGCCGCGAGATTCTTCGGTGGCAGCCTGGCGACTGCCGATCCTATGGGCCAAGGTCTTCCTCCTCTCACCCCCTGGCACCTCCTCAGGACGAGCCTCCGAAATGGGGACCTCAGTAGGAGGACTCAAACCCCTCGAGGAGGCCTGGGCGGCTGGAAGATCAGTGTCTGCAAGGACGTCGGTAGCTGAGGTCGCTTGGGCGGGCGCAGCCAAACTCATCCCCTCCACTCTGGTCTTCTTCGCCAGCCCAGAGGCCGCGGCACCCTTTCTTTTGAGAGCCTTCAGGCCCCTGGCAAGCATCTGTGCTTCTTCGACATCCATGCCTAAAAAAAAAAAAAAAAAAAGAGAGAGAATGGGGAAAAAGAAGAAAAAGAGAAAGAGGGCGTGAAAAAGAAGAAAATAAGAGAAGTAGGAGGAAGAGAGGAAAGGAAAGGAAAAGAAAAAAAAAAGGAGAGATGAAATACTGACGGGATCCAGGGGGCTCAAGCCGATGTTGAACAGAAACTGCTCCTTCAGGAGGTTGGGGAGAGAAAGAGTTGGATATTTGAGGAGTTTTTAGGAGGCTTGATGATCGTCCCCCCCAGGCTGGGCGCCCGACGGACGGAGTCCCTCGGGAGAACAACTCTAGCCTCAAGGTCGGGCATCGAACATAAAGAAACTTCCCCTTCCAATTATGGATAGAGGAGGGGGCAAATTTCAGCAACCCCTTTCTATCGAACTGTGGGGAGAAGTACCACCAGTCCTTCATTGTGGGATGACGCTTGAAGGTGTAGAAGTATCTAAACAAGGAAAGGGTGGGTTGGACTTCGACTATATGACAAAGAGAGAGGAACCCTATCAAGAACCTAGAGGAGTTCGGTGCAACCGAAGCTAGAGAAATGTCCAGAAATCGAAAAAGAGCAATGACAAAAGGCGAAAGAGGGAGCCGAAGTCTGGCACGGAAGGCCTCCTGGTACAGGCAGAAGTAGTCGGGGGGAGGGGCACTAGCCCGGTCGGACGGGCCAGGAAGTTCCAGTTCGTACTCAGGAGGAACCCCATACTGAACTCTTATCAATTGGAGTTCGTCCGGAGTAGAGAACAAGGAATGGCGTCCGGTGCAAAAATCGGACGAGGTTCAGCTCTAGCTACCGGTTCATCTACCGCCTGAGGACTCTAGGAGACCGAGACAGATGAACTCCTAGAGCCGCTAGAAGAAGAAGCCCTGGAAGACATCTAGAATCACACGAAGACCACTTACAGAGGCAAAATCCCTAAAAATCGAAGAAAATTGCAGATAAGGTCTCGAGGGACTGATGTGCAGAGCAAGAGGAAGAAAGATCGAACGATAAAAGGAAGAACAAAAAGAGAAAGGAGTTTCAAGACTAACCTAAGCGATTCAGAGAGGTGCGAAGGTGCGAAAATGGGGACGGCTCGAGGAACGCCTAAGGCTGGAAAGGGCGCTGAGAAAAATCGGAGTTCTCAGGGAGAAGAAGGGCGTCGGAACGAGACCGTCGGATAGAGCGGGACTCTTGGAGGGGGAGTGTGGGTTTAAATAGGCCCCGAGATCCGGCATAATGATGATTGCGAATCTCCTCTAACCGATCTCTTTTCACCGCGTGTCCCACTCACCACAGCGGACGGTTAAAAAGCGGCAAACGACTGACAGAGCCTTTATTGCGCCACGCCTTGAGCACCGTTCCACTGCAGGTTCCAAAAGAGCCTCTTCGGATCGCCTCGATTTGAAAAGACTCCAGCACATGTGCATTGAATGCCAAAATATCTGAGGACAATTGCGTGCGGACATCAAGGGAGCAACTTCGGCTGTGACAATCTCTCTGTACTTCCTTCATTCGAAATTCGAACTCGAAAGTAGGGGGACTGGTGTTGGGTATAAAATACCCTCAGTCGAAGTTCTTGACAGGATTGACCCTCCCAGGACTACTTCGACTTTCGACCACAGATAGTATCTCTCCAGACTTCTCTAACAGTCGGATTCCCACAGTGCTGACTGAATTCCCCCGATGGACGAACTCCCACTGCACCACCCGAGCTCCTTCAACATGAGTTCCCCTAGTCATCTATTAAGCCGCCCCAAGTGCTCACTGAGCTCCGCCGCTAGCCGACTTTCTACGACTATCAGCTGTTCTCCGAATCCCTTCCAGACTTCTTCCAGCCAGGTTCAACTCCAATCCGAACTACCCCGGACTTCGTCAACGACTGAACTTCTCCAACGGTAGATTCCTACAATTACCAGATTTCATCCGGACTCCTACGGGAGCCGGACCTCGTTTCCAACTCCGGCTGCAGGCGGACTTCGCCCAGACTCCTACGGGAGCCGGGCTCCGCCCACGACTTCACTTACAGGTAAACTTCGTCCAGACTCCTACGGGAGCCAGACTTCACCCACAACTCCAATTGCAGGAGGACTCCGTCCGGACTCCAACGGGAGCCGGATCTCGTCTCCGACTCCGGCTGCAGGCGGACTTCACCCAGACTCCTACGGGAGCCGGGCTCCGCCCTCGACTTCACTTACAGGTAAACTTCGTCCGGACTCCTACGGGAGCCGAACTTCACCCACAACTCCAATTGCAGGAGGACTCCGTCCGGACTCCAATGGGAGCCGGATCTCGTCTCCGACTCCGGCTGCAGGCGGACTTCGCCCGGACTCCTACGGGAGCCGGGCTCTGCCCATGACTTCACTTATAGGTAAACTTCGTTCGGACTCCTACGGGAGCCGGACTTCACCCACAACTCCAATTGCAGGAGGACTCCATCCGGACTCCAACAGGAGCTGGATCTCGTCTCCGACTCCGGCTGCAGGCGGACTCCACCCGGACTCCTATGGGAGCCGGGCTCCACCCACGACTTCACTTACAGGTAAACTTCGTCCGGACCCCGACGGGAGCTGGACTTCACCCACAACTCCAATTGCAGGAGGACTCCGTCCGGACTCCAATGGGAGCCAGATCTCGTCTCCGACTCCGGCTGCAGGTGGACTTCGCCCGGACTCCTACGGGAGCTGGACTCTGCCCACGACTTCACTTACAGGTAAACTTCGTCCGGACCCCTACGGGAGCCAGACTTCACCCCTGACTTTGATTGTAGGTAGGCCTCGTCCGAGCTCCTACGGGAGCCAGACCTCGTCTCCGACTCCAGCTGCGGGAAGACTCCGTTCGGACTCTCACGAGAGCCAGACCTCGTCCCCAACTTCGGCTGAAGGAAGACTTCGTCCGGACTCCTACGGGAGCCGGACTCCGGGCTCCTCTCGAGTGGGTAGCTAACCGCCTCTCTCCGCTAGACACTCCAGCCGAACTTCAGCAGACAGGCCCCATCACTCCCTGACGGGCCGCAGTAACGGCCATGACTCTGCTCCACTTCCTGCGACGGATTCCACACGACTCTATTACTCCCTGGCAGACCGTTATGATGCCCACGATCCTGCTCCACTTCTTGCGATAGATACCGCACGATTCTTCCATCCTCTGGCAAGTCGCGACAACGGACGCCGCTCCACTCCCCGCGACAGACTCCACGTGGCATGTCCCGGTGATAGCCATGATTCCACCCCACTACTCTTCACAACAAACTCCTCCTGACTCTGGGCAGCCCACTGTCAGACGGTTACAAACATCGCTATCAGTCTGTTGCTCCCTCCGCCTATAAAAGGGAGACCCCAGATACGTTATTCTCTAAGCTCTCATTTTTACCTAGAAACTCTGCTAAAATTTTTGTTCGAGCACTCCATTCTTGTTGAGGCAGAGAACTAACTTGAGCGTCGGAGGGTCTTGCCGGAGCAACCCCACCTCCGGTTTAGACTTCTTTTGCAGGTCCCGACGGTGACCGCGACTCCCTCGACTCCAGCTTCTCTGGAGCAGGCAGATTTTTGCACCAACATAAATCAAAATTAAATATGGTTTAATTTGATTTAATTGGGCTCCTAGTTGGACTAGGATCACCTTTAATTAGGTTGCAATTAATCTGTATTGGGTTCAAAGAGTTTGACCTAGTCTACATGAGAATCCTAGTTAGACTAGGATTCCATCTTTTCCCTTGTGCCACCTAAGAAAGCTCACACCCATATATTTATTTCTAAATATTTTTCTATGATATCCACATCTAAGGAATGTAATCTCACACCACTTATTCTAGAGATTTGAATCAAATTTGATTTGGTTCATTATGGAAAGTGGTTTGGGTTTATTTCCTTTGAAAAAGTCCCTCTTGACGAAAACTCCTCTCCCCTCTCTTGTGCCAACTTTCTCCATGCCTACCTTTTCTTTTTGTCACCTCTTTTGTGTGTGGTTTCCTGATCTCCATGCAGATAATAAGGGAAGGGGCATCCAAGAGTTGGACGCCCCATGGTTTCCTTGTTTGACTAGGTCATTTGACCTAGTCTACCTTATCTAGTGGTGCCTCCTATATGATAGGAGGTGGGAGCCAGAAATCTATGGTTTTTTCATAGAAAAGGTAGAGAAGAAAGTGGATGGCATGGGTATTTTGAGGTGCCAGTTTTCTTGGAGGAGAGTCTTCTATCAAGACATCAAAATTTGATGTCTTGTAGAGACAAAAGGTAAGAGAGAAGATTGTCTTCTCTTATTATTTTTCTTTTAGTTTATTTTTATTTTTATTTTTATGATTTTTATGTGATAAAAATCTGAGAGAGAAAGAGGGATGGCATGGTGGATCTATGCTTCAATGAATTGGGGCATGGTGATCTGATTTTGGACATGATCTGATCATGTCCTGATGAGAGAAGAAGAAGAAAAGAAGGTCATCTCTTAAGGTTTCTTTTATAACCCTTCTTTTCCATCAATCATGAGGTTTTTCTATGAGAAAAATCAAATAACATAAGATCTAGAAGTTTGAAAAATATCTAGTGGAGAAGGTCTTCTCATGTCCTAGCATAGAGATATTTTCAGGACATCAATCGTTGATGTCCTGAAAGAGAAGATCTGTCTTCTCTTAAGATTTTTTCTATTATATATTATTTTTGATTTTAGAGAGGTTCAAGGATTTGACTTCTCCCTCATTCCTCCTCATATTCTTCATCTCTTGGAATGTCCAAGAGATCCGAAGAATATTTTTAGATTAACCATCCGGAGGGATCCACAAGAAGCTAGCACTTTGAGCAGATCTTCATTCGACGAATCTCCGATTTTGTTGCAGCCTCGTGTGGATCTCCTATAGAGGCTGGACGCGTGTGCGGCTTCAAAGGCAACAAAAAAAATCAACTGTGGAGTTCTCCACCTGTGTGAAGGTAAAAGATCTGATCTCTTCTCTTACCTAGATGTGATCTAGGTTTTAGATCTAAAATTATTTTGGATCTAAGGTATTGATTTGATCAATACCAAAGCTTTTATTTTTTGACTTATAAATGCAATATGACATATTATAGATCTTAGTTGTAGGATTTAGTAATCTGATTACATGTATTTGTAGATTAAATTGTTTAATTTATATATTCTGCTGCGTTATATTTTAAAAATATTTTGAAATTTATGCATGAAATCCTGCACTTTTTCTATCACAAACAACCTATGAAAGAATTTGGTATTTACATTCCCTTCTTTAAGCCACATGATTTGGAATTTTTGTCTTTGACACACTTTTTTCCACCTTCTAATGGCCTTTAGGTGGATAATTTGACTCCAGAAGAGTGGTCACCATCACATTTCCATGACTATCACACCACCCCATGGATGCTCTTATATGATAGCCAAAATTGTCAAAGGAAAAGAGATTAAGGTACTTGGGTCTCTTATCAATCATAGAAAGGAGAATGAGATAGTGATCAGAAGCCAACTAAGTCAAATGATGTATTTTTGATTCAAAAAATAGATCGAGCCTTATATCTGAAGCAAAGACATAATCCAACTATTCCCATATCCAAGCTCGACCAAGCCTATCGTTACACCAATTATATCTCGGTCCTTTGTAGCTAAGGTCAATGAGTTCCATTTGAATGAAGATCCCAAATTCTCGAATATCTCGATCAATTTTGAAATCTTTACCCCCTTTTTAAGTAGTTGTAAAGGTAAATCTAAAGTTAAGACAATGGATATAGAATCTCAGATGATCCTGCTAGTATAGACTATACCCAAGACCAACAATAGGATCCCACAAAAACACTTGCCTATCTATGGAGTGAAATTGATATAATCTACCTCCTTACACTAAGCAATATGATACCACCTGAGAGATCCACAGTAGGAAACCATATACAGATTTTGAAAAGGATCCATCATTATTGGAATTCGAGGTATAGACCCTTTTAAGAGTCTTGTGTCGAGGAAATAACACAAGTCTAGATAATGCTGATGAATAATGGTTAACAAAAGTGGGCTTTGCTACTCCCTTATAGTTTCATGTTAAGATCTTCATTGTGACAATTAAATCAAGTTATAGTTCTATATTAGTATTTGCATTTTTGATAGTGGAGTCGAGTAGGATAACATAACCCCTTCACTTGCCCCATGCTCCATAGACATAGGACCTTCAAATCTCACACCATCCAAGTCCAAGAAGGAACCTTTAATAGGTTGTTGTTGCATCTAATTGGGCTCGAACTTTTGATGAACATCCATACTCATTAAGGACTTTCATAACATGTGAAAGTATACAATATGAGAAGATGGATCATTATCAGAAGGCTATTGTGGAACCATCTTTGTGGCATCTATTGCTGAGTAGGAGCAAACGACCCCCCTGCTGGCTAGTTGGTGAGCTATCGGGATTGGTCACCACTATCAACCATATTTCTTTCTTATTTACTTAAAGTTTGGTAAATGGTGCTCAATGAGGAAGATCTTTTTGCAGCTCCTTTATGTTTAATTTTTTTCAGAATAAAGATCTTTGGCTAGCGTGGACATTCAGATCTGGAGATCAACTAGGGCCCTAACTTTTTGTTGATGTCTCTATCACTTCTCCTCTGGTATTGTAGATGATGCTAGCTCACTCTAAAGGATCTGCTTTCAGAGCTTGAGGTAGATCCACCTCCTCTAGCTCATCATGTAGCAGTGGAGCATATTGTGACCAAGTGACAATAGATGGATGTAGATCAAACTTAGCTAGGGTTTTCAGTGGAGAATGCTTGGAAGCTCATCTCAATTGCATCCAAGCCATGGACAATTGAACTCCCAAAAGAGCGAGTGTAGGAGATTTTTCAAATCTTGATTAAAGGATGATGAAACTAGGACTTTAGCTATCCAAATCCAAGGGCCATAGAGGGGTTTTACTATCTGCACATCTCCACTAATAGGGCATCCACAATCTTCCATTGACTTTTCTATTTTGTCAGAAACAAGCAAATCTCTAGAAGATCCTCATAGATGAACTCTTGCCAGAATGTGTTATCCTTAATCTAAATCTTAGCCCCACGGCAAGTGCTCTTTGTAAGATTAATTTGAACACATACTACACGAATCCTATTCTGATAGAAGACTTCGTCTGCTCACCTAGAAACAAAGGCTTCCCCCTGAGAAATACAATCTTGAGTATCTTCTCTCATTCCCAAAATGTAGCAGGAGATCTTCTAGTCAAATCCACAATAAGATATAGTGGATGATATCCTTGCTTGGCTTACAGTTCGGGCTCTAGCTCTCTAGGGCAAATAGTTGTCTAGCTAGGGACCAAGGTCTGCTATAAGATCTAAGCCTTGATCACCTCCAATGGAAGTTGAAAAGGAGCAAGCCTTTCAAGAGCAGCAAAACATGGAACTCACATTCCACATTCCACCTAGCTCTCATTTCTCATTGTTTAAGCCCAATAGAAAAACTCTAGTTACCAATAAATGCTGCCTTTCATCGATTACAAGCTTGAGATTGATTTCCTCATCGATGAAGGTGACAATTTGTGTTGAACTTTTTTGTAGGGCTATGATGCTTTTCATCATGGCTTTAGATGTCTCCCATTGGAAGCGACAATCCTCTAGACTAATTGAGACTATAAGTAGCCTCATTTTGCTGACTTCACCTTATTTTATTTTCAAAAAATCTAAGAAGGTGAAGAAGTCACCCCTTCCCTAGCTTAATTTGAAGATGCCAGATGACATAGTGGAGAAACCCTCTCTTTTGGCCAGATTGAGGTTCGGCACTCCTTTCACCTCTAGAGAAGGGTTAGATAAAACTCTTACAACACTTTTTCCTTTGTTTGTCATAGTCACTCTCTATAGCAAACTTTTATTAACTATATATTTAGACTTCATCCTATTAATGAGGAGCAATACTTTCAAATGTAGTCTCAAGAATTCCTACGAGGCTTTATGCTGTGACAATAGATTCACTAGATTTTTCGATACATAAACACTCCAAAGAATCTAAAGAGCTCTTAAAATAATGAATCTTAGTCACATGGAATACTTACCAGTGAGTATTTGTAACCACTTCAAAGAATCTTGATAAAGAGCTTTTGAGAACAATGCATCATAGTTGCATGGAATACCGACTAGTCAGCATGTGATTTTTTTTTTCATAAGAAAAAATATGATACCCCAGACTAAAAGGGGCCCAAATTTGAATGGAACTGGTCCACTTGATCAGCCTAGCTACCAAGAAATAGAGTCCAAAAGATTCACTATAAGAAAAGAGAGTTTTAGCGATGAATTTATTTATGACAAAAAATATTAACATCAAATCATCATATCAACGATGCAAAAAAATTTTCATCGATAATAAAAAAATATTTATGATGATTATAAATTTTTATCATAAATAAAAAGTATTAGCGACGAAAAAAGAGTTTCATCGTAATAAAAAGCTTATTTTCGATGAATATTTTTATCATAAATAATTTTTTTTAAAATTACAAATCTTCAAATATTAATGATGATAAATCTTTCATCGGTAATAGTTAATTTTTTTATGAAAAAATAATCGATTCCATCGCCGATTATTCTCATTTATGACTAAAAATTTTTGTCACTAATATTTGAAAAAAATAAAAAATTAAATATTTTTGATTATTTACAACATAAGTATCAGTCGCAAATAATTTAATTATTTATGATAAAAACAGATGTTATGTCATAAATAAGGATTATTAACGATAAAAATTTTCATTATTAGTACTTTAAAAAGTTAGATAATTTAAAATTTTAAAATATAGAAATTATTTATCATAAAAAAATAAACATCATAGATAATTAAAATATTTACGATGAAATTTTTTTTTTCATCATAAATTATCAACCGTTTACGATAAAATTTTTCATCACTAATACCTAAGAAATAAAAAAAATTTAAAAATTTAAAAAATAAGGTATTTGTGATCTAAAAATAATTTTCATCGTCAATAAGTGATTTTTTATGATAAAATTATTTTATCATAAATAATTAAAAAAATTAAAAATTTAAAAATTATAGAATATTTACGATGAAACATGCTTTATCGCTAATATTGCTTATTTACGATGAAAATATATATTCCATCATAAATAAATATATTTTAAAAATTTAAAAATAAAAAATAATTTATGATGAAACTTATTCATCATAAATAATCAACTATTTACGATGATAAATCAAATTACCATCGTAAAATTGTTACTTATTTACGATGTATATCTTTCATCATGAATATTTGAAAAATAAAAAAAATTTAAATTTCAAAGGCTAAACTATTAGTGATGGTAAAAAATTTTTTCATCATTAAAATAATTTTTAATGATGAAAAATTTCATCGCTAATGGTTTAAAAATTTTGAAAATTTAAAAAATTTTTTTTATTGAAGGATATATATTATAGTAATTTTTTTTTATATTTATAAAACATATAAGATAGTTTTAAAAAATAATATGTACAAAATAAAAGTATATAAAATATTAAGATGACTATATAGTAATATAAGAAAATTGTTGGAATCATACTTAAAATGCCAGATGTAATTTGAAAAAAAATAATAAAAATTTTTATAATAAAAAAAATTATAAATAACTTATAAAAAAATAGTAAATATTAAAATTAAAAGTTTACAAGAATGATGGATAGAGTGGGCCAAGATATTTTAGAATATGTAACTGTATTTTATCTAGTTTTATCATTAGTTAGTTCATAATTATCATATATACTAAATTTTATGTTTATTATATTTATAATGACATATTTAAAGAAAAATTTTGATTTTATTGCTTGTGATCTTTAAAAATCTTATTTTATTTTATTTCTTAGTTATACACATAAGTAATGAATAAAAATTTAGATAGATTGATGAGCTGATATGGATGAAGGAAAAGTATATGTGGGGTATGAGTCGAACCTACTTCAACCTGCATGTAAACCAAACACAATTTGACCCATTGACACCCCTAGTTTGAATTATACTTTTGTCCAATTTTGGTTGGTCTTTCATCTATTTTAGTTAATAAACAAAAAAAAAAAATAAAAAGAGCGACATGGCAGTAGATTAAGGGAAAATTTTGCACCCCATATCTGGTCTCTGGTGCTAAAGAGGCCTGGTTCTATTTACAGAAGGCTCCATTGAGTCTCTTAGACATGATCAAGCCCAAATTTAGCTCATTTTTTATGTAGTTCTCATTAAATCTAAATATAATATGAGTTCTACAAAATCTAAATAAGCAGGACAAAATATGTGATACCTAGAAAATAGGCTACGAAAGTATTAACATTCTATGAAAATTTAAAGATAGATATGGTCCCAACCGTGTGGGCCATGAAAGAGGGCCGGATGAACTTGGTCACATACTTCCTAAACAACAACATCAGAGAAGAAAAAAGCAAGATACTTTTTTGACCTCTCAAATATCATCATTTTTCGTATGAAGTCCTGAGTTAAAAAATTTGCAGTCAAATCCTTGAACTCACTTTCAGTGAATCAATGTGGTCCTATCATCTATCTTGTCAGTTGGATCTGAAAAAATTTTATCATGCGAGCATCATATAATTACTTATAAAAAATTTATAAATGAGAAATTTTTTTTAGTAATTATTAGCGATGGAAGATAATTTTTGTCGCTAATAACATAATTAACAATGAAAATAATCATCATAAATAAAATTTTTTTATCAAAAAATTTTTGACGGAGACTATTAGCGATGAAATCCTATATTTTTGTTGTAAATAATATTTTTCAGAAGAAAATTTTTTCCAGTGGAGAATTTTTTTTTTGGCAGGAACTATTAGTGGCGAAATTTTATTCGTCGCTAATAAGCTTATTAGTGATGAAAAATTTAGTTTTCGTTACAAATTTATTTTTTAGTTAAATTACTGACGATGAAAATTAATTTTTGTCGCTAATACCCCACGTCCCGTCATGTCCCATCTGAAACCCATTTTCTTCCTCGTTGCCCTCCCTGCCCTCACTCGGCATTTTCTTGCGCTCCCCCCTAGCGTTCCACGTCTCTCCCCCTGTTTGGCCGCCATCACCGTTCGCTCCACCGTCACCATTTGCTCCACCGTCGCTGTCGCCATCCGCAAAGCCATCGTTGATGCCACCATCGAGGTGAGTTTTATTACTTTTTTTTTGGGGGGGGGTTCGGGCCGGGGATGGGGACGGGGACTGGGCCGACGGGTCGGGGAGCCGGGGTCAGGGACGACATGCCTGGGCTGGGGACGACGGGCTGGGCCCATGGGGCCTGCAGGTCGGGGTCGTGGAGCTTGCAAGTCGGGTCCGGCGGCTTAGGGCCTGGGATGGGCTTGGCAGGCCGGGGACGGCAGTTCGCGGCCATGGGGCCTGCTGGCCGGGGTCACGGGCCTTGCGGGTCGGGCCCGACAGGCCGGGGCCGGGGATGGGGAGCGCGGGCTGGGTCCGATGGGCCAGGGCCTGGGATGGGGATGGTGGTCCGACACCGGCAGGCCAGGGCTGGGATCGGGTCGAGTCGGGTCGGGTTCGAGCCGGGCCAGGCCGGGTCCGAGTCCTAGTCCGAGTCCTGGCCGGGGTTGGGTCGGGTTGGGTCCGTGATTGGGCTGGGTCGGGTCCGGGCCTGGTCATTTTCGGGTCGGGCTGGGCCGGACCGGGTTGGTGCGAGCTGGGTCGGGTCAGGTGGAGCCGGTGGTGGGTCGGGTTGAGTCAGTTTCGGTTCGGGCCGGGTTGGGGTGGGTCGGGTCGGGATGGGGCAGGTTGGGTTTGGTAGGGTTCGGGTTGGGTCTGTTCCGGGTGGGCCGAGGCCTTCGGGGATGGGTTCGGGGATGGGGACGGGGTCGGGATGGGGCAGGTCGGGTTGGGGTTAGGTCGGGGCGGGCCGAGCCGGGTCAGGTCGGGTCAGGTTTGGGCCGGGTCAGATCAGGGTCGCGTCGGTTTCGGGTCGGATCGGGGTCGGGTCAAGGTCGGGTCTAGGTCGGGTCGGTTCCGGGTCGGGCCGGGGCCTTCAGGGATGGGTCCGGGGATGGGGTCGGGGCAGTCCGCCAGGTCGGGTGGGGCCGGGACTGGTCGGGGTCAAGACGAGTCGGGGTCGGGTCAGGTCAGTTTCGGATCGGGTCTGGTCGGGCCGGGCTAAAATTATTATAATTATTGCATATTATTTTTTAATATTACTACTAAAATTATTTAATTATTTAATTAATTATTTTTTTACTAACACAATGCACATTGCTGTTACTTGTTCCAATGAAATTATTTTATGTGCTGTTTTGTATGTTGCTGAAATTATAAATAAAAAAATATTTTTATTTTAGAGAAAACTCTATTAAAATTTCTGATGAAGAAATTTTAATACAAAGTTATTCTTTTTGGATAAATTAGAAATCCATCTTCGAATGCATGTTCAAAGATGGTTCTTAAATTATATTGAGCCGTAGATTCTCATTCAAGTTTTGATCTTCATCAAGATCGAAACTTGGATATTTCGTATTCAGATTTTTTAAAAAAATAATAATATTATTATTGTTAATAGTTGATATTCTATTTCATTATGTGATATTCAGTAGTTATCTAGCCATTGTTCTCCAGGTATATGGTGGATAGGATGCGTAGGCACTGTATCCACATCATATACTTAGAGAACCATGGGAAGATGGTCTTGAAATTTTTATAAAAATGAAACGAAATATCCAAATTGTACAAAGATTTTCAAGTTAGAATTTTTGATAAAATTACTTCATATTAAAATCGTGAACCGATGGAGTTAGAAGGTATTTGACCAAATTTTAACATTGATTAAAGCAGCTCTGCTCGATGAAGAGAGACTTCTGAAATCATATTCTGAAGCAAAAATATATATGCAAAAACTGAGACTTGGCTATACTCCTATACATGCCTGCAAAAATGACTGCATATTATTTTATAAAGATAATGAACAAGCAACTGAATGTCCGAAATGCGGTGAGCCTAGATACAAAATCAATATTAGGAAAGCAAAGAAGATACCTCAAAAAATTTTGAGATATTTTTCATTGATTTCAAGACTTCAAAGGTTGTATATGTCCACAAAGACAGCTGAAGAAATGAGATGGCATTATGAGCAGCGGGTTCCAGAGGAGAACATACTTAGCCACTCGGTCGACTCTTTAGTGTGAAAAAATTTCGATACAAAGCATCCACATTTTGTGAGTGACCCGCACAATATCCGACTTGGTCTAGTGACAGATGGATTTAATCTCTTTGGTAATCTGAGTACCTCTTACAGCATGTGGCCTGTGATGCTAGTTGTATATAATGTGTCCCCTTGAAAGTGCATGAAAGAAGTATTTATTTTTATGTCACTGTTGATTTCGAGTCCAAAAGCATCAGGTAATGAAATTGATGTATATCTATGATCTTTAATTGATGATCTGAAGGAGTTATAGAAAAATGAGGTACAGACATATGATTCTGTGAGTCGAAGTAATTTTAAGTTGCATGCTTCGATTCTGTGGACCATAAATGATTTTCTGACATATAAAAATTTATCTGGATGGAGCACCAAAGGATATCTTGCATGTCCAATATGCAATAAGGATGCATCTTTCTTACATTTAAAGCATGGACAGAAAATATGTTTCATGGGTCATTGGCGGTTTCTTCCTGCTAATCATTCTTGGAGGATCCGTTATAATCAATATTTTGATGGTAAGTCCGATCGACGTCTGCCACCTAAAGAGTTAAGTGGAGAAAAAATTTTAGAATAACTTGAAGTCATTGAAAACGTCCAATTTGAAAAAATATCGGGTACTCACAAGCGAAAGTATACTGAAGCTGAGCTGAATTGGATAAAGCGAAGCATCTTTTTCAAACTACCGTATTGAAAGCAGCTACTACTTCGTCATGATCTGGATATAATGCACATTGAAAAGAATATTTATGATAATATCATCGGTACTGTATTGAATATTTCAGAAAAAATAAAAGATGGTACAAAAGCTCATCTTGATTTGCAAGAAATGAGAATCTAGTCGGAGTTGCATTTAGTTCATCGAGGTGAGAGATTTTTTATTTCACCTGCATGTTATTCGCTGTTTGGAGAGAAAAAGAAGAATTTCTGTGGATGGTTCAAAATTGTAAAATTTTCTGATGCATATGCTTCAAACGTATCACGGTGTGTTGAAAACAACGATGGCAATATCTCCGACATGAAAAGTCATGACTCTCATGTGATGATTTAATATTTGCTTCCTGTGGTCATGCGTGATTATTTGGGTGGTAATGGTCCAACTGTATTGATTGAGCTGGGAGTGTTCTTTTGAGAACTATATTGCCAAAAATTAAAAATTAACTTACTTGAGAGATCAGAGAAGGATATCGTACTCATTCTTTGTAAGTTAGAAAAAAAATTTTCACCATCATTTTTTGATGTTATGGTGCATCTGGCTGTTTATCTTCTAAAAGAAGATCTTTTGGCCGGACCAGTACATTATCGATAGATGTATCCTATTGAAAGGTAAAAAAATTATACGTACTTTATCATATCAATTATAAGATATAAATATATTTTTAAAATTTAAATTTATTTTTATTTGCAGATTCTTGTGTATCTTAAAAAAATATGTGCATAATAAAGCAAAGCCTGAAGGGTTTATAGCGGAAGCATATGTAGCTATCGAGTGTGTCACATTCTGCTCGATGTATCTTGACGATATCGAAATAAGATTCAATCATACAGATCATAACACAGACCGTGAATGGGGTGACAATGAACCGATGTTGTCTATATTTAAACAAACGGTTCGACCTAATGGTGCAAGGAGATATGAATTTATGGACGTGAACGAGCTATCTAAAGCACACTTTTATGTTCTAAATAATTATGAAGAAATTGAAGATTTTATTGAGTAAGCATCATCTTACCATACTATTTAATGATTAATTTTTTTTTTATATCGATATAAAATTAAAAATTATAACTTCTTGCAGTGAGCACAAGAGTATACTATGTAGAGAGAGTAATACGGATGTCGATGATCGATATAGGAGGGAATTTGCAAAATAATTTGGTGATCTTGTAAGTTGCATTAGTGATACATTATTTATTTACTTATAAATAATATTATTTGAACTAACATAATTTTTTATCTTATGATATAGATGAAACATAAGTATTTCAATAAAGAAGTGGGTGCGATCGATGAGTTGTATGATTTAGCATATGATTTCGATCAAAAAGTTAATCACTACACATCTTGTATCATTAGAGGAATGAGATTTCACACAAAGGAGCTTGAGATGCAACGACGGACCCAGAATAGTAGAATTGCTACAACAGGATATGAAAGAGAAGAAGAGATTGATTATTATAGTGTACTGATAGATATCATAGAACTGAAGTATGGATCCAGTAATTCTGTATTTTTATTTTAGTGTGAATGGTGGGATATTAGTAATAAAAAGATCGAGATTCATATCGATTCATAATTTATCAGTATAAATTTTGCACGAACATGGTACCAAAATGAGCCGTATATATTAGCAACTGAAGCGAGACAAGTAATATATTTGAAGGATCTAAAGTATCGAGGTAATTGGCATGTTGTATAAAAAATAATATCTAGAGACGTACATGACATACCAACTCGATTAGAGATGAATTAAAATTTGGATTTACATGAAGAGGAAGCTTTTCAGCAAGAAGAACAAATATTAGCCGAGCTTTTGATTGATGAAAAACTTATAACGGCACCTTTGAATAGGGCTGATCTCCCATCCAACGAAGTTGAAGCTAATTTTGTATTTAATCTTGATGAGTCGGAGGGCGATGATCAGTTCATAAATGACGATGAGATAGAAGATGACACATATATTGATTACTGTGATTCGGACGAAGATCTACACATTGAGGAAGATACGAATATTGATGAGTAGATCTATATTCTTCGTTCGATTTTGTCTTTCAATAATGGTATGCGATATAATTGTATTCATTAGAATATTATTTGATTTCTATTATTATTATTTAATATTATATTTATTTATATCTCAATTTCTGCAGATATGGCACCATGAGACAGACGACGACGTTCACGTTCACAGCTCGCTGCAGATACCTCAGAGGTTGAGGCACCTCCATTGATCTCTGTTGCCGCACCGGCTCCACTGTCAGAGGGTCCTGCACCGGCAGGTCCCAGTGAGTTGGATCCCAGTGAGGTGGGTCCCAGTGGTATTAATTATTACACTTTATATATAATAAAATTTGATTCTTTTATTTGGATCATACTAATAATTTATTTATTATTATTTTAAGTGAGTCCTCATCGGTGGTTAGGTGAGGGCGAGGTCCATCGAAGAACTTCGCTTTGGAGTGTTGGAGATGCGTGCACCTGAGAAGTGTTTCCAGATTGAGATACCGGCCAGCTACACTAGACCCATTAGGGGATAGTGTGAGCCATGGTAGACTGAGCTGGGCATCATATGCCGTAGTTATGCCCTCGTGATGTTCTTTGATTGGTGTCACATTCTATCAGCTTAGAGAGAGATTTTCTACACCCATTTATAGGTAAAATAAATTATATTATGAATATTTAATTTGCATAGTATTCTTCTAATATTTGTTATTAGCATGGTGTATTTGACATCATTGATTTTGAGGAGGATCATATGAGGCAAGCCATCGACACTCAGTTATCAATGCGTTTCAAGGACTATCGCCATCACATGCATTAGCATTGGTATTGGGTGGTGCAAGATCATGGAGAGAAGGCAGCGTGGCAGTAGCCCTATGACAGCATCATCATGGACGAATGGACTATCATATGCCGACATTACGAGGATTTGGCATATCAGGTTATATCTTTAAATTTTTTTAGAGTTTAATGACTTAATCATTTATTCTTAAATTAAATTTTTTATCTACTAATTTTACTGATAATTTTACAGAGATGATGTGCCCAGAATGCGATGAACCAAACGAGACAGATCGTGCAGCATTGTGGGAGTTCGAGATCGTTTGCTCGTCACATGGAGCACATGATATGTAATTTTTAATTTCTAATTAGCATATAATTCTCTAGTTATTTAAAATTTTTTTAATTAATTCTCAAATTACAGAGAGATGCTGAGAGTGACGAGCTTCCTGGTAGGATCGATATATACTAGCGGACCCACCAGCGACAGTCGGGGGAGTGGACGACGGGGAGTCAGAAATTTTTTATAAGTTTTTTCAATTATTTTTTATTCATAATCTAATTTTTATTATAAAATTAAAATAACTATAATTTTAATTTTCAAGATCGTATGACAGATATGAGATCTCAGTCTATCCCTGAGGGCTCGACCGCATCCACAGATGATGAGATCTATGATCGGGTACTCGGTATGAGATCCTGTTATGTTAGGGGTCTATGGTATGGAATCACTGCTTCCTTATCCTCACGCTCATCTAGGACGAATATTTATTCTATGTGCGAGGCTCGACTGACGGAGGTGCAGAGACAGACTGTCGAAGATCGACAGTAGGCTATCGAGGATCGATAGTGAGCTCAGGAGTTGGCTGCATGCATCGATGACTATCAGTGCTTCCAGATCTAGATGATGGAGTGGATGGTGCAGATGGAGTAGATGATATAACTGATGAGGCAGCAGTAGATCGATGCGAGCTCCATCGTCGGTCTGAGCTTCGTCGAGTGCTCCCCATCCCCAGCTCATTGTCCAGATGCTAATATATGATGGCTTATTGATGTACTTTTTTTTTATTTTAAATATCTTATAATTTTAATTTAATATAATAAAATAATAAAATTTATTTATCAATTTATTATGTAAAATTTTTATTTTTATTTTTTTAATTTATAAAAATATTATACATATAAATTTAAAATATATATTCATAAATTTTTTAAAAAAATATGATTAAATTATTAGTGATAAAATTATTTTTGATGAAATATTCATCACCAAAAATATTTTACTAATATAATTTAATTTATCAATAAATATATAATTAACAGTAATAAAATATTTTTATCATAAATAATTATTAGCGATGTAAATTTTCATCAAAAATTATCTTATTTGTGATGAAAATTTTTGTCACTAATATTATTTAATTTTATTTCATAATTTTTTTATTAAATTAATAGCGATGAATTATTTTCATTACAAAAAATATTTTTTTGTGACGTAAATTTTTTATTGCTAAAATTTTTGGAAATAATAGCGATGAAAATATTTTCATCCCTATTAATTTTTTTATTTATCATCGATGGTTTGTTTCGTCACAAATACCTTTTTTAAGATTAAATTTTTTCATCTTTTTTTAACGATAAAAATTATTCATTGTAAATATTTTTTATTAATGATAAAATTTTTATTTTTATCATAAAATATTATCAATGATGAGATTATTTGCGATGAAGTATTAGCGATCAAAATTTCATCACTAATATGTATTAGCGATGAAAATCGGTTATTAGCAACAAAAAATTTTCGACGCTAATAACCTATTTTGTTGTAGTGATTGTGCATGAATTTTAAACCTCCGAAAAAATTGAAAGAAAACTTTTGGTAAGAGTCTTTTTCTCTGATAGGCTTCTGATTAGAGTTGAAAATTGGAGTCAGGAGGGAGTAAAACTCCTCCCCTCCATACCTATTTAAGAGTCATCTTCCCTCCATAAATTGGCATCATTGAGAACCACCTTCCTTTCTCCCTCTTTTTCTTCTTGAGTTCGCCATGTCATCTCACCATGCCTGCAGAAAATTGAGATTGGAGAGTCACCGAAGCCTAAGGTAAACCCCAGCCTTTCTTCTTCTCTTTCTTCCCCTTCTCCCCATGGCCTTAGGCAATAGTGCCAGCTATCGATTTTGCCGAAAATAAAGAAAAGAAAGTCCCTATTTTTTGATCTCTCTCTTTTTTTTTCTAGCTATGTTGTCGTCGATGCTCATCATCAAAGCCCCCAACCTCTTCTCTATATTGGACTCTAGCCTGTGTTGACGCCTCAACCACCAGTGAGCTTGCTGATTTTTGAGAATAACCAAGAAAAGGGCCTAGGTTCAGACTTATTTTGGTTTGATTTCTATCTCTCCTGTTGATCGCTGTCACCGAAGATATCTCACTATCCATCATCAGACATCCAGCTACGCCACTACACCTCATTGGACCATGACCACAACCATTTCCTTTCTCCTTTATTTGGCCAAAGAAATGGAAAAGAAAGAAGAAGAAGAAGAAGAAAAGAAAAGAAAAAAAATAAGAGAGAGAAGAGTCATCCCTCTCTTTCTCTTTGGTGTCCCTCTCCTTACTCTCTCTTTAAATGATGATCGGACCTTAGTGCTCTATTTCTCTCTCTTGAAAAAGAAAAGAAAAGAGAAGAAAGAAAAGAAAGATAAAAAAGAAAAGTAAGAAAATATGACTTTCTCTCTCTTCCTTCTTTTTCTCTCCAATTTCTCTCTTTGGAACTATTTCTCTCTTTATGAAGTTGCTCTCTAATAACTCACGATGTTGCTATTATGACACTGTAATTATCAAATTAATTTTAATTTTTTTTAAAAAAATATTAAAAATACGTAGAAAGTAGTGAGTCGAATTGAATCCACATAGAAGACAGTGTTGATTTGAAATCTTTGATTTTTATAAATTTTTTTTTGAAAAAATAATTTAAATTAAAAAATAAAAATTAAAAATATGAAAGATAAACTTGGTACTAAGATCTACTATCTAGATCTTAGCTTTCACTTGAAATAAAAATAAAGAATAGGAATTTAAAGAGCGTGAAAATAAATTTTGCATTAATTAAAATTAAAATTTAATTATAAAAATTTAAAAATAGTAAAAATAAAATAAAATAAAATTATAATAAAGATTTGAAGTTGATCAACACAGTCTTATTGGAAAGATGGTTGACGATCTCTCCTTCTTTCTTCGTACTTCATGGATTGAACTGGCTTCTCTCCTTCTTTTCTTTAGATCCCTACACCTTTCTTATTTTTTTTTCTTATTTTTTCTACTATTTTTTAACTTCTTCTCCTATTTTCGAACCTCCTTATTTATAGATGACTTTTTTTTTGATAGAAAATAGAGTCCCAAAAGCCCTCCAAAACATGTCCAAGCCACATTTTACATTTCTGGCCATCGGATCATGTTTGGACACACGAGATCTCATAAAAAATCATCACCCAGCTCTTAATTTTAGTCGGATTTGGTGCTGACCATCCAATTCAGTGATGGATTGAATTGCATCCATTGATCAGTACAAATCAGTTCTACCACCAGCAACAATCAGGACTGTCCGATCTTGCTCAAGATTGCTTGGAGCTATCGAATCGCATAGTTGATGTGGGCCACCACCGTTGGATATGGGTTAGCATGTCCTTAGCCGTCCGATCGTATGTTTAGCATGATCTTAGCTATTTGTCAGTGCAAAACTCAACCATCTGCCCCATGAATCATGACTGTGGACCGTAAGACTGATCTATGGACTAGCTGGTCGTTCCATCATGCATCGAAAGCTTTTTCTAAATGATTTTTTGGATAGTTTTACTTGATTTTTTTCCTGAATTTTGTACCTAAAAAATAAAAAAAATATAAATTAAATTTTTTATTAATTATTTAATTATTTTGATGGTTAAATTGCTCAATTAGCTTTACATCTATTTTTTATAAATATGATCTAATTTCATATTTTTTAGAATTATTTATTTTGTAAGAAAATTTAATTTATTTATGAAGTTAAGGTTTTTAGGAGATGTTAACACCATTAATTATCTAAAAATATTTAAAATAAATATACAAATATATGACTTATCACAGTCCCCAACTTACTCATTGCTAGTCACTTAGCAATGCAAAAAAAGTATCACCATGTTTCATTAGGATCCTCCTTATAAAAATAGATCCAGGATTGAAAATTATTTAATAAGTATTACTAACTAAGTATTAAGTTTTGGAAGCAAATTTCATAGTTAGTATATTAGAAACTTTCTTAGAATTCATCTAAAAATCTATAGTACTTGTGCTTGTGATGGTATCTTAGCATTTAGGTGCTAGCTTGTAAAGGATAATATATCCTCTTTTATCACTTATTTTTATTAATTTTCTATACACCCCTAAATTAAGCTCATGAACTAAAGTAACTTTCACACTGCTTCTCTCTCTTTCTCTTTTTTTTTTTAGTGCTGAGCATCCCAGCCTTTCTTCTATCTTTTGATGTGAACCTTCACACTTGACTTAAGTGCAAAGATCTGGTTATTAAGCTTAGGGCAATCCACATATACTCTGTATTTTATACTTTTATTTTAGATAGATAGCTCTTTCTTCAAATTTAAGTTTCTTTAATTGCGGTGTATATCAATTATCAATTTTAAATGATAATTAAATTTTCAGTTGCCTTACAATCAACACCTATTTTGCCTTGTTAGTGTGCATATGCAATTGAAAGTGCTGATAGCCTTTAGGTAACCTAAGTAGGTTGCTAAAAGTCTGACCAACTAATCTATTCTTGAACTCACTATAGTCATTAGCAAATATTTTTTACTATTATTATATTTTCTTAGTCTATTTAGCTCAGAATTTTCTTTCTTGACACATAGTTTATTCAAAAAGATTTTTGCAAAAAATTTTAATTTTTTTCAAAAAATTTTTAATTTTTTTCAAAAAATTTCAAGAGATTTTTCTATCCCAACTTAAATGCCATTGTCTCCAATAGTATAAACAAATTAAAAACATAAATTTAAATCATGAGAATAAAATGAAAGGTATAAGAAGCGAAACAACCTAAGAAGAGGTGCTCATCATCGATATAAAGGCTGTATTTTTTATTTTTTATTTTTATTTTTTTTATTTTTTACATGAAGAAAAAAATAAATATTGACTTGCCTCTCAATAAGCTCTAAGTTTATCATTTTTAGTCAAACAAACAATATAGCTCAGTTCAGTGTGGGTCTGTTAATGGTACTTGGTCAATGATTTGATTTAGTGACATCCTTCAATATATGATTTCAA